>NW_027507764.1:371380918-372023418 GCF_037356315.1 Lithobates pipiens
CCAATAGCAAGGACTTCTGCTGACCTCCTTCCCCGCCCCTTCTTTCCAACCTGAGGCTGTGGGAAATGGACTGTGAGAGTGGGGATTAGGTGAATAAACCACCCTTTTATTGGTACCCAAGGCATAAACCATTGCAGTGTGTGGGGGGGGGGGCTATTACATGGGTATTTTCTCCCCCCCCCCCAAATTCAGCTTTAATGGGTCACTCGACCATAATTGTTCTTGTAGTTATGGGTACGTAATGTTAGGTGCAATCACTCCTTGGCTTCTGGTATTTTTTTGGTGAATCAGGAAGACTTTCCACCAGTTCCAAGGGTGCGTAATGTTAGGTGCAATCACTCCTTGGCTTCTGGTATTTTTTTTGTGGTGAATCAGGAAGACTTTCCACCAGTTCCAAGGGTACGTAATGTTGGGTGCAATCACCCCTTGGCTTCTGGTATTTTTTTGGTCAATCAGGAAGACTTTCCACCAGTTCCACTAGTTTCCAGTTGTGTTGCCTCTCGTAAAGTCTCCTCCATCTACTGCAGAAGTCTCCCCGTTCATGCCATATTCTGCTTAATGCAGGATATATACAAAATCCAGCAAGCTCCTCATGATGAATTTGTCAGGTAGGCGGAGCTGTGAACCCCAGAACAGAGATCTTCCTGTAGGCGGATATAAAATAAGCCAATGTCCACCCATCAATCTTCATTCTTCTTTGTATAGATGTATATTTGTATCTTTTCTCTCTTAATATAATGTAGGATATTGCAGAGCTAATTTTTCACTTCTTTTCTTCAGAGATCTCAAACCGGAGAACATTCTACTCGACGGCAAAGGACATATCAAGATTGCAGATTTTGGCTCGTCTGTGGCTGGTGTCACCGAGTCCAATAGGGTCAGAGGAGTTATCGGTACACCGCTATACCTTGCCCCAGAAGTAAGTTTTGTGATATTCTGATATTAGACTTAATTTTAATTAGTATAGTATACAGAGAGGCCATAAAAGGGGCTCCCCTTTCATTAAATGGAAAATTTCTCCACAGGGGTGCCGATTGCTTTCGGTGGGTTTCCAGGCCACAACTATATCCAACAAAAGGGGGAAGTTCTGAATGTTGCAGCAGTGTGGGAGCTTCTTTGTGGAGGACATTGAGTCCGGGGTGTAGATGGAGGGATCTGTCTGGCCCGACTCACCGCATACAAATGGGATAAAAGCTTCAGGAATGGCTCACCTGCTGTACTCCTCCTTCTCTTTACCATGTTGAGAGCTTGTGAACATTGACCTATTGGGGTCCGTATACCTTTATTGTATACTTTATGCCCCACCTCCAATATTCACAAGCTTTGCCTTCGTTTCTTATATTTTGAATCTGAGCACAATTTTAGGACTCCTGGGAGACTTCATACATCACATACACTATCTTGTCAAAAGTATTGAGACATCTGCCTTTACACGCACATGAACTTTAATGGCTTCCCAGTCTTAGTCCGTAGGGTTCAATATTGAGTTGGCTCTGCCCTTTGCAGCTATAACAGCTTCACCTCTTCTGGGAAGGCCATCCGCAAGGTTTAGGAGGGTGTCTATGGGAAAGTTTGACCATTCTTCCAGGAGAAATGGAGATGTCCTACCTATCAATAACATAACCCAAACCACATCCCAGAAAAATTGAAAAAACTGAGGAAAAGAGGCCCCAGGGATAGTGCGGATGAGGGTTTTAGTCAATATCAATAAGTAAAGAGGTATGGAAAATGTAGAAAAAGTAACAAATGTTTTTTTTCTAATTTTTTTTTATACCTCTTATCTTATTGATACTCACTAAAACCCTCACGCACTATCCCTGGGGCCTCTTTTCCTCAGTTTTTTGGACCATTCTTCCAGAAACGCATTTGTGAGGTCAGGCATGATGTTGGATGAGAAGGCCTAATTCATCCCAAAGGTGTTCTATGGGGTTTGAGGTCGGGACTCTGTGCAGGCCAGTCCAGTTCCTCCTTCCCAAACTCGCTCATCCATGTCTTTATGGACCTTGCTTTGTGCATTAATGCTCAGTCGTGTTCAGGAAGGGGCCATCCCCAAAGTGTTCCCACAAAGTTGGGAGTATGAAATTGTCCAAAATGTCTTGGCTTAAGAGTTTCCTTCACTTGACTCTGCAGGCCAGTCAAGTTTCTCCACCCAAAACTCGCTCCCCCATGTCTTTATGGACCTTTCTTCGTGCACTGGTCCAAATCATTTGGTGGAGGGGGGATTATAGGGGGTTGTTTTTCAGGGTTGGGTTTGGCCCCTTATTTCCAGGGAGGAGAACTCTTAAGGCGTCAGCATACCAAGACATTTTGGACAATTTCATGCTCCCAACTTTGTGGAAACAGTTTGGGGACGGCCCCTTCCTGTTCCAACATGACTGAGTTCCAGGGCACAAAGCAAGGTCCATAAAGACACGGATGAGCGATTTTGGGGTGGAGGAACTTGACTGTGAGCCAGGCCTTCCACCTTTGGGATGAACTAGAGCAGAGACTGAGAGCCAGGCCTTCTTTCTCGTCCAACATCAGTGCCTGACCTCACAAATGCTCTTCTGGAAGAACGGTCGAACATTCCCATAAGACATCTCCTAAACCTTGTGGACGGCCTTCCCAGAAGAGTTGAACCTGTTATAACTGCAAAGGACGGAGCCAACTCTATATTGAACCCTACGGACTAAGACTAGAATGCCATTAATGTTTATGTGTGGAAAGGCAGGCGTCCCGATACTTTTGAAAATATAATGTATGTTAGCATGGAGTCATCTCTGTCCTCTGCCTTGCTCAGGAATGTTCTCATCCTTATTTCTCTCCCTTTTGTTTCTACAGGTTATTTACAACATCCCGTACTTCACCGCAGCGGACTATTTCTCCTTGGGAGTGATGATATACGAGATGGCCTTTGGCCATCATCCCTTCTGTGGTGTCACGGAGAACGTCAATGACGTGATGCGGGCAATACTAGATAATGATCCCCTTTATCCAAAAGACATGGACTGCTTCCTCTACGAACTCCTAACAAGGGTGAGTATACTCTGAACTTTACCTTCTTTTAGGGGATACAAATCTGTTCCAGCTTGCTATGGGGTGCGTCCGAGTCGAGCCGCAGCTCTGTTTGTCCATTCAGACACGGAGCTGCGGTTTGGCACCGCCACCCCCTCTCTCTCTCTCCTCATTGGCTAACTCATTTTGATTTGACAGAAGCGGGAGCTGTGTTGTTGTTGACATGTTGTTGTTGACGTTGTTGCATTGTTTCTTATTATATTTCATTCTTCTCTACAGCTCCTGTGTAAGGACCAAGAAGTGCAAGCCTACATTGTACGTGACATGAGACACCACGATTATTTCGAGGGGATCGACTGGGCCGACATAGAGGAAGGAAAGACACCCTCACCATTGGAATCGGCAGTGGTAAGTATACCAGTCACCCTGCTTTCTAAACTTGGTGATCCCACCCGTAACACACTTCCTGTCCTGGGGTGACCAGGGTCTAGATCCAGGGGTGTCAAACTCAATTTCACTGCGAGCCCCCCCCCCCATCAGCATTATGGTTCCCCTCAAGGGGCCGGTTGTATCTGTAAGACTAGATATCCATTGTACTCCACCCCTACCCCCCCCCCCCCCCCTTACATCGGGTGTCAAGAGCCACCCCCTTCCCCCTCCACCATCAGAAGTCAAGAGTACCCTACCCTATCGTACATCGCAGTGCACCTTCCTTACCTTCTGCTGCTGCCGGGAAGAAGCTGGGGGGCAGAGATGGGAAGAAGAAAGTGCAAAGTCTGGAGGAGGGCTGGACTCAGCTGCCAGAGATGACGGGGGAAAAGGGGGTGCTGCGGCTGCAAAGAGAGTCATAGGATCAGTAGGAGGAATTCGTTCCTCCTCTCTGTTGAGATGGAGGGGCAGAGATGAGCCTCTCCGCAGCTGCATAGAGAAGTTCAGGATCTGGTGGAGGAGTTCAGTCCTTCTCTCTTCTGCCAACTGCTGAGACAAGGGGGGGGGGGGGGGGTGCCGCAGCTGGAGAAGATGGGTGAGGGACACATGAAATGGTGGCCTAATGGGCCAGATTTGGCCTGCAAGCCTTCTGTTTGACTCACATGGTCTAGATCAGGGTGGTCTCCAAATTACGGCCCTCCAGTTGTTCAGGAACTACAATTTCCACCATGCCTGGTCATGTCTGAGAGTTCTACAATTCCTCATGGGATGTGTAGTTCCCATGTCCCATGAGGCATTGTAGAACACTCAGCCGTAGGGCCGTAGTTTGGAAGATCCCTGGTCTAGATATAGTTCAGTGGTGTGTGTTGACGCAGTGCAATGCTTCTCACCACTAGAGAAGAGCTGGCCTTGAAGGCACCTTCTTTGGGTAATCCTCAGAACATCAGAGTTGGGGGGGGGGGAGGTCATCAAGCTTTGTTACCATTTTCTGTATCAATCAGAAGCTCTGAATGTCTTTCTTTTCTCCCAGATGAATAAGAAGCAGATCTATAGAAAAATGAAGATGGAGAAATTCATGACCAGAGTAGACCTGGATCCTCCAATACAAGAAGAGGACCAGAGGTTATCCTAGGGGAGGTGGAAGTGGGTACCTGTCACAACTAGGTACCTGCCCCTCCCCCTAACAAAAAAAAAACACCAAGAGGAAGGGAAGTCAATGGCTGTCAGCTCAATGTTCTACTTTATGGGATTTCCTCTGTAAATAATAAAATGGATGTTATATTGTATTGTATTGTCTTGACGCTGGAACAATAAATGTTCCGACTTCTCCACATTTCTGGATGGAACCCCCACCCCTTTGATATCGGGGGCCCGGCTCTACATTCTGTACAGGGAGATGAAATGAACGGGGCACCCTAGACTGATGATTCAGGGACAATCCGATCGCCTTTGTGGGGTCAGGGAGGAATTAGGAGTCCGAAAAATGGGGAGCCGCAGAGGATAACAGTGACCGATCCTCTGATTTATCAAGGCCTTAGAATCATTTCCTTCTATTGATTTATTTACAATAAAAAATAAACAATTGTACAATATTAAATAAAGACTGTATTTATTTGTATTTAAAACAAAAAAATAAATAAAAAGACACCCACAAAAAACATAACAAAAAAAAAGAAACACAAAAAAACCTGGAAAAAAAACCCACAAAGTGGCCTAATGGATAAGCCAGGAAAAATAAAAGTATACAATAATAAATAAATACATTTAAAACAAAAAACAAACAAAAAAAACAGACAAAAGCTGCCTTACACCAGATGGTGGTACGGGAAAGGACAGTCCGGTGACAGGGCGGGCACTGCTATGCCATGCGATTTTTGCGCAGCACAGTTTTATTTTATTTTTTTAAAGTAGTGTATGTGCCACTTTTTCTGCTTTCTCATACGATTTAGATGTACAAATCACACGGTACGGGAGTGAGCAGGAATCGCACAGGAATGCGACTCGTGCTCCCGTCCCATCCCGGAGGGTGAACCAGCCCTGAAAGTAGCTGCTTTGGGAAAGTTAAATGGGACGGCTTTCGTCCGACTTTTGGCTGGATTCACACTGATGAGCTGCGTCACGTCGCACAGAAAAATCGCACCGCATCCCTGTGTAAATCACATGCGATTTAGTGCGATCGTTTAATGCAGCTCAAACGGCACCGCTTTTGGGGTGTCGTTAACGTTTTAACTGGCACTCGCAGCAGATCTAGGCGGGAAACGCGGTGATCCCTGTGAGTTTCCTGCATCGCATCTGTGTGCACCCAGCATCAAAGCCAAGATCCACCCAAAGAGGGGGGGGGAGTGCCGCTTGTCTGACTCCTCCCCCTCTCTGTTGTTACATTTGGCACCTTTTTTGGGGGGGAGGGGACACTTTGTTTCACCGCAGCAAACTGAGCCGGAAGTCCGCCCCACCTCCTACTTTCTCCCATTCACAGAGTGCAGCGCGCTCCACGCATGTTCGGTAGCAAACCGCCTGTGAAGCTGCAAGGCTTTACTGTAGGTTTCCCTTAGTCATGATGGCAGCACCAGCACCTGCCGGGTGAGGGCACTGTGGGATCCCTGGACGGGTAAGCGACCAGAAATATTAACCCCTTCACATCAACCATATGCAAATTTGCGTTCATGGCATGAAGGGGTTATATACCGGGATGATATGCAGCTGCGGGCATCACCCCGGTACCGGCGGTTGGTCAGCTTTTTAGTGATAACAACCAATGTGGCTAAAAGCCGCTCGGCTCTCATTCTGAAGCGAGAGGGGACCCCCCCTACACTCCCGCCCCGCCTTCCGCTACTCTTCCCATCCCACCTAGGGTGACCCGGATTGCTCGGGATCCACCGGCTAGGCTGAGACCTGAAGGAAGCCGGATTCGGCTCTGATCGGGTCTCCGATGTAAAATCCCGGAAGCAACATCACTTCCGGATTACTCGGCCGCTAATTAAAAAAAATAAAAATAAAATTACAGCGTTCAGAATCACCGTGAGGTATCGCCTCGATCGTCAGAGTAATAATTATATCCCTAGACCTCCTCTGTAACACTAAAAAATGCATTGCCTATGGAGATTTTTAGGCACTGTAGTTTGTCGCCATTCCACGAGCGTGCGCAATTTCAAAGCTTTAAGGTGGACCCCCCCATACAGCTCCACATTTTAATATAAAAACATTCCTTTCCTTTCACTTACAATTACTGGTATTCCGAGTGTTGTCCCCCCCCGGCCACATGGATTCTTCCGGGGTACTTCCTGTCACATGTTCCAGGAGTAAAAATGGCCGCTGTGATACGACTATAGAGAAAAAAAAAGCAATTACTAATCACGTCTCCAGAGGCCTTTGTTGCCTTATCTATAATAAGGGAGGAGTTCCGCTTTAACCCCTTCCTGGCGGGTGGACGTCCTGGACTTTCAGTGGTCATACCAGGATGATGGGCGGAGCTACAGGCTTCATACCGGGATTTACTTTTTTTAGGATGTGACTTCCTGTGTTGTAAAAGCCATCCTAGTGACTGATTAACTGCTGGATGTCTTTTACAGGCACCGGGAGAGGAAATTCCCCCCCCCCCCCTCCATGGCACCTTTTTGAGCTCTCCCATGCCATCGGGAAGCCTGATTTATATAATCTGGAGGTGCCACTGGGTTACCATAGAGCTGGCCGTGGACCAGATGGTACCCAGGCATCTCGTTCTGGGAGGCAGGAAGCGACGCCATGATGTCACTTCCAGTTCTGGCAAATGTACTGACATTTTTTTATTTGGAAATCATGAGATCAATTTTATTTCATTTTTATCTCATGTTTTCCAAGGCAAAGGAGAGATTTGGGGGTCTTATAGACCACCCCCCCCCCCCCAGATGTCTCCATAAAGAGGACCTGTCATCCCTTATTTCTATCACAAGGGATGTGTACATTTTTTGTGATTTAAATAAAAGTGATAATCTGATGGACACCCCCATAATAACAGAACCTGATGGAGACCCTCATAATAATGGAACTTGTTGGTGACCCTCATAATCATAGAACCTGATGGAGACCCTCATAATAATAGAACCCTATGGGGACCCTCATAATAATAGAATCTGATGGAGACCTTCATATTAACAGAACCCGATAGAGACCCTCATAATAATAGAATCTGATGGAGACCCTCATAATAATAGAACTTGATGGAGACCCTCATAATAATAGAACCCGATTGAGACCCTCATATTAACAGAACCTGATGGAGACCCTCATAATAGAATCTGATGGAGACCCTCATAATAATAGAACCCTATGGGGACCCTCATAATAATAGAACCCTATGGGGACCCTCATAATAATAGAACCTGATGGGGACCCTCATAATAATAGTACTTGATGGAGACCTTCATAATAAAAGAACCCGATGGAGACCTTCATAATAAAAGAACCCGATGGAGACCCTCATAATAATATTATGAGGGTCCCCATAGGGTTCTATTATTATGAGGGTCCCCATCAGGTTCTATTATTATGACGGTCTCCATTAGGTTCTGTTATTATGAGGGTCCCCATCAGGTTCTATTATTATGAGGGTCCCCATAGGGTTCTATTATTATGAGGGTCTCCATCGGGTTCTGTTATTATGAGGGTCTCCATTGGGTTCTGTTATTATGAGGGTCTCCATCAGGTTCTGTTATTATGAGGGTCTCCATCAGGTTCTGTTATTATGAGGGTCTCCATCGGGTTCTGTTATTATGAGGGTCTCCATCAGATTCTATTATGAGAGTCTCCATCAGATTCTAATAGAATCTGATGGAGACCCTCATAATAATAGAATCTGATGGAGACCCTCATAATAATAGAACCCTATGGGGACCCTCATAATAATAGAACCTGATGGGGACCCTCATAATAATAGAACCCTATGGGGACCCTCATAATAATAGAACCTGATGGGGACCCTCATAATAATAGAACTTGATGGAGACCTTCATAATAAAAGAACCCCGATGGAGACCCTCATAATAATATTATGAGGGTCCCCATCGGGTTCTATTATTATGAAGGTCTCCATCAGGTTCTATTATTATGACGGTCTCCATTAGGTTCTGTTATTATGAGGGTCCCCATCAGGTTCTATTATTATGAGGGTCCCTATAGGGTTCTATTATTATGAGGGTCTCCATCAGATTCTATTATTATGAGGGTCTCCATTGGGTTCTGTTATTATGAGGGTCTCCATCAGGTTCTGTTATTATAAGGGTCTCCATCAGGTTCTGTTATTATGAGGGTCTCCATCAGATTCTATTATTATGAGAGTCTCCATCAGATTCTAATAGAATCTGATGGAGACCCTCATAATAATAGAATCTGATGGAGACCCTCATAATAATAGAACCCTATGGGGACCCTCATAATAATAGAATCTGATGGGGACCCTCATAATAATAGAACCCGATGGGGACCCTCATAATAACAGAACCTAATGGAGACCTTCATAATAATAGAACCCTATGGGGACCCTCATAATAATAGAACCTGATGGGGACCCTCATAATAACAGAACCTAATGGAGACCCTCATAATAATAGAACCCGATGGAGACCCTCATAATAACAGAACCCGATGGAGACCCTCATAATAACAGAACCCGATGGAGACCCTCATAATAACAGAACTTGATGGAGACCCTCATAATAACAGAACCTAATGGAGACCCTCATAATAATAGAACCTAATGGAGACCCTCATAATAATAGAACCTGATGGAGACCCTCATAATAATAGAACCTGATGGAGACCCTCATAATAATAGAATCTGATGGAGACCCTCATAATAATAGAACCTGGTGGAGACCCTCATAATAACAGAACCCGATGGAGACCCTCATAATAATAGAACCTGATGGAGACCCTCATAATAACAGAACCCAATGGAGACCCTCATAATAATAGAATCTGATGGAGACCCTCATAATAATAGAACTTGATAGAGACCTTCATAATAAAAGAACCCGATGGAGATCCTCATAATAATAGAACTTGATAGAGACCTTCATAATAAAAGAACCCGATGGAGACCCTCATAATAATATTATGAGGGTCCCCATAGGGTTCTATTATTATGAGGGTCTCCATTAGGTTCTATTATTATGACGGTCTCCATTAGGTTCTGTTATTATGAGGGTCCCCATCAGGTTCTATTATTATGAGGGTCCCCATAGGGTTCTATTATTATGAGGGTCTCCATCGGGTTCTGTTATTATGAGGGTCTCCATTGGGTTCTGTTATTATGAGGGTCTCCATCAGGTTCTGTTATTATGAGGGTCTCCATCGGGTTCTGTTATGAGGGTCTCCATCAGATTCTATTATGAGAGTCTCCATCAGATTCTAATAGAATCTGATGGAGACCCTCATAATAATAGAACCCTATGGGGACCCTCATAATAATAGAATCTGATGGGGACCCTCATAATAATAGAACCTGATGGGGACCCTCATAATAACAGAACCTAATGGAGACCTTCATAATAATAGAACCCTATGGGGACCCTCATAATAATAGAACCTGATGGAGACCTTCATAATAATAGAACCTGATGAGGACCCTCATAATAATAGAACCTGATGGAGACCCTCATAATAATAGAATCTGATGGGGATCCCCGGGCGTGTTCTATAGTTGTATTGTTCTGTATGGAGATGGGGATAAACACCCGGCAGAGACAATACACAGGAATGGGGGGAGGGGGAGGGGATTATATGGGATGAGGAAAACCATACCCCCCCCCCCCCCCCCCCCACACACACACACACAGAATAAACCCTGAGAGGGTCACACTGAGCCCCCCCAGCAACTAATCACCCCAGCAACTACAACTCCCAGCATCGGCGGCCTGTACCCCGTCTCCATAGTGACAGGTCTTCTATCAGAATGCCACTGATTCGTCATATTAGGCAACCCATCAGAATATGTATTTTTTACTGTAATCTGAGTTTATATAAGGAAATACAGGACTTAGAGCTCCGTCTGACTGTTTTGCGAGCCTGCTGATCTCACAGGTTTCCTAATCTGACAAAAGTTCGCTGCTTTTAAAATTCGACATCTAAACAGTCAGACGGAGTTCTAAGTCCTGTATTTTACTATAAAACTTAAGATTGCAGTTAAAAATAAGTGTAAGATGCAAAACTCCGATGGTCGTACCAAAATGTCCGCTTTCCCCTTCTCAGTGCATCCTTACTGTGGAGGAGTGCGGGGTGTAGAAAGATGGCGGCGACGCAACGTCACTTCCGCCACACACCGCGGTGTTCTTCGGTTCAGAAAGTGCAACGGAAGTGACGTTTCAGAGAGAGGGGGAGGGGCTCCGGGGACAGTCTTCCTCCGTCACCGGGACCTTCATACACCCCAATATCATCCTTCCCCCCATATCTCTACCGACATCACCGAAACCCGGATAATACCCCCTCCCATCACCACCAAATACCCCCCTCTCCATCACCTCCAAATACCCCCTTCCCCCATCACTGCCAAATACCCCCCTCTCTTCCCCCATCACCCCCAAATACCCCTCTCTAACATCACCCCCAAATACCCCCCTCTCTTCCCCATCACCGCCAAATACCCCCCTCCCCATCACTGCCAAATACCCCCTACCCCATCACCGCCAAATACCCCCCTCTCTTCCCCCATCACCCCCAAATACCCCCTCCCCATCACCTCCAAATACCCCCTCTCTTCCCCCTATCACCTCCAAGTACCCCCTCTCCTCCCCATCAACCCCAAATACCCCCTCCCCCATCACCTCCAAATACCCCGCTTTCTTTCCTCCATCACCTCCAAGTACCCCCCTCTCCTCCCCCCATCACCGCCAAATACCCCCTCCCCCATTACCCCCAAATACCCCCTCCCTCTATCATCCCCAAATACCCACTCCCCCTATCACCGCCAAATACCCCCCTCTCTTCCTCCCATCACCCCCACATACCCCCTCTCTTTCCTCCATCACCTCCAAATACCCCCCTCTCTTCCCCCCATCACCTCCAAATACCCCCCTCCCCCATCACCTCCAAATACCCCCCTCCCCCATCACCGCCAAATACCCCCTCCCTTTATCAGCCCCAAATACCCACTCCCCCATCACCTCCAAATGCCCCTCCCCCATTATCGCCCAATACCCCCCTCCCACTATCACCTCAAATATTACCCCATCACCTCCAAATCCCCCCCCATCACTGAAAACTGGATAATACAACAACTACCCCCCATAACCTCCAAATTATAACCACAATATAACACCCCTCCCCTCATATCACTGACACCTGAATGTATATCACCTCCCATCCCCCCAAATCACTGACCCCTGTATGAATAGGATGATCCATTATATGGGGCAGGGGAATCAATAACCAATCTATATCACATCACCCCCACCACTGATCAATAACCAGTCTATACTCTGTGTTTTCATATTCACCAATTGTAACCAACCAATATCATGACTAATGATCAATATCTCATCATTCCCAATACTTGGTGATCACTGTCTGATTATTCATTGTTATTGATCTATGATATACTGATATCCCAGCACTTATCACTGATCAATAACCAGCCCGTATCTCATGATTATCACCCCTCCCCCCGATCAGGGATCAATAACCAGCCCGTATCTCATGATTTTCACCCCTCCCCCATCACTGATCAATAACCAGCCCGTATCTCATGATTATCACCCCTCCCCCCGCCCCATCAGGGATCAATAACCAACCCGTATATCATGATTATCACCCCTCCCCCGATCAGTGAGCAATAACCAGCCTGTATCTCATGACTGTCACCCTCCCCCTGATCAGTGATCAATAACCAGCCCGTATCTCATGATTATCACCCCCCCCCGATCATTGATCAATAACCAGCTTGTATCTCATGATTATCACCCCTCCCCCGATCAGTGATCAATAACCAGTCCGTATCTCATTATTATAACCCCTCTCCCCCCGATCAGTGATCAATAACCAGCCCGTATCTCATGATTATCACCCCCTCCCCCCATCAGTGATCGATAATCAGCCCGTATCTCATGATTATCACCCCTCCCCCGATCAGTGATCAATAAGCAGCAATCACCTCTGATTTCTATAATACGTCTTTGTCTTCCATTATAACCTCCTCATTATCAATACTCGGCATTGCTGGTTATCAGTAATCACCAATCTTCATTCTTTTATCAATAACCGCCCATTGATATTCATTCCTTAACCACTTACCTCCCGGCCACTTACACCCCCTCCTGCCCAGACCAATCTTCAGCTTTCGGTGCTCTCACACTTTGAATGACAATTACTCATGTAACACTGCACCCAAATGAATGTTTTGCCCTTTTTTCCCCACAAATAGAGATTTCTTTTGGTGGTATTTCATCACCTCGGCGGTTTTTTATTTTTTGCGCTATAAATGAAAAAAGACCGAAAATTTGAAAAAAAAACGAATTTTTCTTTGTTTCTGTGATAAAATTTTGCAAATTATAAATTTTTCTTCATTAATTTTGGCCACAATTTATACTGCTACATATCTCTGGTAAAAACAACCCAAATTAGTGGATATTATTTGGTCTTTGTGAAAGTTAGAGAGTCTACAAGCTGTGGTGCCAATCGCACAACATCGATCACATCTGATGTACTGGTGACCGATCTCATTTCTTGTGCCCCGAACAATCCAGGAAAGTACAAATACCCCCCAAATCACCCCTTTTCTGAAATTAGACATTCCAAGGTATTTAGTAGGAGGCATGGGAGCTTTTCGATGTTGTCATTTTTTCCCACAATTCTTTGCAAAATGAAGATTTTTTTCCGCAAAATTGTCATTGTAATAGGTTATTTCTCTCACGTGGCATGTGTATACCACAAATGACACCCCAAAATAAATTCTGCTACTCCTCCTGAGTATTGCGATACCACATGTGTGGGACTTTTCCACAGCCTGGCCACATAGAGAGGCCCAACATGCAGGGAGCGCCATCAGGTGTTCTAGGAGCATAAATTACACATCTAACTTGTTGACTACCTATTACACTTTTGAAGGCCCTGGAGCACCAGGACAATGACACGTGACACTGATGGCAGATGGCACTGATATAAGATGGCATTAATACGTGGCACTGATGACACATGACACTGACACTCAGTATACACTGACTGTCCTTTCCATACATTCCACTTCATCCCGACAGTCAGATGGAGTTTTGTGGTTTTGCTTCTCTAAAGACCTCTGGGGGGAAAAATAGACCAAAGGCCGTTTCCTCTTCTGTAGATATACTGTTACCAGAGTAACCTTACCCACTTGACCTCCGGGAAGATTTACCCCCATTCCTGACCAGGCCGTTTTTTGCGATGCAGCACTGCGTTGCTTTAACTGACAATTGTGCTGTACCCAAATATAATTGACAGTATCTGACAAAAGTAAGTACACCCCTCAGTCACATTTGTTTAAATCTTTTCTTCTATCTTTTCATGTGACAACACTGAAGAAATGACACTTGTCTACAATGTAAAGTCATGATTGTACAGCTTGTATAACAGTGCAAATTTCCTGTCCCCTCAAAATAACACAACACACAGCCATTAATGTCTAAACCGCTGGCAACAAAAGTCAGTACACCCCTAAGTGAAAATGTCCAAATTGGGCCCAATTAGCCATTTTCCCCCTCCCCGGTGTCATGTGACTCGTTAGTGTTACAAGGTCTCAGGTGTGAATGGGGAGCAGGTGTGTTAAATTTGGTGTTATCACTCTCACTCTCTCATACTGGTCACTGGAAGTACAACATGGCAGCTCATGGCAAAGAACTCGCTGGGGATCTGAAAAAAAAGAATTGTTGCTCTACATAAAGATGGCCTACCTAGGCTATAAGAAGATTTCCAAGACCCTGAAATTGAGCTGCAGCACGGTGGCCAAGACCATACAGCGGTATAACAGGATGGGTTCCACTCAGAACAGGCCTCGCCATGGTCCACCAAAGAAGACCTAAACCCTATTGAGCATCTGTGGGACATCCTCAAACGGAAGGTGGAGGAGCGCAAGGTCTCTAACATCCACCAGCTCTGTGATGTCTTCATGGAGGAGGGAAGAGGACTCCTGTGGTGACCTGTGAAGCTCTGCTGACCTCCATGTCCAAGAGGGTTAAGGCAGTGCTGGAAAATAATGGTGGCCACACAAAATATTGACACTTTGGGCCCAATTTGGAGATTTTAACTTAGGGGTGTACTGACTTTTGTTGCCAGCGGTTTAGACATTAATGGCTGTGTGTTGAGTTATTTTGAGGGGACAGGAAATTTACACTGTTAGACAAGCTGTACACTCACTACTTTACATTGTAGCAAAGTGTCATTTCTTCAGTGTTGTCACATGAAAAGAGAGAAGAAATGTCACTGAGGGGTGTACTTACTTTTGTGAGATACTGTACGTCTTTTTTCCCCCCACAAATAGAGATTTCTTTTCGTGGTATTTGAACACATCTGCGGTTTTTATTTTTTGCGCTATAAACAACAACAAAAAAAACAATATTTTTTTACTTACTGCTTTAAAATACATTCAATGAAATAAAAATAAAAAAATCAAATTTTTTCATCAATTTAGACCAATATATATTCTGCTACATATTTTTGTTAAAAAAAAGAAGAAGACTCAAATAAGAGTCTATTAACCATTTCAGCCCCGGACCATTTTGCTGGCCAAAGACCAGACCACTTTTTGCGATTCGGCACTGCGTCACTTTAACTGACAATTGCGCAGTCGTGCGACGTGGCTCCCAAACAAAATTGACGTCCTTTTTTCCCACAAATAGAGCTTTCTTTTGGTGATATTTGATCACCCCTGCGGTTTTTATTTTTTGCGCTATAAACAAAAATAGAGCGACAATTTTGAAAAAAAACATTATTTTTTACTTTTTGTTATAATAAATATCCCCCAAAAATATATAAAAAAACTTTTTTTTTTTTCCCTCAGTTTAGGCCGATGCGTATTCTTCTACATATTTTTGGTAAAAAAAAAAAAAAATCGCAATAAGTGATTATTGATTGGTTTGCGCAAAAGTTATAGTGTTTACAAAATAGGGGATAGTTTTATGGCATTTTTTTTTTACTAGTAATGGCAGTGATCAGCAATTTTTATTGTGACTGCGACATTATGGCAGACACATCGGACATTTTTGACACATTTTTGGGACCATTGTCATTTATACAGCAATCACTGCTATATAAATGCAGTGATTCCTGTTTAAATGACACTGGCAGTGAAGGGGTTAACCAGTGAGTGGCAGTGTAGGGGTTAAGTGTTCCTAGGGGCATGTTACTAACTGTGGGGGGCTGGACTTTCATTTAGTGAACACAGATCTCTGCTCCAATCACATGGAGCAGAGATCAGCGTCACTATTTGCTAGGCAGAACGGGGTGATGCTGTTTACAATGGCATCTCTCAGTTCAGCCGCCCCGTGAGACGATCACGCGTATGCCCGTGGCTATCAAGTCCGCAGGACCCGCGACCGGACTCACGGGGGTCCCACCCAGCACGGGAGCGCACCGCCAGCGGCGCGCTTGCGATGGCAGGGCGGCATTAAAGATTGGACGTACCTGTTTGCCAATATGCCTGCTCGTGCCATTCTGCCGACGTACATTGGCGTGCGCTGGTTGGGAACTGGTTAATTGGTTTGTGCAAAAGTTTATATATTTCTTTTTTTTTTTCATTTTTTACTAGTAATGTAGACCAGCGATTTATAGCGGAACTGTGATATTGCGGCGGACAGATCGGACACTAACTGACACATTTGACAGCTCTATTTGTGGGGGGCGGAGGGAGGGCATACATTTTATTTTGGTACAGTGTTGCATGACCGCGTAATTGTCAGTTAAAGTAACGCAGTGCTATATCGCAAAAAAAAATTACCTGTCATGGGGGGTAAATCTTCCGGAGAGTAAGTGGTTAACAAAAAGTAACAGTAACTTTGTACTCCCAGAATTCCGTTCGCCTTTAATAAAACATTGGCGCAGTGTTGCACAATGACAGTAAATATCTTCTTATTGTTGCCGTTTGTTACCAGCGAGTAGGGATGAGCCGAACACCCCCCGGTTCGGTTCGCACCAGAACTTGCGAACGACCCCCGCGTTCGAAACGAACGTTAGAACCCCATTGAAGTCTATGGGACTCGAACGTTCGAAATGGAAAGTGCTAATTTTAACGGCTAATATGCAAGATAGTGTCCTAAAAAGGGTTTGGGGACCTGCCTCCTGCCCCAGGGGACATGGGTCACTGCAAAAAAAAAGTTTTAAAAACTGCCGTTTTGGCGGGAGCACTGATTTTAATGACGATTAAAGTGAAAAAAAAAGGTGAAATATTCCTTTAAATATGGTGCCTGGGGGGTGTCTGTAGTATGCCTGTGAAGTGCCACGTGTTTCCCGTGTTTGGAACAGTCCCTGCACAAAATGACATTAAACGGAAATAACACCATTTAAAACTGCTTGCGGTTTTAATGTTATATCTGGTTCCTGCAATATGGTTGAAAATCATTCAGAAAAATGGCATGGGTAGCCCTCCCTGCCCATTACCAGCCTATTTTGGGTCTTGTACGCATATTAAGGGGAACCCCGTACCCATATTAAAAAAAGGAAATGCGTGTGGCCCCCAGGCCCTATATACTCAGAACAGCAGTATACAGGCGGTGCAAACAAGACAGGGACTGTGTAGGTTTGTTGTGTTAAGTTGAATCTGTTTGTAATTTTCAACCGGTACATTTTTAAAGTGTAGCTCCAGTCAAACAAACTATTTTTAAGCTTTTTGGAAAACATAGGGAAGGGTTATCACCCCTGTATAATTTGTTTTGTCGTCCATCTTTTTTCATCTCACTTGCTGCTGTCTCCTTGCGTTTGCAAGTAGGAGATGTTTGTAAGTTGGATGTTTGAAAGTAGGGGCCTGCCCTATATTATAGCGGTATGTACTGGGTACAGAGCACGCAGACAGCACGCACTATCTCCTAACACTACTGACTGCAAGCTCTGTTATTAACCACTTGACCACTGGGCACTTAAACACCCTTAATAACCAGACCAATTTTCAGCTTTCGGTGCCCTCACATTTTGAATGACAATTACTCAGTCATGCAACACTGGACCTATAGGAAATGTTTGTCCTTTTTTTCACACAAATAGAGCTTTCTTTTGGTGGTATTTAATCACCTCTCAGTTTTTTATTTTTTGTGCTATAAAAGAAAAAAGACCGAAAATTCTGCGAAAAAATGAATTTTTCTTCGTTTCTGTTATAAAATTTAGCAGATTAGTAATTTTTTCTTCATAAATTTTGGCCAAAATTCATACTACTACATATCTTTGGTAAAAATAAGTACAAATTGGTGGATATTATTTGGTCTTTGTGAAAGTTATAGAGTCCACAAGCTATGGTGCCAATATCTGAAAATTGATCACACCTGAAGTACTGACGGCCTATTTCCTTTTTTTTTTTTTCCACAAAATTGTCATATTATCAGGTTATTTCACACACACAGCATATGCATACCAAAAGACCCTGGAGAATACAATGGTGGTCGTTGCAAATTTTTATCTCACACGGTATTTGCACAGCAATTTTTCAAACGTGTTTTTTAGGGGGAAAAAACAGTTTTGTGCTTAAAAAACAAACAAAAAAACAGTAAAGTTAGCCCAATGTTTGCATAAAGTGAAAGATGAAGTTATGCTGAGTAAATAGATATCAAACATGTCACTCTTCAAAATTGCACATGCCCGTGGAATGGCGCCAAACGTCGCTACTTAAAAAATCCCCATAGGCGACGCTTAAAATTTTTTTTACTGGTTACATGTTTTGAGTTGCAGAGGAGGTCTAGGACTAGAATTATTGCTCTCGCAGAGCCAGAATCTTTTTTTTATTTTTTATTTCAGGCTTCCCAGCCTAGAGGTGAGATGTGGGGTCATATTGACCCCCAGATTTCACTGTAAAGAGGACCTGTCACCCCATATTCCTATTACAAGGGATGTTTACATTCCTTGTAATAGGAATAAAAGTGATCAAAAATATATTTTTGGGGAAAAAAATGTCAAACTAAAATAAATAAAGTAAAATGAACAATAAAAAAAAAAAATTTTTTTTTAAAGCGCCCATGTCCCCATGTGCTCGCATGCAGAAGCGAACGCATGCGTAAGCCCCGCCCACATATGAAAACGGTGTTCAAACCACACATGTGAGGTATCGCCTAGAACGTTCTAGGCGATACCTCACATGTGTGGTTTGAACACCGTTTTCATATGTGGGCGGGGCTTACGCATGCGTTCGCTTCTGCATGCGAGCACATGGGGACATGGGCGCTTTAAAAAAAAATTTTTTTTTTTTATTGTTCATTTTACTTTATTTATTTTAGTTTGACATTTTTTTCCCCAAAAATATATTTTTGATCACTTTTATTCCTATTACAAGGAATGTAAACATCCCTTGTAATAGGAATATGGGGTGACAGGTCCTCTTTACAGTGAAATCTGGGGGTCAATATGACCCCACATCTCACCTCTAGGCTGGGAAGCCTGAAATAAAAAATAAAAAAAAGATTCTGGCTTTGATCGTACTGGCGAGTTGGTAGAAGCACCGGAGGGCGGTGAGGGGTGGGGGGCGTCTATGGCTGGGTATTTCAGGGTATCACCGAGTATGGCTGGGTATCTCCGAGTATGGCTGGGTATGGCAATTTATGGCAGGGTATTGCAGAGTATTGGCGGGGTATTGGCGGGGTACTACAGAGTAATAGCAGGGTACTGCAGAGTATTGGGGGGTACTCCAGAGTAATGGTAGGGTACTGCAGAGTAATGGGGGTTACTGCAGAGTATTGGGGGGTACTGCAGAGTAATGGGGGGTACTGCAGAGTAATGGCAGGGTACTTCAGAGTAATGGCAGGGTACTGCACTGCAGAGTAATGGCGGGGTACTGCAGAGTAATGGCGGGGTACTGCAGAGTAATGGCAGGGTACTGCAGAGTATGCACTGGTATTGCAGAGTATTGGCAGGGAATTGAGGGGTTAAATTCGGTGAGCAGCGATGTGGGCACTGCAGATGCAGCCCACATCGCTGCTGACACCGATCTCTTTCCCCTCCGCTGTACCGATCGGTACAGAGAGGGGAGGGAGGAACCGGCGTCATAACATGACGCCGGTTTGTTTACAAGTGATCACTCCGTCATTTGACGGAGCGATCACGTGGTAAACGGCCGCGACGAGCGGCCGTTTACCGTGATCCGTGATGCGCCGGGTCCTGTGGACCCGGCGGTCACGGATGCTCTCGAGTGCGCGCCCCAGAATTCTGGGAGGCCGTTAATTAACGGCCTCTCAGAGTTAAACAACCGCCCTGAAGCCGTTAATCGGCAATGGGCAGTTGTTAAGTGGTTAAAGCTAGATCACTAGCTATATAGGTGAGGTGAATATAGTGGTGTATACTGCGGTCAGGGCACAGACAACAACCACTACACAGCAGCAAGATAGGAAATCAGCCAAAAACGATTGGTGTGTACTGTGTTGAAGGTACACAGAACACCCACTGCTTCAGATGCTAACACACTACACGAGGCCGCCTCAAAGGCGGCCTTATATAGTGTGGGGCGTGCACTACACAGCCTGAGCTATGATTGGCCACAGGCAGGATGCCTGTGGCCAATCATGGCTCTCCTCGCTGCTGGCGCTACGATTGGCCAAGCATGCGGGGTCACAGTGCATGCTTGGCCAATCATGAGCCAGCAATGCACTGCACCACCGCAGTGCATTGTGGTCCGCGCGCGCCACTCGAATTTTGACGCGAACGGCCCAAACGTTCGGAATTCGCCGAACAGCCAATGTTCGAGTCGAACGTACGTTCGACTCGAACACGAAGCTCATCCCTACCAGCGAGGATTAAACTTTGACTCGTCGGAAACGAATCGAGCTGAAAATAACAAACTGATTTATAGAGCGCCAGCAGTTTGCGCGGCGCTTTACAAAATGAAGGCGGCCGTTACAGTTACATTACAATTCAGTGCGGGAGGAATCGGAGGGCCCTGCTCAGAAGAGCTTACACTCTAAAGGACCGCACACACAGGCAGAAAATCGGGAGATGTTTTCGAATTTACGCATTTTCTAAAAAATTTGTTAAACAGGTTATCGGTAATTCGGATGTTTCCAATTTGTCGAAATTCGTTTTCGAATTGCACATGTCTGAATTTCAGGTGCGGCAATTTTGTACATAGTTACATTGTTCCAGCTTGGGCCGATGTAACTATGTATGTCCCATACCTGTGTGATCTCTGTGGAAGATGGAAATCACTGTATAGATACCGCTACTACATTGATCACCAGGCCCTGTGCTTGGGGGGGGGGGGGCTGCCCTGCTGCATTGTGAACACAGGAACCTGGGAGGGGGGGGGCTTCATTATTCTAAAGTGGCTTCAATATTACGATAAGTCCCCCACCCACCCCCACATTCTCCTGAGGGGGGGTTGGATATGGGCACTAGAGGGGTCCTTATCCCCATCTTGTTATATACAGCATGATGGCGTCCTAAAGAAAAGTGAAGTGAAAGGTGAGATTTATATTCTATCTACGCCTTTCTTTTCGATCGTTTTTTTTTTTTTTGGTCTTGGCGATTAAGTGCCAGTTCACACACACAGTTGCCCCTCTCTGAAGCCGCCCCGTACAGCCTCCCCCCAAAAGTAGTACAGGAACCTTTTTCTAAGCCGGAGCGACTTGAGTCGATCGCTTTAGAACGGTTCCATTATTGCAGTGCACAGAGCGCGACTTTTCAAACGGCTAAGTTGGCAGACAGGTCTCCCCGGTGTGAACCGGCACTAAAGGGTCACTCTACTTTCCGGTGTCCTGTCAGGAGAAATAAACAATAAATGACCCCCCCCCCCGCGCGCGGGAGGAGGGGGGTTTAATACGAAGCCGCTCGCCAAAGAACGATCGTGGCCGCGTGCAGCCTCTGTTTATTGCACAAACAATTATGAAACAAGCGATTTGTTTTCATTGTCTCCGCCACGGCTCCTGCAAAGAACAGTCGCACGCGCTGCGTGTTTGCTGATGTTTACCCCTTTACTTGTCACATTGTCTCTCAGATTTGTGAGTTCAAACTGTCATTTTTCCAATGATTGTTCATACAAAATGTTTTAGATTTCTAAGTAAATACAGAGCATCCGGAAAGTATTCACAGCGCTTCACTTTCTCCACATTTTGTTATGTTACGGCCTTATTCCAAGATGGATTAAATTCATTATTTTCCTCAGAATTCTACAAACATCCCCCATAATGACAACGTGAGAGAAGATTGTATGAAATGTTTGCAAATGTATGAAAAATAAAAAAACAAAAAAATCCCATGTACATAAGTATCACAGACTCCTCTAGGGTTGCCACCTTTTCTTCAAGCCAAACCTGAACATATTCACGGCACACAGCATTTTTTTTGTAGTACACGCTATAGGATTGTAAAATACCTTGGGTTACCCAAAAAGAGTAGTAATGAAATGTGCTACAGTGAACAGTGGCTATAGCCAAATTGCATTAACAGTGGGGGGACTTAAAGGGGCATAATTAAATAAAACAAAAGCATTTAGTGGACCCATAAAATATGATTCGATTAATAAAAGAAATGTCAGTGAAAATAGCCTACCTTAAAAGTGGACACTGTCAGCCAGTAGAGCCGAGGACGGTGTCAGTAGGGCAGTGGATAGTGTCAGTAGAGCAGTAAATGGTGTCAATAGAGCAGTAAATGGTGTCAGGAGGGCAGTGGACGGTGTCAGTAGATCAGTAAATGGTGTCAGTAGGGCAGTGGACGGTGTCAGTAGAGCAGTAAATGGTGTCAATAGAGCAGTAAATGGTGTCGGGAGGGCAGTGGATGGTGTCAGTAGGGCAGTAAATGGTGTCAGTAGAGCAGTGGACAGTGTCAGTAGAGCAGTAAATGGTGTCAGTAGAGCAGTGGACAGTGTCAATAGGGCAGTAAATGGTGTCAGGAGAGCAGAGGACGGTGTCAGGAGAGCAGTAAATGGTGTCAACATAGTCGCCAAAATTGTAAAAACATAAAATTCGGGACACTTTTTTGGCAGTAGTCGAAGTCGTGGTATAATTAGGGGGCGGGGCATGCGTTTATAGGTGTGGTATAGGAAAAGATAAAAATGTGGTAAAATGTGGGCGTGGTTTATGTTAAATAGTGGACGTGGCTTACATGGGGCGTGGCTCAAAGGGGTGTGGTTAGAGTCTGAGATGAATGCGGGATGGAGAGGGAAAGGGGGGGGGGGAGGGATGGAGGGAGAGCAGCCCCCCGATCCTACACTACAATAGCAATATGTGTTTTCCAGAGTTTGATAATCAGCAGATAAAGATACTCCAAATACCTGGTGTTGGCGCTTCAATCATCCCGGCGCCATGATTGTTATGGTGTCAGGATGATTGAAGAGCATTTTTTCTATTATTACATTGTAATATGAAATTAAATCATTCAACTCACCATAATGCCGAATCAGTGGGAGCCATGAGCGTTTCACTAGCCATGTTGCTTGCCACCAGATGCCATCAGGTGTCCCAAGCGTAGTCTGTCCTTACATCAGGTGCCCCATCAGAGGTACCTTCCTCACATCTGTGTCCATCAGCGGAGCCCCTCCTTACATCTGGTGCCCCTCTGACATGCACAGACCGCCCCCCCCCACATCCACAGACCGCCCCCCCCACATCCTGCACAGACCGGCCCCTGACATACCACAGACCGGCCCCCGACATACCACAGACCGGCCCCCCACATCCCCAGACTGGCCCCCACATTCACAGACTGGCCCCCGACATACCATTGGCTCCCACATTAACAGACTGGCCCTCCACATCCACAGACTGGCCCCGACATCCACAGACTGGCCCCCAACATCCACAGACTGGCCCACACATCCACAGACTGGCCCCCACATTCACAGACTGGCCCCCGACATACCACTGGCCCCCACATCCACAGACTGGCCCACGACATCCACAGACTGGCCCCCACATTCACAGACTGGCCTCCGACATACCACTGGCCCCCACATTCACAGACTGGCCCCCGACATCCACACAGTGACAGACTGGCCCGCTGACATTATCATACCACTGGCCCCCGACATCCGACTGGCCCCCGCCCGACATCCACAGTGACAGACTGGCCCCCGACATGCCGCTGTTGCCGCACGGAGACATTTAACTGTGGCGCCGCCCACTGCACTTTACACACACACACACTGGCAGCGGGGGTGGGCGGCGCCACAGGTACTCTATTGAAGACCAACTTCTGGTCTTCTTAAAAATGGCGGCCGGCGGAGACATTGTCTCCGCCGGCCGCGGACCTATAGTGGCCGGCGGCAAAAAAAATGGGAAATTAAATTTCCCGGGACATTTCCTGGGACAAAATTTATTCGGGACAAATGTCCTAATCCCGGGAATGTCCTGGGAAATTTGGGACAGTTGGCAACTATGTGTTCGTTTGCCAACTAAATACGATGTTTTTAGCTGATACAGGGTTAACTACATTTGGTCATGCTAATTTGTATTAAAAGAAGTTTAGAACATTGTTGTCTAGATGTTTTTGAAACTAGAATGAATTGTAAACTTGATTCAGTGGAATGTAAGGAGAGAATACTCAGCAGCTGTTTACATATCTGGACTCAGGAGCACTAGTGTGGGACACCAGAGCACATTTTTTAGGATGACCCACACAGGTGCTCCAGTGGATACTTGGGGTGTCTCCATGTGTGAAACTTGTCCAAAAAAGGTAAGTATTCCAGCTTGGTTAAGGGAATTAATCATGTCTTCAACTTGGAACTTTGGCCAAACAGACAATTGTATACCTCTTCCAAGCAATGTTTCACATTCATATTTCTGGCCACAAATATCTGTGTGCTAAGTATAGCTTTTGTTTCATTCTCATAGGGAAGAAAAGACTTGCTCCATCGGAGGACACCAGCAACACCACACCTCATGAAGAAGGGGACCAGAGTATTGTGGTACCTCAGGATGTGGAGGAAGGAGAGGTGGAAGAAGTGCTTGAATTTGGCACCACAACAGGTCAGTGTTGGACACCACAGATTCGGGTAATAGATGTATGCCTGCATATTCTTAATACATAGTGTGTATTTTTATTTTAGGTGATGTTCAGGCTGTGGTACCAAAATCGAGTCATTTTACCAGTGACAGTGTGCAACGGCTTATCCAGGAAATCATGTCTTGTAGTCGTGATTTGGACCTTATCAAAGAAAAAAACCAAGGAGATTGAACAAAGACTGGAGAACATGATTGATGTACTAGGGAGAATCTAAATCCTAAAAAGATTGCTGGATTTTTTTTCTGCAAATTTTATTTAAAGTTTTAATACAGTTTAAAAGCCAAATTTGGAAGATGCACACAGTGTGTCAACATGTGCTATCCGCCATCAGGGTATTTCAATGTATGCGTTTTGTAGGTGCAAACCCTTCCTCCCAACTCTTATAGGTGAGAGGAAGTGGTTGCACCCCCAAAACACATCCATTTATCCCCCATGATGGGAGATAGCACATGTTGACATTAGGTATGGGATCAGAAAGGAAATCCCCACTTGACTCACAATTTGTGTGCATCTTCTAAATTGGCTTTTACAGGGGTGACTTCACCCCATCTGTTGAAGGCAAGATCAGGACCTTTTTCACACTATAAAATGTCTGATATTGCCTTCTTTTTTGCAATGTTGAACTTTGTAAGTTCCAGAGTTGTGTATGTTATGTTTGGAAACATGCCTGTTTCTGTATTTAAAAAAAAAAAAATCAAGGTAAAACTTTGAGAAAAAAATATGCTTTTTTTTTTACAGGCAAATGTTTTATAGAACACACATGTGACTATGCACAGAGTAAAAGGCTTTCTACTGAACAATGTGTGGCTTCTTCTTTCAATGCTTAATAAAAAATGTTGTATTAAGTTGGTGTTTACAGTGACAATGGGTGTTATTTAACCACTTGCTTACTGGGCACTTAAACACCCTTCCTGACCAGACCAATTTTCATCTTTTGGTGCTCTCACACTTTGAATGACAATTACTCAGTCATGCAACACTGTACCCAAATGAATTTTGTGTCCTTTTTTTCCCACAAATAGAGCTTTCTTTTGGTGGTATTTGATCACCTCTGGGGTTTTTATTTTTTGCGCTATAAATGAAAAAAGACCGAAAATTTTGAAAAAAAAACGCATATTTCTTTGTTTCTGTGATAAAATTTTGCAAATTATAAATTTTTTTTCAGAAATTTTGGCCACAATTTATACTGCTACATATCTCTGGTAAAAATAACCCAAATTAGTGGATATTATTTGGTCTTTGTGAAAGTTAGAGAGTCTACAAGCTGTGGTGCGAATCGCACAAAATTGATCACATCTGATGTACTGGTGGCCTATCTCATTTCTTGCGACCAGAACAAGTCAGGAAAGTACAAATACCCCCCAAATGACCCCTTTTTTGAAAGTAGACATTCCAAGGTATTTACTAAGATGCATGGTGAGGTTTTTGATGTTGTCATCTTTTTCCCACAATTCTTTGCAAAATGAAGATTTTTTTTTTTCTCACAAAATTTTCAATGTAATAGGTTATTTCTCTCACATGGCATGTGTATACCACAAATGACACCCCAAAATATGTTCTGCTACTCCTTCTGAGTATTACGATACCAAATGTGTGAGACTTTTACACAGCCTGGCCACATACAGAGGCCCAATATTGAAATAGCACCATCAGGCGTTCTAGGAGCATAAATTACACATTTCATTTCTCAAGCACCAGGACAATGGAAATGCCCACAAAGTGACCCCATTTTGGAAAGCTAACACCCCAACGTGTAATCTATGAGGCATAATGAGTCGTTTGAATGGTTCATTTTTTTTTCCAGAAGTTTTGGGAAAATGTGGAAAAAAATGAAAACGCTTTTTTTTTTACGCAAAGTTGTCCATTTATAAGATATTTCCAACACATAGCATGTACATAGCAAAAATGACACCCCAAAATACGTTCTACTACTCCTCCTGAGTATAACGATACCAAATGTGTGAGACTTTTACACAGCCTGGCCACATACAGAGGCCCAATATTGAAATAGCACCATCAGGCGTTCTAGGAGCATAAATTACACATCTTATTTCTCAACCACCTATTACAGTTTTGAAGGCCCTGGAGCACCAGGACAATGGAAATGCCCACAAAGTGACCCCACGTGGCACTGACGACACGTGGCACTGACAGATGGCACTGGAGGCAGATGGCACTGGAGGCAGATGGGGCTGACAGATGGGGCTGACAGATGTCGCTGGCAGATGTCGCTGGGGCTGGCACTGGCAGATGGTGCTGGCTATTTGCTCTGGCTAATTGCTCTGGCAAATGGGGCTGGCAGATGGCACTGGCGCTGGCAGGTGGCACTGGCGCTGGCAGGTGGCACTGGCACTGGCGGCACTGGGGCTGACGGCACTGGGGCTGACGGATGGCACTGGCAGGTGGCACTGGTGCTGGCAGGTGGCACTGGCAGGTGGCACTGGTGGCACTGGCACTGGCGGCACTGGGGCTGACGGCACTGGGGGCACTGGGGCTGACGGATGGCACTGGCAGGTGGCACTGGCACTGGCGGCACTGAGGCTGACGGATGGCACTGGCGCTGGCAGGTGGCACTGGTACTGGCAGGTGGCACTGGTGCTGGCAGGTGGCACTGGCAGGTTACACTGGCACTGGCGGCACTGGGGCTGACGGCACTGGGGCTGACGGATGGCACTGGCGCTGGCAGGTGGCACTGGTGCTGGCAGGTGGCACTGGCGCTGGCAGGTGGCACTGGCACTGGCGGCACTGGGGCTGACGGCACTGGGGCGGACGGCACTGGGGCTGACGGCAGGCGCTGGCAGGTAGCACTGGCGCTGGCAGGTGGCACTGGCACTGGCAGGTGGCACTGGCGGCACTGGCACTACTGACAGATGGCACTGGGCTGACAGATGGCACTGGGCTGACAGATGGCACTGGCACTGGGGCTGACAGATGGCACTGGGGCTGACAGTTGGCACTGGGGCTGACTTACAGATCCTCTCTCTCCTCACACGCTGTCTCTGTGTGAGGAGGGAGAGACACGGCAATGGGAGATGATCTCATATGTTTACATTTGAGATCATCTCCCATTGGCAGCTGCGATCGCGCTGTGAACGGCCGCTTTGATTGGCCGTTCACGGCGATCTGTGTTTGCCTGTCTCCGGGAGACACTGCGAACACAAAACTTCCGCGATGCGCGCCCCCGGCGGCGCGCATTGCGGAAGTAAACACAAGGCCGTCCAGGGATGGCCAGGCGAAGAAACCCGCCTGCTCTACGGCCGTCATTCGGCTATAGGGCGGGCGGGAGGTGGTTAAATAATGTGAAAAATAATTGGCACTACAAGTGCACTAGGAGAACCTAGAAGACAGATAAAAGAAACACAAGCAGTAAAGCCAAATCAAGATTTTATCATATAATTTTTTTTAATTTAAAATATATTTACAAATTAGCTGGCATAGCAATGGCCCCCTACCCGTAAAATATTCCACAAATTTTTCATGCACTTCACGGTTGCTTTGGTAGGCCAAGCCAGGATGGACAGCTTCCTGGGCAGTCGGTGTTGGTTCACGAAATCCGGTCTCAGGCCCAACCGAGGCTATATAATTTGGAGCATTTTTAAAAGGTTGTGCAGGATGCAGAAGCATAAAACAATGTGGTTCAGTTTTACGCCAGGTTGATTGCCGTTAAAAATAGGCGGAAACGGCTGGCCATTATTCCAAAGGTATTCTCCATGGCTCTTCAGGCTCTGGTCACTGGACTACTAGTGGTAGTATTAGATTTCATATTATAATACCTCTTAAGGGTTAGATTACGAACTAATTTATTGGGGTCTTTAAATATAGTAAAAGAATTGGGGTATGTGGTGGGAGCAAAATTTAAACCTCTAGATAGTAATGAGATTTCATGTGTATTTAGATTTAGTGAAGATAAATTGTAGATTCTCACAGTTTGCAAAGTTTGTCCGGACGGGGTGGATCGAGATTTGTGTTCCCCCCCTTTCTTTCCTCTTCTACGTGTTTTCTTTTTGATGTTATCGAGGGACTGAGGAGGGGGATCTGGACTAAAAAAGAGGCCGGAATAGATATTAGAGGGCCTCCAAAGGTAACAGGAGATGTATTGGGGATAGTAGATCTTTTCTGAGTACAGTCTGAAGAACAATACTGACCACTAATTCAGTGGATACATGATTAGGGTCTGCATAGACCATTGGCTTAATAACTGAGAATGTATTGGGTACTGGAGCTGTAGTATGTTTAGCTTTTGGAATGGAACCGCTCTTAATGATTTGTTTTTTTTGGGGGGGGGGGGGACTGTGGGTTTAGAACCCATAGAGGAAGAAGTGGACAAAGGTGGCACTTTTACTGTAGCAAGAGGGGGAGATATTGTTACTGGACTAGGTTCAGAGCGATTCACATTAACTGTGTTATTATTTATTTTGGGCTTACAATGTAGTAGAAGGGGAATAAGAGGGGGAGGGGAAACATGGGTAAATTTTCCTTTCCATTTAAAGAATCTGTTATTGGTATAGTCATAAACATCTCGTCTAAATTTCCCCAGTTTGCACTGTATCATTGAATCTTCACCATGTATCAAAATGAAAATTTACCTGATTCACAAAAACAGAACTCAGGACCCACTACTCGGTTCATCACACAATACCACTCCAGTTATATAAAAAATGGAGATTATTTTTAAAAAACATTGGTCTATTCTCAAACAAGACCCACATTTATCTCAGTGCATATCCGATAAACCAAAGTTTGCCTACCGCAGGGCCCCAAACATTAAGAGCAAGATTTCTCCTAGCAAAATTAAATCTTCAATTTCCCGTAAAAATGGTATGTTGAAACAGTTTACACTAATCCCACTTTTAGGCACGTTTCAGTGTAAAAAAGCGCTTTGCCTCACCTGTATGCATGTTACTCATGGTGAGAAATCTTTTACAATTAATGGTAAGACCTTTACCTTAAGCTCCTTTTTTAATTGTTCCACTTCATAAGTGGTCTACTGTATTTCTTGCCCCTGTGGCCTTTTATATGCAGGTAGAACCATCAGGGCCTTACGGCAAGGTTTGGAGAACATCGCCGTGCTGTCCAAGTGGGAAAACCTAAATATAATGTTGCTCGACACTTTGCCACACATCATCAGAAAAAAAAAATCACAGATCTTAATGTTTGAATAATTTAATCGATACCGGATAAATTCACCCCAGCTGAGAGATTTAAGCGTCTCTGCAAACAGGAGACTTACTGGATATATTCTTTGAATACAATGTCACCTCATGGCTTAAATGAAGAAATAGAAATCAATACGGTTATCTAAATCCAGATTTGTGGTATACATGGAAGTGCATATATACATATATAATATGCACTTATTTAGGGTGCATGTACGTATACACTTGCCTCTCATCGGGTCATATATTCCCCTTCTTTAGACCAGATACACTCTGCTTTTTTTCTGTAATATAGTCCCCCATTTGCCTGAGACCTTCTTTAATTATTATTCCATTTCCCATTCATACAATTTTTCAATTTGCTGTTACCTAGGTGTTTACTACTGCTCCCCACATAATTTTGAGTTCTCTATATATATCAATTATGGCATATACAATCCCCCTTTAACCCCCCTCTCTTTCCTTTCTCCCTTCCCTCTTTACGTATACATTTCGTGTCAATTAAGCATATACATATATTTTACATGATTCATTGGAATACTAAATATTTTTTTTGTGCTATTGCTCCCCCTGTTTCAAAATAATATTTAAATTCATCCAGCAATTCCCATACATCATATATCCCAATAATATACCACGTTTGTCCTCCTTCTCACAACTATTTTTTACTGATTTGTCAATTAGTAATCTTCAGTTTTTACTTTTTTATTTTTATCTTTATTTGTATTATTTTATTATCAATAATTTTTTTCATTTTTTATATCTTCCATTAATTCTCATAATCTTCATATTTACACATTTAAATAACACTGTATCCATTTACTACATTCGGTGTTATTGCCCCTTCCTTTCATAAAAATACCCCATTCATCCAATATATTAAAAACATTTTATTCATTTAATTATTTCTATACATTTCATATATTTTTTTAATAATTCTTGATTGATGTGGCATTTTCCAATCACTAGCCCATTTTATTATATTGAATGATAACAAACAATGTAGCGCTATAATGTCAAAAAATGTAAACAGAAAACAAAAAAAAACAAAAACTAGACATAAATCACCAAATGATCTGGTAGGGAAATCAAACTTAAAAGGTCAGCACACATATCACATGTTGTGCAGTCTAGTAAGGAATACAGGAAATGTGCTTCAGTGAACTAACAATATGAGCATAAAAAAGTCCAGCTATGACAAAATAATGTGAAACGTGAGTCCAGATATTCCGTTGGTATGAACTATGTATAGCCTTCCGTTCACAGCCAGAAAATATTAAAGAAAACGGTGGATACCCTTACCGATAATGGTGGACACAAACTACTGTATAGTAAATGTGTCATGCAGGCTTATGTGCGTCACACACCATTCGTATACATCAGGTCATGGATCACCATCCGGATAGTCGCTGCCCACTTCAGGATCGGTACACCTCAGATCTCCAGGGTTTTCAACTCTCTCTCGAAGGTTCCGGTCAGCTAGGAGCTCAGAGCAGGTTCACCATAAAAAAAGTAAGGACACAATGCCTCTCATAGTGAAATTCCACCATTAAAGGTTTTATTTGAAAAAAATTCCAAATGACATATAAAAAATGACATAAAAAATATCCAAAAAGAATCACGTGATCCAATAAAAATGAACGATAAAAAGAGCAATATGGGGAGCAGGAAACGCTAGCAGCTAGCTTTGGGCTAGCGTTTCCTGCTCCCCATATTGCTCTTTTTATAGGCGGACACTATATGGCAGAACACCGGACGTTGCACAGACTACACACCACTGCTATTACAGTATCCGCAAGGCGGCAATTTTAAAAAACAATTGCAGAGGTTGTAATGCTATACCCCTTCTCCTAGGCTTAGCAGCAATCTACCATCTTTGCTTCTCCGTGGACCAGTGATTTTGGATACCTCCCCCTTCACTGTATAGACATGCCTGATTATAATCAACTTTTGTGAGTAGCCATTTGGCTGTGTGCTTTTATTCTATTAAATGCATTTTTTATATATACTGCACTTAGTTTGGCACACTCCTTTCATGCCTTTCTTTTGCATTATATTTTTTTACAGAGTGGTGCTTCTCCTCTCAAGATTGCTGCTGCCACTGGTGCTTTGAACTTGAACTTTTATTGACTATCAATATATTTACATATAATTTTTGGACATTATCTTTTAACCCTTTATTCCACCCCCCCCCCCTTTTTTTTACTGGAAAAAAGAGACTTTACTGTGATTGGTCCTTTGCGCCATCTCATCCTCCTTTTATTTTGCCATTCCTGTGCCGTTGAAGGCTTTGGAGTCCAAAAAGAAAATTTTTTTTTGTAATTTTGCACATAAACATTGCAAGCAGATTAGACACATTCTTGGCCAACATCAGTATAACATTGATTTTAATGCACATTTAAAGATAAATAAATAAGGTCCCCTTATCAGAATCCTCACCCCCTTTGATGACCCATTGTCCAAATTTTATGGGGGGGGGGGGTTCTAAATGAGTCTGTGAGCCCAAAAAAAGCCTCTGACACTCTGCATGAATTTAAGGACAACAATAACATTTGTACACATTATAGGGGGTTTTTACGGTAAAGCAGTACAATGGAGCTGACAAAATACATTATTATTATTTTACAGGATTTATATAGCGCCAACAATTTACGCAGTGCTTTACAATATAAAGGAGACAATACAGTTACAATACAATAAAATATAAGAGGATTAAGAGGGCCATGCTTAGAAGAGCTTACAATCTAATAGGGTGGGGCAGGTGATACAAAAGGTTATAACTGTGTGGATTGAGCTGATGGAAGTGGTAGGAGATTAGTTAGAGACATGATAGGCTTCCCTGAAGAGATGAGTTTTCAGGGATCGCTTGAAGGTAGCCAGAGTAGGGGGTAGCGAGTTCCAGAGGAGGAGAGAGGCTCTGGAGAAATCCTGGAGACGAGCATGGGAGAAGGGGATGAGAGCGCTTGAGAGTAGGAGGTCTTGAGAAGAGCAGAGGGGATGATTTGGGTGATATTTGGAGACAAGATTGGTGATGTAGCTCGGGGCAGAGTTGTGAATGGCTTTGTATGTTATGGTTAGTATTTTGAATTTAATTTGCTGGATGATTGGGAGCCAGTGTAGGGATTGGAGGAGAGGGTTGGCAGACACTGAGCGATTGGTAAGGTGGATACGTTTGGCAGCAGCATTCATGATAGACTGAAGAGGGGATAGCCTATGGAGAGGCAGGCCAATGAGAAGGGAGTTGCAATAGTCAAGGCGAGAGATAACAAGGGAGTGAATGAGGAGCTTGGTGGTTTGATTTGTTAAAAAGAGGCTAATTTTAGAGATGTTACGGAGGTGAATTCTTTTGACAACGATTGGACTTGGGACTGAAATGACAAGTCAGAGTCTAGGATTATACCTAGTACCCTAGCGTGAGGGGAGGGCCTGATGGTTGCATTGTTGATTTTGATGGAAAAGTCATGGAGGGGGGCATGTGCAGGGGGGAATATTAATTGCTAAGTTTTAGAGAGATTTTGTTTAAGGAAGTGGTGTGACATCCATGCTGATATATCAGTTAGCAAGTTAGTAATGCGAGAGGAGACTGAAGGAGTGAGGTGAGGAGTAGACAGATCGATTTGGGTGTCATCGGTGTATAAGTGGTATTGGAAACTGTGGGCGGTTATCAAGTGACCAAGGGAGGAGGTGTAGATAGAGAAGGGGTCCAAGAACAGAGCCTTGGGGGACCCCCACACAAAGGGGCAATGGAGAGGAGGAGACAGAGTTGTAGGTGACACTGAAGGAGCGCTGTGATAGATAGGCAGAGAACCAGGATAGAGCAGAATCTCAGAGGCCAAGGAAATGTAGTTTATAGAGAAAGAGCGGGGGGGTCAACAGTATCAAAGGCAGCAGAGAGGTCAAGTAGTAGGGGTATGGAGTATTTTCTGTTGGTTTTAGCAGTTATTAAATCATTTGTGAGTTTTAGTAAGGCAGTTTCCGTGGAGTGCTGCGAGCGAAAGCCAGACTGTAATGGGTCAAGAAGGTTATTTTCACTGAGGTAGGAGCTAAGACGGTTGTAGACTGGGCATTCTAGAAGTTTAGAGGTGAATGGGAGCAATGAGATGGGTCTTAAGTTGTTTAGATTGGTGGGGTCCAATGAGGGCTTTTTACGTATGAGAGTGATCTGCGCATGTTTTAGAGGAGAGGGGAAGGTGCCACTGGAGAGGGAGAGATTGAAGATGTGAGTGAGGGAGCATAGGATAGAATAAGAGGGTGACCTTAGTAGTTGTGAGGGAACAGGATCTAAGGGACAATTTGTTAGGCAGGAATCTGAGAAAAGTTTTGTAACCTCTTCAGTAGTAGCCAATTCAAAAGAGGAGTGTTGAATGTGCTGATAGGCCAGGTATGTTGGGTGGGGAAGATGTACGCACAGTGGAGGTGTCCTCACAAATTGCATCAATCTTGTCTTTGAAGTGATTGGCAATCTCTTGGGCAGTGAGTAAGTTAGTGGTTAGAGGGGATACATTGTTAAGTGACTAGGCTAGGTGTGTTTGGGTCCAGGATGCAATGCTGGGGAGGTTAGTGAAGGCAAATATGCATGTAGGCCAAAAAAGGAGTATTAAAGGATTCCAGCATGCATGAGGACATTCACAGCATATTACAATCAGGGTAATTATGGAATGATGAAAATACAAAACATTAGCATACATTAAATACATATAATGTGATTTTAAAGGATAAAACTTACCCTAATGTAGTCCTTCTGCAGGACCTGAATAATAGCAGAACAGGTCTCTGGAATAATGATCCCCACAGCCTGGGGGAGATGCCTGTAGATAACTTGAGGTCCTGTAGAATTCTCCCCATCACTAAGTACCGCAAGGTGATGACTAGCCTCTGCTCAGGAGTGATGGCTTGCCACATGCAGGTGTCCTGCCTGCTAATATAAGGGGTGAGCAAAGCCAACAGATGCTGAAAAATGGGGTCCGTCTTCCGGACAAAATTCCTGAAATCATCAGGGTTATTCTCCTGGATCTCACGCAGCAGAGGCATATCATAGAATTGGTCACGCTGGAGTAAACAATTCTTGGTCCATGAACTCTTCCCCACCCTGTTCATGGACTGGGCTTGGGTCAAAGTAAGAAGCCCAACACCAAACCCCCTCACAGCATGAACTCTACGACGAGTACGTAACTGCAACATGGCTTCAAAACGGTCAGCTGAAGAACAGCAAGGCCTGTGAAGAGTGAGCTGAAAATCAGAAACGACTGGACAAGAACGCTCTGAAAAACAGATATGAACTGACTACACGCACTGTAAAACTATCAGAATAAGCATGAGTCTGAAAAGCGCAAATCGTCTCTCACCCAACTTCTACTAACACGAGATTAGCAGAAGGAGCTCAAAGGGTGGCGCACTGGGTATTGAACTTCGTTTTCTTAAGTCCTGTTGTACGTCACCGCATTCTTGACGGTCAGAATTTGGTGTGACCGTGTGTATGCAAGACAGCTTGAGTGAAATCCCGTCGGAATTCTGTTGGAAAAACCATCAGAGCTTTTTCCGACCAAAATTCTGATTGTGTGTACGTGGCATAACGCTACTTCTAGCACACACTGGAGTGTGCTACAGGTAGAACATGTGCCAGCATCTGCAGCTCTCCCCCCACTGCCCCTCCTCACTGTAACAGCGGGCCAGGATCTTAACCCCATACCTGCTGTTACTATTTGATACAGCACAGGTTTCATTTGAATGAATGCCTACAAGTACCATCATCCACTGCGGCTGATGGCTCGTAGTTTTCAATGAGCTGTGAATGCTCTAATAGTTCATGGATTCTTTCTGCTCTCAAGTAACTTGCTATGCTATGCTGATAGTCTGCAGGAGGCAGACATTGCATCCATAATCTGCTGTTTAAGGGGGGCAATGCTCTGCAGGCTCCTTTCAGAAAGAAATAATAAATGCACATACTGTTTACCTGCAAAAAATGTGCTTTAATTATTATTTTTTTTCTTAAGGTGAACCTCCCCTTTAAATGGTTAGCACTTCTGCTTTTCATCACTAGGGTCCTTGGTTTGAATCCCAACCAGGACACTAACTGCATGACATTTGCATCTTCTCTGCTTTCCTCCCACACTCCAAAGCCATGCTGCTAGGCAGATCCAGTCCAAATTATCCCTAGTATGTGTATGTACGAATATGAGATATGAACCTTAGATTGTAAGCTCCTTGAGGGCAGTGACTGATGTGAATGTACTATGTGTAATGCACTGCTTTTTTTTTTTTTTTGCCACCTCAGTGAGTTTATGCAGGAGACTTAATTCACCTTGCAGCTCATTTATATCTCCTCCCAATTCCACATCATCGTGGCGTATTTCCTTACTTTTTTCTTCTTTTTTTTTTTCTTTATTAGTTCCTTCATCTCAGTTAAAAAAGATTTTTTGTACAAAGAGCATAATGCTTTCCACAATTAACAAATATCCACCTTACGTACATAAGTAGTGCAATACGGAGGGACGCCCCCGACCCGCACTTCGCGCCGGGCGCGCCCTCCGCCCCAACCTCCCCATCCCTCCCACCCACCCCCTCTTCGAGCACACACTGCTAGCACGAGCCCCGCTAATAATGGTCAGCTAATTAAAGAGCAATAGCAACAAGTTGGTATGGAGAGGGAGATAAAGGAAAAAAAAAAAAAAAAAAAAAAAAAAAAGGGACAAAGGGGAGCCAAGGAGGAAGAGCCATCGCCGCCAGCGCTTCAGAAAATGCTAAGTCGCCCTCACATTAGCCTCCTCAGGGGGATAACCCATATCGATCAGCCACGGGTTCCATATTGCTCCAAATTTTTTTAGGTTGTTTTGCTTTATAAACATAGCTCTCTCGCACCAGATGGTAGAATTGATTGCGTTTGACCAATGTTCAATTGTCGGGGGGTTTTTGGCTTGCCAATTTACAGCTATCAGCCGTCTGGCCTGATATAAACATCTCAAAACCGACAGCTTGATTAAGGGGGAGATTCTATCCTCCTCAAAAATCCCTAATAAACAAATCCTGGCCTCTGGTTTCAGGGAGATCTTAAAGATCCTGTTTATACTAAGTACAATTTTTAACCAATATCCATACAATTTTGGACATTTCCAAACCATATGAAAAAGGTCCCCCAGTGCCCCGCATCTGGGACAGCTGTCGCTGGCTTTCCTGCCAATTTTCCACAATTTATAGGGGGTGTAATATACCCTGTATATAAGAAACAAATGTGACACACACTGCGATGGGGATATAGAGACCAATCTCCCCTGTTCGAGGATCTTATCCCATTGTTCCTTGGTTATCGGGCCCACATCTCCTATCCACCCCAACCTGCTCTTCTCCGGGCCCTCTCCCTTCAAGGTCCTTCCCCTAATCTTGGTATATAATCTGGAGATCTGGCCTTTTGCTTGCCGGCGGTCCATGAGTCCCTGGAGTAGAGGAATTTCGGTCCGTTCAATCTCAAATGACCCGTATTGAGCTTGAATACCGTGTCTAAACTGTAAATATTTGTAAAATGTCTTGTTAGAGACATCAAATTCCTGTCTGAGGGCTTCAAAAGATTTCATTACATTCCCGTCGTACAATTGCGCCAACCTATTGATTCCCTGTCTGTCCCATTCTAGAGATCTATCTATATTGTTTAGTTCATGTAAGTGTCGATTGTGCCATAGGGGCATGTAGCCGGTTACCCCCACGTATCCCAAGGTTTGCTTTGCATTGTGCCATACCTTCCTCATTAGTGTATTGGTGGGGCATCTATGGGCAAATGAGTTAGCCTCTAGGGCTTCAGCGAGTAGCTTGTGGGGTGCCCCAACCATCATCAATTTATGGTTTGGGGACCCTCCCTCTTGGAGCCCTGCCCCTTCTAAATGCTGGAGTTGGGCAGCCAAGAAGTATGAACTCAAATGGGGTATGGCCAATCCTCCCTCCGCTACAGGGAGCTGCATCGTCTGTAGCCCAATCCGGGCATGCCCCTTTTTCCAGATTAAATCTCGGATAAGAGAATCCATTTTTTTAAACCACTTCTGATTAATCCAGATTGGGGAATTGTGTAGAATATACAATATTTGTGGCTGCCAGATCATTTTTATTAAGTTACACCGTCCTGCCACAGAGAGAGGAAGGCCACACCACCTGTTAAGTTTCTGCTTCAGTTTAGTTAATAATGGTAATAGGTTTTCCTTGATATACTGATTCACTTCCCCGGAGATCCAGATACCCAGGTACTTCAGGCTAGATACTGTCTCCAGACCCTGGATCACCGGTGGCGTCCATTGGACCCCAGGTCTAAGCAGTGGTAGGAGAGCTGATTTACTCCAGTTGATTACAAGGCCAGATTGTTGGCCAAACTCTCCCATCATCTGCACTACCCTGTTCAGGGTTGAATCCATGTCCCCAATAAAGAACAGGACATCATCCGCGAACAGGGCGATTTTATCCTCCCTTGCTCCGCGCCGGAATCCCTGGATGTCCAGGCGTGATCTTGCCATGACAGCCAGGGGTTCCATGGCTAATACGAACAAGAGGGGTGACAATGGGCACCCCTGTCTTGTGCCTCTCTCCAGCTGAAAAGCCTCCGAAAATTCAGACCCCAACTTGACTTTTGCCCTGGGCCGATTATAGAGTAGTTTTATCCATTGGATAAATTGAGTACCAAGGCCAAACCTCTCCAACACTCCCCACAAGTAGCCCCAGTCCAGGCTATCGAAGGCCTTAGTCGCATCTAAGGCCAAAATGGCTCCCGGCCCATCGTTATCCCTGGGTATTTGAATATTAAGGAAAACTCTTCTGATATTGGTGCTGGTTGTCCTGCCCGGGATAAAACCCGACTGGTCTGGATGTATTAGTTTATGGATATGTTTATTTAAACGGGTTGCTAGGGCCTTAGCTAGAATTTTAATATCCGAGCACAGCAAGGATATTGGCCGATATGATGAGACTTCGTGTTGGTCTTTCCCCTCCTTAAGTATTAGAGTTATATTGGCTTCCAGCATTGAGGCGGGGAGTTCACCCACCTCAAGTGCATGGTTCAATGTCTCCAAGAGCTCCGGCAGTAGCTCTTCACCATAACGCTTGTAAATTTCCGTTGGCAACCCATCTGGGCCTGGGGATTTATAATTGGGCATTGCAGCTACTGCGTTTTTCAACTCCTCCAGCGTAAGTGGGGCCTCAAGGCATATTTTATCCTGTTCTGGTAATGTTGGAATTGTTGCTTGAAGTAGGAAATCTGTAGCAAGGCTACCTTGACCTCGCGGTGGTGATTTATATAAGTTATTATAGTAATCATAGATTACTCTCATGATCGCGGGGGGGCTAGAGACAAGGTCGCCGTTTGGCGACTTAATCACCTGGGCTGCTGTAGGGGAGCTGTTAGTTTGGACCAGGAGGGGGAGGGCTCGGCCCACCCTCTCCCCTTCACCGAAATAGGGCTGCCGTTGGAATATTCGCCGGTTCTCTGCCTTTTTTAAAAGAGCCATTTTATAAGCTTGTTGGCTATCTAGCCATACCTTCTGACTTTCAGGTGATGGGGCATCTAAATATGCGCTTTCCGCCATGGTAACCCTATTTCTTATTGCTGACTCCTGTTCTCGAGTTTTCTTTTTAGTTATTGTAATTTGTTGAATTAATATACCTCTAATATAGGCTTTAAGAGAATCCCACACTATTCCGGGTGAGGCTGTACCCTTGTTTATTAGAAGGAATTCCTTTATCTTATCCAGAAAAGGGCTAGAACTATCCATTAGCTCCAGCCAGCCGGGGTTTATCTTCCACTCCCCTGGGCCTGTTCTAGCTCCCAAGGACACCATAATGGACAAGGGGGAATGGTCTGAAATCCCCCTTGCCCCATATTCGATGTCCTGTACCACTTCTGCTGCCTCTTTATTTCCAAAAATCATATAGATTCTTGACAACGTATAGTAGGTCCTAGAAAAACAGGAATACTGTCTCTCCTGGGGATGTCGCATTCGCCATAGGTCGCTCAATCCTGTTTCGGATAGTAATGCACTGCTTTGAATCCAGTGTTGCCCTGCTGTGCTGATCTGCTGCTATGTGCCTGGTCCTGCACTGCCATGTGCCTTTCTGGTATCATCCGATGATGTGCCTCCTGGTTTGTCCTCTTCCAGCTGCTGTGTTGAAGGTGATGTCTCCTGGGATATGTGTCAGATGCCTAATCCCAATCCGCACTCTGTGGTTTCAGCCAGCAGGACAGGGTAGTGATGTAGGGGCCATAGAACCATAGCACACTGTGGGCCAGGCACCTGACCCTCATACTCATCTCTGTGCTGAAGCCTTTGCAGCTCAAGAGAGTGAAGATCAGCAGCATGACAGGTAAGTACCAAAGTATGTGGGGGTGGGGGGCATTGCAGCGGCAGTAAACACTCAGAGACCAGATGCAATAGCAAGACTGTATTGTAGTTATGAGAAAAGTCAGTGGAGAAAATAGACTGCACCTACCTACACTCACAATAACCCCCCCCCCCCCTTTTGACTGATGCTGTCCTTGGCATCGTAACACACAAAAGAATAACTTGAGGAATGCAATGGACATCAACAGGAAAAAGTTCAAACAACATAATCAGAGTACTTTGCAAGGAGCTGCCTGCAGTTAGACCACAGAGGGCGACAAACTACAGTGTTGCAAATAATCGTCTTCTGGTTGTGACTCCAGGGCTTCAGGTCAATAAGGGTCTATTGAGTCCTCCATGCCCCCTTCGCCTGGGCCCAAGGCCCTCAGTCACATCTGGACAGTCTATGGAACTTGCAGGAGATGCTGGACTATCTAGAGTTGCTGTCCTGGGCCTTCCTGCTTTCAAGTCTGTAGAGACTAGAAGCTCAAGCAAAGCATGAGAGGAGAGAGGTCCCATACAGGAACCCCCTGCACTGGTAGGACATCCACAGGGTCAAGCACTTCTCTACCTCTGGCTAGTTTGGTGGAGCAGTTGCCGCTTAGCACACAGGACCTCAGCAAGTTGCAGTGAAGGCATCTCCTAATACGGTTGGGTCCCTCTGAGACTATGTTATATACTGGAGTTGGAGGAAAGGGCTGTTGTTCAACCTAATATGGAGTACAGTCCCACTTAGGCTTCAGTTTACTGCCTCATTTTTGGTAATCTTCACCAACACCCGGTCCCCGGTTGCAACAGCAGTTTATCTAAGGCAGAGTCCTCAACCAAGTCCTTGTGTCTGTCCAACACCACCTAATCGGCTATCTGTAAACGATCCCAATGTTCCTGCACCCAGGTGCTAGGCATCTGGGGCATGGAGTTCTCTGGAGAGCCCGGTAGGAGATTCACCAGTAGTGGCCTGTAGCCTGATGAATTATTATCTATCTAGGTGGCCTATTCTAGAGTCCGTAGCATGCCCAGCAGGGTACATTTGAACTGTTCATAAGCTCAATTGCCCTGTGGGTGGTGGGGGGGAGATGTGGTTTCTGGATACCACTGAGGCAACACAGATTGGAAATAATAACCGATTTAAAGTTTGGGCTTGTGGCCGTGGTAGGGGCTGTATGGTCCTTAGCAGGGACAACCACTGTGTACTTGGTCGACAAAAACTAAGGCATAGCAATACCTGGAGGGCAAGCTGAAGATTGTGAGAAAGTCCATGGTGATCAGTTCAAAGTGCTACAAGGTGGTGATGGTAATGGGTGTAGTTTATTTTTAGGAGGGGCTTTATGCACAGAGCAAGTTTCACAAGCCCTTTGAACCCATCCTTCCAGTCATGGGCAAAAGAAGTACCTCCTGACCAATGACTGAGTTCTGTCAGACAAACCAATCAATATACACTAATTGTTCTTCCAGCAATGTAAAAACAATAAATTCTGCCAGTGCCCACCACAGTGACAATCAGTGCCCAGCAGTAACACCTGTCAGTACTTATCAGTACCTCATCATCAGTGCTGCCCATAAATGCCACCTATCGGTGCCCATCAGTGCTGCATATCAGCACTGCATATCAGTGCCGCCTATTGGTGCCCATCAGTGCTGCATATCAGTGCCGCTTATAAATGCCCATCAATTCTACATATCAGTGCCAACTAATCAGTTCCCCTCAGTGAAGGGGAAAACAAAAGTTCTCCATCGTTCATTGATGGACACAGCAGCTCTTCTTGACCTCAGGGTTATATCGCCCCTTTAGGAGAGGACTAGGCAGAAAGTGTTCAAAACAGCAACCCATGCACACAAGGTTTTGCAGGCGGCTGTTTAAGGTTTCAACTCCTCCATTGAGGGTGGAGTTACTGTTGTTTGCTGTTCTCAACTCTCGTTTCTTTGACACTGCTTGGGGACGTCCCTAAGGTCAAGAAGAGCTGCTGTGTCCATCAGTGAATGATAGAGAAAATAGGATATTTGTACTCACCGTTAAGGATGAGCCGAACACCCTCCTGTTCGGTTCGCACCAGAACAGACCTAAACTTCGTGTGAACTTTAGAACCCTATTAAAGTCTATGGGACTCGAACGTTCACAATCTAAAGTGCTCATTTTAAAGGCTAATATGCAAGTTACTGTCCTAAAAAGTGTTTGGGGACCTGGGTCCTACCCCAGGGGACATGGATTTTTTCAGGAGCAGTGATTTTAATAATGATTAAAGTGAAACAATAAAAGTGTAATATTCCTTTAAATTTCGTACCTGGGGGGTGTCTATAGTATGCCTGTGAAGGGGCGCGTGTTTCCCGTGCTTAGAACTGTCCCTACACAAAGTGTCATTTCGCAAGGAAAAAAAGTCTTTTAAAATCACTTTCAATTGTCGGCTCCCGTAATACAGAGAACACTCAATGAGTGTTCTCTGTATTACGGAGCGGACAATTCATTTATTGAAAAAAAAATAAAAATAAAAAAATAAAAGCGTCGGGTTCCCCTAAATTCAATTACCAGGCCCTTCAGGTCTGGTATGGATATTAAGGGGAACCCCGCGTCAAATAATAAAAAAAAAAATTTGACGTGGGGGTCCCCCTAAATATCCATACCAGACCCTTTATCCGAGCACGCAACCTGGCAGGCCGCAAGAAAAGAGGGGGGGGACGAGAGAGCGCTCCCCCCTCCTGAACCGTACAAGGCCACATGCCCTCAACATTGGGAGGATGCTTTGGGGGTCTGTGATCCATGTCATCCCCACAACCCTGGCTGGTGGTTGTGGGGGTTTGCCAGCGGGGGGCTTATCAGAATCTGGAAGCCCCCTTTAACAAGGGGACCCCCAAATCCCAGCCACCCCTGTTTGAAATGGTAAGGGGGGTACAAAAATTCCTTTATTAAAAAAAATAAAATAAAAAAAAAAAGATTCCAGCGTTGCTAATCCACTCTTGCTATCCAGCGATGGATGATCATCTCTCCGGGGTCCAGCGATGGCTGATCTGATCCAGCGACGGGTGATTTTCAGTCCAGCGCTGTCCATGTATGCATCCGTCTTCTGTCTCCACTGCGGGGATCTCAGCGCTGACGTTTCTTATATTAGGAGGGCGGGGCCACCCGTCACCTGACCCCGCCCCCTCTGACGCTGGTGAGGGAAGCCAGGGGTTCCCCAGTGACGTATGGGTGACCCCGCCCCCTCTGATGTAACGGAAACCTGCGTTAAATCAGAGGGGGCGGGGACACCCATACGTCACTGGGGAACCCCATGGCATCCCTCACCAGCGTCAGAGGGGGCGGGTCAGGTGATGGGTGGCCCCGCCCTCCTAATATAAGAAACGTCAGCGCTGGGATCTTCGCAGTGTCTCCGCAGTGGAGACAGAAGACGGATGCATACATGGACAGCGCTGGACTTTTTTTTTTTTTTTTTTTAATAAAGGAATTTTTCAAAAGTGTGTTTGTCTTATTTAACCATTTTTTACACTTTCTTTGTGAAATGGTAGGGGTACTTTTGTACCCCCTTACCATTTCAAACAGGGGGGGCAGGATCTGGGGGTCCCCTTGTTAAAGGGGGCTTCCAGATTCTGATAAGCCCCCGCCCGCAGACCCCCACAACCACTGGCCAGGGTTGTGGGGATGAGGCCCTTGTCCCCATCAACATGGGGACATGGTGCTTTGAGGGGGTCACAGACCCCCAAAGCAGCCTCCCAATGTTGAGGGCATGTGGCCTGGTACGGTTCAGGAGGGGGGTGCTCTCTCGTCCCCCCCTCTTTTCCTGCGGCATGCCAGGTTGCGTGCTCGGATAAAGGGTCTGGTATGGATATTTAGGGGGACCCCCACATCAATTTTTTTAAAAAAATTTGACGCGGGGTTCCCCTAAATTCAATTACCAGGCCCTTCAGGTCTGGTATGGATATTAACGCCTTTTTTTTTTTAATCAATGAATGAATTGTCCGCTCCGTAATACAGAGAACACTCATTGAGTGTTCTCTGTATTACGGGAGCCGACAATTGAAAGTGATTTTAAAAGACTTTTTTCCTTGCGAAATGGCACTTTGTGCAGGGACAGTTCTAAGCACGGTTAACATGCGCCCCTTCACAGGCATACTATAGACACCCCCAGGTACGAAATTTAAAGGAATATTACACTTTTATTGTTTCACTTTAATCATTATTAAAATCACTGCTCCTGAAAAAACGGGGCAGGACCCAGGTCCCCAAACACTTTTTAGGACAGTAACTTGCATATTAGCCTTTAAAATTAGCACTTTAGATTTCTCCCATAGACTTGTACAGGGTGTCCCGGTTTTTCAAATTTGCCGTGAACAGCCCAAATTGTTCACTGTTCGCTGAACAAGCGAACAGGTAATGTTCGACTCGAAGTCGAAGCTCATCCCTACTCACCGTAAAATCCTTTTCTCTGAAGTTCATTGACGGACACAGCACCCACCCCTCCTATTTCTGTTTGTATGGCTTTTGACGAACTGAGCTGCTGGATGCAGTGTGAGGGGTTATAGCCAGTAGGACCACCCCCTGGGTGGTACTGTGCAAGTGCTGCTGTTTTTAACACTTTCTGCATAGTCCTCTCCTAAAGGGGCGATATAACCCTAGGGTCAAGAAGAGCTGCTTTGTCCGTCAATGAACTTCAGAGAAAAGAATTTTACAGTGAGTACAAAAATACTATTTTTATGACAGAAACTAAAAAAAAACATTTTTTTTTTCAAAAATTCTGTTTTTTTTTAGTTTGTTTAGCAAAAAATATAAACTGCAGAGGTGATCAAATACCACCAAAAGACATTAGACTCTATTTGTGGGAAGAAAATTATAAAAATTTACTTTGAGTACAGTGTTGCATGACTGCGCAATTGTCATTCAAAGTGTGACAGTGCTGAAAGCTGAAAATTGTCCTGGGCAGGAAGGGGCGTAAGTGCCTGGAAATTAAGTTGTTAAATACTACCAAACGTTTGCTCTATTTGTGTGAAAAAAAATTATATGAATTTTGTTTATGTACAGTGCTTCATGACTGTGTAATTGTCAGTTAAAAATAAGTGCCAAGCTCCTTCAGAAAAAAATAAAAGTAAGCAGCTTCAAATACTGTAATTGCTGACTTTTAAAAGAGAAGCATGGGATTTTGCTTTTTTCAAGAATCATACTTACCTAGGCGGATGCATCATCGGTCCCCCCATGCCTCTAAGACTGAGAACTGAGCCATCAAACATCGCTGATTGGTTGATTATCAGGGCTCCATAAGCAGAAAGCTGGTGCCTCTCTACTCTGTCCCCCCATGCCCCTACCCCCAGCAAGCTCACAGGAGCACTGGGCTGTGGAGGGATGGGAGCGGCCGGCTCAGGCTCTGAGGCTTGCTGATAGGCTAATTTGGATACTGGTCCAGGCATGTGGGCAGATCCTGACCATATGGTCGCAATCCTTCCTGAGCGGCTTTGTGACATCAGCCAACAGTGGGCTTCAGCCTGCTGTCTGCTGAATACCGGTCATGGGCGTGCAGAACGAACTGCACTCCTGTGATCCACAGAAGTACAGCCAAACAAGCTTTGGCTGTACAGCTCCTTTAATATAAGGACACTTACCTGTCCAGGGATACTACAATGTCCTCACCCAAGCCGATACTTCAATCAGCTTTGTGTGCAGGCACTGGCATCTGTAGTAAGGGAGGATACAGGAGGTGATGGCTTGCGGCTTCACAGTCTATTTCTTACTGTGCATATGTGAGTCGCACTGAGCATCGTGAATGGTCCCGTAGTTTCCTGGGACCTGTCACGTGTCCCACAAGACTGCAAGGAAAAGAGGAGAGTAGAACTTCTTGCTCCGTTCGCCACATCGATCTGAACTGGAAGTAGGGTTGCCACTCCAAATAGAATAGTAATGCACGCATAGTGCCTCTTTACCCTTCTGTCCAGCCCTTATCCTAGCCACATTCTGGTCTGAATAATGTTGGACAATCCGGGTTTTGAATCATGTGTCTGGGTTTCATTGCAGCTGAAACTCGGACACGGTTCAAAACCCACACTGTCCGGGTGAATCCCAAACAGGTGGCAACCCTAGCCAGAAGTGGGAGCGAGTACCTGTCAAAATAACCAGGTGTCCGCTCCATCCCCCCCCCCCCAAAAAAAAAAGTGCCAAATGTGGTAGGGGAGGGGGTGCAAACAATTGGAGCTTACGCTTTAACCACTTGTTGCCTGCTCACTGTCAGATGACGGCGGGGCAGTGCAGTGGGGCTCTCGTTCTGGGACGGCATCATACGGCATCCCAGAATGGCCGCTCTTGCGCACCTGGGGGGGGGGGTGCGCAATGCAGGAGATCAGGGCCATGCTGTATTGCTAGGACACGGCGTGACCCTGATCTCTGTAAAGAGCCACAGCTGCAGCTCTTTAACCATGTGATTGGCTGTATCTAATCACAGCTGGTCACATGTAAACACGGAGATGCTGGTAATCGGCGCTCTTCGCCTTACACTGACAGAGCGTGTGGCAAGGAGAACCGATCCGCGGCATCTTCTCGCAGGGAACATCTAGACATGTAATCAGGGCACTGATCATCAGTGCCCTAAATTACAATAAAGCCCCCACAGTGCCAGCAATCAGCGCCCATTAGTGATTTCAGTCAGTGATGCCCATCACTGCTTCCCATCAATGCCGCCTATCAGTGCTCATAAGTGCAGCATATTTGTGCCACCTAATCAGTGCAGCCCATCAGTGCCCATAAGTGCCACCTCATCAGTGCAGCCTATCATTGCTGCCTCATCAGCACCCATCAGTGAAGTAGCAAAATTACTTATTTACAAAATTTACTGACAGAAAAAAAACTTTTTTTTTTTCCCAACATTTTCTCTTTTTTTTTTTTTAGGAAAAAATAAATAAAAAAACAGAAGTGAATAAACACCACCAAAAGAAAGCTCTATTTGTGTGAAGAAAATTATAAACATTTCACATGGTTACAATGTAGCATGAGCACGCAATTGTCATTCATAATGTGAAAGCGCTGAAAGCTGAAAAATGGAATGGGCAGGAAGGGGTTGAAAGTGCCTGGTATTGACGTGGGTAAAGTAGCACAGTGCCAAATAGCAAAAATTGGCCTGGTAATGAAGTGTGTAAAACCTTACCTCCCAACATTTTTAAATGGGAATAAGGGACACCTACTAGAAAATGTATGTAGGCATAGGACATGCCCCCTGCCACACCCCCTTAAAGGAGAATTAACCAAAAAAAAGGTTAATTAAATCCACAAGGACATTTTTTACCAATACTTTTCCTTTATATTGGATTTTAAAATGTACAAATGCAGCAATATAGAATTTGGAGTAAAGGTTTAGCACTGGGAAACACTTTCTGAAAGATAAAAAGTGCACTTTATATACAACTATTTGGATCAGACCAAAATGAGGGACAAATGAGGAGGAAAGAGGGACATTGCTCCACATCAGGGGCAGTACCTCGAAATCAGGGACCATTGGGAGCTATGGATAAAACCTCCCGGAGGTCAAGTGGTTAGTTAACGTTTTCTGAGAGAATGTGTCTTGTCGAATACTGTCCCATCGGATAGTGTCCGCCCTGCACTGCGCTTGCGCAGTACAAGGAGATGCCGAAATTCTCTGAAGATGAACGGTGCCTGCGCGCTGTGTCCAGGTTCAAGCCCCACCATCCGAGGGGCACTGTTACTAAGTGCTGTTTTACATCATCTACCATATGTCCACTTGCATGGTGGCGCTTGAACCTGGACTCAGGGCAGAAGGTACTATTAAGTGCGCAGGCGCCGCTCATCTTCGGAAACTTTCAGCGTCACCTTGTCCTCCGTACTGCGCAAGTGATGCGCCTGCACAGTACGGGGCGGACACTATCCGATGGGGGGGGACAGTTCTCAGCAGAACACTGTCCCGCCATTGGATAGTGTCCGCCTCGTACTATACAAGCGCAGCACTTGCGCAGTACGGAGGACAAGGTGACGCCGAAAGTTTCCGAAGATGAACGGCGCCTGCGCACTTAATAGTACCTTCTGCCCTGAGTCCAGGTTCAAGCGTCACCATGCAAGTGGACATACAGTATGCACTTAGTAACAGGGCCCCTCGCTCGCCACGCTTCGGGCAAGGCCTCGTTTCGCTTGGCAATTTTTTATTCTATGGTGGGGCTTGAACCTGGACCGTTCATCTTTGGAGACTTTTGGCATCTCCTTGTCTTCCGTACTGCGCAATTGCAGTATAAGGCGGACTCTATCTGACGGGGGACAGTATTCGACAAGACACCGACTCTTATGCTACATGACATAGTTGTTAGTACTTTCTGTTGTTTCAGGAAGTCAGCCCATTATGAGAGTGTAGGTCAACCTGATCGTCGTCCCAATAAAGTTCAGTGATAACAAAAAAACAAAAAAAAAAAACCTGTGCTAGACATCATGTGAGAGCAGCGCCCGCCCCCGCCTGTAGGTGAAGTCTTCCCTGTGGGCTCATCCATCCATACGGGGGTGCCCTGACTGAGGCAACAGGTGGTGGTTTCCAGCGAACCTGTTACACATGGTGTGGTTTTACAGATTCTGCTCTGTATCTGTGATAATATCTGCAGATATAAAAAGTATGATGAATTGACCTTACAGAAAAAAAGAAGAGTTGAATTTAGACTTTTTCTCCCCCCTCGGCGTTGAATGGTATATCCCGGAGGGTCCCTGGCGGGAGAAGGCAGGAGGTGACGCAGCGGCGGCCATTTTCTCCTTCTGTGTGCGCTGGCTGTTTTTTGTGCTGACAGACAGACAGGCAGGGGCCGGTGTGGTGGTTAGTCTGGCTGGGTGCCTGGGCTTCCTACCCCGCGAAGCGGTACGGAGACGGGCTGGGGGTTCCCTGTAGCTGAGTTCGGCGTTTCCTGAGAAGTGCGTAATACCGAGGCCCTCGCCTGCTCCTCCTCCTTCCCTCCCTCCTCCTCGCCGCCTCCTTCTCCTGTCACAGAACGACCCCCCGCTCCGGACTATGGGTGGGTCGGGGTGCAGTAGGGTGCTTAGCCCGATGAGCGGCGCAGCTCACGTCCAGAGGGGTCCGTTGGGGTCCCTGGTGTTTTCTTGACATGGATCTTCCCGGAGTTGTCACCCTTACCAGCCTCCCCCCGCATAAACAGCTGATCCGGCGTCCTGACATCTGCACTCAGCCTCCTGCGGACACCCTGTTGTTATTAGACATGACCGGCTAGGACACCCCTCCCTTCCCCCCACCCACACCCACCGATCTCTCTCTGTGCGATGATCTCCTCCACCCCCTATCGCTGACCCTCTGATCGCACATTGTAGCAGAGTAGATAGGCCTCCCCCACCCCCCTACAGAATTATTGTCCCAGCCCGAGTCATCATGGTGTCCCTCCTCAGGGGGTGTCAGCTGGTCGCACACATGGGCTCCCTCGGTGCCCTGATCATGATGATGCCCAGGATTGTGGGGCCTCTCGACCTGTGCTGTGAACACCCTACCCCTACTTATTACACCGATATATAATCTATTTTTGCACTGTAGAGGTAATAAGAAGATAAAAGGGGGGGTCGCTTGAAGTCCAGATCTGTCATCAGCGTAGAGAATGCAGCCTTTCAGCTGGCCTATCTGTCCCTTACACCCCCATCTCTGGTGAGCCAGGAGGTTCAATAACATGCCTAGGCAGGATGGCCTTTGATTTTATGGTACAGGCTGATAGCAGGAACATCTTCATTTCTTCACTGTCATCACACCCCTAGCATTTGTTTCTTTTATTTTGTTTTTTTATACCAGATGTGTTTTTGGTTCACGTTTTCTGTGTATATGATGCCTATTTTAGTTTCATCAGAAAACAGCACTTTGTGTCCTAGTTGCCCAGCCTTTCTGTTCCTCCACCCCGGTAGTAGGACAGGCCTGTCACACGTTGCCTAACTAGAGATTTGGGTTGCACTGACCTGTTGGAAGTCATTGAAAGCAAAATAAGGGTAACATGGCTTGTTTCTGTTGAACTGGTGTCCGACCCACCCGCAATCGCTGACAAGTGTCTTTAGGCGTTTAGCACCAGCTATAAAAAAAATAAATAATCAAATCGACCATGGGGGACCCCAACTCTCGCAAGAAGCAGGCTCTGAACAGGCTGCGCTCCCAGCTAAGGAAGAAAAAAGAGTCTCTGGCTGACCAGTTTGACTTCAAGATGTACGTCGCCTTTGTGTTCAAAGACAAGGTGAGGCATGGGAGCTGCAGTTCTTCTTGTGTTATAATATGTGAATATGGAAAGGACAGTTTTGAACTTGTCAGCAGCAGTGATTTGTGTCAATGTGCTTTAATGTGCTGTTCATTTAGAATGGCATCACATCAACGTTTTCAAGGGCCCCAACATAGCCAGCAGAAAAGTAGAACTATAGGCAAAACTTTTATTTTGGATAGAGGGAGGGTTAACGCCTGTCAGAAGTTTTTGTTGCCGTCTGTGTCTTATTGCAGAGATTTCACTTCCTGTCCTATAGACAAACAGGAAGTGAGGGGAAATCTCTGCAGTTAAGCAAATATTTTTGGGACCCCCAGGTCACCAGAACTAGTGTCCCCATTGGAAGTTTTCCCTGCTGTTACTTTTCTGGGGACAGCCCAAAATTTGGCATTTTCTTTTACTTTCACTGATAATGGTAAACGGGACCAGGAGTGTCTGGTCCCCCGCTTATCTTCTTAATGGGGAACAGACAGCTATAACGACTGATGAGCATTCTAATCCCTCTCCACTCTATCCAAAACAGGAAAAAAAAAGTTTTAGTTATACTTTAACACTAAGGCTGCATTCGCACTGCAGTGTTTTGAATCGCAGGCAGACTTGTCACATTTGAAAGCGATAACGTGTGAATGGCAAATCACAGGACTTGCATTTGAGATGACATTCTTTTTCAATGATGCCTCAAATCACAGGACGCACATCACTCAAAAGTAGCTCCTGAACTTTTTTTGGACGCCATGCTTCCTGTGATGAGTATTGCCGCAATTTATCTTAGCAGATCCATCCCGCGATTTGAAGTGTCATTCAAAAGTGAGTCCTGCGACTTGCCATTCACACAGCACTTTGAAATTGTCAGATTTGCAGCAAATCTGCCCCTGATTCAGAATGCTGAAGTGTAAATGCAGCCTACGCACTGTATCCAGATGACTTTATTTTGGGGGCAGATCTGTATTTGACATTGACTCAATTAATGCAAGGCCATACACTGTGCAAATTTCTTTCCTGCAACCATGGACGGTGTTGATGGGGAAAGCAGCAATTGTCTTCTCCCAGTTGGGGCGAGCAGGGGAAGCGAATAGCTGCTACACTGCTAGCAATAAGTTTGAGTCTCGGTGGGCTCCTGCTGAACCGTATATGGCCGGCCTAAGTCCCTCATTGTGAGAGCTTCCAAGTGACCTAGTCCATACCCAGGAGTGTTACTGTCACTTGTGGCAGTTCTTCATACGAGGAGAGCTACAGTTTACACCCATTGGGGGTCTCTGTATATGCTACAAATTTTAAAATCACTGCAAGGAACTCTGAATCTGGTTGTGGTTTCATTAATATGTTTTTATGTTGATTGACTATAACTTTCCAATACATTCTTCTATCTTCCATAGAGGTGTGTGTCAAATTCCTGTGTCCATTAAAGCTCAAAGAAAGATATACTGGTGGTGTTGGTAAGGTTAAGGCCTCAAACAAGGAAATGAAGGGCACCCCAATGTACACATACAGTAGCTGGCAACACATCGGCTTGGCTGCAAATGTTGCAGGTCCAGTTTTTCTCGTGTTCACATAAGTGTAAAGGGATACTTATTTTCCTGGTTATGCATTTTAGTGAAAGGCCTCATGTACACTTGCGCTAAAACGCTGCTTTTTCTGGAGTTGAGCTTCCCTCTGCCCTTTAACCACTTCCAGAGACCGCCCCTAAAGTACTATGAATGAGCAACCTGTACAGGCACAGCAACGTACTATGTCGCTGTGTTTCCAGTTTATGGGCACCCTTTCCTTGCTGCTGACACTCACGGCGATTGTATACAGTGGGCGTTTCAGCAAGTTCCATACAATGATTCATGGCTGGGACTTCTTGCTGGTCGACTGTGTCCAATCACAGGCCAGAGCCCTGTGTTGACAACACAGAACTCTGTACAGAGGGAATGATCTCCGTTTCTTTAAGAAACAAAGGTCTTTAGTAAAAAGCACACTTTACACACTTGTAGGTACATGTTTGTTTATCCAAGATGTTAACCCCTAGCAAGTGTTATTAGTAAACGGACTATATATCATTGGCACTGATCACTGTATTAGTGTCACTGGTGATGTCAGTTTACCCACCGCGCTCAGTCCCTCTAAGTCGCTGATCACTGCCGTTACTACAAATACAAACTCCAGTATATACACCATAGTCTGTAGATGCTATAACTTTCACGCAAAAACCAATCAACATACACTGAATGGATTATTATTTTTTTCTAAAGACATGTAGCAGAATACATTTTGGACAAACATTATGAAGAAATTTGTTTTTTTTCTATAAAATATATCAAATAAAAAAAAAAAAAATTCCAGCCCTTTTTGTTTAAAAAAAAAAAAAAAAAATGGAGATCAAATCCCACCAAAAGAAAGCTGTATTTGTCTGGGAAGAAAAAAGACAAATTGTTTGGGTACAGTGTTGCATGACCGTGCAATTATCAGTTAAAGTAGCACAGTGCTAAATGGCCTGGTCATGAAGGGTTTAATTAATCTCCAACCAATCTGGGGTTTTCTCTGGTTGATATGATGCCGAATTTATTTATTTTTTTTTCCTTAATTTTATGAACTTTAACAGTTAAGTGATACAGAATTTTTTTAATTTAATATTTATTAAGAACAACAAGCCTCCAATCAGTGCACTTGTATGTATAATTTAGAAAAAAAAGTATCTTAAATATTGCACAAAAACGGGTAATCAAAACTTTTTGGGCCGAAAAAAAGGGCTAACTTCACTGTTTGAAAGACAGCTGCACAAATGCTGTGTGACATAATATATTGCAACAACCGCCATTTTATTCTCTAGGGTGTCTGCTAACAAAAAAAAAAAAAGTTTGGGGCTTCTATGTGATTTTGTAGCAGAAAATACAGAATTTTTACATGTAAGCAGCACATGTCAGAAAAGATTTAGGCCCCTTTCACATGGGATGGATCCGTGATGATTCGCTTGCTCAGCACAGATCGGTCAGTTTATCTGATCTGCTCTGCAGACGGATAGAAAAATAGGATTTTCCTCCATCTGCAGAATCGGACCATAGCGAAGACAGACGATATCGGGTGTCAGCGGATGTTCATCCGCAGAAACCCGCTATCCCATAGGGATGCATGTATTTCCGTATTTCATCCACAAACAGATGTATGAAATATGGACATGCTGTCCGCATGTGTGAAAGGGGCCTAAGTCTTTAAATGGTTAAACATCTTCTACACACCAGAGTTCATTCCTTTTGATAAGTAGATACATTGTATCTCTTTGCTCTTATTTATTTTTTTTTTTTATCAGAGATTTTCCATGGGGAGACTTCAGGTAACTTGCATTGACTTCTTTTACAGAAGTCATTTGCAAGTATCGGCCTAATTTGCAGCACAATCAGCCGATTAAAAACTGTCAAAATCGCCTGATATATCGGTCGACCTTTATACTTGAGTGCAGTTCTTGTCTGATTCGCATGTGGTTTATAGTGTGAACCCTTAGTTTCTCCTTTTTAAATCTTACATAAAGAGTACAGGTTTACTAAAGACTTATGCTTACAGGGCCTTTTCTGAGTTGAATTTTGCAATTTAAATAGATTTTATTTTCTATTTTTGTACGTAACTGGTTGCAGGTGTTCAGCAGAATCCTTTATTTCACTACACCATACTGCTAAATATACAGAATAGTAGAATTGTAAACCTTAAATGAATTGTATATACACACAACGCACTGGGTTTGATTTTGTTGAACTTTGCAGTTTTAGAAGCTATTGAGTCTGCTAGGTGGTGACTTGTTACTTTGTTCCTCTTTCTACAGAAAAAGAAGTCGGCTCTGTTTGAAGTGGCTGATGTTATACCAGTTATGACTAACAATTATGAAGAAAATATACTGAAAGGTGTGCGGGATTCCAGCTATTCCTTGGAAAGTTCCCTTGAGCTTCTGCAGAGGGATGTTGTACAGCTTCATGCACCTCGCTATCAGTCCATGCGGAGGGTAAAGGGTGTTTTTTATTTTCATTGGAGGTGTGATTTGCTTTGGACCTCCCATTTCACAGCAGTATGAGCCGGTTCACACAGGGGCAACACGACTTCCAGCGTGACTTTTGGAGGAAACTTGGACACGACTTGAGTATGAATAACAGCGCAACTTCAACATGACTTGGGGCGCCTTGGCAGATCCCAGCCCCCCACCCTATATGAATGAGTATGGGGTACATTGTACCCCTACCCATTCACTTGGGGGGGGGGGGGGGGAGTGTCAATCAAAAAAACACTACATGTTTTTAAAGTAATTTATTGGTCAGCTCTGGGGGTCTTCCGACTTTGGGGGTGTCTCCCAACTCCACCACTCTCGGCCTCTTCACCTGGTCTCCAGTTCTTCTTCCAGGCGCAGCGGGAGAGAGCGTCGTGTCAACATCGGAAGACCGGGCCACCGCTAGTAAAAGAGCTGGAAGAAGATAGCGGAGGAGCAGGGCAGAAGAGCGGTGGAATCGGAAGAGACCCCCGAAGTAGGAAGACTCCCAACCCCCCCCCCCCCCCAGGAGCTGACTAATTTACTTTAAAAACCTGTAGTGCGTTTGTTGTGTTTTTGACCCCCCCCCCCCCCCGTTGAATGGGTAGGGGTACCCCATACTCATTCACATAGGGTGGGGGGGGGCTGGGATCTGGGGACCCCCTTATTAAAGGGGCTCCCGGATTCTTATAAGCCGCCCGCAGAACCCGACAACCAACGGCCAAGGTTTTCAGGAAGAGGCCCTTGTCCTCCTCAACATGGGGACAAGGTGCTTTGGGGTGGGGGGGGCTGCAGGGTACCCCCCTTCCACAAAGCACCCACCTCCCATGTTGAGCCCATGCAGCCTGGTATGGCTCGGGGGGGGGGGGGGAGCTCGCTTGTCCCCACCCCCTTTCTTGACCAGCCGGGCTGCATGCTCAGATAAGGGTCTGGTATGAATTTGGGGGGGGGGGGGGTCCCCGTGCCGGTTTTTAATATTAGAGAGGCGTCATTGTCGTTTCCGTATAGCTGGAGATCCGACTTGGAGGCGACTTCCATTGAAATCAATGGGTAGAAGTCGGTTTGAAGTCTGACCGACTGCTGTAGTCCTGAAGTTGGATCCCGGGTTGCCCCTGTGTGAACTGGCTCTACAGCCAATGTATTAGTGTCAGGTTTTACAACATGATCTTTGACCGTATTTTGCCCTCCAATATTGTAGATTACTTTACACATACTGGTCTATTCGCACTATGATAACGGAGTGTCTCTTCTTAATCCCATTTATACATTTGCCAAGAATCAGCAACACAAAACCCACGACCTGTAAACTTACCTTTTTGTACCTTTAGCATTTCAGCTAATGTGAATTGCTGCATGGCTAAACTTGTAACAAGTAAGCGTATAACAGATATTCCTGTCCATTCTTAGTACAGGTTTCCCTCAGAGAACCTGATTATACTTTGCTTCATAAACTTGTATTTTTATTGTGGCAAGTTTTGCGGACGACATATGAAATAGTCCAGTTATGACTATTTTCCTCCATTGCAGCTTAGTGCAAGCAGTAGTCTTCTATATTGTTCCATCTTTAGTACAGTTTTCACCAAATGCACCTTCATTGGGATGAATTATGTTTTTAGAGATGTCAAATGAAAGTGTTCAAACATAATGTGCGATGCACAGTGAACAGACTAGGAGAACTTTTATACATGTTATCACTCTGGTAATTTGCATAATGTCTATATTGTCTTATAGGATGTAATTGGTTGTACACAAGAGATGGACTTTATTCTTTGGCCTCGGAATGATATAGAGAAGATTGTTTGTCTTCTTTTTTCAAGATGGAAGGGATCTGATGAGCCCTTTAGGCCTGTTTTGGTAGGTACAACTTTCTGATAATATGCAAAGGAGATGCCAAAATATACAGAAATATATATGCTGCAGTGTTCTGTGTAAATTTTAAAAAGCTAATGTGTGCAGGCATCAGATGGGTGCAAATGACCTTTTGTTACAGTAACTTAAGTGCAGCCAATTGTGTTGAATTGGCTAAACTGGCTTCAGAAGGCCTCATTCAGAGATTTCCATGTAAGGGTCCATTCACATGGGCATATGCATATTTTCTCCATGAACGCGTGTTTTTAGACAGAGCTGGCAAAAATCCTGTAGAAAATATGCATCTAAAATACTTGCGTTTTAGATGCATACAGTGTTTAACCACTTATGGCAGGGCTTGACAAATTTGCTTGGAATCTAGAAGCCAGCTAAAAAAAGTTAGGAGCCAGGTCGGTAAAATGACAACACTTTTTTTATTATTTTTTTTATTGCGTTTTAGTGTAAATATGAGATGTGAGATCTGGGGTCAGAGACCTCACATTTAAGAGGGCCTGTCATCCTGTCATTTTATTTATTTTTTTAAGGGATTTTTACATTCCTTGTAATAGGAATAAAAGTGGCACAATTTTTTTTTATTTTTTTTTTTAAGAACTGTGAAAAATGTAAAGTATAAATAAGAAAAAAAATCATTTTAAACGCACCCTGTCCCGCCAAGCTTGCTTGCAGAAGCAATCGCATACGTGAGTAGCGCCTGCATATGAAAGCGGTGTTCAAACCACACATGTGAGGTATCACCATGATCGGTAGAGTAAGAGCAATAATTGTAGCCCTAGACCTTCTCTGTAACTCAAAACGTGCAACATGTAGAATTTTTTTTAAACGTCGCCAATGGAGATTTTAAAGGGTAAATGTTTGTCGCCATTCCACGAGCGGACGCAATTTTGAAGCATGACCTGTTGGGTATCAATTTACTTAGCGTAACATTATCTTTCACAATATAAAAAAAAATTGGGCTAACTTTACTGTTGTCATATTTTTTTTTTTTTTTATTCAAAAAAGTGTATTTGTTCCAATAAAAGTGCGCTTGTAAGACCACTGCGCAAATACGGTGTGACACACTATTGAAACGACCGCCATTTTAATCTCTAGGGTGTTAGAACCCCTAAACATTTATATATATTTTTTATTCTAAGTAAAGGGAAGGAGATGGGCGGGCAGGGGGAGCTCCATTAGCATTGCTGGTTGTCATACCAACAGCCACCACAAGAGGGCCCCAGATTCCAGAAGGGAGCATAGGACTGCAGAAGGCCTCAAAACCACGGCCTCAATTGCCGGCGGCGCGGCCCAATGCGATCACGCGGGGGGTGTGCACAGAGACAGGATACTCCCCAGCTGTGCTGCGCAAGGTCGCTAATTCTAGTCGCAAATGCATCCTGGCACCCGGAGTTTGTCAAGCCCTGACTTATGGACCGCCCGCTGCAGTTTTACAGCAGCTGTTTGAATCGTTGTATACTAGCTCATATACTTTGCCTTGCAGGGTTTTTTTTTTTTGTTTGTTTTTACTTTTAATGCAGGCCATACATGGTTCAAATTTTCGAAAATCGTATGTAAGAATTTTTGTACAAAATTCGCACAATTAGTGGGGCTGCAGCAACAGCCGGTTTTCGTGCGGAAATCAAATTTGAGGAATCGGACATGTTGGAAATTTTTTGAAAAACGAACAATATTCTAATCAATGATGGGAGAAATTGAATAAGAAAAGAAAATTTACGGAGAGAAAAGATTCCCAGTCACAAATTATTTTCTGTAGTAATATGAGGTGAAATTGAAGGCTTGGTCGGCCGAATTTCGAAAATCAATGGTGGCATCACATCACAAAAAAAAAAAACTTTCTGATTTTGAAAAAAAAAAAATCTTTCAAAATTCGACCGTGTATGGCCTGCATAAATGTGCAGGTTTACTACCGCTTTAAAGGGCCAGTTTTTTAAATGATTTTCTTAAATTACAATTTTTTTTATTGCATTTTAGTCTAAATGAGGACTTTTGACCCCAGATCTCATATTTAAGAGGACCTGCCATGTTTTTTTCTATTACAAGGGATCTTTACATTTCTTGTAACAGGAATAAAAGTGACTTTTTTTCACCGTTAAAAAAAAGAAAGTAAAATAATTAAAAAAAAAATGTAAATGCACCCCGTCCCGCCAAGCTCGCGCGTAGAAGCGAACGCATATGTGAGTAACGCCCGCATATGAAAACGGTGTTCAAACCACACGTGTGGTTATCTCTACGATCGGTAGCGTGAGAGAAATAATCCTAGCCCTAGACCTCCTCTGTAACGCAAAACATGCAACCTGTAGAATTTTTTTTAAATGTCGCCTATGGAGATTTTTAAGGGTAAAAGTTTGTCGGCATTCCACGAGCTAACACAATTTTGAAGCGTGACATGTTGGGTATCAATTTACTTGGCATAGCATTATCTTGCCCAATATAAAACAAATTAGGCTAATTTTACTGCTGTCTTATTTTTTTATTAAGTGAATTTATTCCAACAAAGTGCGCTTGTAAGACTGCTGCGCAAATACGGTGTGAAAAAAAAAAAGTATTGCAATGACTGCCATTTTATTCTCTAGGGTGTTAAGGGAAAAAAAAATTATATAATCTTTGGGGGTTCCAAGTATCAAAAAACTGTTTTAAACATGTAAACGCCAAAATCTCAAAATGAGGCTGGTTCTTAAGAGGTTAAATGTGTACAATTCTTTCAAATGAATGACAACACATTTAAATCCTGTTCACTGTTGAGTGGTTTGTAGCTCGAAAGAGCAACCAGCAAAAGCCAATTGTTTTCAATAGCCCTCGTTCACATATGAGCGTCCCGGCAATTGTAGCAAAACGCTTGTCATGCAAAAATAAGTAGATGAGCTACTTTTTCAGGCAGAATTCAGCGTTGGCCTCCACTTTTTTTTTTTTTCCATGCATGTGATCTTATCTTTTCTCCCCCTATCCCCTTTTAAGGCCAAGTTTGAATTTCATCATGGTGATTATGAAAAACATCTTCTGCACGTACTGAGCCGGAAGGACAAGACTGGAATTGTTCTGAACAATCCTAATCAGTCAGTGTTCCTCTTCATCGACAGACAGCACTTGCAGGTAATTACAGCTCAAAGGAAACCTCATTCATGTTTGTTGGATTAGTTAAGTAACTTCTATCTGAATAACAAACCAATCGGTTTACACACGTAGCAGGTAAAACAAGTATTAAACGCGTCACCATTTTTCTAAAGTAAATTTTCTAAAGGAGCTATTGACATGTCAGTAACAACTAGGGGTGCACCGAATGGAAATTTTGGTGCCGATACCGAAAATGAAGGATGCACTAGGCCAAAGAACGATCGTGTTTTTAAAAAAATATTTATATTCAATTTTTTTTTTTTATTTAGTCAATTTAAGTTAATATGAATTTGCTATTATTGGCACCTTTGTAGTGCAAGAAAGGTCAAGAAAAATGCAGTCTCTAACCATCTCTTGTATCGTGTCCCCAGTCTCTAACCATCTCTTGTATCGTGTCCCCAGTCTCTAACCATCTCTTGTATCGTGTCCCCAGTCTCTAACCATCTCTTGTATCGTGTCCCCAGTCTCTAACCATCTCTTGTATCGTGTCCCCAGTCTCTAACCATCTCTTGTATCGTGTCCCCAGTCTCTAACCATCTCTTGTATCGTGTCCCCAGTCTCTAACCATCTCTTGTATCGTGTCCCCAGTCTCTAACCATCTCTTGTATCGTGTCCCCAGTCTTTTACTTAAACACATTGCTAATCGTATTCGCAAAATTTCCATTCAATGCACCTCTAGCAGATATGATACAGAAGATGGTCAGAGACCGCAGACATGATACAAGAGATCAATGCAGCCTCACCAGTGTCCGTCATATGCAGCATGCCTGTGCCCGTATCAGAGTGGTGATCTGTGTCACGGAGCAGGATTTGAATTGTCTGGGCTGCAGTAACAATGTCCCGCCTCCTGTGATCACGTCACACGGATTCAATGTCCTGCCATTGGATCAGTGTGCTGCCTTTCACAGGAGGTGGAACATTGTTACTATTGCCCAGACAGTTCTGCTCTGTGACATGCGGAGATCGTGGGAGGGGGAATGGGCGGCACCTGGGGTTGACCCCTCCCCCTTTCGGTATCGGCCTCCTTTTTTTTTTTTTTTTTTTTTTTATATCGCTCAAATTAAATAAAAATAAAAAAAAGTTTTCGGCAGGCTGAAATTTCGGTGCACCTCCTAGTAACAACCCATGCAATCCATACATACAAAGAAACCAGAACAAGTTCAGAAACTACGATGTGTAATAAAATGGAATGACACAGGAAAAAGCATTGAACACATTAAAAGGGGGAGTTTAAACGTATAGCAATATATTCTGAAAATATATAAAATTATTGTGCAAATAAAGCATCACAAAAACAAAATTGTCAGCGTGGAAGCACACAATGGATAGTGACCAGTGTACTGATCAATGCTTGTGTATCATGTGACCACAATAAGTGCCAATATCATTCATATATAGTGACTGGTGTAAATATAACAAAATATGTCTATGTAGACAATATAATGTGGTGTGTTCAACTGGGTGATCTATCCCTTCCCTGTTTGGAACAGTGAATTAGGTCACTGGGGTGGTGTGTGTTCATTTTTTCAGTGTGACACCTCGGTACTTCCAAGCCTCTTGGCTTACTGCTGTAAAGTGACAGCATTGAGCAGATGGCTCTTTCTGGGGTCGGTGTGTTTCCTCCTGCCTCTAGGGGCCATTACTATGGTTAGCCCGGGTTGTGGAAATCTATGTAGTGTCACCTCTATGGTGTTCCTTCCCGATATCCTCTGTGGTGAAGAAATCCCCAATAGCGATTAGTTTTATTAAAAGTGGCAAATTTTACTCACTTTTTACAATATTAATGCATACCTATACTCCACGAGTGGCAAGCTCGTCCTCCCGCGTCACTTCCGGTATGTCCATCTCTCAATTCCGATGCGTAGCATCATGCCCACGTGACTTCATCAGGGGGTCAGGTACCGGAAGTGACGTGATGCATGCGTGTTTAAAAAAAATAAAAAAATAACCGATTGCCAAACATGAAAAAGTGACTCACAAAAATGGCATATCGGTTAAAGTTTATTTTTGTTTTTTTCGTTTTCTATTCATTTCAATGGGGAGCAGTGTAGGGGTGTTTTTTTTTTTTGTTTTTTGTTTTTTTGTTTTTTGTACCAAGTTTTCGCCTGAAGGGCTTTTGAGGATGCACTGAAAGTCGGTGGTGTGAAGAGGAGTTAAAGAAATATATATTTACCTCGCTAACACAAAATCAGTGTAACTTTTCCCCCATACATCATCTTAACCACTTCAGCCTCGGACCAATAAATACCTTAAGGACCAGAGGTGTTTTTGCAATTTCGCACTGCGCTGCTTTAACTGGTAATTGCGCGGTCATGCAATATTGCACCCAAACGAAATTTGCGTCCTTTTCTTCCCACAAATAGAGCTTTCTTTTGATGGTATTTGATTGCCTCTGCGATTTTTATTTTTTGCGATATAAATGGAAAAAGAGCGAAAATTTTGAAAAAAAAATGATATTTTCTTCTTTTTGTTATAAGAAAAATCGAATAAACTAAATTTTAGTCATACATTGAGGGCAAAATTTATTCAGCCACATGTCTTTAGTAAAAAAAATGTCAATAAGCGTATATTTTTTGGTTTGCGCAAAAGTTATAGCGTCTACAAACTAGAGTACATTTTCTGGAATTTACACAGCTTTTAATTTATGACTGCCTATCTCATTTCTTGAGGTGCTAAAATGGCAGGGCAGTACAAACCCCCCCCCCCAAATGACCCCATTTTGGAAAGTAGACACCCCAAGGAAACTGCTGATGGGTATGTTGAGCCCATTGAATATTTATTTTTTTTGTCCTAAGGGATTGAATAATGACAAAAAAAAAAAAATAAAAAGTACAAAAAGTTGTCACTAAATGATATATTGCTCACACATGCCATGGTTATATGTGGAATTGCACCCCAAAATATATTCCGCTACTTCTCCCGAGTACGGGGATACCACATGTGTGGGACTTTTTGGGAGTATAGTCGCGCACGGCATCCCGAAAACCAATCACCACCTTCAGGATTTCTAAGGGTGCAAATTTTTGATTTTACCCCTCACTACCTATCACAGTTTCGAAGGCCATAAAAAGCCAAAATAGCACAAAACCCCCCAAAATGACCCCATTTTGGAAAGTAGACACCCCAAGCTATTTACTGAGAGGCATGTTGAGTCCATGGAATATTTTATATTTTGCCACAAGTTGCGGGAATATTACAAACTTTTTTTTTTTTGCACAAAGTTGTCACTAAATGATATATTGCTCACACATGCTATGGGCATATGTGAAATGACACCCCAAAATACATTCTGCTGCTTCTCCTGAGTACAGGGATACCACATGTGTGGGACTTTTTGGGAGCCTAGCCGCGTACGGGACCCCGAAATCCAAGCACCGCCTTCAGGATTTCTAAGGGCATAATTTTTTTATTTTACTCCTCACTACCTATCACTACCTATCACAGTTTTGACGGCCATAAAATGCCAAGATGGCACAAAACCCCCCCAAATGACCCCATTTTGGAAAGTAGACACCCCAAGGAAACTGCTGATGGGTATGTTGAGCCCATTGAATATTTATTTTTTTTGTCCTAAGGGATTGAATAATGACTAAAAAAAAAAAAATGTACAAAAAGTTGTCACTAAATGATATATTGCTCACACATGCCATGGTTATATGTGGAATTGCACCCCAAAATATATTCGGCTACTTCTCCCGAGTATGGGGATACCACATGTGTGGGACTTTTTGGGAGTCTAGTCGCGTACGGCACCCCGAAAACCAATCACCACCTTCAGGATTTCTAAGGGTGCAAAGGCCATAAAATGCCAAAATAGCACAATCCCCCCAAATTACCCCATTTTGGAAAGTAGACACCCCAAGCTATTTACTGAGAGTCATGTTGTCTGAACGAAAAAAAAGAGATTGATCGGTGGGTATGCCCACCATTAGATACCTCCCTTCATCCACCCACTTCTAATGATGGACATACATGCACCATTTATATATGCCGAAGCATGGGGGCATCCTCCCGCAAAAAAGTTATGCCGCGTACATACGTTCAAACTTTTCCATGGGCAAGCCCCCTGTCGGAATTTTGACCGTATGTACGCGGCATTAGGAGCAAAATCACTCCTCCACCCCTTATGCCCCCATGCTTCGGCATATATGCTCTTTTTTAACTGTGGTGGTGAAATCACCGCCTACAGCACTGGAGTCACGGCTTTATGTATCGTGGGAGCAAACGCTGTTGCTGTCAAGATAAATAAATCCGCGCTGCAGCTGAATGGCGTACCTGCTAAGCAAATTATGGTTAACGTTAAAACAAAGTAACATCCCAGTAAAACCTTACCATACCATACCTGCAAAGCAATTGCCAAAAAAAACAGTAAAAAATAAAACATTTTTTAACACAACCTGTGCCTAAAATATATATATGCCGAAGCATGGGGGCATCCTCCCGCAAAAAAGTTATGCTGCGTACATACGTTCAAACTTTTCCACGGGCAAGCCCTCCGTCGGAATTTTGACCGTATGTACGCGGCATTAGGAGCAAAATCGCTCCTCCACCCCTTATGCCCCCATGCTTCGGCATATATGCTCTTTTTTAACTGTGGTGGTGAAATCACCTCCTACAGCACTGGAGTCGCGGCTTTATGTATCGTGGGAGCAAACGCTGTTGCTGTCAAGATAAATAAATCCACGCTGCAGCTGAATGGCGTACCTGAAAACATGAAAAATGGTTAACAATAACACAGTAAACAGTAAAGTATAAAAAATTTGAGAGAAGAGAGAGAGAGAGAGAGAGAGAGAGAGAGAGAACAATAAAACGACAACTATTTTTGGTTTTTATATTTTATATTTTTTTTGGTTTTTTTATTTTACTTTTTTTTTTTTTTTTTTTATACACTTTTTTTTGAACTGTAAACTGTAACTGTAACGGTTCGGGTCTCTCAAAATGCGATGGCATCTTGGGAGACCCTGTGTTAGTGTGCCTAGCCTGTGAAATGCTGTACCCTACGCTAATACTTCACTCGTTCATGGTAGCGTTCAAAACACTCACCCTGACAAAGACCAGGCTGGCCAGGACAGCGTGGACAATAAGAACGGGTGTCACGCCTATATCCGCGCTTGCTACAGACACGACATCTTTTTTGGGGGGCTCGTTGGGTAGGGGTACTCGGGAGGACATAAGAATAATGCCTCTCATACAGCCGGCTTACTGCATTTGGTTGGGAATGGTGAGGTACAGAACCGTCTGGAAACAGAAGCTCTGTGACAACCTCTCTTTGGAAGAAAAGAAAGGTTAATGTTCCGCCTGAAGCTTTGTATAGCACAAAAGCATTCAGCAAAGCCAATTGAAATAAGTAAGCAGACACTTTTTTGTACCAGCGTCTGGTCTTACGGGAAGTTAGATACGGCGCTAACATCTGGTCATTGAGGTCCACCCCTCCCATATTTTTGTTATATTCGTGGACACAGAGGGGTTTCTCCACAATACCAGTCGCCGTAGAAATTTGGACCGTCGTGTCTGCATGAAGGGAGGTAAGAACGAAAACATTCTTATTATGCCTCCACTTCATAGCGAGCAAATTATTACACCGATAGCAGGCTCTCTCCCCCAGCCTAAGACGGGAATCTACAAGCCGCTGGGGAAAGCCCCGGCGATTAGGTCGCACGGTGCCACATGCTCCAATCTGATTATCAAATGACTAAACAGTGGCACGCTGGTGTAATAGTTGTCCACGTACAAGTGGTACCCCTTTCCGAATAAGGGTGACACCAATTTCCACACTATCTTGCCAGCGCTTCCTATGTAATCAGGGCAGTTCTCCGGCTCTACGTAACTATCTTTACCCTCATAAACCATAAAGCTCCATGCATAGCCTGTGGCCCTGTCACAGCACTTATAGAGCTTGACCCCGTACCTGGTACGCTTGTTGGGAATGTACTGTTTGAATGACAAGCGACCAGTAAACTTAACCAGGGACTCATCAACGCAGACAACTTTTTGGGGAATAAACAAGTCTGCAAAACGTTGGTTGAAGTGGTTTATGAGGGGCCGAATTTTGTAGAGCCGATCGTATTCAGGGTCTCCACGTGGACGACAAAGTTCATTGTCACTGAAGTGCAAGAACCGCAAGATCTGCTCGTATCGTGCCCTGGGCATGGAGTTAGAGAACAGGGGCATGTGGTCAGCCGGATGCGTGGACCAATAAGCCCGCATCCGCATAAATTTGTGTGTGCCCATGTTGAGGGAAAGGCCCAAAAACGTCTTAAATTCGGAAACCGTAACTGGTTTCCAATCTCTGGCAAGAGACGGCAACTGGGGATTAGCGGCGATGCGTTGACCAGCATATAAATTGGTTTGGTCCACAATAGATCTATAGAGATCTTCCGTGAGATACAGAGAATAAAAATCGAGTGGCGTAAAATCATCTGTATCCACCTGAATACCGGGTTGGGCAGTGAATGGGGGAAGTACGGGTTCTGCAGAAGTGGTGGGCACCCAATTGGGATAGGCGAATTCTGCAGGAAGGGCACTATGGGTACGACGGGCCTGTCTTTGTCTTCTTCTTCTTGGTGGCAGCGGGACACTACTTGTGCTTGCCACCTCGCCAGCTTGAACTGCACTTATGGGACTCGCCACGTCACCACGTGATACTGCAGTGCTGGATGTACGCCCAGGGTGTACTAGGCCGCTGGTGCTTGCCAGTTCACCAAAAGGATGAGCGGCGCTAGTACTGGCTCTATACTCCATACGAGGGACTTCCGGTTCCTGCACCTCAACAACATCAGAAAATCGGGGTCGGGTACGCCTGACAATAGCAGGGACCTCTTCTTCGTCGTCAGAGCTATCTGACATGGAGGCGCTGTCCTCTACAGGTTCGTATTCTGAGCCTGATTCTGACAGATCAGTGTCTTCCTCTTCACTATCTGTCATGCTCAGAAACGTGTAGGCCTCTTCACTAGTGTACCTTCGCTTTGCCATTTTGGGCTCTAAATTTAGGGGTACAGTAGTGAGACTCACAGGTAAAAAAGCACCTAGCCTGTCAGCGACTGTATAAAACGCTACCAAAAAAAAACTGTTAGCGATCGCAGGGATCAGGCCTGACTCTGCGAACGCTGCAGTTATGTGTGTTGTGTTTTGTAAGTGACAGTGATCGATCTATACTGCACTTGGGTGGGCTGGGCTGGGCTGGGCTGGGCAGAGGGGCAAAATGCAGGTGCTAGCAGGTATCTGGGCTGATCCTGCTAACAATGCGTTTTTTTAGAACCCTAAATTGCTGGGCACGCTAGTATAGATCTGATCAGATATTGATCTGTTCGGATACTATACCACTAAGGGAGGTGTATGCTTTGCGCGTGGGTGTTAGCGGTGCTGGCACTAACCTAGCACTGCCTGGGGCGACGCAGACCCTTTCTGACCCTAAAACCAAATTTATATCACCCGCCGGGTGATCAGGGGGTTAAACCTTTATTAGGTAATAAATGGCGGGTGCCCTGATGCTATAAAAAGCGAACTACCAAACCAGCGTCACCCGTAACACTTATACGGTGATCACTGGTGAAAGGGTTAACTAAGGGCAATCAGGGGTTAAAACCTTTATTGGGTATTTATATGGGGGTACCTGAAGCTTTCTAAAAAGCTGACGGGGAACCTAAATAACTAAATAACTAACTGGCTAACCAGCGTCACCAGTGACACTTATGCAGCGATCGCTGGTGAAAGGGTTAACTCTAGGGGCAATCAAAGGGTTAAAACCTTTATTAGGTTATATATCGGGGTACCTAACGGTATAAAAACCTGGCGTTGAACCTAAAAAAAAAAATAGCTTCCTAGCGGGACCAGTGACACTATTGCAGCGATCAGAAAAACGATCGCTTAGTGACACTGGTAAAAGAGGGTGAAAGGGTTAACTGGGAGGGCAATCAAAGGGTTAAACCTTTATTAGGGGGGGGTAGGGGGCTACCCTGGACCTAAAGGGGCCTAACACTAGCTGCCCTGACACTTTTTACAGTCACAACTGACACTAAATGTAGTGATCAATAAATAAATGAACACTGCATTAGTGACACTGTGACTGGGGGGGGGGCGGGGGGCCGATCGGGGGGGTGATCGGGGGGTGACTGGGGTGAAATGTGTGCCTGTGTGTACCTATGTGTCAGTGGACTGTTGGTGCACTTACTTGCGTCTTCACTCCTCGCTGTCCGGTTCAAAAAGACCGCCACGAGGAGTGTGACATCACTTCCTCCTCCTGTGTTTACATTTTCACAGGGGAGGAAGTTCGTCACTGGCCAGGAGCGATCGAGAGGGGATGGGCGGAAACCAACGGCCATCCCCTCATCGCCGATCGCTCCGGCACCGAAAGGGACCGCCGTATCTAGCGGGAGGGGGTCCGATCGGACCCCCCACCCGCTAGAAGGCAATCACGTACATTTACGTGATTCTGCCTGCCTGTGCCACTGTGTTGACGTACATTGGCAATACGGCGGTCCCGAAGTGGTTAAAGTGGTTGTAAACCCTTACAACACACTTTGACCAACAGGTAAGCCTAGATTAAGGCTTACCTGTAGCTCCAAGAAATATCTCCTAAACCTATATGGTTTAGGAGATATTTGCCCGAAGACGGGCACCGCTGTCTACGGCGCATGCGCTGTAAACAGCGGTGCACTGAGCGCGGCATCGTCAACAACGAAGATGCCGTGCATGTCGGCTCCAGTGCGCATGCGCGGGAGTGACGTCATCGCAGCTTCGCCGAATGACGGCGGCGGAGCTGCGAGACCCCACCGAGAAGATGGATGTGCCGGACTACAGGGGACAGCGGTGACTTCGCTGGCTCCTGTGTCAGGTGAGTGACACATAATGGACTACTATGCGATGCATAGTAGTCCATTATGCTTTGCAGGGAATGAAAGAGGAAGTAAACCCATTAGGGTTTACTTCCTCTTTAATTTAGTATCACAGCATCCTATGTCATATTCCATGTCCTGTTTATTTCTGCACTGTGACGAGTCATAAGAGGGCCAATGAGAGATTCAGAGCTGGAGATGTGTGTAAATCTAGGAAGTGAACTGGCTTCAGCTGCCCACAGTTAAAATGGATGCAGCCAGACTCGGTGGAAGGAGATTTCTGCAGCATATTTGGCAAGTACACAATCGCAGTATATATATAAAATAATCGGTTGGAGGGAAGCTTTAGAATGCCAAAGATGTTTTTATTACAAATTATGTTAGCGGACTGCAATTCCTCTTTAAGGTTTGACTAATATGTTGATCTAGCCATTTTGTATAGATTCTGTGACTCGTACTACCAGTTCTTTTTAAGCCTCGTAAATCTTACCAGTTGTTTTTATTTTTTTTAACGTCTTGCCTTTCTGTGTTACAGACTCCTAAAAGCAAAGCCACGATCTTCAAGTTATGCAGCATCTGCCTCTACCTGCCACAGGAACAGCTCACCCATTGGGCGGTTGGCACTGTTGAGGATCACCTCCGCCCTTACATGCCCGAGTAAGGGTGTGACCAGTCAAACTGGGAAGATCAGATCTTGGCGGCAATTTTTTATTTCATTTATTTCTTTCTTATTTTTATTTTTTTAACTTCTCCAGATTCCAGAAGAATATGGACTCGCACTCAGAAAACATATGTTGTGAACCTTCATGCTGGATATTTTTTTTTTCTTCATTTTTGTATCTGGACTTTTTTTTTTTTTTCATTTTTGATTTATTGTGCATGGACCTTGTGAAAAAGAGGATGTTCTGAAACATCTTTGCTTTAGCCTCATAAAATGTGAATTGATGGGACTCTGGCACACTGAATCAAATGTATCAGAAAGCACAAGGTATTATTTGTTTTGGTGGTCTTCCCATTTGCACTGGTCATAGCCCCTAAAGTTTAGAGAGTTAGACGACAGTATTGAGGGTGAAACATGAATGTAACAGGCATAGAAGCTACACTGCTTTACTCACTATGAAAGCACTGTCTGAATCGCTTCAGTGAAGCAAGGATTTGATGCAGTTGAATGAAGGCATGTTCTGAGAAAGATGTATGTACAGAAATCCTGATTATTCAGCATTTGCTTTCATATCCTAGTTCCTTTTACAGGGATGGGACAGAGTGTACAGGCACCTAAAAATCTGATCTCTTCTTGCAGTTGCTGCATACCTCTCGGCATTTCCCACTGTGGGTGCATTTACAATAATATAGCCTAGCAGTCTGCAGTAGCTATATTACATAGGAGTACTTGAGCACTGTGGAAACCATATGTTTCTGGATAAAGGATTTGAGACATGAGCCTGCTGGTGATTTCTGCGTTTATTACTTTTCTAAAATAAAGTAATACTTTTGTAACAGGAAACCTATGGTGGGTCCTGAAAACTTGGTTTTCTAAAGCAGTTGCAAACTGTGTAAAAGCAAAGCTGAAGTGTGCTAAGTTGGATCAGAGGATAATTTTATTTTGTGCAATGAAAATAAGGTTGACTACTGTATTGTTTAGAGAGAAGGCTCTGCTAAAAGGTTTCAGTACCTTTTTGATTAAACTTGTATAGGCCTGCTCCCTTTGCCTAATACTAGTGCTTACCTGGTTTAAATTTGTATCTAGCTTTTGTTTGAAATTGGAATACATTGAAAAATTAAAATAAAATGAGGTAATTATATATACGTGGCTGTTGTCTAATTACTAAATGATGACACTAAGAAGGAAGCTATAATGGTTTGGGGTCAATATTTATGCTCTCTTCCCAGAGCACTATAGGTTATCTGATTCCACAGCTGCCTGCCCTCTGAGTTCTATTAGGGATGAGTCATTTGGTTTTTGGTGTAAATATTGGCGTGCTCTGTTAATAAACTTTTTATAGCCGGGACAAAGGAGATAGAGTGAGCCTACGGTTGGCCATACATTGTACATTTTTCTTGTACATCTTTCCTTTAGATTTACCAAAACCATATATAATACGAGGTCAAACCTAAACATTGTATGCAATCAGGCAGGCCCCTGTACTACATAGTTGAAGGTAAATCTAAAGAAAAAAAAATGAATAAGAACATTGTTTGGTGTATGGCCAGCTTAAAGCTGCATACACACTATACAATTTTTATTTTTAGATTTATCAAAACCATATAATACGAGGTTAAACCTTTGCACTGCATAGTTAAAGATAAATCTAAAGGGAATAATGAAATGACAAAAGTTGTATAGTGTATCTCACTTTATTTTCCACCTGCTGGACAGGAAGACTACATATTTTCAATATTTAGGCCTAACCATAATAAAGAAAATATGTGCAAAACCCATTATGCATTTAATCACTTGGCATTCACAGGTCATACATACAGAGGTTGATTTACTAAAAGTAAAGTGTAAAAAATCTGGTGCAGCTGCATGATGGTCTTTTTGGCTTCTAACTTCAGCTTGTTGAATTAAGTTTTCACAAAAAAACTGCAAACTGATTGGTGTGTGGGGTGGTTTTTATGCAGAGCTACACCAGATTTTGCAATCTCCAGTTTTAGTAAATCGACCCCACAGCTTGGACTTAAAGTGGTTTAAAACAAATGGCTTCAGCAGAAAGCACTAGTTCGATAGAGTAAAGAGATGTCTGGATTGCCACACTCCAATAAAATCATCATTTTTTTTTTTTTATCCAAAAAGACATAAGTCCATACAGCAGGCAATACAGCTAACGCATTTCACACCATTCGTGATGCTTAATCAAACCTAAAAAATGTAAGCGAAAACACAGCCATATATACATGTTATACTGGCCTAGATTTATCCTAGACTGCAATTCAATGTTAACCATGTGTAGCTAATGAGACACAGATGTACTGTCACACCAATTTGACCAGTTGTAAAAGAATCTGAAAAACAGATCCAAATGTTGTGTATATGACATCAGTAATACAGTAGTGACATGTATACACTAATCTGAATGGCGTTAATTATACTGATAAATCTGTTTAATGCATAACCACAAGTATAGATTATCAGTTACATATACATTGGAAAATGATATCCCAATAAAGTGTATATAAAATGTATACAAGTCACTAGAGAAATGTAAGCTCATACCAAAATTGCATAACACAGCAAACATTTACAAAAGAATTCAAGACTGTTATGTTAATATGAATACGGAAAACCCCCAGATCAAAATAAATAGCACATTCATTATAATGGGATACATCCTATTCAAAATTGAGACCTGTTTGCTTTCTGATGAAACAAAAAATCCAAAACACTTCCTTTTTGTGTATTAAAAGTCTAAACCTTTCTTCTCCTCTGACACTATTTTCTCCACTCCCTGTATACACAGACCTGTGACATTCATTGAAATGGTTGGCTACATGAGTTGAATTTTTATTTTTTTCCCCCCAATATATAAACGGTTGTGCAGGTTATGAGTGGTACGATCAACATTGTATGGGGCACAGCTGACAGGTAAATACTTACACAAGGTATTTGTTACAATTAATAAAGGAGACAATTCTGTGTTTTTGTGTAATTGAAATGTACAACTTCACCTCATTTTATGTGGGGACAACAGGGGCACCCACTGACTCCACGCTGAAAAGAGCCCTTAAACTGCAACCAATGAAAAGGGTTTTTTACTCTAGAATATGGACGGAGATGGGGTTTTACCGAGAGTTGGGGCTCTGTGGGAAACTGTTCTCATTCCTATTTATTTTTTGAGATAGGATCTGTGCATATATGGGATCATTGAATAGGAACGGTAGATATTTCTGATCATAGTACTAAATTCAGGAAGTTGGTAACGTTAAGTATAATAAACAGAAATATTTCTGCTTTTTGGGCGATTTTCTATTTATCCTGCAATAAATTGGTTTGTAAACAAACGATTTGTCGCGCTTAATGGAAAGAAAAATGCATAACAAGCTGCTCACACAATATTGCTGGATACAATATACATGATATGGGTTGAAAATGCGGCGCTCAAAAACAAATCTGAGACAATAAAATCAATATTCTAAAACCATTCATCCAAGTGGGTTAAAATATGATAAAAGTAAAGCTGAATTGTCAACAGTCCAAGAGGAAAATTCCACCAAACAAGAACTAATCACCATCCACCATGTCATACAGGAAAGATGTAAAAGGATACCTTCACCCAATAAGACTGACCCTTCACATCAGTGCATGGGTTATGCACATGTAATAACAATAGGTAATGGCTCGAGTAGTGGTTCCTCCAAAGCAACACAGTGGTGAAAACTTACTGTCAACATGGGGCAGAACCCAACACTTCTAAGCATGGCTCGGTAATCATAAAAATATAAAATGGAGAGACACTGCTCATTGTGCAAGCATCTTGAATGATTTCAGCATTTTATTAGAGGTAATAAAAAACACACTCGCATTCTGTAGGATTAGGTATGCAAGATGAGAAGCGACCAGCGCTTTTAACCAACGAGGTAGCCACTATACTGTTTGTTCTCGTTACATGTGGGTCCACCCGTATATATAAATTGGTTTGCATCATCCCACTAGCAATGTTAAGTGCCCTATTCAAGATTGAACCAGGATAACCTCTAGTTTCGAAACATTGCCACGTAGCTTGTGTTTCTCTTTCAGGATCTGAGGTATCATTGCGTATTCAGAACTTTCCGACTGGTATGTTCTTTATGGTATGGCTAGGATGACCAAAGTCTGCTCTCAAAAGAGAGTTAATGGCAGTCTGTTTCTGATAAAGTTTGGACATCGCCCTGTCATCCTCTCCCACCAGAATAACATCCAGAAAGGGAATAGACTTGGGGCTCTATGTGCAGGGCTAGCACCCTTTACTTGTGCAGTGGAGGTGGAACTTTAATTGTAAATACCTTGAGTGGTGTACTACTGTGCATTAGCTTGGTATAGTTTTCTCCATCCGGCTCTCGGCTAATAAATAAAAGGAATCCAGGTGGCTATAGAGCAGTCTGATCACTTTTATGGTACTATGCAGGTGCTGTCATCCTCCAGCCTTGGACCATAGTAAATGGTGTCGGGATAGAGAGTGGAAGGGAACAGGGAAACATCCATTCTTGATAAGCTCTGCAATAAATAAGCTTTGGCCACTGCTCAGCTCTCAACATTTCTGGTTTCAGATCTGTTTAAACAGATTTTCAGATGGGGGTTAAACTGTTAAATTAAACAGTTCTGTGCTTGATCAGGTTAAGTGGAGGGCAGGGTAAAAATTAGGGATCTCATAAAGAGAACCTCCCTTGTGATGGCAACAAAGTAAAAAAAAAGTGTTGAATTATAACAGTAAATTAAAAAAAAAAGACACCCAACCCTCTCACTGCCACGCACACATGGAAACATCCAACCGCACACATTGGATATCGCTGCAATAATTGGGATTTTAGTTTTCCAGCAAAAATTGCAGATTTTAATATGTGAAAAATTAGGAAATTTGTCCAGATGCAAAGTGGTTAATGAATGTTTCCTTTAAAATGTGGTGTGTACACTTGGCACTTTTTTTTTCAAATAACGTTTTCTTTATTTTCGGTAGTTGCATAGGAAAAAAAAAAGCATTACAGAAGCACAGTAGCAGCAGTGTTACCAAACATTTCAGGGTCAGGGATAAACACGCTATATGTGGTAACGGGTCTCGGGCACGTACAGCAAATTTCAATAGTTTGGTCGGCCAAGTATGGGGTGTCAGGAGACACAGAAAGTCAACTGCCCGCTCCCAAACCCGAGAGGCCTGGTAAGTTCCGCTATAGGACCTATGCAACACACTTAAAACATAGCAGCAAGAGTCCGCTGCGCAAATAAACACAGTTGGCAGAAGAAAGACAGAAAAGAGATGGGGAAAAAGAGCCAGAGATCCACATCGTCATACCTCCCTCGGTGTGCCCTTAGTCCTCCAGCAGCGGCCATCTCTCCCAAACCAAATCTAATTCCTCCAGCCTGTCCCGTATTCTGGCAGTCGTTCTTTCAATGAGTTCTATGTCCTTTATCCTAGAGTAAAGGGCTTCCATAGTTGGGGGCCGTTTGGCTTTTCCAATTAAGGGCTATCAGGCAGCGGGCTGCCGTGAGAATGTGTCTTAGAAGTTTCCGGGACGGTTTAGCTATTTTAAGTCGGGACAGGCCGAATAGAAAGAACTTGGGTTCAAGCGAGACGGGCACCTCCAGCAAAAGAACAAGGAGCTGTTGGGTCAATATCCAGAAAGGGGATATCAAAGGGCAAGTCCAATATATATGGAACAGGGTACCCCTGGCTTTCAGGCAGCGCCAGCAACGATCAGAAGTGGAAGGATATATTTTGTGGAGTACCTCTGGGGTCTGGTACCAATGGAAGAGTATTTTATAGGCATTTTCCTTATAAAGGGTGCATAGTGAAGATTTAGCCGCCTGTCGCCACACCCCCTGCCAATCCTCAGGTGAGAGTTCCTCGCCTAGTTCCCTCTCCCATCTCAACATGTACTTGTGCTTGCCCCTCATCTGGGAGTGGTGTGAGCTGAGAATGCGGTAGAGGTCCGAAATTAACCCCCTGCGATTCCGTCTATTCAGTATAATCAGTTCAAATGGGGAAGGCGGGGAGAATTGGAGTCTCGGGGTTATGGATTGCGCAAAGTGTCTGATTTGGAGATAACTGTAGAACGTCTGTTGGGGGAGGTCATGTTTGGCCTGGAGCTCCGAGAAAGAAAGCATTCTTCTCGATCTGGGGTCTACCAGGTGTCCCAGGTGAAATACACCTTGGGATGCCCAGGGCCATGACATCTGGTGGGTCAGGCTGTCCGAGAGCTTGGGGTTACAAAGGAACGAGGTCATCAAGGATGACTCCGAGTGTAGCTTGCATTGACGGGACAGCCATCGGGCCCAGCAACCGATTTGTTTAAATCGCTACATTCGCCCCCCCAGAGCAGACTGTTTGGGTGTACCGGAGCTAGCCATATTTTTTCTATCTCCGACCACTTGTTATACGATCTTTGTGGGAACCATGAGACTATAGCCCGGAGCTGTGCTGCCTGATAGTACCTAACCAAGTCAGGGAATGCCAAACCGCCATCCGAATGCAAGGCAGTTAGGACCGAGCCGGGGACCCGATGTTTTTTGAAGTTCCATACAAATTTCAGCAGGTCTTTCTGGAGCATACGAAGGTGAGCGTAGGGGATCGGGACAGGCAGTGTCTGAAACAGATAGAGAGTTTGGGGAGAATTACCATTTTAATGGATGTGATCCGTCCCGTGAGAGATATATGGTGTGCCTTCCATTTATGGATAAGTCCCCTGATCTCCTTATAAAGGGGGGGGAAGTTGGCCTGGTATAGGGTGTGGAAGGAGGGGGTAAGTTGAACCCCTAAGTATTTAAGAGAAGAATTCTCCCAACGGTAGGGGAACACCGAACGCAGATGGGCCCCTTCAGCTGGCGGTACGTTAAGTGGGAGGGCTACTGACTTGGATGCATTGATTTGGTAACCCGAGATCGCCCATTATTGGCTAAGTTCTGCGTGTAAATTGGGCAGTGAGGATGACGTCATCTGCAAAAAGAGATATTTTAAATTCCCTGCCCCGAACCGGAATACCCCTAATATCTGCATTGCTTCTAATGGCCTCCGCCAGGGGCTCAACACAGAGTGCAAACAGCAGAGGAGAAAACGGACAGCCCTGGCGGGTGCCATTAGTGATAGAGAAAGTCGGGGATGTTGCATACGGGGTTTTAACTTGAGAAGTGGGGGTGGTGTAAAGGTGTTGTATGGCACGTAGGAAGGGACCCCGAAAGCCCATGTGGCGTAGAGTTGCTGTCATGAAGGGCCAACTCAGGCGATCGAACGCCTTTTCCGCGTCCAGGCTCAGGACCAGGGAGGGGCGGCAAGTCTTGTTCTCTACGTCAATGAGGTCAATCAATTTCCTGGTGTTGTCACCCGCTTGTCTGAGCGGTACAAAGCCTACCTGGTCCTTATGGACCAGGGCGGGAAGGATCGCGTTGAGGCGGTTTGCCAGGATTTTTGTAAAAATCTTTAGGTCTGAGTTCAATTGGGGGCGATAGGCCTATAACTGGCGCAGAAGGTCGGGTCTTTATCTGGTTTTGGGATGAGGGATATGAAGGAAGCCAGCATCTCAGTTGGGACAGGGGTCTGTGCGAGGAAGGAGTTGAACAATTTGGTCATGTATGGGCTCAAAATGGGTAGGAATGTCTTATAGTACTCGTACGGGAGGCCATCTGGACCCGGAGATTTGTGGGCCGGGAGCGCCTTTACAGTTGCTACGAGTTCTTCATCAGTGATAAGGGCATTCAGGTCCTGGAGGTCCGCGTCCCTCACTCGGGGCAGTGTCATGTTAGCTAAGTATGTGGTGATGCGGTCAGCCAGGTTAGGGGTTGGTGGATTATGGGGTATGTCCCGCTTGTTATACAGGTCAGTATAGAAGTCTGCAAATGTATCCGCGATATCCTGCGGGTGAGACAGAAGGTCTCCCCTACCGTTTTTAATTTGGGAGGGCGTGGAGGCTTGTGTGCGATCGGCCAGCTTCCTGGCCAGTAGGGTCTGCGCTTTGTTGCCTTTATCATAGTAGAGCTGTCGTAGGCAAATGAGTACTTTTTCAACCGAACCGAACGCGAGATCGCGTAAAGTTAATCTCGACTGCACAATTTGCTTAACCAGTGACAGAGAGGGAGACCCCTGAAGCCTAGCCTCAAGGGTCTTCAGCCGCCCCTCAGCCATCCGTCTGGCAGCCTGTGTATCTCTCTTCAGAGCCGAGGAGAGAGCAAGGCAGTGACCCCGGATGACCGCCTTATGGGCAGCCCAGAGGGTGGGACAGGTAACGTCTGGGGTGTCGTTTTCGGCAAAGTACAGTTGGAGCGAGGATTCCAGCTCCGTTTTGGCCGGGGGGTGCTGCAGGACATAATTGTTCAATCACCAGTTACATGGCTTGCGAGGGGAGTTCCAATGTCTAGCGTCAGAGTTATCGGGGCGTGGTCGGACCATGAGATGGGTAGTATGTGTGCTGCTCGGACGGCCCTCAGTGTGTGGTTGTTCACAAAAAAGTGTGTGCGGTGTGGGGCTGAGTAAAAGGTGTATTGGCGGTCCCGTGGGTGTAAAGTGCGCCATGCATCAAAGAGAGCCTGTCTTCTGGTGAGCTGGCGGAACAGCTTAGAGTCCCTCAGGACCCTGGTTTGAGACGCCTGTGGGTTCACCGCCAGGCAATCATGGGTAACAGATGGGATGAGATTGAAGTCCCTCCCTATCACCAGAAGCTCGGATGGCAATCTAAAGAGGCGAGAGAGCACGCCTAACAAAAATCGGTGCTGATGGACATTTGGGGCATAGAGGGCGCATAAGGTCACAGCCTGAGTCTGCCAGATACCGCGGAGGATGACATAATGGCCCTTTGGGTCTAGGTACGTCGATGTGCACGTAAAGGGGGAGCCCTTCCTAATGAGTATGGCCACCCCCGCCCTTTTGCATGGGCTAAAGGCTTGGTACGCTAGGGGGAAATGTCTTGAGGCAAATTTAAAGGAGTCCCCTCGGTTAAAATGTGTTTCTTGGACCATCACTATATCTGCCCTGGATCACCTAAATTCTTGGAGCGCAAGATGACGTTTTTTGTTGGAGTTTAGGCTATGTACATTAAGTGATAATATCTTAGCCATAATCAAGGGGGTGGTCGGGGTTAGTCATACTTAGCTTCATCCGTTGGCGGGATGCGTGCCCTGGGGGGAGAGGCGACCGCCGGGGACGGGCTGGCAATCGTTTGGACCACTGGCAGAGGCCCGCACAGGGGGCGGGGTGGAGAAGGAATCTAGAAAAGAAAAAGAGAGTAGAAACACAAACAAGGTACAAAACCAATATTAGATGCAACATGTGTCAGGTCCAGGTGTCCTATAGGGACACTGAGCCTGAGCGGTTCCTGTAGGTCTCCCGATCCGGGCGTCTCCAACCCCTCAACCTTAAAAAAAAGGGAACAGGTAGAGGGGAGAAAGCCAGGCCAGGTAGACACCAATAATTTGTAAAGTTCGAAGGAACCAGTAGGTGGAAAACCATGGGGGGGTCTGTAACTCGGGAGTCGATCTGTCCTTGGACTCTACCTAAACCAGCCCTGGGTGAAAAAACAATTCCAGGAAAACAAAAATAAATAAATAAATAAATAAAAAAAAAGAAGGAGATCTTGTGGTGCTTAGGCCATCAGGGGGGGGGGGGGGGAACAAACCCCAAGCGAAACAAAATGAGTGAGAACTCAAATAAATGGCAGTAAAGTCTGCTGATGGGGGAGTCCATGTCATTTGTGTTTGGGTGATCTGCGGTCCGGCTACGGTCCTCTGTGCCGTTTAGCTGAGGGAACTTTCTGCCAGATCACCGGCGGGGGTGGTGGAGAAGCAATCAGATCCCATTCAGGGAGTTTGGGGACAGGTAGGCCCAGAGTGTCGCAGAAGGAGGCCAGGTCCTCTGGGTATCGAAGGGATGCCCACTTCCCCTGGTGTCTGGCCGTAAGGCAAAAGGGGAATCCCCAGCGATAGAGTATGTTCTTGTCCTGCAAGGCTCGTAGAAGGGGTAGCAGTAGTCTTAGTTTTTGGAGGGTTATCCAGGAAACATCCGGATAGACCTGGATCGGGGCGTTGTCAAACATGAGATTGCGAATAGAGCGGGATTTGCGCATGATGTCTTCCTTGAGGGGGAAAGAATGGATCCTACAGATAACATCTCTCGGTTTGGAGGCAGGACCTTTGGGTCGGAGGGCTCGGTGGGCTCTGTCCATCTCAATGGGCTTGGCTGGATCTTCTCCCAGCATTTCATTAAACAGTGCTTTTAAAGAGGTCTGCAGGTCCTCGGGTCCCTCGATCTCAGGGAGGCCGCGAACGCGGATGTTGTTCCTCCGGCCTCTGTTGTCGAGATCTTCCACATGGCGCTGCATGTCTCGTAGGAGGAGTCGGTGGTCCGAGTTCTCTACCTGAGTGCGGTGTACCGCCAGCTTAGTCTCCTGGATCTCCTCCTCCGCCATCTCGACCCGTTCAGCTAGGTGTTTCAGGCCGGCGTGCAGGGACTGGATTTCGGCGCGACAGGTGGCTTTCACGTCCGCTACGAGTTGTTTGAAGTCATCCTTGGTGGGGATGGCTGTCAGATAGGATTGCCAGGGAGGATATCCACCCTCGTGATGCCCCCCGGGGAAATGGGGCGGCAGTGAATGTGGGGGAGAGCTTCCCTGCCGTGACCTCGCTACAGGAGAGGGGGGCCAGGGCGGTGGGGGGTTCAGGTGGTCTGACCACGAGGTGGCATGGGGGGAGCCGGGTGAGGGGTCCGGACGGGCATCCAGTGGGTGCGGGACGGACCACCTGGGTGTAGGTGGGATCTCTGGGTGAGCTAGCGTCCCTGGATCTGGGCCTCCTCTGGGCCTTGGGTGAAGCAGGAGGCTGCCATGTGTGTAGGGCCCCTCCCTCAGTCAGGGGGGGCGCTGTGTCTTCTGCACAACCGGGGGGGTCCTCCACGGTTCCCGGTGTAAAGGGGGAGAGAGACCCTGCCATGGCCGGGTCTGAGGCCGTCCGCAGTAGGCGGGGGAAGGCCTCAGAGCATTGAGTGAGGGACGGAGGGAGCTGCAGGATGGCGTTCTGTGGCTCCTGCGGGCGGAGGGCAGAGTGGATGAGGAAGAGCTGTCATTCACCCCTGGCGTTGCTCCGGTGTATGGTGGCTCTTGCGGGGACCAGCGACCGTCCCGGGGTTCCTCCCAGCTCTAAATGGGTGGCGGCATCTTGCCATTGCGGCCTACGCCAGGCCACGGCCTATTCTCCAGCCCGGCCCGGTCGCACCGGGACTCGCGGGGGGAGTATGTGGAGGGGTGCGAGCATTCCGTGTCCCTGGGGAGGCCACGGGGTGCAGAGGCAACAGCTCCGGGCCGGAGTCGTGGCGCCGCTGCAGCGGTGGCAAGGCTGGGTCCCGCCGCAGCGTGGCCGGGTCGTCCGGTGCCATCTTGTGGCCTCCCCCCGGCGATCCTCCCGGCGGCTGGAAGAAGGATTTTAGGGAGGCCGAAGAGCCCGGGGGCGGTTGAGACGACCCCCGGGTGGATGAGGACCTGGTAGCCCATGATCTCCCCATCAGTGCAGGTTAAATATCCCCGATGGAGGCCGATGTAGCGCTGGGCTGGAGGAGAGCTCTCACTCGCAGCGTCCTTCCAGCTCGGCTTCCGGTCACGCCCCTTCGGCACTTTTTTGGTTTTAACAGCAGTATGTATGTATGTGTGTGTGTGTGTGTGTGTGCGTGTGTGTATATATATATATATATATATATATATATATATATATATATATATATATATATATATATATATATATATATAAACATAAGTCACTTATCTTATGCCTTTTTCACATAGTTGAGCAGAGCAGGCTGATGATGGGTCTGTGTCTGCTCTGCTTATGCAGAACAGACATGGACACAGCCTGCTCTGCTCTATGCAGTGCTGGGTTTATACCCGACTACCCTCTGATCTGATCTGGCCAGACAGAAACAAATTCTCTACCTTGCCTTTTTTTTTTTTTTTAATCGGTTTTGGAGGTAGGAGAGTGTAAACAGACACAATCCGTTTACATCTGTCACCCCATAGGGGAGATTGGAGGGTCTGATTTGAGTCTGCCTGAAGAAAAGGACAGGTGAACCCGATCAGATTACTCCTGTGAATTGGGCCTAAAGTTAGCATTCCAAAGCACCCATTTCTGATTATTCATTCGTAAGCACAAAGATGTGAAACGTTAAACCAGGCAATTTAGATTTTCGCAAAATGAAAGTCTAGTTTGTGGTGATCAACAGAAATCTGCCAAGGAACAAATTACTAAAAAAAAAAAGCTGGACTGGTGTAAACGTGGGCATGAAAGTTAAGAAAATAGTCTAACTTGCAAATCCACTGGTTTCAAGTTATCGAGTCCACACAAGATGGTCACAGGAATGAGCACCTTCTGATAAATGGTTCAGTATTCCTCTGAGGACTACTGTAGCAGTGCCAATGTTCTAATGAAAGGGAAAGACCAAGACAACACCATGCACACTAGTGCAATAAAAATGGTTTATGCAACATGTTTGAAAAGGTGGAAAAAAAATGTATATAATATATCTCAACCGTGCATATGAATGAGCTTTTTAACCATTAAAGTTAGTTTACTAAGTGCACTTACCTGTGTTTATCTCTGAGGTTGTGAGGTACTTGGATCTGTGCTGCTGACTGCAATATGACTTTACCATCTGGGATCCTGTGTGAATCCAAGTATTGCTGGTAATATATGCAGCATAGCTGAGATGCTGATGCCCTTGGTACCCACAATAAACCGGATTATTATGAATCCTTGCAAATTAAATTTTTACAAATTGTTACACTGGTCTTTAACCAGTTGACCACTGGGCACTTAAAGGGGTTGTAAAGTTTTGTTTTTTTATTTTCTAAATAGGTCCCTTTAAGCTAGTGCATTGTTGGTTCACTTACCTTTTTCCTTCGATTTCTCTTCTAAATGTTTTTTTTTCTTTGTCTGAATTTCTCACTTCCTGTTTCTCCTTAGTAAACTTCACACCATCATCCGAGCGGTATTTAGTCACCCAGAACAGCTTACTGAACAGCTTACCGAGGAGGAACAGGAAGTGAGAAATTCAGACAAGGAAAACAAAGAAATAAAACATTTAGAAGGGAAATCTCATTTCTTGAGACCGTAACAAGCCAGGAAAGTACAAATACCCCCACCCCTTTTTGGAAATTAGACATTCCAAGGTATTTAGTAAGAGGCTTGGTGAGTTTTTTGAAGTTGTAATTTTTTTCCCAAAATTCAGTGCAAAATCAAGATCTTTTTTTTCTTTTTCACTAAATTGTTATATTAGCAGGTTATTTCTCACACAAAGCATATGCATAGCACAAATTACACCATAAAACACATTCTACTATTCCTGAGTATGTCAGTACCACGTGTGAGACTTTTACACAGCGTGGCCACATAGAGAGGCCCGATATGCAGGGAGCACCATCAGGCGTCCTTGGAGCATAAATTAGACATAATTTCTTGACTACCTATCACAATTTTGAAGGCCCTGGAGCATCAGGACAATGGAAACCCCCTATAAATTACCCCATTTTTGGAAAGAAAACAACCCACCGTATAATCTGAGGCATAATGAGTCTTTTGAACATTTTTTTTCTACAAGATTTTGGAAAATGCGTAAAGAAAATAAAAACACGTTTTTTTGTTTTTTATACACAAAGTTGTCCGTTTATACAATATTTCTAACACATAGCATGTACATACCAAAAATTACACCCCAAAATAAATTCTCTTACTCCTCCTGGGTATGGCGATTTACACAGCCTGGCCACATAAAGAGGCCCAACATGCAGCATGGGAGCGCACCATCAGGTGTTCTAGGGGATAAGTTTCAAATATAATTTAACTACCTATTACACTTTTGTGAGGCACGGTAGTGGCATGGATGAGTATGGATGTGATGACTGAGCATAAATGAGTATGGATGGGATGGATGGATGGGCGAGTATTGCTGAGGATGGATGGATGAATGAGTATAAATGGATGAGTATTGCAGAGTATGGATGGATGGATGGATTGCTGGATGAGTATAACATCATGGATGGCTGGATGAGGCTGCAATGGGCACAGATCAGTGCTGTGGGCACTATAGATCCAGCCCACAGCCCTGCGGCACCCACATCTCTCCGCTCACACTGTACCAATCAGTAGAGGGAATAGAGGAACCGGACATGACGCCAGTTTGTTTACAAGTAACCGCTCCGTCATTTGATGGAGTGATCACATGGTAAACGCCTGCTTTCAGCGGGCATTTACCATGATATGCCGGGTCTGGTCACGGATATTCAGGGGGGCGCACGGGAACGGGATTCTGGGAGGACATCATTGTATGCCCTCCCAGAGTTATTGAGCCGCGCTGTAGCTGTCATTTGGCTATGGCGCGGTCGGCAAGCAGTTAATATGTATTTGTTTATACGAACAGACTCTTTTATTTTATGGACATGCATTTGCAAGTCATGTATCATAAGTGTTGTTTGCTCTGTAGCCCTCTAATATTTTTATCCAGTATTTATTGTTCATTTAAACAAAACTGTAGGTGTGTTCTTACAACATTGTTGTAATTTCCTTTTTTATTTTTATTTTTTTAATCGAAAAACAAACTTTATTAAAAAAAAAAAAAAGAAGGAAACAGAAGATAACATACATAGCAGGCATACATACGATACATCAAATAACGTGGGCCAAGCTGGCCAAGGCAGCGTTGCATACATGAGAGCATTGGGTTAGCTGCACTGTATATGGGTCCGACACCCATCATGGGTAGATACATCATTAGAGCTAATTTGTGTCAACCGGGGGAGGGGGAGCGGGCAAAAGGAGAAATAAAAGGGGGAGGGGGACAGAATAAAAGTAGGTCCTTGAGGTGGAGGAAACACCGAAGGGGATAAGCAGAGGGGGGAGAGGGGCAAGGGATCAATATAACAGCATATCAAGTACACGTCTCCCCATCTCCCAACCACCTACCCCAGATCCGTTCATATTTAAGTGGACATCCTCTATGTGTATAAACCAATTTCTTATAAGGGAGGGTATCGTTAACCTCTTTTTTCCAGCACTGGACTGTGGGGGGGAGGGCCTGCATCCAGCCACGAGCAATCACTTTTCGCGCCAGGAACAGTGTTTCATGTAGGAAGGTGCGAAGGGACTTGTCAGCTTCTAATTCTGGTAAGAGACCAAGCAGACACATCTTCGGGTCAAGGCTAGCAGGAGAGCCAATCTGGTCATGGAGAAAGCGAATCACTTGTATCCAGTATGTTTGGATAACCGGACAGGACCATATAAGGTGATAGAAGGAGCCTGGAGTGTGGTCGCATAAACGGCATCCTGGATTATACGTGGGTTTAAACAGTGCTATCTTCTGGGGGGTCAGGTATGTCCTATGTAGAATGTATAGCTGTGTGAGGCGGTCCGAGAGCCTGGGGGAGACTCTCTTCACATCCCCCAAGACTTCGTCCCACTCCTCATCCTCAATCACACCCACATCCAGCTCCCATCTGGCCTTGGCAGCATAAGCCAATGCCCCGGTGCCTGGGAGACGGATGGCGGAGTAGAGGGCAGAGATCAACTTGGTTGGCTCAGCACCTGTGACTATATCCACTATGGGAGGGACTGTCAGAGTGGGGCTGGAGCTGGCAAACTGAGTCTGTAGCGCATGTCGGAGCTGTAAATATCTGAAGAAAAGATGGTTAGGGAGTGTGAATTCTTCCTTTAGTGACTGAAAGGATTTAATCCCAGTGTTAGTCATAATTTGGTGCACATACAGGATCCCATAGCGTGTCCAGGCTGCGGGGTCCGGAACGGACACCAATTCGGGCAAATGGGTGTTGAACCAGAGAGGCGTGTAAGAATGAACCTGTGGGGTCCCAAGTTTGTTAAGGGCCGCCCGCCATATCCTCCGGTGGTGCGTCAGCATGTCTACCTTGTGATGAGGGGGACGTCTGGACAGTGGGGCTCTAAGGACTGACTGAAGTGGGGTGTGGGCTGGGTCGTCAGGGCGTTTACAAAGTAATGTCTGGTATCTTGGTAGCTCGCTCTTGTCAAAGTGATAGAAGTTGGACAACTGGGAGGCAAGATAATAATCCTGGAAATCTGGAAGGGCAGCCCCTCCCATTGTCACTGGGTTCTTCAAAAGTCTCCAAGACAATTTGTGTCTGCTGTGGCCCCATATAAATGAATTAAGAATTGATTCAATCGTCTTGAAAAATTTTTGTGGTATATACAGGGGTGCATGCCACACCAAATACAATATCTTGGGCAGGAGTATCATTTTGACCAGATTGATGCGTCCCATAACACCCAGAGGTAGTCTGGCCCAAGTTTGAGTCTTGTTCTTGATCAGGGTGAAAAGGGGTTCAATGTTCAGGGGTATATAGTCTGTCAGCGATCTAGTGACCTGCACTCCTAAATACTTGATCACGGAAACCCTAGGGAGATTCAGAGGAGGGGACGTGGGCACAGGGGGGAAATGATCAAGCGGAAGGATCTGGGATTTAGACCAGTTGATGCTCAGACCCGAATGACTACCAATACAGTCTATGGTGTGAAGGGCTGCAAGGAGAGAGGGACCCGAGTCGGCTAAGTATAGGAGTGTATCGTCAGCATACATCCCGATCTTTTCCTCCAGATCTCCTATCCTAAGGCCACAGATTCTGGTGTCTGCGCGAACCATAATAGCTAGTGGTTCCACAGCCAACGCATACAGCATGGGAGAAAGGGGACAACCTTGTCGAGTCCCTCTCTCCAGTGGGAACTGATCAGAGAGCCAGCCGTTCACAAGCACCTTGGCCCTCGGGGATTGATACAGGAGTTGGACCCATCGAATAAAGTTGGGGCCAAGTCCGAATCCCGAGAGCCATTCCCACAAGTAGTTCCATTCCACGGAGTCGAAGGCCTTGGCAGCATCCAAGGCCACCACCACCCGCGAGCCGACTTCATCATGGGATCCCTGGATGTTCATGAGTAAGCGGCGGATATTCATGGCGGTGTTTTTCCCTGGCATAAAGCCAGTCTGGTCAGGGTGGATCAGTGAGAGGATGACCTGATTAAGGCGGGAGGCAAGAATCTTGGCCAGTATTTTAATGTCGACCTGTAGTAGGGAGATGGGTCTATACGATTCTGGGTAGTTTGGGTCCTTCCCTGGCTTGGGAATCACTACTATTTGTGCTTCTCTCATGGAGGGGGGTAGGATTCCCGTGTCAAATATGGATTTATATAAGTCGTGAAGTTTAGGGGTCAAAATTTCAGAGTAGGTGGCATAAAATTCAAGCGGTAGACCGTCCAGCCCTGGTGCTTTAGAAGTGGCCAGAGAGGAGATAGCCTCAGAAATATCCTCCTCGGTAATAGGGGCCTCTAAAAGGTCACGTTGGGCGTCTGTCAGTTTGGGAAATGTAACTTTCGCTAGGTAGTCTCTGGTGTCTTGGGGAGTATGAGTGACCCGAGTGGCTTCCTTTTTTATTTTAATACTGTTTTAGATTGTAGTTGTGTTTTTTTTGTTTTGCGTTTTTGTTTTTCTCCCTTCCTCATTTATATATAATTAGTATATTTTAATTATTTCATTTTATTTTATTTTAACGCCCTGTTTTTTTTTTGTTTAGTTCAGTTGTATCTTTTTATTTGATACTATGCAGAGAGATTTGGAATTCTGCTGGGGTACTATAGTGCCCTCTAGTGGCATAAGTGTAAGCAAGGTTCCCATAGATTTTCATGAAAGACTTGAAAAGTTAGTTTCAGTTAATAAAGAATGCTTATCAGGAGGCTCTAAAAGTACAGTAGCTGTAGATCCATCAATTGACAAAGGGTTGATCCTGAAAAGTTGCTTACGCCGGCCATAGATGGAGCAAATTTCTTTCCTGTAACCATGAGCCATTCATTGTGTACTCTGGTCATGTGCGATGGTCACAGTGATCACATGGTACAGACAATCACAGCCCTTCTGAAACATGTGATTAGCTGTGGCAAATCACAGCTAACAACAATGGTAAACACTGAATTAGTTGTTTTAATTCAGAAAGAATTGATGCTTATAACAGTAAAATTCCGGTGTAAAAAAAAAAATCCTGATCACCTCCCAGTTGTACAGTGTTACTATGGTCACTATGTAAAAAAATAATAATAAAAAAGGAAAAATGTAATAATTGTTTCTTTTTTTTAAAAAAAAATATACATACTGTCTTCATCCCTGATCACCGCCACACCAGTTATGTGCTGATGCTGTACTACACTTTTCACAGTATGTAAAAAAATTGTTAAAAAAAACCTTTCATTTATTTTCTAAGTAATTGTGACAAAGAATGACAACTTTAAAAAACTCGCTATGCCTCTTACTAAATATCTTGCACTGTCTATTTTCCAAAAAATGAATTTGGGGGATATTTGTACTGTTCTGTCATTTTCTGGCCTCGGTAAATGAGATGGGGTGTCCGGGGGTGGGGGCGAGGGAGTCCTCCACTCTCTGTCCTCACACTCCCTCTCACTCCACGCTGTCTCAAGCAATGACTTCCATGCCAAAAGCTATGCAACAGCTCCACCTAGCTCAATTATTATTGGGAGGACCTGAGTATTGGGAGTACCTGAGTATTGGGAGTACCTGAGTATTGGGAGTGTATTGTGAGTATCTGAGTAGTGAGTGTGTATTGTGAGTATCTGAGTGTTGGATGTAATGTGAGTACCTGTGTATTGTGCGTGCGCGTGGACTGTGACTGAAAAGGTATGAACAGGATAAACAGAGTCATTTTAAATACAAGCGTTTGGAAATCACAAGCATTTTGCAAAGTATTTGGGCTTCACAATATAAATATGACAGAGGGTGATTACAAGGCAGTTTAAAATAATCAGGCTATAGTTTTTAAGTGAGGTCACAAGAAAGGATTTTTTTAACACTAGATGGTGCTTACAATCATATGAGATCGCTATAAAACACAGAATATGGCAAGGTTTGTTGGACCTGTGTGGATGTGTATCACATTCATTCAGCGAATATTTTATACATAGACCCCCTAAGTATCATACATATATTAAGTCTCGGAAACAGCCTTTACTCCACACACATAGGGGTCTAATTGGGGAATTATTGTTCCTACCTCCTGTGGGGACGAACAACAGATCAGAAGGCCCAACAACGCAGCCCCTCTGTAATAACATGAAAAATCTTCAAGCCTACAATTCTGACAGATGAGGCTACCCTCCCCCAAGAAAAGCTGCCATAGTTTAGGGATTTCATTGGGATTTATTAACTAAATGAATGACTGGTATAAATAACTATTTTTTACACCTGAGGTAGTCAAAAACCATTACTGTACTATGGCCACTAGATGGTGCTTACAATCATATGAGATCGTTATATACCGTAACGCAGAATACAGAAAGTTTCGTTGAAGCTGTGTGAATGTGTGTCACATTTATTCAGCAAAATTTTTATATATACAGCTGTGGCCAAAAGTTTTGAGAATGACACAAATATGAATTTTCACAAAGTCTGCTGCTTCAGTGTTTTTAGATCTTGTCAGATGTTACTATGGGATACCGAAATATAATTACAAGCATTTCATAAGTGTCAAAGGCTTTTATTGACAATTACATTAATATTTGCATTATTGACCCTTTTTTCCAAGACCTCTGCACCTGTCTTGGCGTGCTGTCAATCAACTTCTGGACCACATCCTTATTGATGGCAGTCCGTTCCTGCGTAATCAAGGCTTGAAGTTTGGCAGAATTAGTGAGGGTTTATTGTTCACCCGCCTCTTGAAGATTGATCACAAGTTCGAAATGGGATTAAGATCTGAGGAGTTTCTTGGCCATGGAACCAAAATTTTGATGTTGTGTTCCCCAAGCCACTTAGTTATCACTTTTGCCTTATAGCAAGGAGCTCCATCATTCTGGAAAAGGCATTGTTCCTCACAAAACTGTTTTTGGATGGTTCGGAGAAGTTGCTCTTGAAGGATATATTTGTATCATTTTTTATTCTTTGAGATGTGAAAAAGAGGAGCACTACCTAAACCGTTGATTAATCAATGATATACCTATTCAACAATTAATGTAAAACTCCACAAAGTGAATACTCAACGAGTGACTGTGGGCATGAAATACCATAGAAAAAATGTAAGAAAATTTATAGAAAGGGTTAAAAATAAGTCCAAACTGAAAAAGAACAAATGTCCATCCACTCAATTATAAATTAAAAAGTGAAAATATAAGTGATGAATAAAAGTTTAATAGGATTTCAACACCGTTGTGTTTAAGAAATATGCTGCAATGTAGAAACTGTGCTCCTCCCAAAGTGTAAAAATCAATTGCGCTCACCAGAAATAATCAGCCACAGAGTAACCATCAAGTATAGATAAGATGAAATGCTCCCATCAATTGGTAGCCAGACTTGATCCACTCAAGCTACTATCTCCTTTCGCAGTTAAGGATCTATAAGGGAGGCTCCATCATTAAGCCACAAAGAGGCAGATGATCGTGTAATACCATTTTATTTGTTTTATTTAACAAAACACTGGTATAATGCACTTACATGCTTGCAGTAGTAAATAAGCATCAGATCAAGTGCAGCTCTAGACCAATGGTGTCCAATTTGCCCACTCTGTGACAAGCAGCATCCGCTCTCTGACAAGCAGTGTGCGTTCCACACAGCCTAACATCTGAACTCAAGGGCTCCTTCACATATGCGTCTCAAGCCTCTCTTCTCAAAATTGTGTGTGAGCCCACTCCCTCAGCTAAGAAGCAACCCCACACATTAGAGCTGCATGATTCTGGCCAAAATGAGAATCGCAATTTTTTTGATTAGAATAAAGATCACGATTGTCGTGGTGTAAAATCTTTCTCATTATATATAAAAATTAAAAAAAATGGGCTAACTTTACTGGTTAGTTTTCTTTTTTAAATTAATTAAAGTGTAATTTTTTCAAAAAAATTGCATTTGACAGATTGCTGCACAAATAGTGTGACATAAAATATTGCAACAACCACCATTTTATTCTCTATGGTCTCTACTAAAATATATATATATATATATATATATATATATATATATATATATATATATATATATATATATATATATATATATATATATATATTTATAATGTTTTGGGGTTCTAAGTAATTATCTAGCAAAAAAAATTATTTTAACTTGAAACCAACAAATGTCAGAAAAAGGTTTAGCGTTTAAGTGGTTAAACTTTCCTCATTTACACACAAAGTGTATTCCTTCGATCTAAAGGACAAATTGTTACAATCTTTATACTTAGTTCCACTGCTAAAGAATGTTGTGATACTTGGTGGACTGCCTGTTTTTTTTCTTTTGATGGATGTGGCTTCAGCAGAGAAAGAAACTGGAAAATACTTTGTCAAGATCGCAAGGGAGAAAAAATTGTGATAATGATACTTAATGATTAATCGTGCAGCTCTACCACACATGAATGGTCTCAGGATACTTTACTGTTGAAATGACACAGGACTGATGGGTGCGCTCACCTTTTATTCTCCAAACAAAGTTTATTCCAGGATGCCCCAAACAATGAGAAAGAGAATTCATCAGAAAAAATGACTTTACCACCGTCCGCAGCAGTTCAATCCCTGTACTTTTTTGGAGATTATCAGTCTGTCCCTGATGTTTTTCCTGGAGAGAAGTGGCTTCTTTGCTGCTTTTCTTGACACCAGGCCATCCTACAAAAGTCTTCGCCTCACTGTGCGTGCGGATGCTCTCATACCTGCCTGCTGACATTCCTGAGCAAGCTCTACATTGGTGGTGCCCATATCCGCAGCTGAATCAACTCTAGGAGAAGGCCCTGGTGCTTGCTGGACTTTCTTGGGCCCCCTGAATTTTTCACATGACTATGTACAATATATGTTCCTTGTGAACACTATCATATTCAGCATGGATCACTTCCTTTTTTTTTCCTTTTTGCATGGAATAGGACTATACTTGGACTTTGACCATGTTTTTACATCATTTTTCACAGTTTGATTTTTTGTTTATATATTATCTCCATTAGAGAGCGTGTCACTTGCTGTTTTTACATTGGGCACTTTATATTGTTGCTTTGCAATATTCAGCACTTTATTTATGTTTCCTTACTACATTTATCATCACATATTTCTTTCAACTGTTTAATAATATAAGAGATCAATGAGTAGTCTTTAGAAGTTTTGCACATGTTTAATATATGATTTTTATGTCATAAACCAAATTGTTTTGGGGACAGCGCACTTTTAGGCTTGAATCACACCTAGGCATTTTTAGTGCTTTTTGCAGATTTGCACTACAGAATGTGTTCCATAGGAAACCGTGTTGAATGGACTGTAGTGCAAATCTGAAAAATGCAAAAAGCTCTAAAAATGCATAGGTGTGAATCCAGCCTTAGGCTGGGTTCACACTATTGCAAATTGGATGCGGGGAAATAGCAGGAGCTCTCAATGGAGCCGGTTCACACATCTCCGCAGCGGCTTTGGTGCGAATTGCACAGGAGCCCTGTGTGTCTTTTGGGCTGAAATCGAACCCTCAGACTCCTGTTGTGAGCTGCTGAGCTCTCTAGTGTGAACCCAGCCTTAATCATTATTTAGTATTGTTATAGTAGCGTATTCACTACTCCAAGTGCAGCGGTCCACGCAAACCTGCAAAAACCCCCCCCCTCGCTCTTCCAGTATGTGTGTATGTATGTATAAAATACTTTCTAGCTTGGGGCTTTTTTTTTTTTTTTTTCTGGTTGTTGTCATGTACACTATTTTTTGCAGTTGTATTAAGTGATCAGCATGTGTCAGTGTTTCTATGTGATCCATGGCATTACACATGATTTTGTAGGCACCAGATGGCTCTCCAGTTGTTGTGGATTTAGCAGTATTATTGGCGGCTGACATATCTGATCTGATCCTTTGGAAATGAAAGAAAAAATAAAACTTAGATGTCTGCCATTCACTATTGTGTGCATTACAGCCTAGAAGGCAGCATCAGTAATACCAGGTTATATCAATTTGTATCTGCTATACTAGCAGATATGAACAGAAAACCATTCGATCTTTTGTGGTAGAGACCTCTGTCTCTCAATCCTTTACTTACTGAACTATATCACTTACAACTTACAAAGTTATGTATAAGGCCCACCTGTAGCCAAAACATTTGGTTTTAAATAGATTTGGAAAGAGTAAATACTATAATTTTTTTCTTTATTACAGACAGTGACCCTGTTGGAAAGGTTCAACTCCACTTCCTGTCCCTGTGACAGCCATACAAGAATTGAGGAGAACTAGGGTCATCGGTAAAGTAAGGTCTCGTGCACACAGCTAAGCCATAGATGGTACAGTTTTTTTTTCTGCAGCCATGGGTTGCAGGAAAGAAAACTACTCAAATCCTCCATCAATACAGTCAGCCCACGTTCATATTGGGCCGATTTGACATGTCAAATCGCATGCCAAATCAGAGCCTATTGCTGGCAATGGCACCGTTCCACTTTGCGGTGCCCGATCGATTCCCAATAGTAGTTTCTGCACTACTTTTGGTGACTTCGGGACGATTTCAATAGACATCTGTGCATAAACCCGCACAAATGTCTGTCAAATCACCCCGAAGTCGGACTGAAATGCCTGTCTGAAATTGTGCGAGTTCAGCTGAACTCGCACGATTTCAAACCCGCCCTGAGGTGAACATGGGCTCAGCGATGAGTGGGGAATCCTTTCTGTGGCGCCATTGTATTCTGCCAGCAGGGAGCCTTTCCTGCCAGCAAAACACAATGATTATTGTCGGCAGCTATAGAAAAAAAACTCCAACAGGCTGGTTTTACTGAAGTCAAATGATGAGCATGTAACTACAGCCTAAAGTGCATTAGAGAGGAGGCTGCAGGGGGGCGTTCACATAGATGGAGGGATCCTGCTGAAGCCAGGAGTAATGCAACCCATACATTATTCTCTTTTTTTTCGTTCAACCAGCATGTTGAATGAAAATAAAAAGACCTGAATCACCCCTGCTGAGTTATTGCATTCTGACATTGTGGGGACTTCACTGGCATCAGAATACACTAATCAGTGTTGCTGGCTAGTGATGGCCGAACGGTTCGCCCGGCGGTCGTTTCGCGGCGAATTTCAGCTGTTCGCGATTCGCCCGATCGGCGGACTATTGACGCCGTTCGCCCGGCGGACTTCCGTGTTTACTGTGTAAAAGAACTTTGACCTATGATGACACATCCATCATGGGGTACAGGACAGCCAATTGAGACATTACAGCACATGGACACTTGGACATTCCCCCTAACTTATAAATACACGCGATCCAGCGGCCATTTTACATTCTTTCTTCTGTCACTATAGGGAGAGGTTGCTGTGTGGAGCGGGGAGAGATTGCAGTGACCAAAATAGCTAGCTATTTGGTACACAAAAGTTCTTTTCAGGACTGGTATAGGTGTTAGGTGTATATAGGTTTGCTGTGCTACTGATTGTTGCAGCAGCCTGAGCGTCTTTTGTCAGTTTAGAGAAAGGGACAGGACGGTGTGTCTGCTGTAGGGACAGTCAGTTTAGTCATTAGCTGTTACTATCAGGTCCACAAAAGTGCTATTCCAGTTATTGTTCCAGTAGCCTCTGTTTTGTCAGTTTATATAGGGACAGGCAGGAAGCAGTGTGTGAGGCAGTGAGGGTCAGTTTAATCAGTAGCTGTTACTATATTAGGTCCACAAAGGTTCTTTTCAGGACTGGTATCAGTGGTATGGTAATAGGCTTGTACACGTATAATATTCTTTCTTCCAAATATAGAAAGAATATTATACTTGACTGCTGCCCTTCTGCTGCAGTCTGCTAATCATTCACAACCTACTTGTTCCACAAAGGTCCTTTATAAGGACTGGTAATAACCTGGTGTAGGGTGCTTTAGTACATAGGGTTGAGTGAGGTACAGTCTGCTATTCTATAAGGACTGGTATAGGTCCACAATACATAGGGTTGAGGAGCACTACTGCTGACCGCTGCCCTATACTGCAGCAGTCCTTCATCGGTATAGGGACTGACGTACAGTCTGCTAATCAGTCACAACCTACTTGTTCCACAAAGGTCCTTATAAGGACTGGTAAGGTATAGGGTACTACAGTACATAGGGTTTAGTGAGGTACAGTCTGCCATTCTATAAGGACTGGTATAGGTCCACAATACATAGGGTTGAGGTGCACTACTGCTGACCGCTGCCCTATACTGCAGCAGTCCTTCATCAGTATAGGGACTGCCGTACAGTCTGCTAATCAGTCACAACCTACTTGTTCCACAAAGGTCCTTATAAGGACTGGTAAGGTATAGGGTACTACAGTACATAGGGTTGAGTGAGGTATAGTCTGCCATTCTATAAGGACTGGTATAGGTCCACAATACATAGGGTTGAGGTGCACTACTGCTGACCGCTGCCCTATACTGCAGCAGTCCTTCATCGGTATAGAGACTGAGAGTTTTGTCACAGGGTCATTTAAAAAATGACAGGCAGAAGAAGAGGCAGGCCCTTCCGCAGGGGTGGTAGGGGTAGGGCAGGAGCAACAGGCTTGAGCCAAAGTGGGAAGTTGCAGAAGGTGCGTTCAATTACTTTAAAGGACGCACCAGACTTGGTTGAGTGGCTCACTCAGCCTTACTCTTCTGCATCCTCCTCATCCTCTCGATCTGCACCCTCTTCTTCACTCTCTGCTATGTGCACCCCCAAAGACACTACCACCAACAACACCACCACCACCACATACCTTCCGCTTGAGTCACAGGAATTATTTTCCGATCCATATCAAGACATTTCTGATGCGCAGCCACTCTTGGTATTGGATCAGGAAGAGGAGGTAGCAACAACCACTACTCAACAGTCTGACGACAGTACCCAGATCAGCCCAAGGAGGAGGTTGGTCCCTGGTGTTGCTGCCTACTCCGAGATCTCTACTTATAGCGGTGGGGAAGGTGACGTCGATGATGTTGTGTCTAGTGATGTCACGTGGGTGCCCACAAGAGAGGAAGAGGAGGGGAGTTCAGAGGGAGATATGGACCAGCAGATAGGGAGGATAAGCAGGAATAACTTATATTGCACAGGAGGGACAAAGCAGACTGCAAATGTATCAGGAGCGAGTCATCGACCATGTACGGTCACATCTGGTGCTCCCAGGACACCGGCACATGGCTCCGCAGTGTGGGCTTTTTTTAACGTGTCCGCTGCTGACAATAGCGTTGCCATCTGCAATCTTTGCAGTCAACGCATTAGTCGCGGTAAGCCCAACACTCACCTAGGGTCGACCGCCTTAAGAAGGCACATGTGCAGCCATCACCGAGCCGAGTGGGAGCAACAGAACACACAAAGCCACACTCCAGGCTCTCACCGTCCAGCCTCGTCTTCTACTTCTCCTTCTCCTCACAATTGTCCTCCACTCCACCTTCCATCACGCCAAGCTCACGTTTTTCTGCAAAAAGGCAGGCTTCCGTGGGCCTAATGTTCGAGCGTAAAAAAATGATGACGCCGGATAACCCTCTTGCCCAACAGTTGACGGCTGGCTTGTCAGAACTCATAGCCCGCCAACTACTGCCATATAAACTGGTGGACTCGGAGGCCTTTCGCAAATTTGTGGCCATTGGAACACCACAATGGAAGGTCCCAGGAAGGAAGTATTTCTCACAGAAGGGCATCCCAGAGCTATATGGCCATGTTCAGCGGCAAGTGAATGTATCTCTGGCACACAGTGTCGGTGCCAAGATACATCTGACCACAGACACGTGGTCTAGCAAACACGGGCAGGGAAGGTATATCACTTTTACTGCCCACTGGGTGAACCTTCTGACGGCCGTCAAGCATGTAACCCGTGGCACCCGTGTAGATTTGGTTTTACCGCCACGGATTGCATGCAGGCCTGACTCTTCTTCTCCTCCTCCTCCTACTCCATCCTCCTCCCTCTCCTCCTCAGCTGACTCCTCCTTTTCCGCTGCTAGCGTCTCTTCCGCTGCGCCGCCCAAGCTCCCCAGAACCTATTCGACATGCCAGGTGAGACGTTGCCATGCCGTGCTGCGTCTGTTGTGCCTGGAAGCCAAGAGCCACACTGGCCCAGCACTCCTTTCAGCTTTCGTTCACAGGCAGATCAGTGGCTAACACCACTCAATTTGACAGTTGGTAAAGTGGTGTGTGACAACGGTGCCAATCTGCTTAGCGCATTGAAACAGGGCAAAATCACGCACGTGCCATGCATGGCACACGTCTTAAACTTGGTCGTGCAGCGATTCCTTGTCAAATACCCTGGGGTCCAGGACATCTTGCGGCAGGCAAGGAAAATCTCGGCCCATTTCAGAAGATCTTACACGGCCATGGCTCGCCTTGCTGACATTCAGCGGCGACACAATCTGCCGGTCAGACGTCTTATTTGCGATTGCCCGACGCGATGGAACTCAACCTTCTATATGCTTGATAGGCTGCTCCAGCAGAAACGTGCAGTTAACGTCTACCTGTATGAACTCTGCGGCAGCACAGGTTCTGGGGAGCTGGGGTTTTTTTCACTGCACCAGTGGCTGCTCATGCTCGACGCATGCAGACTTCTGCGCCCATTTGAGGAGATCACCAAACTGGTCAGTCGCAGCCATGGCGCCATCAGTGACATGGTACCTTATGCCTTCTTTATGGAGCGTGCATTGCGTCGTGTCATTGATCAACCTGTGGAGGAGCAGGGGTTACTCTATCTGAGACAAGTCAACAACAGGAGTCTGAAGAGGAGTCAGAGGAGGATGGTGCCGGGGCGGATGAGGAGGAGCAAGAAGAGCATGCTTTAAACCTTTCTGGGACCCCTGTTGTTGTGCGTGGATGGGGAGAGGAGAATGAAGAGGACGACATTATCCTGGATGATGAGCAGGAGCCAGGCCACCACACCGCTTCCACTTTAGTGCAAATAGGGGCCTTCATGCTCCAGTGTTTTAATAGGGACCCCGTATAAAAAGCATAAGGGTCAAGGACCAGTACTGGGTGGCAACGTACTTAGACCCCCGGTACAAACACAAAATGGCGGAAATGTTACCGTCGTCACAGAGGGCTGGCAAAATGGAGCACTTCCAGGCCTTGCTTCGAGAAATGCTGCATTCTGCCTTTGCGTGCGCTGGCAGAGGAGCAATTCCCACTCCCAGAGAAGGAGTTGCGGGTACCAATCCAACAGCACCTGCAAGAAGAGGCTGGTTTGAAGATGTGTTGGTGACTTCGGATATGAGGTCATTCTTTCAGCCGACCCATCGACAGGTGTCATCCGGATCCAGCATCAGGGAACGCCTAGACCGTCAGGTGTCCGACTACATCGGGTTAATGGCCGATGTGGACGCTCTGAGGAGTGATGAACCCCTGGACTACTGGGTGGGCAGGCTTGACCTCTGGCCAGAGCTTGCCCAATTTGCAATCGAACTGTTGGCTTGCCCCTCGTCCAGTGTCCTGTCCGAAAGGACGTTCAGCGCAGCAGGGGGGATCGTGACCGATAAGCGTACTCGCCTAGCTCACGACAGTGTTAACTACCTCACATTTCTAAAAATGAATGAGGCATGGATCTCTGAGGAATTCAACACATGTGACCAGTAGACCATGTATATGTCTATAAACAATTTTTTTAATCGAGCACAGAGACCTTCTTTCTTCATTTGGCTCACTTCCTTGTCCAAAAAAAGCACACCGTACTATATGCCCGTACCCTCCTCTTTGAAGAGGTTGAGCGGTGTCATATTTCTACTGGGGCTGCTTATTATGAGGGGCTGCCACCATCCCTGTGCTGTGCTGACATCCTCCTGGGGCTGTACCTCTGCTGTGCATATTATGAGGGGCTCCCACCATCCCTGTGCTATGCTCATTATGAGGGGCTCACACCATCCCTGTGCTGTGCTGACTTCCTCCTGGGGCTGCTTATTATGAGGGGCTCCCACCATCCCTGTGCTATGCTGACATCCTCCTGGGGCTGCTTATTATGAGGGGCTCCCACCATCCCTGTGCTATGCTGACATCCTCCTGGGGCTGCTTATTATGAGGGGCTCACACCATCCCTGTGCTATGCTCATTATGAGGGGCTCCCACCATCCCTGTGCTATGCTCATTATGAGGGGCTCCCACCATCCCTGTGCTATGCTCATTATGAGGGGCTCCCACCATCCCTGTGCTATGCTGACTTCCTCCTGGGGCTGCTTACGGTGCAGGTGTCAGTGATGTATATCACGGTGCTGATGTCAGTACTCTATCACGGTGCTGCTGTCAGTGCTGTATATCACGGTGCTGGTGTTAGTGCTTTATGTCACGCTGCTGATGTCAGTGCTCCCTATCACGGTGCTGTTGTCAGATCACTCTATCACGGTGCAGGTGTCATTGCTGTATGTCACGCTGCTGATGTCAGTGCTCTCTATCACGGTGCTGCTGTCAGTGCTGTATTTCACGGTGCTGGTGTTAGTGCTTTATGTCACGCTGCTGATGTCAGTGCTCTCGATCACGGTGCTGCTGTCAGTGCTGTATATCACGGTGCTGGTGTTAGTGCTTTATGTCACGCTGCTGATGTCAGTGCTCTCTATCATGGTGCTGCTGTCAGTGCTGTATATCACGGTGCTGGTGTTAATGCTTTATGTCACGCTGCTGATGTCAGTGCTCTCTATCACAGTGCTGTTGTCCGATGACTCTATCACGGAGCAGGTGTCATTGCTGTATGTCACGCTGCTGATGTCAGTGCTCTCTATCATGGTGCTGTTGTCAGATGACTCTACCACAGTGCAGGTGTCATTGCTGTATGTCACGCTGCTGGTGATCATCTCCTGCACCCTCTTCTTTGCCTACCCTGGTCCCTGACCTTCCCTCTCCTCCATTGCCTTCATGCGCTCCACAGTCCTGAATTGTCACAACAATTTCCTATATAAAAAAAGAATGCTTGTAGTTGTCGATCCCAGATTCACCTCATACATGTGTTATGTCATTGGCCATGTGGTGGGACTATGTTTGCACAGCTATTAATTATTTTGTGGCTGCAAATTTGACCTGTAGGTTTGCGAAGTTTGCCTCCCATTGAAGTCAATGGGGCCCGCCGCGAACGTTCCGGTTCGCGAACTATCGGCCGCGTTCGCGGTCCGCGTTGGCGAAACGTCCCGTCGGAAGTTCATCCATCACTACTGCTGGCTATAGTTGGCAGCACTGATCGTTCAGGAAAAATCAGACAGAGTAGTTATATGGAAGTTGATTGGTAAATCAATTTCTGCCAATCAACTTCCATATAACCACTCTGTCGGATTTCTGTCCATACATGGATAGAAATTTGTCTGGTCTCTGCTGAAACAGCAAAATTTTGATCCATGTATGGCTGGCCTTAAGCAAGTATTTCTCCTTATCTGTGCACCCCTAGACTAATTGAACGTTTAACCCTTGCAGTGCATGAAGGTCCCGATTTCTTGGAGGGACACACCAGGCTTTTTTTGTGATGTTTTTTTGCAAAACGTATTTTTCTTTAATATGCAAAGTGTATTTTTCAGTTAGTGTGGGGATGGATTTGAACCTCTGTTTTTACTGTTAACTGGTCCTACATTAGAAAGATTCTGCTTCACTTAGGTCGACCATACATGGTTCGAATCACAGGTGGTTCAGCAGGAACCGGCCCGAGATTCAAGCCGTTAATGGGCAGGCTGAATGTACCAAGTTGATCGATTGCTCAACTTGGGTACCTTTGCGATCATTGTTAGTCGATACTATAGCTGCTAGCAATAATCACTGTCCAGTGTCCACCCCTCCCCCCCCCCCATGGTGTCTGCCCCCCCTCCTACCGTGGGGGCAGACGATTGCTCAGCAAAAGGGATTCCTCTGTCAGCACTGTCTGTGTTGATGGGGAATTATGTGAATTGTGAAATTCGCACCCTGTATACCTGGCCTTACTGTCATTGTGACATTGGAGTTGATTTACTAAAACTGGAGAGTGCAAAATCTGGTGCAGTTGAGCATGCAGCTTGCTCATTTAAAGTGGGAGTCCATGCAAAATCTAAAATCCCTGTATCTATAGACACCAGGGATCTAACACTAACCCCTCTCTATCCCTGTAAAGAAAAAATTAGTATAAATAGCTTTTTGAAAGCCGATCTGAACCACTCCGACCATATTTCACACTGGGCTGTCAACTGCAGCTTTACTGTAGAGGCGGGTGCAGAGGAGACGGGTGACAATGGAAGCCCCATAGTAACTCTATGGGTGACGTCACTTCCCATGAATTTCCCAGCCGTTGTCGGCCGTGCAGGGGTGTAACTAGAAATCACAGGGCCCCGTAGCAAAATTTTGTATGCCCCCCCCTTCACCCAGGGGCTGATCCAGAGTCTAGTATCAGGAGGGGCACTGCCAGAAAATACTTTTTTTGGGTGCAATGGCTGATGTTGGCACTTCAATCATCACTGCACCATGGTTGTTATGGTGTCAGGATGATTGAAACACATTATTTCTATTATTACATTGTTATAGAAAATGAAATAGTTCAACTCACCATAATGCAGAATTAATGGGAGCCCAGAGTATGTCACTTACCACCGTCGCCTGCCACCAGATGCAGATTGTCACTTGTCACAAGTTGCGGATTGTCACTTGCCACGTCACCTGCCACACGTTGCAGATTTTCACTTGCTACGTCACCTGCCACCAGATGCAATTTGTCACACGTTGCAGATTGTTCATTTGCCACTTCACCTGCCAGAAGTTGCGGATTGTCACTTGCCACGTCACCTGCCACAAGTTGCAGATTGTCACTTGCCACGTAACCTGTCACACATTGCGGATTGTCCGCTTGTCACGTCACCTGCCACACGTTGCAGATTTTCACTTGCCACGTCACCTGCCACCAGATGCAATTTGTCACTTGTCACACGTTGCAGATTGTCCATTTGCCACTTCACCTGCCACAAGTTGCGGATTGTCACTTGCCACCTCACCTGCCACAAGTTGCGGATTGTCACTTGCCACGTCCCCTGCCACATGTTGCAAATTGTCCACTATCACCTGCCACAAATTACAGATTGTCCACTTGCCACGTCACCAGCCACAAGTTGCACATTGTCACCTGCCACACGTTGCAAATTGTCCACTTGCCACGTCACCTGCCACACATTGCGGATTGTCCATTTGCAATGTCACCTGCCACACATTGCGGATTGTCACTTGCCACACGTTGCAAATTGTCCACTATCACCTGCCACACATTGTGGATTGTCCACTTGCCACGTCACCTGTCACAAGTTGCAAATTGTCCACTTGCCACATCGCCTACCACCCATTGCGGCTTGTCCACTTGCCACGTCACCTGCCACCCGTTTCGGATTGTCCACTTGCCACATCACCCGCCCAAAGTTGGGGATTGCCCACTTTCCACATTACCTGCCACACATTGCGGATTGTCCACTTGCCACATCACCTGCCACAAGTAGCAGATTGTCACTTTTCTGGTAAGGTGGGGAATGGGGATTGTCACTTCTGTTTCCCAGTCTGAGTCAGGCATCAGAGAGATGATGTAATCTGTCTGCTGCCTGCACAGTGAGTGAGGGTGGAAGTGCCAGGAAGCAGGGCAGGTGCCAGGCCCTGAGAGATGATGTCATCTCTCTGCTCTGCCATCCGCTGATTAGCCACCCACCTAGCCTCCCAGCTGGCACCTTCACGTCCCCCCGCCGCCGCCGAGCCACCCAGCTGCATCCGCTCGTACAGTCAGTGTGGCTCACCCCCCGCCCGCTCACTGGGCCCTCCTAGGCTGCGGGCTCCATAGCACCCCTGTGGGCCGCTATGGCGGTAGTTCCACTACTGCGGCTGTGTACCCTGCAGAGCCCCCCCCGCTGGAGATCGGGTAAAAGCGGGTCAGATCGGCTTCCAAAATGGTAGGTAAACTAATTTTTCTTTACAGGAATAGAGAGGTTAGTGTTAGATCCATGGTGTCTATAAATGCAGGGATTTTAGTTTTTGCATGGACTCAGCCCTTGTACACATGGTCGGACATTCCGACGCAAAATGTCTGATCGGACCGTGTGTGGGCTCCATCTGACTTTTTCCATTGGAATGTCCGACCAACAAAGTTTGAGAGCTGCATATAAGATTTTTCGACAACATGATCTGATCGGACTTTTTCCGATCGTTTGTAGAGAATTCAGATCGGACAAAGTGCCACGCATGCTCAGATCAAATTACGAACCCAAAGCTATTGGCTACTAGCCGGAAAATAGTCCCATCATAACGAACGAACGTCATCACGTTCCGAACGATCAGATTTTCCGACAACTTTGTCTGACCGTGTGTATGCAACACCAGTTTTGGACAAAATCCGTCTGAAAAAATTAGACGGATTTTGTGGTCTGAATTTCTGACCGTGTGTACAAGGGCTTACACTTTAAGCTTTGACAAAAAAAATGGAAGCCGATTGGTTTCTGTGCAGAGCTGCACTTTTTCTTCTGGAAAAACATTCACCTATCATTATGAAGGAAAATCAGACATTAGCAAAACTAAAGAAATGTACACAGTAAACAGAGCTAATCCTGAGTTGTTACAAAGCTTTTAATTGGGTTTCTTTTCTGTATGTAAACACCTTAGGCAAGATATCACACATGGCCTGTACAGTCACAATAGCACTGTGGAAAGAGTTAGGAAATAAGAAAAGGTCCTTTCACTGCCAATTATCCAATCTATAGAGGTCAGTGCCAAGGACCAGTACTCCTTGCATAGTTTGTACAATTACCATATCAGAAACACAAAGGAAATGTGTCTGATATTCTTTTTCCTCAGCCCTGGAGCTCAAACTACTGCCCATAAGAACGAAAGAAAATGCCTGCATTCCCCCATGCATACATTCAATGTGGTGGGGGGAATCCCTCCAGCTGTGGTATTATATTCTGACAGAGGGGAGACGTTCATGCCATCAGAATAAAATGATGAGTGTTGCTGGCTATACCTGGCGTCACTCATTGTTCGGGGAAAACCTGAGGTTGCTTATACACAAGTGGATCTATTGATTGACTTGTGTACAAAAGAGGAGATGCTGTTCATTTGTCGGATCGTTCTTTAACCACTTAAGGACCTCCGTATTGCCAATGTACGTCATTACAATGGCACAGGCAGGCACAAGCACGTACATGTACGTGCCTGCCTTCCAGCGGGTGGGGGGTCCGATCGGACCCCCTCCCGCTGGATACGACGGTCCGGTTCGCTCCAGGAGCGTTCCGTGATGAGGGGATGGCCGTTGGTTTTCGGCCACCCCCTCTGGATCGCTCCTGGCCAATGAGAAGCTTCCTCCCACTGTGTATTGCTTACACAGGAAGGAGGAAGTGATGTCATTCTCCTCGGGGCGGTCTTTTTGACCGGTCTACGAGGAGCAGACACAAAGTAAGTGTGCACCAACACTACACTGACATGTAGGTACACACAGGCACACAAACCCCCCCCCCCCCGATCCCCCCTCCCCCCCCAGTCACAGTGTCACTGATTGCATTGATCATTTCTTTACTGATCACTGCATTCAGTGTCAGTTGTGACAGTAAAAACTGTATGGACAGTTAGTCTTTTGCCAGTGTCACTAAGCGATCATTTTTCTGATCGCTGCATGTGTCGCTAGTGACGCTAGGTAGCTAGTTATTTTTTTAGGTTCACCGCCAGGTTTTTATATCGCTAGGTACCCCGATATACTACCCAATAATGGTTTTAACCCCCTGATTGCCGCTAGTTAACCCTTTCACCCCCTTTTGCCAGTGTCACTAAGCGATCGTTTTTCTAATCACTGCATTAGTGTCGCTACAGTCGCTAGGTAGCTAGTTATTTTTTTAGGTTCACCGCCAGGTTTTTATAGCGCTAGGTACCCCGATATACTACCCAATAATGGTTTTAACCCCCTGATTGCCGCTAGTTAACCCTTTCACCCCCTTTTGCCAGTGTCACTAAGCGATCATTTTTCTGATCGCTGCATCAGTGTCGCTAGTGTCGCTAGGTAGCTAGTTATTTTTTTAGGTTCACCGCCAGGTTTTTATAGCGCTAGGTACCCCGATATACTACCCAATTATGGTTTTAACCCCCTGATTGCCGCTAGTTAACCCTTTCACCCCCTTTTGCCAGTGTCACTAAGCGATCATTTTTCTGATCGCTGCATTAGTGTCGCTACTGTCGCTAGGTAGCTAGTTATTTTTTAAGGTTCACCGCCAGGTTTTTATAGCGCTAGGTACCCCCATATACTACCCAATTGCCCCTAGTTAACCCTTTCACCAGCGATCACAGTATAAGTGTCACTGGTGATGCTGGTTAGCCAGTTAGTTATTTAGGTTCCCTGTCAGGTTTTTATATAGTGCCAGGGACCCTCATATACTACCTAATAAAATTTTGAACCCCCTGATTGCCCCTAGTTAACCCTTTCACCACTGATCACCGTATAAGTGTTACGGGTGACTCTGGCTAGTTTGTTTTTTATAGCATCAGGGCACCCACCATTTATTACCCAATGAAGGTTTAACCCCCTGATCACCCGGCGGGTGATATCAATTAGGTTTTAGGGTCAAGGTCTGCGTCGCCCCAGGCAGCGCTAGGTTAGTGCCAGTACCGCTAACACCCACACGCAAAGCATAAACCTCCCGTAGTGGTATAGAATCTGAACAGATCAATATCTGATCTGATCAGATCTATACTAGCGTCCCCAGCAGTTTAGGGTTCCAAAAAAACGCATTGTTAGCGGGATCAGCCCAGATACCTGCTAGCACCTGCGTTTTGCCCCTCTGCCCAGCCCACCCAAGTGCAGTATCGATCGATCACTGTCACTTACAAAACACTAAACACATAACTGCAGCGATCGCAGAGTCAGGCCTGATCCCTGCCAACGCTAACAGGTTTTTTGGTAGCATTTTATATTTAAATCCGGAAGGCAGTGCTTGGCTTTCAGGGGCCCGTACGTGGCTAGGCTCCCAAAAAGTCCCCCACATGTGGTATCCCCGTACATGGGAGAAGCAGCAGGATTTATTTTGGGGTGTAATTTGACTTATGCCCATAGCATGTGTGAGCAATATATCATTTAGTGACAACTTGTGCAAAAAAAAAAAAGTTTGTAATATTCCCGCAACTTGTGGCAAAATATAAAATATTCCATGGACTCAACATGCCTCTCAGTAAATAGCTTGGGGTGTCTACTTTCCAAAATGGGGTCATTTTTGGGGGTTTTGTGCTATTTTGGCATTTTATGGCCTTCGAAACTGTGATAGGTAGTGAGGAGTAAAATCAAAAATTTACACCCTTAGAAATCCTGAAGGTGGTGATTGGTTTTCGGGGTGCCGTGCGCGACTAGACTCCCAAAAAGTCCCACACATGTGGTATCCCCATACTCGGGAGAAGTAGCGGAATATATTTTGGGGTGCAATTCCACATATAACCATGGCATGTGTGAGCAATATATCATTTAGTGACAACTTTTTGTAAAAAAAAATTATTTTTTTATTTTTTGTCATTATTCAATCCCTTGGGACAAAAAAAAAAAATATTCAATGGTCTCAACATGGCCCTCAGTAAATAGCTTGGGGTGTCTACTTTCCAAAATGGGGTCATTTGGGGGGGTTTTGTGCCATCTTGGCATTTTATGGCCTTCAAAACTGTGATAGGTAGTGAGGAGTAAAATAAAAAAATGTATGCCCTTAGAAATCCTGAAAGCGGCGCTTGGATTTCGGGGTCCCGTACGCGGCTAGGCTCCCAAAAAGTCCCACACATGTGGTATCCCTGTACTCAGGAGAAGCAGCAGAATGTATTTTGGGGTGTCATTTCACATATGCCCATGGCATGTGTGAGCAATATATCATTTAGTGACAACTTTTTGTAAAATTATTATTATTTTTTTTGTCATTATTCAATCCCTTAGGACAAAAAAAAAAATATTCAATGGGCTCAAAATACCCATCAGCAATTTCCTTGGGGTGTCTACTTTCCAAAATGGGGTCATTTGGGGGGGGGGGGTTTGTACTGCCCTGCCATTTTAGCACCTCAAGAAATGAGATAGGCAGTCATAAATTAAAAGCTGTGTAAATTCCAGAAAATGTACTCTAGTTTGTAGACGCTATAACTTTTGCGCAAACCAAAAAATATACGCTTATTGACATTTTTTTTTACTAAAGACATGTGGCTGAATAAATTTTGCCCTCAATGTATGACTAAAATTTAGTTTATTCGATTTTTCTTATAACAAAAAGAAGAAAATATCTTTTTTTTTCAAAATTTTCGCTCTTTTTCCATTTATATCGCAAAAAATAAAAATCGCAGAGGCAATCAAATACCATCAAAAGAAAGCTCTATTTGTGGAAAGAAAAGGACGCAAATTTCGTTTGGGTGCAATATTGCATGACCGCGCAATTACCAGTTAAAGCAGCGCAGTGCGAAATTGGAAAAAGACCTCTGGTCCTTAAGGTGTTTATTGGTCCGGGGCTCAAGTGGTTAAACCCTGTTCCAAATTATTATGCCAATGATATTTTTCTAATTTACCTAAATAATTGATGTAAACAACAGACAGCCTAATTATCATGTTATCAACTATTAAGAGTATAATTCAATTTTTATTGAACAAACCTCCTAATGATAACCATTTTTTTTTTTCAAAAAAAAAATCTTACAATGCACTGGTCCAAATTATTATACACTGTAAGTTTCAAAACACTTTATAGGTTGTAGAGAACTGAAAATTTTAATTTGTTGTGTTTGCATCATATTTACTGAAATCAAAATCTATTTCAATCAAACTTTGAACAACATTTTAACTTTTTAAACATTTTAACAGGTAACGTTACATTTTAACATAGGACCCCTTTTTTGATAGCTGCTTCACAAGACTTGCATCCATTGAGCTTGTGAGATTTTGGACAGTTTCTGCTTGAATTTGTTTGCAAGATGTCAGAATAGCCTCCCAGAGTTGCTGTTTGGATTTAAACCACCGTGTCAGGTCACAGTGAGGCCAGGTGACAGATGCACACTGTAGGGATCAGGAGTGCACCGCAAGGTTGTGGACCCTACGGCTGACTGCTGCAGACGGGGGACAGATCCCACTGGGGTTAGAGCGTAAGATTCCCTGGGGCGCAGAGTCTGAGCCCTTGTACACTTGGTCGGAGAACCGTGTCGTCAGATAATCCGACTGTGTGTGGTATGCATCGGACTGATTCCGTCCAAATCTCCGTCCGACCCAATTTTCCAACATGTTGGAAATATTTCCCGACCAACTGGGCCGGACGGACCTAATCCGATCATGTGTAGAGCATTTTCATCGGACCAAGTATCACGCATGCTCAGATCAAATTCCTACATCCTACATTCCTACTTCATGATTGTAGTCCCATCGTAACGAAATTACGTCATCACGTTCTGAAAGATCGGATTTTTCGCCAACTTGGCCCAACCATGTGTATGCAACAGTTTCGGACACAATCCGTCGGACTAAATCCGACGGGCAAAATCCGACGGATTTGGTTGGCAAAATCTCCGACCGTGTGTACGTGGGCTAAGAGCCAGCAGGTGTTCACCAGCGCCTCTAGTGGTGAGGATGGACTTGGCTGCAACTGGCTCCAGGTCGAGACCCCCAGGGTCCCCCAGCTCACACCCACAGTAGGCAACAGGAGGATAGGGATGGTGAGGGACAAAGCCAAGGTCGGGGCCACAAGCAGACAAGAAAAGTCGGGGACACGCCAAAAGGTCAGGATCACAGGCAAACGGGGATAGTCAAAAACACGCCAAAGTCGGTAACGGAAAACAGTAGAAGAGCACACGGCAGGAAACAGGACGCTAACACACAAAAGTATACACAATGGTTGATCAGCACTGATGGCCTGCAGTGCACAGGTTAATATAGGGCTCCCTGATAGGGCCTAGGGTGGAGCCATGCTTAGAGGAGAGGTTATAAAAACCACCAGGTGGAAGTGGCTGGCCTTTAGTCTGAACACATGAGGGGAGGTAAGCAAACACAGGAAGATGAATGAATGAATGAATGAAATACTTATATAGCGCACAATGCGCACTGAATCGCCACTGCATAACCATGACACACCGCCATCATAGATCTTTTGCTTGAAAATGCTCCAAAGGTTCTCAATAGGATTGAGGTCAGGGGAGGATGGAGGCCACACCATGACTTTCTCTCCTTTTATCCCCATAGCAGAAATTGATGCAGAGGTATTCTTTGCAGCATGAGATGGTGCATTGTCATGCATTAAGATGATTTTATTAAGGAAAGCATATTTCTTCCTTCTGTACCGGGGAAGGAAGTTGTCAGTCAGGAACTCCACATACTTTGCAGAGGCCATCTTTACACCCTCTGGGACCCTTCCCATGATTCTGGCCTAAAACATGACTCCACCACCGCCTTGCTGATGTTGCAGCCTTGTTGGAACAGGGTGGCCGTCCACCAACCATCCACTACTCCATCCATCTGGACCATCCAGGGTTGCACGTCACTCATCAGTGCACGGGACTGTTTGAAAATTAGTCTTCATGTATTTTTCTGCCCAATGCAGCCGTTTCTGCTTGTGAGCATTGGTTAGTGGTGGCCCGAATGGAAGACTCTGGAGAACTCAGCAACTTCAAATATCTGTTTGCTGCGATGTAATGGTGTTTTAGCAGCTGCTCTCTTCATCCGATGCACAGATCTGGCAGAAATCTTCCTCAATGTGCCTTTATCTGCACGAAACCCATCTTTGCTCTGAATCAGCCACAAATCTCTTAATAGTGCAATGATCACGCTTACGTTTTCGTGAAATATCTAATGTTTTCATACCTCGTCCAAACATTGAACTATTTCACTCTTTTCGGCAGCAGAGAGATAATTTTTTTCCCCATATTGCTTGAAAATGGTGCTCTGCTTAATAATGTGGAACACCCTCCTTTAGTAGTTTTTCCTTTAATTGGGCTCACCTGGCAATCTAATTATCACAGGTGTCCGAGATTGTTTTCAGTGATCAAAAGAGCCCTGAGACACAATGCCATCCATAAATTAAGCTGAAAAACAAAATATTTAATCTTTGTGACACTGAAATAGAATTTGCATAATAATTTGGAACAGGGTGTGAACTTGAGGTTCGTTTGGTGGTTACCTACAACAACCCTGGATTCGTGCTTTGAGGTTCTGGATCCCATGGAGTTCCGTTCATCTGTCAATTCCGGCACCCTTGCCTTTTTGACTCGTTGTCGCTGACACTCGAAACCACCTGTTCAGGTAAGAGTATATACACCTCTCTTGTTGTCTGGCTGAAGATTTATCCATCTTTGATGCTTCCCACATCGGACAGTGCTAGCTCATTCCATCCTTGATTTAACATAATTTGGTGGTTGATGCATAAGGCCTCTTTTAAAGATTTTCACATTTATTGGACTTTTTCACATCTCCATATATGTTACTTGTGTGTATTTGATTTTTGCACTTTTTCACTTATATATCAATATATGTATTCACTTGCTAGCGCTACAATATCTACCATCCACATTTATTTAAAGTTAGCGCAGTAATTTGCATATCTACATTATCACTTTTGTACAAGCCTACTCATACATGGATCGAAATTTGGCTGAGCCCTGCTGAACCGGATGCATTTTGATCGATGTATTGCTGGCTTAACCTGAATAACCTCACAGTAAAGGTTTTCCCTGTATACTATTGTTCATAATTGGATTCCAAAGGTTGTATGATAACATTTGGGCACTTTAATTCAGCAGCAGACGATGGTACGGCTAGAAACAATTGCAAAAGATAATGTCCATTTGTAGTTTGCCAATAACAATCAGTCTGGTTGCTTGGACAATTTTGTCCTGTGCTCCTTTACTGTGAAACAGAGATAAGCCTGTTGGTGATGTTTACTTATAGTGTAATATGTAATACAGTGCAAATGGGACCCCCCACCTCTAATCCCTAAACAGCATGCAGGGTTCTTCTCTCCATCAGTAGCGGTCACTTTTGAAATTTACGTGGCTGTGAGTTGTGAATGAATACACTACAACAGGGGTGGCCAACCCGCGGCTCTCGAGCCGCATGCGGCTCTTTGATCGGTTTCCTGCGGCTCTTGCGTTCGGGCTGGTTCATTGCGGCCCTTGTGTTCGGACTGGGCCGATGGTTCAGTGAGCTGGTTTAGTGACAGGCAGCCCGAGTCTCTACACTCCTCCGCTCCTCCCACACATCAACAGCCAATCAGCATGTAGTGTCCCCAGCTCGCCACATTTGAATACATAGGCGCTGGAGTGAGGCTGAAGGGGGGCAGAGGAAGGAGACACATGCTGTATCTGAAGCCGATGAGATACAAAAAGGTATGACCACAAGTGTGCAGGTTACTGATCTGTCCTCCCTTCTCCCTCTGTCTTGCTCTGTACTTTTTTTTTTTTTTTTTAATAACTGTTTCACCTGAACACTGATAAGATCTGCTCAGCACATTCTCGTCTGTTGATAGTGTGACACACGGCTGGCTGTTAACCATTTCAGCTTCTTTTCACTTATTTATCCAGAGCTCTGTGTGTGCTGCATGCTTTCTGTGATGTTTTTTGGAAGAATTTACTGCTAGTTCAGGCTAGAAGACCAATTAACTATTTATTGTTACCCTGACCAGTTCACTGTTTGTAAGACAATTTGTATTTTGGAAATTAGATGAGCTGCTGTCTTCTGTCACATGGATGTACTTTCAAAGGAAGATTACTGACTTGATGAAAATGACTGGCCTGTGGTCTTTGTAGTGTTAAAACAGTGTGTGACATTTACAATAAATCCAGCTGAGCAAAAGTATGTGTGTATGAGGAAGGGATGGGGTGATGTTCATGTGTGCCCATGCGTATGATGTGGCTCTTTGCGGTAACTCGGTAAAAAATGTGGCTCTTGGTCTTCGTCTGGTTGGCCACCCCTGCACTACAAGTTCTGTCTGCCACTGCGAATTTGTCTGACACTTCCTCTGGCTCTCTAACAGAAAGTCTGATACAAAAATAGAGTCAAAGGAATAGACTAGAGGAGCCTGGTATTGCACCCAGCGATTGCCATTGCAATGCTTTGCAGGCTGATTTTTCAAATAAATTGACACCTTTTTAATGCATTTATATGTGCATGTATTATTATTATTAAAGTGGACTTATTATTAAAAAGTGGACTTAGCGTTTAACCCTTCTGCATTCTAAGCAAGATTTCTTCCTTATTTGTGTTCCAGTAACAACTCCAAAATTTAGAATATTCCATCACTTTCTGGTCACCAGGTCAAATGTAGAGTTTCAAGCTTCTTGGGGGGGGGGGGGGGGTCACAGCTTCCACACTCTGTCCTAAGCTGAAAAAACATTTGGGGTGTATGTGTATTTTAACTAGCAAAACTTTTTTTATGAAGGATTTTTTTAATAGCTCCTGTCCAATTACCGTGTCCTGAAAACTGTCACCCTGGATGAATTGAGTGTTAAACTAACTAGAGGGCAGATTAGGCAAAGCATAACAAAACACATCCCAGCAGGAGAAGAAACAAGAGCCCACGCACAAGTGTTCTTCAGTTAAATTGTAGGAGGGGCACTCCATCTCACCTGGAATATTCATTCATGGCATCAAACTGTTTGACAGGAAAGAAAAGACTATAATTGAGACACATCTGTTGCCCTGTGAGCTAAGTTATTTTCTGCTGAAAGGAACGCAATCCCAGTGTGATAGTCTTTCTTTTCCCAGCTTTCAGAACCTGCAAAAGAGTATATGTTACTTGAGTGTGTGTGTGTGTGTGTGTGTTTACACACACACACACACACATACATACATACATACATACATACATACATACAGTATCTCACAAAAGTGAGTACACCCCTCACATTTTTGTAAATATTTTATTATATCTTTTCATGTGACAACACTGAGGAAATTACACTTTGCTACAATGTAAAGTAGTGGGTGTGCAGCTTGTATAACATATATAACTCAACACACAGCCATTAATGTCTAAACCGCTGGCAACAAAACTGAGCACACCCCTAAGTGAAAATGTCCAAATTGGGACCAATTAGCCATTTTCCCTCCCCGGCGTCATGTGACTCGGTGTTACAAGGTCCCAGGTGTGAATGGGGAGCAGGTGTGTTAAGTTTGGTGTTATCACACTCACATACTGGTCACTGGAAGTTCAACATGGTACTCCATGGCAAAGATCTTTCTGAGGATTTGAAAAAAAAAGAATTGTTGCTCTACGTAAAGGTGGCCAAGACCCTGAAACTGAGCTGCAGCACAGTGGCTAAGACATACAGCGGTTTAACAGGATAGGTTCCACTAAGAACAGGCCTCCCCATGATCGACCAAAGAAGTTGAGTGTATGTGCTCAGCGTCATATCCAGAGGTTGTCTTTGGGAAATAGACGTATGAGTGCTGCCAGCATTGCTGCAGAGGTACGCTGCACACTGCATCAAATTGGTCTGCATGGCTGTTGTCCCAGAAGGAAGCCTCTTCTAAAGATGATGCACAAGAAGGGCCGCAAACAGTTTGCTAAAGGCAAGCAGACTAAGGACATGATTACTGGAATCATGTCCTGCGGTCTAATGAGACCAAGATAAATGTATTTGGTTCAGATTGTGTCAATCGTGTGTGGCGGCAACCAGGTGAGGATTACAGACAAGTGTGTCTTGCTTACAATCAAGCATAGTGGTGGGAGTGTCATGGTCTGGGGCTGCATGAGTGCTGCAAGCACTGGAGAGATACAGTTCATTGAGGGAACCATAAATGCCAACATTTACTGTGACATACTGAAGCAGAGCATGATCCCCTCCCTTTCGGAGACTGAGCCGCGGGGCAGTATTCCAACATAACGACCCCAAACACACCTCCAAGCTGCCTTGCTAAAGAAGCTGAGGGTAAAGATGATGGACTGGCCAAGCCTGTCTGCAGACCTAAACCCAATTGAGCATCTGTGGGGCATTCTAAAACGGCAGTTGGAGGAGCGCAAGGTCTCTAACATCTGTCAGCTTTGTGATGTCCTCATGGAGGAATGGAAGAGGAACTCCAGTGGCAACCTGTGAAGCTCTAGTGAACTGCATGTCCAAGAATGTTAAGGCAGTGCTGGAAAAAAATGATAGCCACACATAATATTGACACTTTAGGCCCAATTTGGACATTTTCACTTAGGGGGTGTTCTCACTTTTGTTGCTAGTGGTTTAGACATTAATGGCTGTGTGTTGAGTTATTTTGAGGGGACAGCAAATGTACACTGTTATACAAGCTGTACACATACTACTTTACATTGTAGCAAAGTGTAATATCTTTAGTGTCGTCACATGGTATAATAAAATATAACAAAATAAAATGTGAGGGGTTTACTTACTTTTGTGAGATACTGTATTTACTTCTTTTTAGTACACTCTGGTCTGGTCACATGACCCCCTTTACCAGTTTTTTTTTACACAGGTTAGGAAGGATAGGAAACAGGAGATGGCAACAGAACATTTTAAGCATAGTTAATAATAGGTCTTATTTACGTTAATGGTTGGGGGGTGAAACCATATGTTTGAGCCGCTCTCCCTTTAGCTGTGAAGGCAGCAGAGGGGTGTGTACATCTACAAAGCGTTGTATGGTGGAGCAGCAAGCATAATCCTTGCTGTTACATTCAGCAGACAGTGTCGTCTCCTGAACGTAGAATGGGAACACCCCTCAGTCGCATGCAATGCGCGTGGTTGTGGCATGCTACTGCGAGATTTGAGGGTTTAAAGCAGGCGGTGAGCAGGTGATAAATGTTTCCTTACCACCTGTCAAATGCTCTCTGAAGGGTGATCTGATTACGGATTGCTCTTCTGAAAGCACTAGCCCTCAGGCTGGATCTTCACTTTACCAACTCTCTATTGAAATAAATCCTATTAAAAAGCAATGTTTTTGTGCTCCAAATCTGAGAATCTCAGGCTGGCCACACATAAGACTGATTGCAAGACAAACGGGTCAAGCACCTGACAATGTTTTTTGACACAGTTTATACTCAGACACTTGGAGGTCTATTTATAAAAGATTTGCTTGGACTGCGTTCATATACTCGGCTGAGGGCCAGGCCCTGAGACAGGTGGACACAGACGGGTGATACCGTATGCAGCATCCAGGATACGTTGAGCCTGGGAGCCACAGAGATGGGCCCCGCATCTGTAATTCAGAATGGTCATATGCGCACTCCATGATTGGGTAGCACACCTTGCTTCCCCCCTTCTTACATTCCCTCCCACCTTTATTCCCCATACTTGATTTACCCCACTTTCTTCTCTTCGCCCCTCTGTTCTTCCTTCTCCATTGCTTCACCTATCCCCCCCCCCCCCCCCGTACACTGGAAGTGGTATCAATAGGGTTACCTAGTTAGTTAAAAAGAAACTGGGAAGTGAGACCACAACTCCAGTTGTGGAGTCCCAACTCCACATACTGCTGTTTATTCTTCTTGGCGATAATGCTAGCAGGGTATTGATGTTGTATTTCATGTACTGCCTCGCTATCTGTAAACTATGTGGAAAGTTTGTATTCTGTTGGTCTGTGGGGACCCATTTCCTGATATAAATGGAAAAAAAAAAAAAAAAATAAGATTTGCTTAAACAATTCATTCCAAAAAGAAACAATAGTCCAATCGAGAGAGAGAGTTTTTGAAATACTCTGTTCCAATGTTTTAGGAAATTTTAAAGATATCATTTGTAATAAAGAATCAGTTTTTTTAACTTTTAATATGTTGTAATGTCTGTATCGGTACCAAGAAAGTCAGTTTGCCTCAATACATTTTCTTTTGTTTAAAAAAAATAAAATAGCCGTATGCCTGGTACATACCCTAAGTTTTTTTTTTTTGTTCAACCCAGCACTAAACTATGGGATGATCTTCCCCCCTGTGCTATTGTGTTTTGACAGGGGGAGTGCAGGTCTTCCGTGGTATCAGTTGAGTAAACCTATCAAACAACAGAGTTCTGTCTCTACAACATTGTATCAATTCTATATATTCTGTGTAGTGGTTCACTCTCTGTAGTAGTCAAGTCATTACACTTATGCATTCCTGTGCAGTCCCGCTTGTTCTGGCTTTGATAGTCTATTCATTTCAATGGGCAGCCATGTATTTGAACACCGAAAAAGTAGTGCAAACACTACCTTTTCAGATCGCGCCACACCAAATTGCATGGTACTTTAATACTATGTGGTTTGGTGGCTGCAAATGCAGCACATTTGCGAGATGCGTTTGGGGTGCCATTAATAATCAATTGGCACCCACGCACATTGCGCAAGGGCAGTGCATGTACATGTGGTGTGAGAAATGCAAATGGAAAGCACATTTACCGCACTGCTTTCTGGTGTGAATAATTGTTTGTTTTTTTTAGAAAATGACGCTCTTTTTTTGTTTATAGCGTAAAAAATAAAAACCGCAGAGGTGATCAAATACCACCAAAAGAAAGCTCTATTTGTGGGAAAAAGGACACCATTTTATTTGGGTACAGTGTCGCACGACCGCCCAATTGTCAGTTAAAGTGACGCAGTGCCGTATCGCAAAAAATTGCCTCGTTCATTAAAGGGGCAGAACCTTCCGGGGCTGAAGTGGTTAAAATGTACACTGAGCTGTGTATGCTTTAAAGCAAGCATAAAGACCTCTTTGCCATGATTCTTGCCTCTTTTTCTGTCCAATTTGGAGTTTAAGGTGTTCCCACCCACTTAAGGGCTCTTTGTTCTTTTCTTCCACAAGAAATAAATGAAAAACCCAACATAGTAGATTTCCCCACATGGTTCAAAACATGAACTCATCTGCAGAAATCTTATTGTCATGGTTCCCAAAACATAAAATAAACCATTAGGTGGTGTAACTGCCTAGCATCTATCAAAGTCTGCAATATCAATTTGAGGGGAAGGGGGCTAACCCTTTAACCTTCATTCAAAATGCCTAATACTTTAATGTGCACAAATAAGATGACATATTTGAGTGCAGTTAACCTTTAGCTCTCTAAACCATAGAAACAGGTGATCAGTGTCTATCTGCCAGCTTTTGCATTAAGTAAAAAGAAAGTATAGACACACTGCATTAACTCGGAACAATAATAGTGCTTGAGATATTGCCGTAATAGGCTGCAGGTCTATGGATACATCAAGAGCTTAAAGATTAGTAAAACATCTCACTACGAAAGCACCCTGGAGCATTTTTAGACTTTGTGCTGTTCAGTAGACCATGCACATTTTGCTTGGGTTAAAAATAAATGTAATGTGTCTGTGTGTAATAGTCAGTCCATAGTTATCGTAAATTATTGACATGTAATTCGATGTTTGTCTCTATATCAAAGAATAAAGCTAAACTTTATTTCAAATTGTAAATTGCTTTCTAGTTTAAGGGTGCATTCACACTGCACCCGCACACAGATTACATGAGTGAACCCCAGCGATTAGCTCTGTGATTAGCTGCAACAGGCAGATCCATTGAGGCTGCCAGCTTCCACAGTTAATTGGGCCCACTTGCGTGTAATCGCTCCAGCAGTAAACGCATGTGAGGTATCAGCCCTGGACACGGACTGCCTGCATCCAGGGCCGATGACTGGCATGTGGCTGCTGCATGAACAATCATATGCAAGTGGGCACAATTAGTTGCAGGAGCCTGCAGCCTCCCATTGCTTTCTGTAGCACTTACCCCCATAATGGGTTTTGATGATGGGTTCTCTGCTTTCCCATGACACTCTTAACTGCCTCACTGTCCCACAGACACACTTGGTCATATACTAAAGCTGTCTACACCTGTGGACGTAAAGTGTTACTAAACCCACAACAGTAAAATCAGTCTGTATATGCAGTAAAGCATGCTTGTTATAATCACTGTCTCTGATCATCCCCTTCTTCCACTGTCCCCAGTCCATCTCCTGATAAGACAGAGCCTTCGGAGTCACGCTGCATGTGCTCAGTTTGGTGTGTATTGCTAGAGGTTTTTTTTTCCTTGGGAGGGTGCTTGTGATCTGCACAGGGCCAATCAGCACTGTCCAGACAGAGGGTCAGGGGTCCTGCAGCCTCATAGGAAAGAAAGGAGAATGAAAACTCCTCTTACAAGCTTTAACCAGACGCTGACAGAAGTCACAAGACTGCTATACACTGCTGATGAGAAAAGGTATTTAGCGGTTTATATTTACCAAAGTAATTGCAGTTCCATGTTCTGTGTACTATGGGAGCCCACATATAGTGAATGCAGGGTCCTGGGTTTAGTAACACTTTAAGGATTAGCAGTCTACCACTTTTTACGGTTGCATAGTAAAAAGGCCACAAGCAAGTTAGCAGTAAATTTATTGAATTATATCATGGCAACTCAAAGCAACACGTTATAAATCAGTAGACACACAATTATACAGACATAAAGGCTAGGGTTGCCACCTGCCCAGGATTCACCTGGACAGTTTGGGTTTTAAATCATGTGTGCGGGTTTCAGTCCGTCTGAAACACGGACACAATATTCAGACAGGAATGTGGCTCAGAACAGGGACCCATAGGAGAGTGAGAGGGCACTATATGCACAGCATTACTATTCTCTTTGGAGCACCAGGTGTCCCAGGTCTTTTAAAATCCTGTAGTATATATTTAAAAAAATGCCGCTAAAGTGTTCAGGTTTGGCTTGAGGAAAAAGTGGCAACCTTAATAAAGGGCACTATTGTCGATGACCTACTAACTGGCAATCAATGGCTATAGCTAACTTGAGTTTAGCTACGATAGATGCAATTAGAGTCTCTGTAGTAGCGTCAACTAACAAAAGGTAAACAGGTCCAGTGTGCACACGTGCTCTGTATGTAGCCCTTTGACATGTGGCTGTTTGCGTCTCTAGTGATAGGGGTATCCCTGAAAGTGGCAGCAACTCTCTCTCTCAACTCCGTCTCTGAAGGCAGCTCTAGTAAGCTCATGTGCAGGTCTGTTCCCTCTCCCTAATGTGCGGGTACAGGCACAGCAACAGGTCCTCTAAATTCCTCTCTATTGGCTCCAGTCCCTCAGCTGTGAGGCACAGAATCTGACTACAGGTCTGTCCCCATCGCGCTCCTTCCAGGACTGCTGCAATCAAGATCATTTTGCCTGTGAAAACAGTGAAGCTTCTCCTCCTCCAGGTGCAAACATTTGTGGGAATCCACAGCCTGTTAGCCTCCATTAACCAATATGGTGCAGTACTCCTTTATGAACTACAATTCCCATACTCTAAAGTGCCTGCAGAGTGAGTCCTCTCTGATGCTCCCATTACCAGCAAAGTGGGCGGGAAATTACCAGAGCTGCTTTACACAGATCCTAGTGGGGGAGGGGGGGGGGTCGAACCCGCACACTGAAGAGAAACCCACAGTAGCAGTTCTGCATCACAGTTCAGATGACACAGGGGTGAAGAGAGAGAAGGACCGGCTGGGAACCACACAGCCTGGCACTCCTTTCAGCTGCAACAAAGTGGCGAGAGGGGGAGAGGATGAGCTGACTGAGAGGACACACAGGAAGCCGACGGGTGGCTACATGCTTCCCCCATTAAAGAACTTTTGATCCCCCAAAGGAGGGACTGAGTCCACGAGTACCACATTAAATTTCCATGACCTGGTAAATATACAAGAAGAGGCAAAGTCAGGTTAGTAAGCATAATAACTCAACATATACAGTAGAGCAGAGTTTGGTAAGGGGACCTCCACCATTTGGTGAAGGAAGGGGGGGTTGCCTTGACCAGAGGCCACTGATACTGGCATGACCCACTAAAGTGGGTCAGGGAGTGAGCTAGAGCTGCCCTCCACAGAGTGGGGAAGGTTGAAGTTCCGTTAGCCTTTTGGGTGCTAAAGACTGCTTCCTTAGGACTCTCACCCAATGTGTCATATGACAGTCCCTTGGATGGGCAGATCACCCTTCTTGGTTTCTGCTCCCTCTTGGTTTGTTGGATGGACAGCTCCTCCTGTCTATGCTCTGCTAATGAACTACTTCTGGGGGCAAAAGGGGCCAATAGTTGTCTCACAAAAATTGTGTTCATCCCTACGATCAAGATACTTCTCGTTGACCCTGATGGCTGAGAACACAACCGGCAGTGTGTCAACGGTTACACTGCCAAACAGACAACTTGATCTGCAGGTAGCCATGACAGGGATACTTCTCTGCTCTGATGCCCTGGACGTCTAATGCCCTATACACACGGTCGGAAATTCTGACGGAATCGGTCCGATCGGATTATGTTGTCGGAAAATCCGATTGTGTGTGGGCTCTATCGAACTTTTCCCATCGGAAATTCAGATGGAAAAAGTTTGAGAGCTGGATCTAAAATTTTCCGACAACAAAATCCGATTGGACTTTTTCCGATAGTTTGTAGAGAATTCCAACGGACAAAGTGCCATGCATGCTTAGAATATATTACGAGACGAAAGCTATTGGCTACTAGCCTCTACGTAGTCATCTCATTCCGAACGATCAGATTTTTGGACAACTTTGTCCGACCGTGTGTATGCAACAACAGTTTCGAACAAATCACGTTGGAAAAAAGCCGACGGATTTTGTGGTCGGAATGTCCGACTGTGTGTACAGGGCATAAGTCTTCCAACTTTTTCAGAGGCCGATACTTCAAGTGTTTGTTGTAGAGGTCTTTGGTCAGTAAAGTCCCTTGAGCACCTGAGTCGAGGAGAGTTCTTGTGTAGATCCTTCCACCAACATTTGTATCACAGGGGAAGGGTCTATCAACTTGTCAGGGACTTGGATAACATAAACTGGCCTAGCAGGTCTAGTTGATTGGACTTGATTCTTTCTTCCACAGCGCCCCAAACAACGCTTCCAGCAATGTTTTGGAGACTGGCGGGCACTTTTCTCTTGAACTGTATGATTCAATACAGAAACAGGCATCTCCAATTTTCTCTTTAGGGGGTCTGAATGGGCATCTTTTAAAGACTCAGGCCTATTTCTCCTTGTATCACAACGCAATCGGAAGCTAACTGAAGTACTCTGAAGCACCTAGCCGAATTTCTTTGTGACCTCTGTGGATGCTCTTCTCCTTTTGGTAGACTTCGGCATTCACATTTGTAGTGGCATACACTTCAACAATTATAGGGAGATCACTGAACCTGTAGATTAGAGCAAACAAACACAGTTATTTCCCCTTTTAGATGGACTTTTTAGGCAACATATATTTAGTGGTATCAAAACAAGGAAAATATATTTTAAAATAAGTCAAATTTATTCAAGTTAAACATAGTAAAATCAATAGAGACGTAAAACAATGACTTGCTAAACACAGTCAGCAGGTATCACCATATGAATCATACATGATAAGACCTCCTTACACCCAGGGTGTAAGGAGGTCTTATCACTAAATATATGTTGCCTAAAAAGTCCATCTAAAAGGGGAAATAACTGTTTTTTTGCTCTAAATACCTTTGGATGTGGCACAAACCTAGCACTGTCATTGCCATTCACCTCTCTTTTTCTGAACCTGTAGATTGATCATTAGCATCTTGTATAATCTTCCCAAGCTGCTTGCTGATTCTACCTGCTAGTGGGGGTCACCATTCCCTTTAGTTGGGACACTGTCCGAGTTAACAACCCTGATTTAGCGACAGATTCTGACTTTGGATTCTCCAACATGGCTTCTTCTCATACATTCCTGATTAATTCAAGGTCTTTCAAGATTACACCATCTTCTCGAGTCTTCAGCTGAAACATGATGGGGTCTAAGGGCTGAATTCCCCTTAAAATCTGTCTTGCCAGAACTTCATCTACTGTGCTGGAATCTATACCTTTCTTTAGCCGCAGCTGATGCATTATCTTGTTAAGGTGCCTCCTGCATTCTGACAGTTTCTCTCCCTTCAGGTTCCAAATGGCTTTTAAGGTCGACCCTCTTAAAGCGGAGCTCCACCCTATTTTATATGTTTAGCTCAATCACATGCCGTTAATGTATTTAGTTAAAAACGGATATATATATTTTTTTTTCTTCGGTACCTGTGTTTTTCAATGTCTTTCTTTGCTTCCTGTCTCTGTTATCTGCAGATATGGGCGGGTCAACTGCAGCTATTACACAATTTCCTTTTTAGCTGCAATGTCTCATGGGAGCTACTGTCATCCTTCCCAGGAGTCATTGCAGAGGCCTGCCACGAGTTCTCGCGGGATTTTGAGGAAGTGATGTGAATTTCTCCATTGCAAACGAGGGCAAGGCAGACAGACAGGTTTAATTTCTTTGCCTGTCCTCTGCCGCGCTCTCCCCCTAATGGCATTTGCTTACTATATCTTTATATTGCATCACAAGGGGGCGGGAACTTCTTGCACCGCCGCCCGTTGTGATGGCAACTATGACGCTCAACAAAGGTACTAGCGAGCATGCGCAGGAACGAGGCATGCTGGAAGCTGGAATCTAGGGAATAAGGAAGTAAATGCTTGTGGGCTTCACATGCCCACAACCAAGATGAATACCGCTATGAAAACGGACATCGGGCAATCTAAATCTACCAAAAAGTGAGTTTGCAACTGTTTAGGTGTCATTGTTTTTACTGTGTACCAAAAATATATATATATATATCCAGTGAAGCTCCGATTTAAGCCCTTGGTGATTCTCCGTTTCTTCTGAACCTCAGTAACGTTCCATTCATTCAAGACCTGCACAACTTGCTCCAGATATTCCCCAAAACCCTCTTCACCGGTAGGTACTGGCTGATTGCCTGAAAACCAGATCCATTGTACATAGGACTATTCTTCTGACTTTCCTCTACGAACTCTCCCAGAGCGGCAATTAATTTGAGCCCTATCATGGCCACAGGTGCTGGCATCGTGGCCCCTTAGGTTAAGGTTGACTGACAAGCTTTCTGGCCTGACGTCTGGCTTTTTCAGCTGAACCAGGTGGGTTTTAATGTTGTTATTCATTTTCAGAATAGTCCCTAGGAAGCAGACAGAGATTCCCTCACACACACTGTAATGGGAGTGGGTGTGAGAGGTGGCTTGATCTGCTTTCATATTCAGTATGTATGTTTTTTGGTCAGAAGCTGATGCAGTTGTTGCTTGGCAGACCTGCTCTTCCATCCAGGGATTCCGACCACCACACTTGATTCCCAATAGCCGTTTTCCACCTCACACCACTAGGTTGTGGCAGCAGGATCCATAATGACTCTTTCTGGTTTGTTGTCTTGGTTTCCTGGTTGCAGAACAGAGGTATCCCAGGCAAGCCCCCACTGTAGTGCTTACCCCTGCAGGAGCCACAGGTGATGATGGGTCCTCTGCTCTGCCACAACTCTCTTAACTGCTCGGTGCCCACTGACACACTTGGTCATATACTAAAGCCGTCTACACCTGTGGACTTAAAGGTTAGCAGTCTACAATTCTTTAAGGATGCATACGAATAAGGCCACAAACAGCCTAGTGGTAAATAGATTAAATATATTATGGTAACTCAAAGCAACACAGAATAAATCAGTAAACAGACAATTATACAGATATAAAGGCACTATGGTTGATGACCCACTAACTAGCACTCAAAAGCTATAGCAAAGTTAAGTTTAACTATGACAGATACAACCATGGTCTCTATAGTGGCATCAACTTGTGCAAATGCTATGTATGTAACCCCTATGGCGTGTGGGTGTTTGCATCAGTAGTGAAAGGGATAACCATGAATATGGCTAAAAGTACCTGGCACCTGATATTAAACATTGGCTGGCCCCTTGTGAGACCCTTCTTTAGGTGGTGCACTGTGCCTTTATGAGTGTCAGTAGTAGTTTATGAGTGTTAGCAGAGGCTGCTATGTAGGAGCAGTCTATGTTTGGACTAACAGAGCGTGGCAAGCTTTAGGAAATGTAGCTCACTGCTTCCTGGCAGGGGGCTATTCAGGTCCCAATGGCTTGGCGATCAGCTGTTCCCAGCAATCAGGTTCTGTATCCTCACACAGGAAACAGTCTCTCTGCTCAGATCATAAAGACACAGTGACTCTCTCTCTCTGAACTCAATCTCTGAAGGCAGGTCTAGCAGGCTCTGGTACAGGTCCATCACCTCTCCCTGATGTGGGGGTACAAGCAAAGCAACAGACAGATCCTCTAAAGCTCCTCTTTAATGGCTCTAGTTTCTCAACTGTGAAGCACAGACCCAGGCCGCAGGCCTGTCCCTGTCGCTTTCTTCCCAGGACTGTAGCGATCAAGATCAGTTTGTTCAGGAAAACAGTAAAGCTTTTCCTCCTCAAAGTGCACGTTTTTGGGAACTGAAGTCCACAGCTTGTTAGCCTCCATAAGAATTATGGTGAAGCACCCTTTTAAAGACTACAATTCCCATAGCTCTTAGCGCCTACACAATGAGTCCTCTCTGATGCTCCCTCCTCTCTCCTGCCCTCTGATAGGATCGATCCAACCGCCAGGAGGCAAAGCAGAGGAATGAGTGGGAAATTACCAGAGCCACACTACACAGATCCTGGGGGGGGGTGCGATCAAAGCTGCACACAGAAATCTGCTGTGATCTCCATGCAGCAGCAGAGAGAAACCCGGAGAAGTAGTTCTAGATAACAGTCCAGACAACACAGGGGTAAAGAGAGATAGAGATTGGCTGGGAAGCTCACAGCCTAATGCTTCTCTCAGCTGCAACATAGTGGGGGGGGGGGGGGGGGGGGGTGAGGGGAGAGAATGAGTGGGATGAAAGGATGGGATGTAAGGATGCACAGGAAACCGGTAGACACCCAGGTACACTTCAATTCAACCTCCGCCGGCGTTCTCGCATGTAATTGCTGAGCAGGTGCATTTGCAAGTGTGAATGCATCCTTACAGCAGGGAAGGGTTAGATCTATGTTCACCTTTGGCTCAACTTTTTCAATAAAGTGACCATGCAGACAAGGGGCCCTATTAGGTTAAGAATGAAACAATTGTGTTTTTTATTTACATCAAGACATTCACATAATACTTGTACTACAGTGTATTTATGGCTATACAAATTCACTGGAATACAAGTGTCACAGAAATGCCTTAAAATAAATAAAAAACACAATTATATAAGAATGGTATCGAATGGTATGAATGGTTCAATCAGCCATGTGCTGGCTTTTATCTCCTGCTTTGCAGGGAAACAAAAACCGACAAATTTCTGCTGGCAATAGAGAGCTTTGTGTTGTTTACATACACAAAGCCCTCTCCTTTCACTTGCTCCACCGATCAGAGGGTCCTGGCCATAAATTATTGGCCGGAAACCAGTGATCAGCATGTGTTGAAGCTAGTGACAGCACAGCCGGGCGGGCATGTGCGCTCTCCCTACCTGGAAATCACATATATATACACATGACTTTGTGCAGCCAGTCCGCACTGTAGCAGTAAAACTACAGTGCGCAATCGGCAAGTGGTTAAGACCTACTTGCCGATTGCACACTGTAGTTTTACTGCTACAGTGCAGGCTGGCTGCACAGAGCCAGGTGTATATAGACGTGTTTTCGCATCTCCAGGTAGGGGGTGCGCCGGCCCGGCTGTGCTGTCACTAGCTCCAACACATGATGATCACTGGTTTCCAGCCAATGATTTATGGCCAGGACCCTCTGATCGGTGGAGCAAGTAAAAGGAGAGGGCTTTGTGTATGTAAACAACACAAAGCTCTCTATTGTCAGCAGAAATTTGTTGGTTTTTGTTTCCCTGCAGAGCAGCAGATAAAAGCCAACAAATCCCTAAGGTCGGCCATACACAGAGCAAATTTCTTTCCTGCAACCACGGGTGCACAGGCAGTGTTCAAGTGGGAATCCTTCCTGCCAGGCCAACTGGTTATACCCAAGTTGATAGTTTGATCAACTTGGTACATTCAGCCTACACATACACGGTTCAAATCTCAGCTGGTTCCTGCTCAACCTGCCAAATTTCAAACACTGTATGTGACCAGTTCTTGCCTAACCGGCCAAAATTTGAACCGTGTATGGCCTGCCTTAGTAAAAGCACCACACAGTAAACACTTTACACATAAAGCCCTTTGATTGCCCCAGATGTTAACCCCTTCCCAGCCATTGTCATTAGTACAGTGCCAGTATATATTATTAGTACTGAACACTGTATTAGTGTCATTGGAGAGGTCAGTGACAGTCAGCCAGTTCCCACAAAGTGTCAGTGTCAGATTGCCCACCCACCGGCGTCAGTGGTAAAGCGGTGATATTTTTAGCCGAAAAGGGGTTAAATCTGCCCGCAAAACGCCTCCACAGTGGCGTTATGACAGCGCTGCCCCATTGATTTCAATGGGAGGGAGCGGTGAGTTCACCGCTCCAAAGCTTCTGGCAGGACTTTTTCTGACGCCCCCTGCCAGCGCAATGCTCCACTGTGAAAGCCCACAGAGCAGCCTGGATCCTCCTTTTTGGTGCTCCTGGCCCCTCCCTCCTTTTCAGTACTGCTATGGGGGCACCCGAGCCGAGTCGCAGCTCCCTGTGTCCATACAGACATGGATTGGTTTGGCTAGCTGAATTTGACAACAGCGGGAGGAAATCGTGAAGGAGAATCTCTGTCGGCTGAGACACTCATGGCCATCGCTGGACAGAGAGGGACCTCAGGTAAGTGTTAAGGGGGGCTTCTGCACACAGAAGGCTTTTTATCGTAATGCATAGAATGCATTAAGATAAAAAAAAAACTTCTACCTTTACAACCCCTTTAGGCGCAGTACACACGGGCCAAATTCTGGGCGACATCAGCCGGTTCAGTAAAAAACAGCCAACATTTGGCCCCTGTGTATGGCAGGCTTCTGCCAGGCGAGCATGCTGGAGTAGAGGGAGAGAAGAGATCGCCCACCTGTCAGAACGCAATAGCATAGCAGAAGTTGCTGTACTAACAGGGTTGTTAGTACAGTGGCTCTGACCTAAGCAGTCAGTTTGTTTTGCTCAAGTCAGCTTGAACGAAAAAATAAAACTAATAGTGTGTCCCAGGCTTTACTCACACTACACATGGTGGCCATTAACCATATATACCCATTCCTTTCGCATAGAAGTACAAATGTTAGCTTCATACATGCAGAGCTTAAAAAAAATGCCACTTATAAAAGGTGTTCAGCAGTTTCTTTGTTTTTCAGTCTGTAAAAGCACCTCTATGGAAGCCTAGGTGGCCATACACACACCGGCATTTACCGGGGTATTTTAAGAGGAGCCTTAGGCCCCTTTCATACTTAAGCGACTTGGGACTGCAAAGTTGCATGAAAAGTCATATCCCATGATTTCCAATGAGTACCGTTCATATCTGTGCAACTTCAAAATAGTCCCCGCACTACTTCATAAATCCCAACTGTCCCTGATTCCGAGGGACTGTCCCTCTTTCCTCCTCATTTGGGCCTGATCTATAGAGTTGTATAGAAAATGCACTTTTTATCTATAAGAAAGTGTTTAAGGGCTCCTTCAAACAGGCGTGTCCATGTATCTGTCGATCCCCGCTGAGAAGGCAAATGACAGGTCCGTCCCTGCACACTGTGCAGGGATGGACCTGTCAGAGCGCCGCTCTCCCCTATGGGGGATTGGATGACAACGGACCGTAGAGTCTGCCGTTACCCAATCCGATGATGGGTGAAAAAATAGGTTTTTCCTCTGTCACACTTTTTCGGACATGTCACCACTGACATCCATCGCTCCATAGAGGTCTATGGAGCATCCGTTCAGGTCCGCCTAAAAAACTGACAGGTGGACCTGAATGGACAGTCCGTGTGAAAGAGGCCTAAGGCTACTTTCACACTGAGGCACTTTACAGGCGCTACAAATAGCACCTGTAAAGAGCCTCTACTGTGTCTCCAGCGTGAAAGCCCGAGGGCTTTCACACTGGAGTGGTACGCTTGCAGGACGGTCAAAAAAGTCCTGCAAGCCGCATCTTTGCAGCGCTATAGGAGCAGTTTATTCACCACTCCTAAAGTGCCCCTTTCCATTGAAAACAATGGGGCAGTGCTGCAAACCCACCGGCAAAGAGCTGCTGCAGAGGCACTTTGCAGGTAGTTTTAACCCTTTCGGCCGCTAGCGGGGGTAAAACCGGAGTGAAATTAGACTTAAAAGTGCCCAACTTTTCATCCAATTTCTAAATTGCTGCATTCGTAAATTTTACAAGCAAATATTAAGGAATAGTAGTGGTAAAAAAAAAAGCACTAATGAGTTTAATCAATCTTTTTTTTTTATGTATAAAAGGGAGCGTGGCAGGGTGTGTGTCTTATGCCTACATACTTCTGTGAACAGGTGTCCCTCGTTCTCATCTCAGAAAGTTGGGAGGTATGCTACTTTTGTCTGATTTGATGCGACTTGAGGTCCACAGACCCCAAGATTACACAATTATTGCTTCAAGTCGTGCGACTTTCAGGCTGTACAGGTGTAAAAGAGGCCTTATAGGCAAAAAAAAGGTTGCATTCAGGAGAGGAGCTGAAGAGCAGAAGATACATTGAACATGCCTAAATGTGTATGAATTGGCCTAAACGCACAACTGTATTCCAACGGTCACAACAAAAAAAATATATGAATATTCTGGCCAATAGAATGCATTTACACTAACATGGCATACACACATACATATTGTATTATTAGAGGGTTTTTTTCTTCCAAATTCTGTCAGGTTATTTTCCCGCCTGAGTGCACCAGGCCGCACTCCCTCCTCAGAGAGCCTTATATACAAAGAGGAGCCCTAAACCAGAAACACATAAGTCTGAAAACCGCACACAGAATGCTCCAAAATTACAAGCGCGGAGGCGGCAATGTATAAAGTGACCCATGGCTCCTAGTCAGAAGAAGTGCTGAGACTAGGCGGGTAATATACACAGCCCAATGCGCCACGTGACGTCACCTGTGTATAGTAAATCCTTTCCCAGCAGTCTTCTCCAGGACAGGCGGGAAGGACAGCACACGTGACTCATTGGCGCTCTGTTATTGGGGCGGATACGTAGGGTCACATGACGGTGAGCGCTCTGTATAAATGAGGCGGGGCGCGGGAACACTCAGTGTGTATTGAACGTATTTGGAAGTCGGCGTTGTGTGAAGTGGTCGGCCTTCGGTGAGTTTAGGGGGCTGTGCGGATTATATGGAAGAGGGGGAGGGGTCATTCATAGGAGGCTTGGGCGGCATTAATGTTACGGAGCTGCCGCTGTTCTATGAGGCTACAGAGCCGTATTAATGCGAAGGTAGCACCCAGAAAGGCCTTTGAGGCCGAGACCGCCAAAAGCTGACGCTTTGCTATATAGAGCGTATGGCTGTACAGGCTTCGGCCTGTGCTCTGGAGGAGGGGGTACTAGTCAGTCTGCTTTTAGACCAGATGTGTTGCTGGCAGAGCGTGTCGATGTGGCAGTGAAGGCTACGTGGATGTTTGGTATCACAGCTCCTTGTTCCCGGATGGAGTCCCCCTGTGACGAATACTGGCAGGTTACTGATAACACACAGGCCTTCATTTCCACCTTCTGTTGGAACATGCGACGATGACTGGCATGTTTCCGACTGGTGTCCACCATAGTTTGATCATGTGGCCCCCTGTCATGTTTTAGCAGTTTATGGCTTAGTTTAGATGATCATTGAGTCCTGTGTTGTAACATTACGTGTGGCTGTGCCTGAGTACCTCTCCTGTCACCAAAAGGGCCTCTGGTATTAACCAATCACTGTCCTAATACAGGAGGGGGTCCACTAGGACAGGGTCCCCTATGTGCATCCACCCCCTTTCAATTGACATCAGTTGCTACATTCCTACATGTTTGGTTTGGTTGAGGGTGTCAAAGGGGTGGAAGGGAAGGCTTTATGGTCCATTCACAGGCCTATGTGTATCTTCATTAATGCAGATTCTTGCTGGCATAAGGTCCTGCCTAAGAAGCTCACGTTTGCATGTGTTAAGATGCAATAATGATGGAAGAACTACACACAAGTGTAAAATCTTCAGATCTGTGCTACCCAAGATCTAAAGTATCTTAGTGTTTCTACGTTTTCACTGGGTGATGCAGCTGTATTGGCTCATGGATTATAGTGCAGTGTTTAGACTAAAACTATATATATATATATATATATATATATATATATATATATATATATATATATATATATATAAAAATTTCTCCCCTTGTGAATGAACTCTTGGGTGTTTTGAAAGAGATGGAGTTAGTCAGTGTTGATCTAGCTGTGATATAGCAATGTTTTTGTTCAGTGGTGACAGTGCTATCCATACTGATGCAGTGCTGATTTCAGGTGTGCCAAAATAAAACTGGAAAATGTGTCAACCCGGGTATGGATTTTTAACTGATGTCTGCCAATGCTGCCTGTTCAAAGTGCATTTTGCAGTTAGCATTGCTGATTTGACATTTAGGGACTTCAGAGCTTTCCTTTAGATTTTTGTCTCCGTACATGCTGAGAAATTGCAGGTCATGTATACAAGATTGATGACTTGAGTCACTGGCTTGGTCACTCACCAGGTAGTGAAGCTGGAGGTCTGCCTTTAAGGTGTGGATACATTTATTCCTCATGCATTGTGGCATTTAGATCTAGTCTGGAAAGCCATTCAGGGATGAACGTTCCTAAAACCCATGTTTGGTGTAGTTTTTTATGTATATTCTAGTGACCAGAATAGCTTGTAGCCACTAGTATGATTTTACTCATGTTGCATTTGAATGCAAGCCTTTTACATCTTAAAATATAGATGGATAGTGTGCTGGACCTTTTTTACATTAGTCAGTAGTCGCCCCTTTCTGCATGAGCCCTTAAGTCAGAAATGGCAACTTTTGTATGCCTACCTGTGAAGAAATATGGTAGATGTACTTTAAGAGTGTACTCTAAGGCATACAATCATTGCGTTTAACAAATGTAGGCAACTGAAGACTGGCATGCATTGACATGGTTTTACCTTTTGTTTGCAGGCTTGTCAACATGAATCCAAGTATGAAACAGAAACTTGCTGCAGAGAAGCCTTTAATGTCTATCAAGGTGAGCAGCCATTTGTGAGTCCACCATTCATGTTACAGATGCAAATAACTTATGTGCTAGTGTGTGTATAATTTTTTTAATTATGATTTCCAACCTTCATTTTGTATATAAGCCCTTTCACATCATAGATGAAGGTAAATCTAAAAATGAGTACAATTGCTGTATGGCCAGCCTAACTGGATAAACAGTTTCATTAGTCTGCCATGATGGCTTAATTGGGACTAAATGTCAGAGCATCGCCTTGCCTTTGTGATGCACTTGAAATGCACATTGTCTGTGCTTAGAACAGTTTAGATGTCAGATTGAGCCTTTTTAAAGGCAAATGGTAGACTATATAAGATTTTCAATTTGCAGACACTGACAAGGTTTAAATAAGATGCCACTTTGGGTTGTGAAAATGTCTTTTGTGCCTTGTAGTGGCTGCACCAGACTGTCATTAACATTAAACCACAAGGTTTTAACAGTGGTTCTGTGATGCAACAGATTTCCTTAGGACTTAAATCTATACTTGTCCACTAAATTTGTGCTAAAAGGTTGTCCACTGACAGTCATTTGTCACTAAATGTGTGCGTCCTAAAGTATTTATAATTCAGAGTTTTCAGGTGTACCTAAAATCTAAAGGGCTATTGGGCCTTTGTAAACTAAGGGTTAAGTAAAGAAGTTGAACTGAATTCTTATTACACTTTTAACAAGATTTTCCCATGAGATAACCTTGTTGTACAGTTACCTGTCATACGACCCAGTGGTGTCAAGTGTTGCAATTTGAGAATGCGATAATCCATAACTTTAAAGAGGTTGAAATGTTTAACAGTGCAGGTTCCCATAGTTAACGCTCCTATTGATTGACAGGCCGATAATAACCTGCAGTAAAAACAGACCGTGGGAAAGTTTAGCTTGTGTCATGTAGTACAGTCTGTTTCAGTAACTTTCTCACGGTGCTTTAGTGCTGCACATATTTCTTACCTGTGTGGTCATCTGGCTCTGTTTGCTATAGCAAGGTGGTGTTGTAGATAACATTATACAATTGGATAATGACTCTAATCCCCTAGTTTACTTTGCCAGAAGTGTTGATTAAAGCTGTTGCACAATGGGCTGTCTAGGCTAGAGAAACTTTGGGTTATCATTCTGTGTTTGCAAATTACAATATAGAAGTCTAATGGTATGTAACTTTTTTTACTAGAACTTCTTTACGGACAAAACAGAGGTTACTCAAAGGAGGACACTTAAAGTCATTCAGCCTTCTGCCACTGGCCAACTTGTCGGTCGTGTCAAAGAGGTATGTGAACATTATGGGGTGTAGACATGTAGGTGGCTTCATCTGATGGAAATAAACTGGCACTGTAGCTTTTGAAAGCTGAATATTTGCCTAGTCTGGTGCAGGCAAGCACTTGGCGTACATCTGTGCAGTGTAACTTGTGGTGTTTTACATGGATTTTAGGCCTGTTACTGAACTGTTGCACATGTGCGTCAAAAATGCAGCAAGCAGGATTTTATACTATGTGCACCTGAAGCGCACAACACAAAGGGTAAGGTTTTTACCCAGATGGGGATGGCCTTGGAGCTTTTTAAAGCAGAACTTTACTATCTGAGCTCCACAAACTAAACTTTTAACATTCAAAACCAGCTCCTTAATTTGAAAACAGCCCCATAACATTCTAGCCATGGCCATCTTGAGAAGGCAGATTCTCATGTAGAATGTACTTGTAATTCATCTGTCCCTAACCCAGGCAAGTGGGGGTCAATGTCTTCCTGGGTTGAGGGCCCCTACCCTAGATGGGACATTCCTGGGATGTGCAAAATCCTTTTGTCTTGCACCAGGTACCTGGAAGCAACTTGTGTTTAAAAAAAAGTAAATATACCTTACCAGCTCTTCTAATGCTTGCAGAATAAAGACTGTAAATGGTTGGCATCAAGTTCGGCATTAAAGTCTTCTCAATGGCTAGTTTCCATCTTCCTTGTTCTTGGGGGTTTTATAAAAGTACCTAGGTAAATCTTTTGGTAGAGGGCTTGGTATTGAAGTAAATGACATGAGAACCTAATGCTATTCTAACCTAGCATTGTAACAATAAAATTTGTATCAGCCAGTGCAATGTGACAAAATATTGTCATATTACACCAGCTTAATGTGTTAAACATAATACTGTAGCAATTTCTATCATAGGATGTATATGGGCATCGGAGCCTTTAGTGTTTAAGTGGCATTCATTGTGACGCAATCTTTTCTCTAGCCTGTCAAAAACTCCACCAAGAGAAAGCTGTGGAATGACCAAGGAACACTAAAAAAAGCAAAGGTTGAAGTTGCTATTGACCCAGAGCAGAGGGAAAATGCACAGTGTTCAAGTGAGGCTTATGAGCTCATGGTTAAAGGTGAGTCTTGGTTGCCTTGTATGGAACTGTTGCAGTAGACTCCTGTAACATATTTTATTTAACTTGTCAACTGAGCACAACAGCTGTAACTTTTTTTTTTTTTTGCACCTTTTTAGAAACCCCCTCCATCCAGTATTGGAAAGAGCTTGCAGAGGAAAGGAGAAAAGCACTTTATGAAGCCTTGCAGGAAAACGAAAAGGTAATGGGTTTACATTCAGTGAGATTAGTTTCTTTTGTGATATTGACTCCTGCTCGTGGAGCTTCAGTCTTGTTCTGGTTTTGGGTAAGGATGAACCAAACACCCCACCCCCCCTTATTTGACTCGCACCAGAACTTGCAAAAACTTCAGAACACCGTTAAAGTCTATTGGACACAAACATTGAAAAATCAAAGCCTAATTTTAAAGGCTTGTATGCAAGCTATTGTCACAAGTGTTTGGGGACCCAGGGACATGCATCAATGCAACATTTTAAAGGCCATGGTTTCAGGAGTGGTGTTAATGCTTAAAGTGAAACAAATATTCCTTTATCATGCCAGGGGGAGGGGTCTATATGACTAAAGTGTCAGTTTTCCAGTGTTTAGAACAGTCACAGCAAAATGTCCTTTCTAAAGGATAAGTCATTTAAAACTGTTTGCAGTTGTAATGAATTGTTGGGTCTCAGAAATATTGATAAAACTCTTTGGAGGAAAAACAGCGTGGGTTTCCCCAGTCCATTACCAGGCCCTTTGGGTCTGGTATGAATATTAAGGGGAACCCCTAACAAAGTTTTTTAAGAATTTTGGGTGTCCCCAAAATCCATACCAGACCCTTATCTGAGTACACAACCTGGCACCTCACAGGTAAATGAGGGACAACAGCAGCCCCACAATCTTTACCCAGTGGCAGTGGGCCTGCAGGCAGGGGGCTTGTCAGAATCTGGAAGCCCTTTTTAACAAGGGACCCCCATATCCGTCTCCCCATGTACCAGTACCATTTCACAAAGTTTCAAATGGTAAAGACAGATGCTTTGGGACAAGTCTTCTATTAACAAGTCCCACAATGTAAATCAATCTCATGCTGATGAGCTGAAAAATGTAAATGTATCAAAGTTCCCTGAACAAGGGGAGGGGCTTATGTGACGGCAGGGGAACACAGCTATTGAAATGAAAGCTGTGATGTTCCCTGCTCTGATCATCCAGCTGGCAGCTCAGCTCCCTTCCTGCTGTACTGGCTGGCATGTATAGTTGTTTTATGCAATCAATTTATAAAAATGTCCTTTCATGAGAATTTGAGGGCTGGTTTAGGGGCAGGGTTGGGTGGACCAACTGGTGGCGAGTAACCCTTGGCCTGGCTAGTAGCTCAGGGCTTGAAATTTTGAGCCCTGTTAGACACTGCCCAGCATGCTATTTAAAGTGGACGTAAACCCATTGATTTAATCAGTTAAAAAAAAAAATAGCATGCCAGGAATGCTAACTGCACACTGGCTGTGCTCTCAACCAAACGGTCAAACCACCCAATGGCTGGTGTCATAACAGATCACATGTGCAGCACCATGGCAGCTGAAGATTAAACAGAGGCAAAGATGGCAGCTTTCATGGATGAAAACGATAGGGGAGTTTACTTCCACTTTAAAGGATTATTTCACTTTAACCACTTGCAGACCAGCCGCAGGTTGGCTCCACAAAATCACTTTGTATGTGATCTCACAAGGTTTGGCTAAGCAGGCACACGTGCCCGCCATGAGACCAACAGCGGGTCCGTTGGACTCTGTCCACAGGCATACCCGCAATCGCCTCAGGAAGAATGGTGAGTTACTAATGTAAACGAGCATCTCCCTGTTCTGCCTAGTGAGACTGATCATAGCTCCCTGTAATTGGGTGCGATCAGTGATCTCACACAGCCTCTCCCTAGAGTTAGAATCACTCCCTAGGTCACTTAACCCCTTCATTGCCAATCACATTTACAGTAATCGATGGATTTTTAATCACACTGATCACTGTCTAAATGTGTGGTCCCAAAATGGCGCCAAAAGCATCCGCTGTCTGCCATGTCAGTTAAAAATCACTGCTGCCATTACTAGTAATAAATGCCATAAAACTATCCCTGATTTTGTGGAGGCTATAACTTGAGCAAACCAATCAAATGCTTGGTGTGTTCTACCAGAATATGTAGTATACATATTGGCCTAAACTGAGGGATTTTTTTTATATACTTTTGGGGATATAGCAAAAGTAACTTTATTATATTTTTCAAAATTGTCTATCCAGTTCCCAACCGGCGCACGCTGATGTACATTGGCAGAATGGCACAGGCAGGCAAATGGACATACCTGTACATTTCTTTAAATTTGCGGGCGCGCTTGCTGTTAGGGACCCCCATGCGTCCGGTCACGGGTCCTGTGGACTCTATCACCGCAGGCATACCCATGATCGTCTCACAGGGCAGCTTAACAGAGAAATGCCACTGTAAACAGCATTTCCCCATTCTGCCTAGCAACTAGTGACACTGATCTCTGCGCCATGTGATTGGATCAGTGTTCACTAAAAGCCCAGCCCCCCACAGTTAGGAACACACCCCTAGGAACACTTAACCCCTACACTGCCACCCACTGGTTAACCCCTTCACTGCCAGTGTCATTTACACAGGAATCACTGCATTTATATAGCAGTGATTGCTGTATAAATGACAATGGTCCCAAAAATGTGTCAAACATCTGTCCACCATGTCAGTCACAATAAAAATCGCTGATCGCCACCATCACTAGTAAAAAAAAATTAATAAAAATGCCGTAAAACTATCCCCTAGTTTGTAAACACAACTTTTGCACAAACCAATCACTGCTTTTTTTTTTTTTTTTTTTGTAAAAACAAAAATGTAAAATGCGTATCAGCCTAAACCTGAGGGGAAAATTATTATATTTTTGGGCAAAATTATTATTTTTTTTTTTTTTTTTTTTTCCAAAATTGCTCTGTTAGCGCAAAAAATAAACTGCAGGGGGTGATCAAATGCCACCAAGAGCTTTGTGGGAAAAGGATGTAAATTTTGCTTGGGAGCCATGTCGCATGACTATTTGTCCATTAAAGCGACGCAGTGCTGAATTGCAGAAAGTGGTCTGGTCTTTGGCCAGCAAAATGGTCTGGGGCTGAAGTGGTTATAGCGCAGAAAATAAACCAGAGGTGATCAAATAACACCAAAAAGCTTGGTGGGGATGTCAATTTTGTTTGAGAGCCATGTTGCATGACTGCACAACTGTCAAAGCAATGCAGTGCTGAATCACAAAGTGCTCTGGTCTTTGGCCAGCCAAATCCTCCAGGGCTGAAGTTGAGCATTATTAAAATCACTGAAAATGGCAATCTTTTTCATGTCCCTTGGGGCGGGACTCGGGTCCCCAAACACTTTTGGAAAATTGCACATAAGCCTTTAGAATGGGCACTTTTGGTTTTTAATGTCCCATAGACTTTGACAGTTATGCAGCTTTCAAATTTGCCACAACATTGCACTCATCCCTAGTTTTGGGTTGACATGGCTTTTCCAAGATCTGCCTTGGCTATTACTGAATGCTTGCAGCTAACAGGTCAGATTTTGTGATATATAGGCATGGACCAGCAGCTGAACAATGGAATGGGGGGGGGGTGTTCATTGCACAAGACTCATTCTCCCTTCTCGTTTAAGTGTGCAAATGTTAAGAACTTAATGCAGTCGTTTGTTTTCTCCCCCTGTCTTTTCCCTTTTATTCAGTGTAATGAATTGTATTGTTGGTACAAAGCAATGTTTAAGTACTAAATGGTGTATCCTTTCACAGTTGCACAAAGAAATTGATCTTAAAGATGGGGAGATCTCACGGCTAAAACAAGAAAATGATGAGCTCCTTGAACTGGCAGGACATGTACAGCACATGGCTAACCTGATTGAGGTGAGTTTAAACGTCACAAATTTTGCAGCTTGTATGCAAGTGCTGCCTAATGCAGTTGGTGTAGGGGGTTTTATGGAAGTATTGTACTTTACAGATATTTCCAAACCTGATGTGAAGACAGCAGTTACTAGTGTCCTCAGTTTGTTAGGGGGGGGAAGCCACTCTCCACTCTAACAAATGGTAGCTGCAGTATGTTTTGCTATTTTAGACTTGGCTAAGCAATCAAGTAAAATTACCAGTTTGGTACATTCAATTTAACTCTTGTACAGATGAGCTTGTGTGAGCTCCCAATGTGAAACATCAAAACTCCCTATAGCAATGGGTGACCCATTTCTGTACTGCAAAAGGCATTAACTGTAAATGAATGACCTGAATAGGTCAGAACAGTAGCTATAACCACCTTTTTTATCTTACAGAGACTTACAGGCAGTGCACCACAAAGCCTTGAAGATTTAAAAAATCTAGACCTTGAGGAAGCAAGACATGAAGATGAAGAGGAAGCAAGACTTGAAGAGGAAGAAATATATGAAGATGATGAAGAGTACTACAGTTCATCAGATGATGACCTTTAATTTAAATCTGAAAGGACTTTAAGTGGCCACTGCCTGGGCTGTCTGTCCCATTAAACTTGAAACTGCCACTAGTTTCCTACCTGTAGCTAGGACAAACTACTGCAAACTCCTCCAACTATGGAGTTTTTTAAATGCAGTGTAAGATTCAAAATCCAAATGGGTGCTTTTCAGTTGGCCACTTGTTTTAATGCAAATACTATGTATTTTTATCTTGCTTGTAAATAGTTTTTTATTTTTATTAAATGGCCTTGATGAAAGGTAATTGTACATATATTTTGCCAAATAAACTTCAGTTGGAGCAAACTTATTTTTTGTGCCTGTAAAAATTGAATTGCCTAAATGTCTTTGCCATTGTTGGACTTTTCAATAAGATGCCATGCAGTCAAGGAGCCATTGTGTTCAGAAACTAGCTTTTATATAACCATTCCTGTGCCCTATCTTCTGCTTGACCTCTCATCAGACACCGCTCCCAGTAGGAGCAACACAAATGACCTGCAAGTAAAACAAAGCGCTCTCTAGGGTGCATAGGATTTTGAACATGCTGGGTTTAACTTTGTAAAAATTCACCATACAGTTAAAAGATTTGAATCAACAGTTTAAAAGACCACTTGTCAGGCATGCAACTATCTTAAACCTGTTTAGAGTTGCTCTTATCAGACTTCTAGAAGTAATTTCAAGTCCTAAATCAATTGTGAACCTCTACATGGGTATTTGCAGATGCACACTACGGCAAGTTTACAGATCTGTCTCCAAATTTGAGGTGGCTCAACTGTAATGGCATTAGATTTGCTATTGTAAATCTGCCTTCAGCAGGGGGGGCTCCTCTGATGTCTGAATACATGGCTAAGTGTATTAGCTGCTGGCTGAAATTTCCAACATGCCTGTTTTGTCTGTGTTCACAAATGCCATAGATCTAGACTCAGCTGGTCCCTGACTAACTTGGCAATCATGGCCAGCTTGGCACATTGAGGACACAGCATGTGGACTGCCTGATTATGTGTCTACTTGACAGGTGGGCTTCTAGGGGGGTGGTAAAACTATGCCTCAGCCATCTGGGCTGTCAATGTGAGAGCCCCTTTAGGGCAGGTTGGTTTGAACCAGTGTCAAGGTGAACAGGTATTGACTTGGAAATTGTCATGCTTGGGAGTTGGCTGCTGTAGTGCTTGGAACAGGTAAGTGGTTACCCGTTAAACTTGCGCTGTACAGTAGTTTTGCAGTGCAGCTGCAATCCCCCTCTCGGGTTCCCTGCTGGTGCCCTGGGACCCCCCCTCCCTCAAGCCTGCTATGGGGCATGTGTGCTTGCTTCCAGGCAACTGTCAAGACAAAGCACAGTTCAACCCTTCTGACAGCAGTGGGAGATTACTCCTGTTGAATCTCAGCCAGAGACCTGCTCTTCTAGATCAAGATTTAACTTGGCAAAGTATTGCACACTGAAGGCAAAAGGCCTTTAGAACCACTTTACTAGCTCTCTGGCTATGGGTGGAGACATTAATACACCAACAGTCCCTCAAATATTAGATCACTATACACACTTTATATAGTGCTAACTTTACAATCTAAAGGGGATATTGCTGACCTGGCAGCTGGGGCAATGGCACCTTGGTCCAGGATCCTAGAGGGTCTAGTGAAGGCTTAAAACCAGGAAGCAAACGGGGCTTGTACAACTTTCCAAGTATTTTCTCTAGAGCAGTGATTCTCAACCAGGGTTCCCTTAGCATTGGGCATTTCTGCCACTCGGGTAAGTGCTCACTGTCGCATAGTTAAAAATCAATCTAAGGATGTAATTCTTCCCAATGACATGGTGTAAGGGCCATTCTTTCCATAGACCATCACACCAATGTAACGGGTTGTAGATTTTCAAATTTTTAGCAGGGGGTTCCCCTCAGACTGCAGAACTATTTCAAGGTTTCCTCTGAAGAAAAGGTTCAGGGGCTGCTCTGGAGAGTAGGGGGGCATGTTTCTTGGTGGATTTTAAATGCCAAACCTTGTGATTGAGGGTCTTTCCTCACATACATACTGAGGTAAAGATGTGCAAAAGCAGACTTTTGCTACTGCTTGATGTGAAGGCTAGTCACATTGGTGTAACATGCAACTAGGATGGTTTCGTGGGGTTGTAGCCAAGGCCTTATAGGATGGTCTAAGTCTTTCACCTCACCAGAAAATATTCCATTGTCTGGATGCAGCTCATGCTGAGTGTCTCAACTCTGAGGCTTCAGGCCTTGATTCCCATTTATTTGAAAGGGAACATTGGCTTCGAACACCACTATTAAGGTGAATTGGTCAAACACTACTGTGGTGTCCCTTTAAATACAGCTATTTCCACCATGCCATCAGTCTTGGTGTTTCCTCTGCCATGGTGGATGCACTGCTGCACTCTCCGGGGAGGGAGGTTTTGGCAGTACTTTTTTTTTGTTTTTTGTGCTTCTGCCCTGCATGTAGGGGAGGTTGTGTTGCTCTGGTGCCTGCTTCCTCTGTTGGCTCATGGGAATAATCGTCCTCTGGGGGCAGGGCACTGGTGTGCTGCATGCATGCCAGGACTTGGCATGTCATCCCCAAGCCCTGGGTGGCAGGATTTCTAGTGGGGTGGCGCAGCACTCATTTCTGGCTGCTGAAATGCAGGGGGAAGGTGCAGGTCCTCTGGCTAGGGCTTCCTTCTGCTCCTCGAGTGTTTGGATGCAGCAAGGAGCACCCTTTTATAGGGACATGCATATTGGCTGCTGTGGTACTTGGGATGGAGAATGAGTTACCAGCAGAGATGGTGGAAGCAGGCACCCGGATGCCAGACCCAGGTAAGACAGGTACCTTTTTCTTACTATGGGCATGTTTAATTTTATTTTCGGGTAGACCTGCAGCTGACTTTTGAGAGTGCATGTCCCATTAACAGTCCAGCAGGAATGGGAAGCTCTGTGAGGCACATATGGTGGAGGCTTTTTGGTTCTCTGGATGGTGTGGTGGTAACGAGAATAGGACCTTGCCCTAACGTGGGGAGGTCGTTTTCTTTTCTGTAGTAAGCCTATGCCAAATCTGAGAGCCTCTTCAGGGAGGAAATGTCCCCTCTGCAAAAACCCCACTGAGGGATTCCTGGTCTAAACCACTCTAAAGGTCTTGCATTGGAGGATTAGTGAGAGAAGAATCCACGCAGGAGTGTAAAGAGCTCTTTTCTTCAATGAGGAAAGAACTGGCAGAGACGCTAGGAATGGTGCATTCCCTCAAAGCAGTAGGCTTCGATGAGGAGGAAGAGATGAGGGTGTCCATGTATAAACGGACTTTGGAATAAGTAGACTACCTAAAGCAGTGTATACCAGTGGTCATCAACCCTGTCCTCAGGGCCCACTAACAGGCCAGGTTTTATGTATGGGGAGAAGCAGACTAGAATACTGCAATCACTGAGCAGCAAATTATATGATGTATTTCAGTTCTCTTGCTAACCTGGCCTGTTAGTGGGCCCTGAGGACAGGGTTGATGACCACTGGTGTATACCACCTTGGATATACAGGAGAGGACTCGACTATCAATACATGAGAAGATGTACCATGGACTAGAGGAGGCCAAACAGTGTTTCCGGGCCATAGGGTACTGGTCCAAACAAATAAGGAATGGAAGAATCTAGAAAAGGACCAGTTTTCTCCAGGGCCCTAAAAGATGAGGCTTTAGTGTGGAACAAAAGGTCAAAATTGATGCCTTTTATCCAAGTTTCAAGGCATACTGACTCACCTTTGAAGACGTGGGAATTATTAAAGATGCCATGGCTAAAAGGGCAGATTATGCTGAGGAAGGCATGGAATTCATCCTTGTCCAACCTGAAGCTGTCAACAGTGGTAGCCAGAACCATGGAGTGCTGGCTAGATCAGCTTAAAGGGCACATGGTAGGCACATCTAGAAAAGATTTATTAAAGTCCTTCCCTACCCTCCTAAAAGCAGTCAAGTATATGGTGGATGCCTCAGCAGAGTCTGCTAGGTCCTCCGCCCTTATCTATTAGGCTAGGCGAGCCCTATAGCTAAAAACTGGTCGGGGGACTTGGCTTCGGAAGTGAAGCTTTGCGGGATTCCCTTTACAGGAGATTTGATGTTTGGGCCGGAGTTAGAGAAGAAAGTTGTACCGCCAAGGAAAAAATGTCCCTTTCAGCAGCCCCAAAAAGAAAAAGAGCAGGGTCAAAAAAGATCCTGGAATCCCCAGAGGTAGAGGAGGGGTGCTCCTTAGACCCCCCCCCCAAGAAAGCTACAAAGAAACAAGGACGACCACCTTTCCAGTAGGTGGAAGGCTGCAAGCTTTCCTACCTGGATGGGAGAGGGCAACAGCAAGTCCTGTTCGTTCTAGACCTAATCAGACAAGGTTACCATCAGGAATTTTATCAGTTTCCCCCCCAAGTCGCTTTTACATTACAAATCTCCAGAGGGATCAAGAGAGCCCTGGCCATGATGTCCCTTTTGATGGGACTGATACAACAGGGATTTATCACTCGAGTCCTCAAGGGGGGGGGGGGGGGTCTATTTTATCAGGGAAATTGCAGTTGATCCTAAATGTGAAAATCCTTAACAGATCCATAAGGTACAAGCGGTTTCGGATGGACACTATTTTATCGGTGAAGAATTTACTCAGCCCCCAATTGCTTCATGGCGTCAATCGATCTTAAGAGTTACGTACGTACCTGCACATCCTATTGCAGCCTCATTGCAAAAATTTCTGCAACTACCAGTCAACCTGGGTGGGGATATGGCCTCTCCAGTTCAGGGTGCTGCCCTTCGGCCTTTCTTCCTCTCCCAGACTATTCACAAAAGTGATAGCAGAGGCCTTGGAGTCCCTGAGACTGAAGGGGATCGCCATAGTGCCCTGTCTGGATGATCTACTACTTTTTGCGAAATCAAAAGATCAGGTAATAGTCAACCTTCTAGTAATTCAGGCACCTAAAGGGTACTCAAAATGTCCTCGCAGATTTTCTCAGCAGAAGGGAAATAAGGGAGTCACAATGGTCGTTAAACCAAGAGATCTGGATGATCACCAAAAGTTGGAGGTGGACCTGTGTGCAAACCAGTCAAATGCCTAGTTTCTGAGGAGGACCTATTAAGAAAAGGGTCTGTCAGAGAAGCTCATTAACACCCTTCTGTCAAGTAGAAAGAAGGTCACCAGATCAATCCATTTTTTTTTTTTACTTTATATCTTTATTTGCTTTTCCATAATTACAATACAAACATAATTCACATACATTTTACATTAATAAGGGAAAGTTATGAAGGGGGACACCTAAGCTCCCCCTGCCCAGGCGACTGTATTAATTAATGTTTTCCCCTTTGTCACCACTAATCTTCTAATCTCTCATACAACACTTCCATACATCCTCTACCACCATCACTGAACACTTCCTTCATCCCTCGGCAAAATTCTTTGTTCCTCCACTTTACTATTTCTCATTCCACATCTTCCAAATCTTATCAAATTTCTTAAAATATCCTTGTTTGATATATGACGTCCTTTCCTTAAGAATCATCACTTCCATACTCTGTTCCCATTCCCTACTAGCTGGGGGGGGGGGGGGGGGGGGAGTGGACTGCCACCTCTGGGCAATAAGTTTCCTGGCCTGGAAAAGGCATCTCAAAATTGCACCTTCAGTATCTTTAGGTCTACCCTCTCCCTCTATCCATCCCAGGACACAAAGAATAGGATCCATGCCAATACAAGCTTTTAAACACCTGGGAAATAGTGTCCATCACCTCCCTCCAATATCGAAATAGTTTGGGACATCTCCAAAACATATGAATAAGCCCCCCCGTTCTACCACATCTTGGACAAGTGTCGTCCGATCTCTGACCAAACCAAAACAGTTTTTGTGGGGTATAGTAAACTCTTTATAACAAAAAAAGATGAGACATCTTCTGGGATGGGGAAAGTGATACCCATGGGGCAAGTTCAAGAATCCTTTCCCATTGTGATTCCGGCATATTTCCCACATCTTCTTCCCATTTCTTCCTGTAGGGTCTTATTTGCAGCCCTTCTCGGCTCCCCTTGTGTATACTTAAATATATTTTAGATATTAGACCCTTCCGTGACTTGGACTTAATGATGTTCTCTAGTACCGGCATGGAACTCCATTCTATTATCCTCCCTTTGAACTGTTCTGTGAGAGCGTGTCTCACCTGTAAATAAAAAGATTTCTTAGGGAGTGCAAATTGGTCTCTTAAATCCTGAAAAGATCTCAACTTTCCATCGTGGTAGATCTGAAAAATAAACTTTAAACCTCGCCTTTCCCATTCTCTAATTAGACCCAGTTTCTGCACCTCACCCAACTTGCTGTTTTCCCACAAAGGGGAGTATTCTGAAAATCCTCTATAGCCCAAGATTTTTTTTGCCACTTCCCAAACTGTTACCATCAAGTCATAAGTAGGGAACCCCCTCAAGAAGGTCCCGCCTCCAAAACTTCAGTCAGAGACTTGTGGATCACGTTACCAAGAAGAGTCTTCCTCACTCTCCCTTCACTCTCAGTTTCACAACCTCCCATATGTTGCAGTTGAGCCGCCAAAAAGTAACTAAAAACATGTGGGAGGGCTACCCCTCCCTCATTGTTTGGGAGTTGCAATGTACTAAGGCTAATACACGATGAACCCCCTTTCCAGATTAGTTCCCTCAATATAGTGTCTATCTTGTGGAACCACTTTTTATAAATCCATACTGGAGAGTTGTGAATAACATACAACAATTGTGGCAGGAAAATCATTTTTATTAGGTTGCAACAACCTGCCGCTGATAATGGAAGTTTTTTCCAAATTTAAATTTTGGCTTTACATTTATTTAACAATGGAACTAAGTTGTTTATAATAAATTGTTTGGGGTCTCTAGAAATGTTCATGCCAAGATACTTTATTTGGTTCGCAATTTGTAACTGTTCTGCTTCTTGGGGAAGGGAGTGGTCTAATGTATCTATGGACAACAGAATGTACTTTTCCCAATTTATCCTCAGTCCTGAGATATGTCCAAAAGAGTTAATTTTACATATGGTTTCCCATAGTGAGTCCTGAGTGTCGCTAAGCAATAGGAGGAGATCATCCGCAAATAATATTACTTTCTCTTCTTCCTCGTTTGAATCCTTTTATCCCTGAAGTAGATCTCAGCGTCAAAGCCAAAGGCTCGATGGCGAGGGCGAAGGGGGGGGGGGGAACAATAGGCACCCCTGTCTCGTCACCCTCAGCAATCGAAACCTGGCAGAATGTTCATTATTTACTTTTACCCTCGCCCCAGGAGACCCATACAATAGCTTCACCCAATTAATAAACTTCGGTCCTATCTGTAATTCTGCCAGAGTTCTCCAAAGAAACTGGTGTCGTCCAAGGAGAGAACGCCCCTATGACTGTCCTCATCCGTGGGAATTTGAAGATTTAAAAATAATCGTCTTATGTTAATACAAGTAGACCTGCCGGGTATAAATCCTGATTGGTCAGAATGTACCAATTTATGTATAACGCTATTTAATCTAGCCGCCAAGACTTTTGATAAAACCTTGATGTCCGAATTAAGTGAGGAAATAGGTCTATATGAGGCGGGGCCAAGCAGATCTTTATTTTCCTTAGGGATCACTATTATAGTGGATTCCATCATGGACAGAGGGAGCTCTCCCTTTTCCGCCGAGGAGTTGAATACCTTCAGCAGTTCAGGGAGAAGAACCTCACCATAATGTCGGTAAAATTCAATTGGAAAGCCATCCGGCCCCAGGGACTTCTGTCCCACCATTTCCCAAACCGTCCGCCGTAGCTTCTCCAGAGTGACCGAGCTATCAAGAGCAGCACTGTCCTCCTCGGAAAGGCTGGGGACCGACAGGTTTTGAAAAAATATGTCAATTTCTTCCTTATTATCCTCCTGGTTGGTCCTATATAGATCCTCATAATAGTCTCTGAATCTGTCCACTATCTCCGGCGTGTATGTGGATGTCCTACTCTCGTTAATAGTAATCATTGGTATAACCGATGATGGTGCGTTAATTCTAACTAAGTGAGCCAACATCCTACCAACATTTTCCCCTTCCCCAAAAGCTATTTGCTTTTGGAAGATTTGTTTATTCTCAGCTTTACCTAGGAGTATTAGCCGATAATTCTGTTGTGTCTCTGTCCATGCCCTAAGATTCTCGGGTGTCGGGTCATTTATATACTTTTTTTCTGAGGATACTACTTTGCCTGCTGCCAGTTCTTCCCCTTCCTTAGAATGTTTTTTTAATTTTGAGATTTGCTGGATCAGCAATCTCCGGAGAAAGGCCTTGATTGTATCCCACACTACTCCCCGGGGTGCAGATCCAGTATTTAAATCTATACATTCTTTTAAGGCCGTTAGCACATACTGGGGGTCACCCATAAGTTCCAACAAGGAAAGGCTAATTCTCCATTCCCGATGGTTGCTTCTTGCCCCCACCTCCAGTGAAGCTATCATTGGTGAATGATCCGAGAGCCCTCTTGGCTTGTAACTGGGGTTATTAATCATGGTAATCGCCTCGTCATTGCCAAGCATCATATCGATCCTCGATAATGTGGAGTGCGTGCTGGAAAAGCAAGAATAGCTCCGGAATCTCAGGTTCATTATGCACCAAATGTCTTTCAGGCCCATCTTGCTCATGAACCGATATAGTCTGCCATCCGACAGCCCTCCCCGCTGAGTCCCAAGGGGAAGCCTATCTAATGTTTGATCGTTTGATCAATGACTGTACTGAAGTCTCCTACTACCAGAACAGGAAGTCCCAGCCTGTCCAGCACAAACTCCACTAAATCAAGGAGGATCTTTATGTCAAAAGGAAGGGGTATATACACGTTAGCCAATAAAAATATTCTATTCTCTATCTTACAATGTAAGAAAATATACCGCCCCTGATCATCGATCCTACTTTGCACACAATTAAACGTAATCCCTGATCTAATAAGGATACTCACTCCACTAGAAAAAGACGTGTGAGTCGAATGAAACTGAGAAGCAAACTCTCCCCACCCTAACTGTAGAATAGAAACTTTGGTAAGATGTGTCTCTTGTAGACATAAGATTGTGGCCCCATACATTTTTGCCATTGACAGTACTGCAGCTTTTTTCCATGGGTCTCCCAACCCCCTAATATTCCAACATAAAGTAATGCTCTTTTTATTAACCAGTGTTTCTCTATTCATTAATGGGAATTATTTTTTTATAGAATCTGTGATTTTATACTCTATTCCTTTTTACATTAATACGTGCCCTTTTTCTATTATTCAAAATTTTAACTTGTGATATCTTAGTGATCAAACCTAGTTTGTGAAGGTCATTTTTATCGTAAGTGAAAAACTTCCATTCCTCCCTGCACCTTACATACGTACTATACCCCACATACCATGCAAACCTTACACTACCAACACTTACTCCACTTCTCATACAACCATCTCTCAATACCTCACTCGGTTTTACCGAGGGCCTTCTACTGTGACCTACCCATACACACTTTATTTGAGACATTGTCATTGTGTTTTTGTTTACTGTTATACCCTTCCCCTCCCTAACCCCCCCCCCCCCTCAAATACATTACCCCCCCCAAGAAAAAAAAATCCCCTCCAAAAAGAAAAAGGACAAACAAGACACATAATCGAAGAGAACACTTTGCTGCACCCCCTTTGGGTAAAGGGGATACCTTGCCTAGGTTCTCTTCCTACCCTAAACCCCCCTCCACCTCCTTCTCGAGAGAGAGGGGTGGAGAAGAATACAGAAAGGAAAAAAAAAAAAACTTTTTTTTCTTCTCCTTCCCCCTTGGTAAGTATGAGTCATTACAAATCATCTCCCTCCCACCCCCCCCCCCCCCAGTGATAATTTATAACGTGATAATTCTTATTAACCCCAGGGAAACCCAGGACAATACAGTAGTCCCGATCATCGCCTTATGGGATGCCAGCCACTCCTCCACCCCCTCAGGGGTAACAAAAAATATATTCCCCCGAAAGCAGTTAATCTTAGTTTTGCTGGATATAATAGTGCATATGTTAAGTTGGCTTGACGAAGCCTACGGTTTACTTCCCCAAATTTGTTTCTCTTCTTCTGTAGGTCTGGTGAATAATCAGGGTAGATAGATACCCTATTACCATTGTAAGACATGTTACCCATTTCCCTTGCTTTCCGAATTATAGTCACTTTGTCCTTGTAGTATAATATTTTGCCAAAAGAGGTCTTGGTGGAGCTCCAGAATGGGAAGACCTGAAGGGAACTCTATGGGCTCTTTCTATTGCAAGGAATGGTGAGAAAGAATCCTGGCCAAATGTCTCACAGAGCCATTTTTCTAGGAAAGCAGCAGGATCTGCACCTTCACACTGTTCTGGGAGACCTACTATGCGGACATTTTTCCTTCTCACCCTATTCTCCATTTCGTCCATTTTGTTTACTTGTTTAGCCAGCTGTTCTTTTATAATGCTCATCTCACGTTTAAGAGGGGCTAAGTCATCCTCCACCAAGCTCACTCTGCCCTCCAGAGCCGTGGTCCTCTCTTGAATTTTTTGTAAGTCATGCCGAACAAAAGACAGATCTTCTTGGATTGTTTTCAGTTAAGTATTCATATCAAATAAGGATATTCTGCAGGAGTTAACCACCTCAAACACCTCCTTTAAAGTAGGCTCTGGGTTCACTTCTACACCGGGACCTGTCGCTAATCCCAGGCCCCCCTCCAGGGCGTGGTACTGAAGCCTCCCCGCTAGGTCGTTCCCTTCCACCTGCACTGGTGCTTGACTCTGCCCTTGGCTTTTTCTACTCCCTGCAGCCCCCACCTGTCAGTTGGGCTGGACCTGTTGATACTGTGGTATAGTTTTAGGGGTAGTCTGGCCTAGCACCTGACCTGAAGTGTGGGCGTATTTCTCCAACTTTGCTGCTGCTTGGCTTGCTTGACTTGCCGCTTGGCTTGCCTTGGTATTGCGTTGTGATGGCATACTTCTAAATTTTAAATGTTAGTGTAGCAAAAAAAAGGAGAAAACGCACAGCATGCAGTGGTTCCTTCCAATATGTGGCCTGGCCCTGGGAAGAGGATTGTTGATATGTATATTTTTCCCCTTTTATACATCCCCAAGCAAGGAAAACAAGAGAAAAAAAAACAGTTCTCCTTTAACTTTTAAATATAGAAAGATTTGGATGTTTCTCACCAATCCTGTGTGGTGGATGAATTCTCAGTGAAAAAAATGGACAATTCCTGATCCTCTGTGCTGTATTGGAACCGAGTACCGTCTGAATGAGGTATGGAAGCTCGTATACCTCTGGCAGTGGCAAAGGGGGACCTCTCACACTTCCCCCAAGATGTTGGTTTCCATCAGCCAGGCACCTGGCACCTGTACCTCCTCTCCACTAGCCGCTGTCAGCTGTGCCTAGATCAGGGGAAGAAAAGGAGGAGCAGTCAGAGTCTCTCACACTCTCCCTGCAACCTCCAAGCAGCCTCACAGCCCAGTCAGCATCCGACTGCGTGCCTTCTTCACGCCACACACGTGCTGCTGATCCCGCCTGTCAGCCCGCTCTGGGTCGCCGGGAGCCCGATACACAGCACGGCCATGTCCCACTCGCAGCGGCTCTACCAAGCGTGTCCCGAGCCCTGGATCTCACCGGCGCCAACAGAGTGATGGAGGAAGGAAGCGAGGAGTTAGCGGACGCCGGACTCACTAACTCACTCACTCCGATCAATCCATTTTAAAGTCTGGAAGTGTTATAACTCCTGGTGTTCCAGCAAGAACTTTGATTTCAATAGCATTATTTCCATTTTGGAAATTCTCTTTGAAGGAATGGAGAAAGCACCCTCATGACGCAAGTGGCTGCACTATCAATGTTCCAAGAAAAGACCCTTTTTAGGGAGCTATGGGTAATACATTTTTTTAAGGCCATAGCCAGGATTAGGCCTAGGCCCTTTATCATTTTCCCGAAATGGGATTTATCTTTGGTTCTTCGGGGGCTCACTAAGGCACCCTTCGAGCCTCTAGAAGGTACATCTTTCATGAGGTACCTGCCAGACAGATCCAGCCTTTTTGCCAAAGGTGTCTTTTGCTTTCCACTGCACGCAGAAGATAATACTTTCCACGTTCTGCTCAGTGTCCTCCATGCTGGGAGAAGAAGCCTTTCACACCCCAGATGTCAAAATGTGTCTCTTAAAGTATCTCAAAAGATCTTCCCTTTTCGTCTTGTTAGAAGAGACTCGCAAAGGAGAAAAAGCATCCAAGAGTACATTGGAAAGGTGGCTAAAACAGGCTAGCAACAAAAAATTCAATAATGGCAAGTAGGTTAAAAGAATTTCTAATAAAGAGGTCATGGAGGGCAGTGCGTTTGTTACAGACAAAGCATGCATTCCAGAGGGCACATGAGAAGGGGGGGCTGGTTTGGGGAAGAAAAGGAATAGACACTAAGTTCTGTGGGTTGCGGCTGCTTCCAGAGGGTGTTGGGAGATGGGAGCATCGGGGCAATGACAGATGATGGAGGCCCAGGGTTTGGTAATATGTCACCAGAGGTTAGGAGAAGCAGGAGGGTGAGGGAGGTAATGTGGGAGTGTTTTATATGAAGGGGTATGCCTCAGAGTACTGCGGGTTTTATCTGTATATGGATGTAGAATGAGCAAGAGTTGGTAGGAGTAGTAATAGGGAGAGGACAAAAGGCAGGGTGATATGTACAAGCAGTGGGGTGGAGAAGAGGGGTGAAGGTAAGAGAGTTTGAGGAGAGAGGACACAACTGTCAGAAGAAGTGGTAGAGAGTGCATGTTACAGAGTGGTCACATGCCACCTGTTAGGTGCTTTCCAGTGCAGTTTACTATGTATGTTCGCTTCGTTCAATCGCTGAAGTGCAGAGCTTGAAGTGCATATCACTTGTATAAAGAATCACTTAGAGAAAGAAGCCTTAAAGATAGAATCCCCTGTATCGTGCTCCCCCAGCAACGACTTTATGCCATGGGGATGCCCTGTAATACTTTGGTCAATCCTTCCTGCTTGGATGCTTTGTGCAACACCCGCAGCTAGCTGCAGACTGCTATATAGGTCCAGGGCTGAGGTCCATCCTTATGGAATCCGGATACCAAAGACTCTTCTGGAGGGTATTTTCATTGACCTAGACAGGTAAGGTTGTATCTCTCTTGACGTTTAATGTAGCCCCACAATCCTGAAATGGTATGTGTTCATAGGTTAAAGTATAACTCAAGGCTTTTTCCCCAAATCATTTTCTAGGATTACTTACGAGAGGCTCCTCCCACCTAGCACAGGAAACACATGATCAACATTACTATAACCCCCAGTCACCCACAGCCCTCAATACAATATGTTTCCTCTGGCCAGATAGGATCACTTTAATTATTTATTTTGCCATCCGGCCTTTCTGCGAGGTGGCAGGGGCTCCTAGACTGGGGCAGTGAACCTGGAGGCTCTGGCTCTTAGGCACTGGAGCTTAGCAGGAAAAAGGGAAACCTCTCCCTTTTTGTCCTGGGGACTTTCTGGTTGTGTGGGAAGCGATGGAGGTTGGCTGGGTCCTGGTAGTTGGGTGTTGCTGCAGTGGCCTTCTTGGTTGTAGGCTTTCTGGAACGTCTGAAGCCTGGAATTCCAGCTGGTAGAGGGTGTATTTCTCCAAGGGATTGCAGCGTGAAGGCATTGGGCCGTGACTGATTATGGTGGCTGAAGGGGCGGTGCCCAAATTTCTTTTTTCCACCTTCCAAGACAGCAACACATGAGAGATGAGAAGCTCCTCCCTACAGGAAACACAATCAAGTTTACAGCTGTTAAAAGGCTCCACCTTTCCCCTTGTCCCTCATTTTTGATTGTGTTTCTCACTGTCAGGGCTGGGCTCAGCCTTTCCTTCTCAAAGCTGGCTGCTCAGCTGTCGGCTAATTGCCAGCTCCTATCTCTCCACAGTGACACCTGTTGATGATATCGTGCTTGTCAGTTCTGCCTACTTAAGCCATTCAGTCCAGATGATCTCTGCCTTTGCCTTGGTCATATCTCTAGAGACGCTATCCTGTGTTCCTGTTAAAGACTTGCTTGGCTGACATTCCTTCTGGCTCCAGATCCTGTTTGCTATTCTACTACGCTCTTCTCTGGCTCCCTGACATTTTGGCTTGTCTGATTATCCGTTCCGGTTCCTGAACTCTGGTTATATTTTGACTATGTTTACCCTGTTTACCTTTTTTTTATTATTATTATTACCTGTTGCCGCCCGTCCACCGTCATATGACGGTGGAGCGGTGCGGCTCTTGTTCTGGGCCACCGTCATATGATAAACACAGGGCGTATGCACGGGCGCGCAGCCCTGCTCTGTCGGTGGCAGCGTGTCCTGGACACACATTGCGTCATCCCATTGGGCATGGCTGTTCAGCATGTGATCGGCCACAATTACGATCGTGTGTAGGCAATTCCGTTTCGGCGGAACTCCATTGATTGGAACAAAATTTTGCTCCAAAAGGAGGTGAAATGGATTGCAAGTCTAAATGTGACAATATTTCCAGGGCTAAATACCCAATTAAATTTTCGTCCCTTTCTTGATGGTTTTGTGTCGGGGTCTTGTGATGTAATGAATCCGATGTGATCTATATTCACGGTTCGTATTTTCCTTGTTTGTTTTCTTGGTAGACTAAGACTCGATATGTAACATTGTCTTGCCTTAATGATATAAGTTGACTGTATGTGATATATCTGTAACCTACGAAGTTGTCACTATTTTGCGAATCACTGGAGGGACAATGATGTTTTAAAGTTTCTCTTTTTCTTTTCATTAATACTGTTATTGAATACGGTGTAGTTAATTTTCAATGGCACATGCTTATCATATGCTATCCAGGGCACTATTTAAAATTAGGTTCCACATCCTGATGTGTTTTCTATTTTTATTTTTTCTTTTACGAGTTTTTCTTTTTGGCTGTGTGTATTGATGGACCCCGCTGTGGTGCGCATTCGGATATGCCTGGCGCACGGGGGACTGCCCCTCTCCTTTTGCCCCCTTCCCCCCTTTTTTGGGAGATTTGGGGGCTTTGTTGTGTGGAGGGTCAGGCCTCTTTTTATCGTTCGGCAGGGGATGCGATTTTTTTTCTGCTCCCCCCGCCGGCGATTATTGCGTCGGTGGGCTGTTGCTGCGTGACGCCCCTCCATCCAATGTATGGCTTATGCAGATATACCCAAACTTGCTGTGTTTTTTTTTTTTTTTTTGCTTTTTTTTATCATTCATTTTTTTTATAATTTTTCAATAACTTTCTTATATTTTTCTATTATTCAGAATTGTTGTCTCCATTGTTTGAGGTATGTTTCTGCTGGGGTGCAACGATATCCGCAGCTTTGACCGCTGGCATGTTAGTGGTTTATTGCTGCGAATCATCCTCATCTGCGAGGATTTTTCCTCCTCTGCAGACACCTATGTCCCAAAATGCATTGAGGGAGCCTCCCTCTTCCTGTGGGCTGTACACACTGCTGATATGGCGGTGTGTTTTCGTCTGTGTTTTTGTTGTGTTCCTGGGTATGAAGATTTTCCTTCTTTGCGGACACCTGTGTCCCAGCATGCAATGCGCATGTCTTCCTCTCTCAGTGGGCTATGCGCTTGCGACGAACGCCTGCTTCAGTGTGTTGTTCAAACTGTTTAGACGCCATATGCAGTGATATTCTGTTCTCCCAGCAGCACAATATAAGGGTTTTTTTTTGGTGATGCTTATTGTCATATTCCTTTATTATGTTTGTTTGCCTTTTTTTTTTTTTTTTTGGGGGGGTTAGCGATATATTTAAATTTATTTATATTCATATTTATACATGAGTACTTTTTTTATTTTTTCAGTTTTTTAGACCTATGTGCGGGTTTGATGCGGGCCGTCCGTGGGTCCCTAGCACTTTCTGGCTGTGCATCTCTGTGGGGTGATCTATCAATAATTCTGGCAGACAACATTTTTGATATACATTTATATATATATACTCACACACAACTATTTACTCTTGATACGAGATTTATTCTCAGTAGTTTTGTTCATTTACAAATAAATGGTATGTACCCTGGATGTATATGTTTGAAGCTATGTGAATCTTGCCTTGATGAACATGCCGTTAAAGAAATTTCTCTTGTTTTGATTCCCTTTCAGATTACAGCTATTTGTTCTCCTTAAATATGTCTCTGAAGAAGGGAATGTTTTCCTAAAACATGTCAGGCATTCACATTATAAAATCATGTATGAAACCTTTGATGTTGCGCAGACTATATATTTACATGTATGATTCGATGCATTGATATATGTATGGATTATTATACTGTCCTGTAAAACGATTTTGTGTATTATTTTTGTGAATACATTTGTAATATATTTTTTACTCATATTTTGGTCTGCCTTAAAAGTCCAGCTGTACCGGGGGGTACTGTGATCTCCTTGTTAGGGGATCTTTCTACTTACACGTTTTGGGATGTCGGCGGCAATGATATTGGAAAGTTTGATGCTTTCCTTTATGGTTCATCTCTTATATAATGAACTCCATTGAAAAGTCCTTCAGAGTTCAGTCCAATGAAAAGTCCAGTCGTGTGTACGTGGCATTACTCTTTTCGTCTAAGCCTTAGTCAGTGGGCAACTTATCTATATCTATCTACATATATATATACACATGCATGATAGCACAGTAGCAGCTATTTTTCATCTATGAATGTTTGAGGGAATGCTTTGGCTGAATCCATGCTTTGGCCGACATGCTTTCCATGGTGCTGAAACTGGTTTTATACAAATTTTCTCAAATCGCCTTTCAGGACAACCCTAGAGAGAGCGCAGCTCTGCCCCTTTTTTCAGGAAACACTTGCAGACCTTTAAATCCCTCCTCTTCCACCATGGCTTCAGTTATTGTGTTTCCTCCGCCATGGTGGAAGCACTTGCGGGAACCATAGGGCTGCTTCTTCTCCAGGGTGGAGTTGAAAGGCCTTACCTCGGTGAGGTGCTGTGCAACAGCGTACGACCATCCCAGCTCCCTCCCGGTATGATCGGAGGGCGCTCCAGAGCCCCCAGCCTTTTCCAGCTCAAGGGAGCAGTGGCCAACAGGAGGTCGAGGCTTCCGAACGTCCGGAGCTCTGATTTTTGTTTTTTGCGCGCTCGCGCTGGTAGGCTTCCAGACATTCTCCCTGGCGGGCAGGTGACGCGGCGGCCAGTGATGCGGCTTCCTTTTCCTGGGGGCGGGTCCTTACGCTGGTGTTTCCACTTCCGGGCAGTGTAGTGACGTCAGACCCAGGAAGCTTAAAAATTTGGCTGTTGGTTTCAGTTCCCCGCTGCACTCTCTGCATGATGGAGGGATCGTCAGCGATGGTGGAGGCAGGCACCACAGGTCAGGCCCAGGTAAGAGGGGCACAGCGGTGCTCTTTATTCTTTTCCTTATGGGCTGTATGTTCTTGTCTATGCTACCTCCCTTTGGGGAGCCTGCCACTACAGTTTTCTGAGGTAACTTCTCTTGAATCTGTAGTCTATTGGTGGTGGCACTGGTGGCTCTGAGGGCTGGTTTTCTTCTAATTGCTGGTGATTTTCGGGAGCACCATGGATGGCGTTATTCGGTTGTTACAGTGGCAGTAAGACATCATCCATCTGTCTTTTAGGAAACTTTCTCGGGGAGACTGAAACGTTCAAATCCGCCAGGCCAGAAGAAATGCCCCTCATGCAAGAATCCACTGAGTGAATCTTGGCAAAAAGCCTTATGCAGATCGTGTATCAAAGAGCTGGTAGAGGAGGAATCATCCCAACAGTAAAGGGATCTTTTTTTCCTCATTTCGGGAGCTTGCAAGTTCCCTGAGCTCCGTTAAGACACTGCTGGTCCAGAGTCCAGCAGGTCTGGGCAGTAGTCAGCAACCACCACTAAGTCCCAGGGAGTCTACCTTCAAATATGAGGAGGATTTAGACTCAGAGGAGGGGGGGGGGGGGGGGGCAAGCACTCTTCCTTCTCTCAGGGATTCAGAGGGTGAGGCGAAAGAGGAAGATGACAGCTGTAGTTCCAAGTATAAGTTGTCCTTGGTGAAAGTGGACAACCTTCTGAAAGCAATTTACCCAACGTTGGATATCCAAGAGAAGGTCCAGTTGTCAATTCATGATAAGATGTACCAGGGCCTGGACGACACCAAGTCTAGGGTTTTTCCAGTCCACGCACGCGGCATCAAATCGGCCTACATGACTGTCATCCCAGAAGGGACAAATTAACTTCAAGTGCAACAACTTTTTAGTTGGGAGGTTCACACCATTATAGCACTTTGGAATTTTCATCTGGAAAAATGTCTTAGTATGCCGATGCCTTTAAGAGTTCCCTTCACTGGAACTAGGGGCCAAGCCCAACCCCTGAGTAACAACCCCACACCATAATCCCCCCTCCACCCAAATGATTTGGACCAGTGCACAAAGCAAGGTCCATAAAGACATGGGTGAGCGAGTTTGGGGTGGAGGAACTTGACTGGCATTCACATTAGTCGAGTCTGAGAGCCAAGCTTTCTCGTCCAACACCAGTGTCTGACTTCACAAATGCGCTTATGGAAGAATGATCAAACATTCCCATAGACACACTCCTGAACCTTGCGGGCAGCCTTCCCAGAAGAGTTGAAGCTGTTACAGCTGCAAAGGGTGGGCCAACTCAATATTGAACCCTACGGACTAAGACTGGGATGCCATTAAATTTCACGTGGGTGTAAAGGCACGCCTATGCCCTATGGAGTTGATTTAGTAAGGCAATTATGCTGTGCACTGCAAGTGCATTTGACCCAGAGCTTAGTAAATATGGTAAAGCTTCGCTTTGCAAAGAATACCTGATCACATACAATGAAAAAAAAAATGCATTTTTGCTTACACATGCCTGGGAAATAGAAATCAACAGAGCTTCCCCTCATTTACTAAGATCTGGAGCAACTGCACTTGCACATTATATTTGCCTTTAGTAAATCAACCCCTCTGTGTCCATGCACATTATAGGCGTTGCCAGGAGCATTTAAAGGCAAGAAAAAAAATCACTTGTATCTTCAGGAGAGGAGGATTTAGGCAGGAAAAAACTCAAAAAATGCATGTAAAAATGCCTAAACGTGCTTAAGCGCTGGATGCATTTACAGCTTGAGCATTTATTCATTCCAGCAACCAGAATAAATTAATATTCTGGCTAATGAAATGAGTGACTTCTCAAGTGCTTGATGCACTTCTTAGGCTGCTTTTCACCTGCCAGTAGAAAAGGGTTTAGAGGAGCGCCAGAGTCTAATAGCCTTTTTATGAATAGTCTGTTCATTTGTCTAAAATTTTTAGTCTGAATTGCGTTTTTCTCCAGCAGTTTACTAAAACAAAGGACTTGATAGAAGTGTAATGGTATGGAAATGTATGAAGCATTTGGACAAAGGCCTTTGTTTTAGTTCCTAAGCACAAGGAAATAAGACATTAACATTGATCACAAAAGAAACAAACAATGCAGTTGTGCCCTCTGGCACAATGAATATCACTGGCAGAAAAGGACAGGGACTCTTCATTGACATTGACAAAGCCTCTTTATGGAGTGGGCTAGTATTTGTGGGGCGGGAAGGTGGGTAAAATGCAAAGCGTGCAGCGTGGATTTGTAGCAAACTAAAATTGTAAGGGCAAATTATATTGCATGCAAACAAAAATAGTTGTGATATTGATTTCTTACGATTCAAATGTGACTAATCTGTTTGAAGCATTTCAAATAATGTTTTGTTGCAATGAGTTCTGAAGTCTAAAACCCCATACACACATAAGGGCATACCCCACTTTTAAGTACACAATGGGGTTTATTTACTAGAGCTAGAAAGTGCAAAATCAGGCTCACTTCTGTATAGAAACCAATGAGCTTCCAGGTTTTATTACCAAAGCTTAATTGAACAAGCTGGAGTTAAAAGCTCATTGGTTTCTATGCAGAAGTGAGCCTGATTTTGCACTTTCCAGCTTTATTAAATAAACCCCAATGTGTACTTAAAATTGGGGTATGTCTGTATTAGATTTTCTGCAGATTTTTGTCTTCAGGTTTACTAAAACCATATAATATGAGGTCAATTTGTATGCAATCAGGCAGGCCCTTACATGGTTTTGGTAAATCTGAAGACAAAAATCTAACAGTGTGTATGGGGTCTAAAGCTGGCCATATCCAAGTCATATTTTTCATGGGGCCGAAAAAAAGACAAAAAAAAAACTACCAGATTCCTCCATTCACACAAATGAAGTGGATGGAGGAATCTCTTCTGCCGGGACTTTGAGGTTGTTTTACAATCGAAAAATAGACTGTGCACTTTAAAAAGCGCAGTTGCACTTTGCAAGAGCAAATACTCCATAGGTTATTAAATGAGCAGAAGCTGTGCTGACTTCCATCATCATGTACAAGCAACAAAGCTGTTTTATTTTTATTTTCTGTGCATGTGATTGGCTATGCTTTGTAAAGTGAAGTACCGTATATACTCGAGTATAAGCCGAGATTTTCAGCCTCTTTTTTGAGGCTGAAAGTGCCCCCCTCGGCTTATACTCGAGTCATCGCCGTCTGACTGCTCGATCAGCGTATCGAGCAGACAGACGGCGGACATACTACAATTTGAAAGCCGCGCCTCCGCCTCCGCCTGTGATAGGCGGAACACTGAATTTCCCAGCAGCCTGTGTTCCGCCTATCACTGACATCGTCTCATCCTCGTCCGTAGTACGAGGATGAGACGATGTCCGTGATAGGCGGAACACAGGCTGCTGGGAAATTCAGTGTTCCGCCTATCACAGGCGAAGGCGGAGGCGCGGCTTTCGAATTGTAGTATGTCCGCCGAGGCGCCGACGAAGAGCGGCGATCCTGGCAAGGCACGGGACGGAGGCAAGGCAAGGCACGGCACGGGACGGGACGGAGGCAAGGCACGACACGGGACGGAGGCAAGGAGGCAAGGCACGGCACGGGACGGAGGCAAGGAGGCAAGGCACGGGACGGAGGCTCGGGACACAGGTAGGCTGGACACACACACACACACACACACACACACACAGGGATGGATGGATGGAGACACACACACACACAGGGATGGATGGATGGATGGAGACACACACACACAGGGATGGATGGATGGATGGAGACACACACACACAGGGATGGATGGATGGATGGAGACACACACACACAGGGATGGATGGATGGATGGACACACACACACACAGGGATGGATGGATGGATGGACACACACACACACAGGGATGGATGGATGGATGGACACACACACACACACACAGGGATGGACGGACACACAGGGATGGACGGACACACAGGGACGGACACACACACAGGGATGGACAGGCATGTCTCACCCTCGGCTTATACACGAGTCAATAAGTTTGCCAGTTTTTTTGGGGGTAAATTGGGGGCCTCGGCTTATATTCGGGTCGGCCTATACTCGAGTATATACGGTATTACCTCATTTACTAAGCTCTGGAACAGTTACACCTGCAGAGTATATTTGCCTTTAGTAAATCACCCCCATTGCATTCTAACAGCACTCACCACTGTCTGAATACACTTATCAGAGACTGCTTTCGCTGATCAATGGAAACTTTTCTAACATGTTCCCTCAACAGAAGTCAAATAATCAGTAAATGTCTGTCTAGCATTGGAGTTAACACATGGCCCGGTGTCACGTCACATTCTGCTACCCATCACATTTTGCTACCCGCTGGAGTGTGCATGAGCGCGGCCATATGCGCTCCAATGTTATACTACCAATAATAATCATTAGTAGTTTACAGTAAGCCGAGTGACAAAAGCTGCTTTCTGGCTTCCCATTTCCACTATGTTGTAAAATAATTCACCCAATATTTCCATTAGCAGCAAATAACAATTGCAGTGTAACACAACATGCCAGTATTTCAAAAATATTCTTTATTGTAACTTATGCACAATGGAAAATGGGCTTAGTACAAATACTGCAGATCTAAAAAAGGCACAATAGCACAGGTCAGTCCAAAGCAGTAGTACAAGACACTGGTAAAAGTTTAAAGTTGAACTCTGGGCACAAAACATTCTTTTAACTGTAATCCTCAATAAGAAATTCCTTTGCAAACTAGATATTACCTTGTTAAAGTAGCAGGGACCTAATCACTGGGCTATACATGTGCAGAGACCCACCCACAAAAGGGGGGCGGATACAAGACCAGTCACTCTGCACATGAAGAGAGAGCAGCAGTGAGCAGTCTTTCTTACATGAAGTTCCTGCACAAACATTCATGCTGGATTATTACACAGATCTGTAAAAAAAAAATACACAAAAAAACACTAAAATGTAAGTAAGCATACGCAAGCCTCTTGTATCTAGACAATAATTGCTTATCCCAGAGTTCAACTTTAACATTACATTTTTGTAATACCACAAAGACCCACAGATCCTGCTTCACAGAAAGAACTATTTAATGTAGGTTTTGCCCTCTTTGTGTTAAAGAGGTCTTCCTGGGTAATCTAAAACTTGTCCCATTACTAAACACCCTTCATTATAGTAACTTACTCCCCCAGCTACTACCTACAGTAGTGGGACACGTTTACCATGACTTGGCTCCAAATTGTGAAATAAAATAACACTCATACAGGCTAATCGAATAAGGCAGTACAAGAGCAAAAACAATGTCCTTGGTGCAATGATCCACAGCACTGAATTAGTTTACTATAGTAAGATCAGGTAAGGGATGATTTCTGATTGGCGCCTATGACTAAAGGTGGCCATACACTATGCAAATGTTGGCCAGGCCTTAGTGAACTGGTGGAAATTCACATCCCTCTTAGATTGTAAGCTCTAATGAGCAGGGCCCTCTGATTCCTCCTGTATTGAATTGTATTGTAACTGTACTGTCTGCCCTAACATTGTAAATCTCTATGCAAACTTCGCTGTCGCTATATAAATCCTGTATAATAATAATAATTGTGGGTGACCCTGTTGCCATCTTTCTGCCCAATACGCTTTGACTGAAAAATCAAAGCTGGATTGAAAATCTTCAATTAAACAGTGTCTGCATCCAATCAGAGGCCATGTCTGTTCAGGTATTCTGATAGCTGCTGGTGCCAGCTGTTAAAATCCAACAGCTACAGCAGGAGACTCATCCATCTGTGCTTTATAGCATCAATTGGAGGAATCTGTTATGCCGTGTGCACATGACTGGACTTTCTGGCAGACTAGGTCTGACGGTCTTCCCAACGGACTTTCCAAATGAACGGACTTGGCCACACACAAACAGACTAAGTCCATTCCTTTTAACGACGTAAGATGGGACTAAAGAAGGAAGTTCAATAGCCAGTAGCTATTCGCTTCCCTTGTGTCGCATTTGGTCTATTGGACCAGAACACAGACGAACGGTTTTGCCAATTTTAGTCTGTCGGAATTGAATCTGTCAGATAGATTTGAAACCTGTTCTATTTCTAGGTCAGTCTGATTTTTTTTTTTTTTTTTTAATTATCTGACTAGACCACACACGATGGGATTGTCCGACAGACTAATCCCTTCTGACCTAGTCTGCCGGAAAGTCCGGTCGTGTGTATGCGGCATTAGATTTAACATCCTTCTTCATGCAATGACCCACAGAGTTTACTATATATGGATCAGGTAGCGGATGAGTTCTGATTGACTAAAACTAGCCAAACACTATGTGAATTTCAGCCGGACCTTGATGCACTCAATCCACATTGTGAGTGACCCTGTTGATATCCATGTCCTTCTAATGAGAAAATCAAAAAAGCTCGATAAAAAGTTTCAGATAAACAGTGACTGCATCCAATCAGTTCCTGCCACTGTTTGGTTATTCTGACAGCTGTTGCATCCAATCAGTTCCAGCCACTGGTGCCAGCTGTTAAAATACAACAGTTACAGCAGGAGACTCATCTATCCGTACTGTATAGCGTGGATGGAGGAATCTGTTAGATTTAACAACCTCTTTCATGTAATGTCCCACAGAACCAAATTAGTTTCCTATATAAGGATCGGGTAGGGGATGATTTCTGATTGATTAAAACTAGCCATACACTATGCGTATTTTAGGAAGACCTTGATGAGCTGGTCGAAATACACATTGTGGGTGACCCTGTTGGAGATGTCCCTCTAATGAGAAAATCAAAAAATCTGGATGGAAGGTTTCAGATAAACAGTGACTGCATCCAATCAGTTCCAGGCACTGTTCAGATATTCTGACAGCCATTGCATCCAATCAGTTCCAGCCACTGTTCGGGTATTCTGACAGCCGTTGGATCCAATCAGTTCTAGCCACTGTTCAAGTATTTTGACAGTGGTTGGTGTCCAGTCAGAGACAGTGGCTGTTCAGGTATGCTGACAGCCACTGGTGTCAGCGGGTAAAATTCAACAGCTACAATGGGAGACCCATCCATTCGTGCTTTACAGCATGGATGGAGGAATCTCTTAGATTTAACATCCTTTGTTCAATGACCCAAAACTGAACTCCATTTACTATATTAGGAGCAGGTAAGGGATGATTTCTGATTGACTAAAGCTAGCCAAACACTATACAAATTTCAGCCAGACTTTGATGAGCTGATTGAAATCCACATTGTGGATGACCCTGTTGAGATCTTTCTGCTAGATGACCTTCTAATGAGAAAATCAAAAAAGCTGGATGGAAAGTTTCAGATAAACAGTGACTGCATCCAATCAGTTCCAGCCGCTGCTCGGGTATTCTGATAGCTGTTGCATCCAATCAGTTCCAGCCACTCTTCAGGTATTCTGACTGTGGTTGGTGTTCTATCAGAGACAGTGGCTGTTCAGGAATTCTGACAGCCACTGGCGCCAGCTGTTAAAATTCAACAGCTAAAGCAGGAGACTTATCCATATGTGCCCTTAATAGCATGGACAGAGGAATCTGTTAGATTTAACAACATTCTTTGTGCAATGACCCACATAACTAAATTAGTTTACTATATTAGGATCAGGTAAGGGATGATTTCTGATTGACTAAAGATAGTCAAGCACTATGCAAATTTCAGCCGGACCTCGATAAGCTGGTCGAAATCCACATTGTGAGTGACCCTGTTGAGATCCTCCTGCTAGATGTCCTTCTAATGAGAAAATCAAAAGCTACACGGACAGTTTTAGATAAACAGTGACTGTGTCCAATCAGTTCCAGCCACTGTTTGGTTATACTGACAGCTGTTGCATCCAATCAGTTCCAGACACGGTTTAGTTATTCTGACAGCTGATGCATCCAATCAGTTCCAGCCACTGTTCAGGTCTTCTGACAGCGATTGATGTCCAATCAGAGACAGCACCTGTTCAGGTATTCTGACAGCGATTGGTATCCAATCAGAGACAGCATCTGTTCAGGTCTTCTGATGGCGATTGGTGTCCAATCAGAGACATCACCTGTTCAGGTCTTCTGACAGCCGCTGGTGCCAGCTGTTAAAATTACACAGCTTCAGTGGGAGACTCATCCATCTGTGCTTTATAGCATGGATGGAGGAAACTGTTAGATTTAACAACATTCTTCATGCAATGACCCACAGAACCAAATTAGTTTACTATATTAGGATCAGGTAAGGGATGATTTCTGATTGACTAAAGGTAGCCAAACACTATGCAAATTTCAGCTGGGCCTTAATGAGCTGGTTGAAATCCACATTGTGAGTGACCTTGTTGAGATCCTCCTGCTAGATGTCCTTCTAATGAGAAAATAAGAAAGGCTGGATGGACATTTTTAGATACAATGACTGCATCCAATCAGTTTCAGCCACTGTTCAGTTATTCTGACAGCTGTTGCATTCAATCAGTTCCAGCCACTTTTCGAGTTTTCTGACAGCCGTTACATCCAATCAGCTCCAGCCACTGTTCAGGTATTCTGACAGCGGTTGGTGTCGGCTATCAGAATGCAATAGCCGCAGCAGGATTTTCATCCATCCACACCATATAGCGTGGATAGAGGAATCTGCCTGATTTTTTTTTTGCTGAACAGGAAAAAAAATCTGTGTATGGCCAGCCTTACTGCATTTTGTATATCATATCTGCTGTTGTACTACTTTATTGCCTTAGCAAGATAGTGCTTTTCACTTTATCTTCAAGGACAGGTTGTGATCACCATACAGTACAATCAGAATAATAACTAAATATTTATATTCTATCAAATAATTACACATCTTATATATATATATTTTTTTTTTAGAAAATAGGTTATGCCACATACATTGGCAATTGTTAATTTTGAAAACCTTTCCATAGCATCACAGTACGTACTATGCAGCAAAAACTTACAGGTAGAATAGAAAGGACACATTACAATGCCTCATCAATTACTCCTAGCCATATCAAAGCACTGAAAGCTTTTGTTCCCAGTTCAAGGAGCGTGGAAACCTCTCACTTGTTTGCACTGAAATTCTGAGAAAGGAAACTGACATCAAGGGCATTGTTGTAGCATAAGAAGTACCAGACTCCCCGTCGCTTTCATCTTTAGCAGTTAAACATCTATTTACATTAAAATTATACTTTACGTCAATCTCACATGAAAATCCCTGAATAAATACAAATTCATACAAATACAAAACGATAAACCAAAATTAGATCATACAATTGAAACTATACAGTAGATAAGGTTATTTAGATACATCGTATAAACATCAACTGTACATAAATCCCTGCTCACCCCTGCAGTATATGCGGTATAGAGGATCACAGAGAACTCCTACCTAAACTTTCTTGGTTTCCAATAATATGATGTTAGAACCTCTGTCAGTCTTTAATTGCTGTCTTTGTTTTTTGTTTTCTCACTTCATGTCCAGTGAGCATCAGGACAGAAAATGAGTGTCAATCTCCCCTGTGGGAACACAGACAGTAATCAAACCTCATAGACATTCTAAACCCTTGCCCACTCTGCTAAAACAGCATTTCAATCATTGTCTCTGTCCCCATTATGCCAATTTTCCCTCAATTCCAACCAGGTGTCTATCACTGACACCAGAAGCAAGGAGAAGTCTCTTCAGTGTAGCTCAGACAGCAGTCAAAACATTACAGAGGTTCTAACGCTTTCTTAGTTTACTTAAAAAAAAGAAAAAAGGCTTTGCATGGAATTCCAACCTAAAGGGATGTTTTTTCACTGGACAACACAATGGTATTCCTTCTTCCCATAGCTCCTAGATATTTTATTACAGTTGTTTTTACCTGCAGAGCTACCTACTGGTGAAGTCAGGTTACGTGAGAATCTTTGCATTCTCTGGTTCAGCTTTAGGCTGGCAAGTGTATTTTATTTAAAAGGAGGACTGGGTTAAGGGTGTAAAGTGTGTGTACATATTGGGAGGGAACGTTAGTCAAATAGGGAATTTCTATTTTTCTTAGAAATTTTATTCAACTGTATCTTTCAGGATAAAAAATATGAACGTGGCCAATGCTGAGTTGTTTTTGAAGGTGCAAGATCCAGGGCTATCACTATTAATAGTAAGTGGGTCAGTAAAGTAAGAACACTAAGCCCCTGTACACACGGTCGGAGATTCTGCCAACCAAATCCGTCGGATTTTGTCCGTCAGATTTAGTCTGACGGATTGTGTCCGAAACTGTTGCATACACACGGTCGGACTAAGTTGTCGAAAAATCCGATCTTTCAGAACGTGATGACGTAATTTCGTTACGATGGGACTACATTCAGGCTAGTAGCCAATAGCTTTGATGTAGGAATTTGATCTGAGCATGCGTGGCACTTGATCCGATCAAAATTCTCTACACATGATCGGATTACGTCCGACCGGCCCAGTTGGTCGGGAAATATTTCCAACATGTTGGAAAATTGGGTCCGACGGAGATTCGGACGGAATCAGTCCGATGCATACTACACACAGTCGGATTATCTGACGACACGGTCCGATAAGACGCATTCCGATGGATTCTCCGACCGTGTACGCGCCATTAGACCTCTTTCACACTGGGGCAATTTTCAGGTGCTTTTGGGCTAAAATATAGAACCTGAAAAACGCCTCCCCTGCAGCCCCAGTGTGAGAGCCCGAGGGCTTTCACACTGGGGCGGTGCACTTGCAGGACATGCACCTTTGGGGCGGTGCTAGAATGGTGTATACACCGCTCCTCGACCACCCCTGCCATTGAAATCAATGGGCACTGCTGCCAAAGCGATTCAAACCCTTTATTTGGGCTCATTAAAAGCACAGCGCTAGTGGCCAAAAAGCGTCGCTATAACAGTGGTAAATCGCCAATAAAATTAGTGGCGCTTTACCGCTAACGCCCCCCCCGCCCAGTGTGAAAGAAACCTAAAGCGGCCATAGATGGTGCCATTTTCTTTCCTGCACCTACAGGTTAACTCTGTTGATGGGGGAATGCCTCCCACTGAGCTATTGTGTTCTCCCAGTGCCTTCCCAGCTGGAAGAACACATAGTGATTATTGTTAGCGGCTATAGCCGCTTGCAATAGTGGCATTAAAAATCCAATATGCTGGTTGTACCCAAGTTTCTAGAGCAATCAACTTGGGTACTTTCAGCGTGCCCATACATGGTTCGAATCTCAGCTGGTTCAGCTGGAACTGGCCAAGATTCAAACCATCTATGGCTGGCTTAAAGCGATTTGTAAACCTTCACCTTAAACAAAACAAACAAACATGCCTATACTTACCTGCTCTGTGCAATCGTTTTACATCGAGCATCCCCGATCCTCTTCTGGGGTCCTCCGTCAGCACTTCAAGACCCTCTTCTTCATCAGGTACCCCAACAGAAAGCCACTTTCCCTGGGGACACCCATGTGGGCTCTCTCCCGAGTCCCGCTGCTGTGTCCATTAACACAGACAGTGGGACTCAGCCCTGCCCCCGCGTCACAGGATTTGATTGACAGCAGCGGGAGCCAAAAAGGGGGGTCTGGGGGGGGGGGGAGCTGCAGCATAAAAGGGTTTTCACCTTAATGCATAGACTGCATTTAGGTGCAAAACCTTAAGGCTTTAGAACCACTTTAAAGCTAGCCATACATATTTTAATTTCTTTTATTCAACCCCATGGAAGTCTTGACAGCTGATAAAATTCTGTGTTGACTGCGTGTGGTGAACTCTTATCAGTTACATTGTTCTCAGCTCTCACTTAGGGTGACAGTGCTGCTTCTCCCCATAATACAGAACAGACGTGTGTTACTGGCAGAATCACCAGGTTAAAAAAATAAAGGAAAATACCAGAAAAAAAAAGAAAACGCATGCATCTACCACATCTGAAAACTAAGTTGCAAAATATATATATATATATATATATATATATGTATATATATAATTGTTTTTTTTTTTCTTGGGTTTAGATATACCTTAATTCCAAATCTTGAGATTTTAGTAATGTGACCGAGCTACTAAAAATCACCTATGTAGCCCTAGGCCTGACCCTGTATACTTGTTCTGGGTCAGTGACACAGTAAGTTGTGAAACAAGTATAAGGGCTCTAAAGTATGCACTTTCAAAAACAGGACAGCTTTGACACCATATTTCTATCCTTTCCCTTTAACGTAAGCTTATCAATAAAAATAAAATCCCAGATAGACAACCTAAAACAGGAGAGAGTGAATACTCACCTTTCCTGCTGTCCGCACTGCCAGAACACCACTATGAGTGAAAACCTACCTAGAAAAGTCCTCTGGGAAACTGACTCTTCCAAGAGTGTCAATTCCCTTGATGGTGCCCCCCGCAGTGCTCAGTAGTTCCTCACAATGATCTTAATGTCGATACAGGATGCATAGGTTACATGGAGAGACCAGTGAGTGCTTCAGGGGGCCAAGGAGACCAATATTTCAGGAAGTATTGGTTTTTCAGCAGATGATATCTCTTGACTAGAGTGAAGTTCTGGCAGCACGGGCAGCAGGTTTGTAGGTTGACCCGTTTTTTTTTATTTTTATGGATAGGTCAAGGCTATATCTCCAAAGTTAATATTTTTTTTACCAGATGGATGCTGGTGTGTTACAGCACCCAGTGGCTGTTAATATCTATCTTAGAAGAGGAGAGGTTGTCCCACTGTATTTCTCAGTGTGCCCCACATTTTAGGAAATCCCAATAAAAGAGAAAAAACTTGGAGTTGGCACTTGACAGCAGCACAGTGATCTCGCCACTAAAAACCTGGATAGTTATGGGTACCCAGTGTATGCTGAGACATGTCAACATACATAAGACTGAAATGCCAGCTTTGGATGGGCCTAGTCTTTAAACATGATACCATCTACAGTGCAGTAGAAAGTGTAGCGTGTGAAAATATTTACATAATAAAAGAGCGCGGGATTTAAAATATAATTGCGCTAAAACTGTAAAAACAGCCCATACTAATTATATATAATAGTATCATTAAAATGGCTCCCTTTCAGTTTTATGTTGCCATATCTGTGTGAGTTTGAACTGTAATGAGTATTCAATATGTTATTTGTTTGTAGTTTAAGTCATTTTTATCTATGTTCCCCCAACCTTTTTGTAAAACATCTTCAAAACCCCTGGGAGCAGCTGTCATTAGTTTTATTAATCTAATGGTTGTGGGTGTATGATGTATAGACTCTATTCTCCTCTACGGTGAACAAACTAGTCAGATACTGTGCATATTGTAGGTGGACTAAAACTGTAGGGGCTCATTTTTACTGGGTATGTATAATGTCCTCCATTCATCATCATAGAATCATCATCATTCCTAAAGATACATTGAGGCATTAAGCTTTGTCTTCAGTGATGTTAATTGTTGCTGGTGCAAGCATGCAGTGCTGTTAAAGTTACTAAACTGGCAAGTTTTATTCAAATACTAACTTGAACTAGGAGGGTGGCTCTTGAGCTTGTTTTCCTGCTCATGCCACCTTATAATTAAGTGAGGCCACCTATAAAAAAAAAAAAAGATGGTTCAATAGGGTGTCATTAGTTTTAGGACCTCAAGGGCACTTCAAATAAAATGGCACCTATATGCAGGTAATTGCCCACTATTGTATGCAAAGTGCCAGTTTTGTAAGTTCAACAGCATTGCAGGCACACCACAGTTTCTGTCGATAAGAGTTACATATAATACTCTTGTGTGTTTGTACAGCCAAGCGATGATTTTATCCACACTTTGAGTAAAAGATGATAGTTTTACAGGCTAGTGTATAAAATTAAAGATTGACATACTGGGGTTGATTTAATAAAACTGGAGAGTGCACAATTTGGTGCAGATGTGCATGGAAGCCAATTAGCTTCAAACTTCAGCTTGTTCAATTGACGTTGACAAAAAAAAACCTGGAAAGCTGATTGGTTCCTATGCAGAGCTGCACCTTCTTTTGCACTCTCCAGTTTTGGTAAAAAAACCCCACTGTTTGGGCATGGAGGTTAAAATGCAACATGTCAGAAAGGGGTGGCCGGATCATTTAAAATACATTTTTGTGGTAAGTAATCTACAAAAATAAATGTACAAAGTTAATAAAAAAAAATCTTGATATTAATCAAAGAAACCTGAGCTTCATATTGACACCTTCTAAGGAAGCAAGAATGTTTGCCAGCTCTTATATAGTAGTAGTATATATAGTAGTCATTAAAAGAAGCATTACTCATACATCATTACACCTACAGTACACTATGCACTGGAATGGCTGAAGCAACATAACTACTGTAATTTTACTAAACTAGTTGAAAAAATGAAATGCATTGTATGTGGTATGATATGACTCTGCAGAGGAACAGATTTTCAAGACACTAAATAGTGGTTAGACTTACTGCAGGATCTGACATGTCTAGGTAAGTATATAGATATGCACACACGTATTATAGGGGATTGCATGGTGCCATGTAGTCAGAGCATATTCCCAGCATCATTGTTATCTCAAGGGACCCAAATATCCAAATTGGGGGAAAAATGCAACTTTCCTCCCTGAGAAGGATCAGCTAGGGGTGTCTGACATGAATGCACACAGCAATAATCTGAATTTTTTTGGCTATCCTATGATCTATTCTCTATTACAGTTTGTAGATTTAACCTTTTGATCTAGTATCAGTTACAAATGACAAGCTTATCTATATTGAATGTGTTTAGTAATAGAATTCACAGAAATATAGAATATTATAGATGCACAGTATGCACGGACTTAAGGAGGGAAGCCAATACACTAACCACATGGAAGGATGTCTATATATGTCACGTGTTCTTTTATCTGCACCCATGTGCCTTTCCCTAGACCTCACCAGATACGGCGTATAATATTACAGCTTTAATAACGTATGCCATTTATTAGCACTGACAATACTCGCAAGCTGGGCTTCCAACAAGCACGCTTGAGAAATTTCCAGGCATGCACCAAAAATTACAAATCATGCCAAGCTCTTGTTAAGGCATGTTCTACCTGAAGGAACGCACAATTTTACTACTGAAGCTTCTTATGGACAGTAATAATACTTGAACTACTCTGTTTTGTATGATATTATTTTAAATTCACAGTTGTGTTCCCTAGAGAAAGTCGAATGCAAAGTATTGTAACTCTGGTTTGAGTAGCATTATTTGTGTGCATACGTACTCTATAGGCTGTTTTTGATGATAAGAAACAAAAGTGGTTCTATAGTCAAAACATTCTTAACCCTAATGCATTCTCTGCATTAAGGTAAAGAAACCTTCCAAAACTCGTTTCCCACCCCCTGTCCCTAAACACCCACCTGAGTCCTCTGACGATCCAGAGCTGGCCTCATCTACAGCGGCGCTGCTCCTTCTTCCTGGTCTCACAGGGGACTCTGAAAGCAGCATAAGCTATAGGGTCCTGCTAGTGTCAGTCAAATCCTGTGAGGGATCTATGGGGGCACACATTCTGGTTTGGGAGCGTGCCCACATGGGGGCCCCATAGCACATGGCTTGCTGAGGGGGAACCCGCAGGAAGAAGGAGCACAAAATGCTGGCAAAAGACTGAAGAAGTGGTATGGGGTTGCCCTGTCTAATATCGTTGCACAGAGTGGGTAAGTATAGCATCTTTTTTATTTAAAGAAAGAAATGTAAAAAAAATTCAATATTACTTTAATAGTACTAAATGACATGACCCCTTCCACTAAGGCTGGAATTTATTAGCTTAGGTAAAGTTGTGAATGAGATTAACTATGCACAATTGTACCTGTTAATGCTTGCGCACCTTATGAAAATCATGTTTCTGGATATAGTGTGTACCCTTGCTCCTCATATAGGCAGGCTGTGCATCCTGCTTAGTTGTCCCCAGTAGTGTTTGTATTTTATTTTTACTATCCCTAAATGTGAGTCTATTAATCTGCTCTGACTGAATGGAAACAGCCGTCGTTCTTTGTGGCTAACTGATTTTATTACACCACTTGGCCATCAAAGTTCCTAATCAGCCAGTAAAGGAAGAATAAGAAAATAAAATAAAGCTGTTAAAACACAGAAAAAAAAAATACAATAATTAGCAAAAACATAAAAATGATCTTCATATAAACCTTTAAATGTTTACACACTGAAAAACAATAGCTTCCCTTTAAAGATAGCTGTTGTTTCTGAAATTCTTATACATAACCTATAGAGGAGCTGAATGCAAAGATAATATTTCTAGGGCAACCTAATAATCAGGTAATGGCAACTCCGCATAATGCCAGTATGTAGGATGGACTTTTTCTATATTTGTGTGCAATGCCAAAATTGTGAAAAGTAAGAAAAAAAAAAAAGATGAGACATCTGGTACAGATCACAGAAAGTGGGACAATAATGGACTGTGGCTTTTTAAAAAATGTAGTTCCATCAAGAAGAGGCGTAGGTTCTAAGTTCTTCTACTGTAGTAATGGTGTTCATGGCGGACCAGACAGGCACGGACATGACCTTTGATTGCAGACTAGTATATTTATTCTATCCATAAAAGATGCTTGCTTCTTGTTCCAACTCTTGCTGGTCCACACATACACACTGAAGCATATTGTTACTGGAAATTACTGCTGGAGATTTTGCCGGCTTAAATTTCTGCTTGTATCCAGCATCATCTTCTGTAGGCATAGGGATATCTGTATACATTCTGCATGGTTCTTATAGTGCCTAGAAAGCAGTAGCAGCAGTAGGTCCTAGGATTTTTTCTGGGTTCACTGTAGCAGCTTTGTTTAGGGAGTCGTATGCACAATGTCCTTCCTCTCCTTAACATGATAGAAAAATAAGTTAGTGCTTTGACTTGTGCTCATGTTATATGTTATGTTACGACTTAAACAGAAGAGGAAGCTCAGGAAGATTATGGTCATGCACATTTCGGTAAAACCGACCAAGAAGAATAAAAATGTAGTTTCCGATCATCTGGTTTGCTGTGGACATTTAGCCTTTTGCTTTGTACATGCAGTGCTGTGAGAAAGTATTTGACCCTTGCTGATTTAAATTTTATTATTTTTTTTGTATATTTTTCACACCTAAATGATTCCGATCAAACAAATTGTAATATCACACTTGCCACACCCAGGCCAGAAAAAGGTCCGGCAACACATTGACACCTTTGCAGCTATGGTGCTATGTACTGGGTGGTCAGTGTGTCCCTGTACCTTTTTAAGGAGGGTTGGGCTCCCTCCAGCCCACCTGCCCTTCATCTTATCCCATCGGAATGCATGTGCTTTCACTATGGAGCCTCTAATAAGTTAGAGGTAGGACTACAGGTAGCAGGGTGCCTTGCCAAGGTCTGTAGCTTACGCATGTACAGTATCTCACAAAAGTGAGTACACCCCTCACATTTTTTTGTAAAAATTTTATTATATATTTTTCACGTGACAACACTGAAGAAATTACACTTTGCTACAATGTAAAGTAGTGAGTGTACAGCTTGTATAACAGTGTATATTTGCTGTCTCCTCAAAAAACAACACACAACCATTAATGTCTAAACCGCTGGCAACAAAAGTGAGCACCCTAAGTGAAAATGTCCAAATTGGGCCCAATTAGCCATTTTCCCTCCCTGGTGTCATTTGACTTGTTAGGCCGCGTACACACGGGCGGACTGTATGGCCTACTTAGTCCGTCGAAACACATTTCAGCGGACAGTCCGCTCGTGTGTGGGCTTCAGCGGACTTTTTCAGCGTGCAGTCTGGCGTACTAAGTATTTCGGATTTTTCGAAATTCTGTCCGTCATACTTTGGTTTCAGCGGACAATCCGCTCGTGAGTAGGCTAGTTCGACGGACTAAGAATGGCGCATGCTCAGAAAGGATTTACACGGCGGAAGGTTGCATTGCTGTGTATTGGACTTCCTATTTCTAGTCCCGTCGTACGTGCTGTACACGTCATCGCGCAAGCTTTCGACGGACTGTTTGTGCATCCGTGTGTGGTCAAGTCTGTTCATTCGAAAGTATGACGGACTGTCCGTCGGATTGTATGACGGACTAAGTAGGCCATACAGTCCGCCCGTGTGTATGCGGCCTTAGTGTTACAAGGTCTCAGGTGTGAATGGGGAGCAGGTGAGTTAAATGTAGTGTTATCGCTCTCACATACTGGTCCACTGGAAGTTCAAAAAGCACCTCATGGCAAAGAACCCTCTCAGGATCTGAAAAAATATCTTGATTATCCCCAAGACTTTTGGACAAATATTCTGTGGACTGAGACGTCAAAAGTTTAACTTTTTGGAAAGTGTGCATCCTGTTACATCTGGTGTAAAACTAACGCAGCACTTCATAAAAAGAACATCATACCAGCATCAAAATATGGTGGTCGTAGTGTGATTGTCTGGGGCTGCTTTGCAGCTTCAGTACCTGGATGATGGGCATAATTGATGAAACCATGAATTCTGCCCTCTACCAGAGAATCCTGAAGGAGAATGTCTGTCCATCTGTTCGTGATCTCAAGCTCAAGTGCACTTGGGTTATGCAGCAGGGCAATGATCCGAAAGACAGCAAGTCCACCTCTGATTGGCTCAAAATAAGACAAAATTAAGGTTTTGGAGTAGCCTAGTCAAAGTCTGGACCTAAATCCAATTGAATTGCTGTGGCATGACTTTAAACAAGCCGTTCATGTTTGAAAACCCCCCAATGTGGCTGAAACAATTTTGCAAAGAAAAGTTAATCAAAATTCCTCCACAGCAATGTAAAAGACTCATTGCCAGTTATCGCAAATGCTTAATTGCAATTGTTGTTGCCGAGGGTGGCACAACCAGTTATTAGGTTTAGGCAGCAATTTATTTTTCCTATAGGGCCTGGCAGGTTTAGATTTTTTTTTCTCTTGATAAATTAAATCATCATTTATAAACTGTATTTGTATTTACTCAGATTAACTTTGTGTATTAATGAAATTACAGATGATATGAATCATTTAATGGTGACAAATATGCAAAAAAAGAAAACACCAGGAAGGGGGCAAATACTTTTTCACAACACTGTATTTAATGGCCAAACACCAAGAAGAGTCACATACTACAATGGTTGGATACCATTCTAAATTTTACATGCATAGCCATATTTACCTGCAACAAATGCAGCCATGTAACACGGTTACAAATGAGCAATACAATACCATTGTATTTTGATTACACTCAGAAATCTTCAGCATCTGACTTACCAAAAGATTCCAACTTTTCTGATGCAATTTTACTGATCTCTTCATTGTCTGACTGACAGAGTGTAACAAATGTTGTAATACTCTCCACCTAAAATAAAAACAATATATAAATACTTTTTTTAAAATAATAATTTGCTTATATTTTTTTTTTAAAAGAGCTCATCAGTGTGCAACAGGAAGACATCAAGAGTAAGTTGCAAAACGCATAAAAAAACAAAAATGACAGCAACCTCCACAATGTATCAGCAAAAGCAAATTCTCTCTCCTATAACATTCATCAGCTATATACTCACTGTACAGTAATTTTTCTCCACAGCTCAAGTATGCTTCCATATCCAGTAAAGTGTATATGATGTACAGTAACTGGTCAGTGCAACAAGCAGTATGAAGACATGGTTCATGTGCTGTAGTTTTAGCCTGCTTTCCTTGTTATTCCGCGTACATATGACCGGACTTTTCAACGGACTTGGTCCAGTGGACTGAAATCCGTGGGATCGTGTGTGGGCTCCTGCGGACTTTTTCTTCCCAAAAGTCTGACGGACCTAGAAATAAAAATTGCTTCAATTCTTTCCGACGGACTCGAGTCCGGTCGAAAAATCTGGTCGTCTGTGTGCTAGTCCAACTAACTAAAACCAACGCTAGGGCAGCTATTGGCTACTGGCTATGAATATCCTTATTCTACGTCATCACTTTCAAATCCGTCTGACTTTTGAAGTGATCGTGTCTGGCCAAGTCCGTTAGTTTGAAAGTCCGGTGGACCTCAGCTGCAAAGTCCGTCGGATTGTCCGCCGGACCAAGTCCGTCAAAGTCTGGTCGCTTGTACGCAGCATTAGACATTTCAGAGTTATTCCTCTACTAATTTACAACCAAATGCCAATATTAACTGTAAGGTCAATATTTATGCTTGCTGCCAATCAAAGACACTTGTATCTCTCCAGTTGCCTACTCCACCACTCTTTGAGGCTAGCTGCAAGAGTTTGAGGCTTGCTGTATATTTGGCAGATATTATATGCTTGCTTATAAGAATGTCACTCTACTTGTCTTACCATCACAATCTCTATCTGTAGCTTCCCTAAGGCTAGCCATACATAGACCGGTGGAATTTTGATCAGCGTGTGGGCTCCCCCGATTGATGGAAGTCAATTGTTTAATTGACTTCTGTTGACATGTTGGAAATGTTCTAGTTGCTCAGCACCTGCAGCTAATGATCAATCTGTTATGAAAGTGGTGGGTACTTCTGTCTCGGTGAGGGACTGTGTTTGTGTGGATAGAGAAACACATTACATTTTTTTCCTTCAGCCATCTGGTGATGAAAAAAAATATTCTCCAATCCATGTACACTACCTAAGAAATTACACAGGCAGTGTAATGCCAAATGTGGCCAGGTGGCCCTGGTGGGCAGAACACTAAGTTGGTACCTTTTACTATATACAAGCGTGTATTAAAGTTCATAAACAACATGATGTGAAGGTAGCGCCTTGGACAAGTCCTTTATTAAAAAAATAAAAATGTCTCACGAAGTCCATTCATCATCTTCTCTCGCTCTGCCGAAGGACCGAAAAAGAAAAAAAAAAGCCGCGACCGACCCGCCTCCATGGGAGGCTCCCGCCGTATGATGAGTCTTCACAGGTGACAGTTATTTATAACTGAGGGCAGGGCCACATTGTGACATTCCCAGGTGACCCGCCCCCTCTGAGGCACAGGGACTTCCCTATGGTTTTCCCGGGCGTTTTATTTTGGTGCGAGGTTCCCCTTAATATCCATACCAGACCTGAAGGGCCTGGTATGGAATTTGGGGGGACTCCCACACTATTTTTTTTTACATTTTGGTTCGGGGTTCCCCTTAATATTCATACCAGACCCAAAGGGACTGGTAATGGACTGGGGGGATCCCATGCTGTTTTTTTCAATGACTTCTTTTATCTGTATTACCGGGACCCGGCAATTCATTATAGCCACGAGTACTTTTAAATTACTTTTTTTCCTTTAGAAATGTCATTTTGTGCAGGGACTGTTCTAAACACGGGAAACATGCACCACTTTAGAGGCATACTATAAACACCCCCACAGGTACAAAAAAGGAATATTTTACTTTTATCGTTTCACTTTAAGCATTATTAAAATCACTGCTCCAGTAAAAAACATACATTTTTAAAACTTTTTTTTGCATTGATACATGTCCCCTGGGGCAGGACTCAGGTCCACAAAATCTTTTTATGACAATACCATGCACATACCGTATATACTCGAGTATAAGCCGAGATTTTCAGCCTCTTTTTTGAGGCTGAAAGTGCCCCCCTCGGCTTATACTCGAGTCATCGCCGTCTGCCTGCCCGATCAGCGTGTCGAGCAGACAGACGGCGGCCATTCTACTATTCAAAAGCCGCGCCTCCCTGTCTGTGATAGGCGGAACACTCAATTTCCCAGCAGTCAGTGGTCCGCCTATCACGGACATCCGCTCATCCTCATACTACGGACGAGGATGAGAGGATGAGAGGATGTCCATGATAGGCGGAACACAGACTGCTGGGAAATTGAGTGTTCCGCCTATCACAGACGGAGGCGCGGCTTTTGAACAGTGGAATGGCCGCCGAGGCGCCGACGCCGTCTGTCAGACAAGAAGAGCGGCGATCCTGGCATGGCAGAAGCACACAGGCTCGGGACGCAGGCTCAGGTAGGCTGGACACACAAGGCTGCACACACAGAGATGGATGGACACACACACACAGGGATGGATGGACACACACACACAGGGATGGATGGACACACACACACACAGGGATGGATGGACACACACACACAGGGATGGATGGACACACACACACACAGGGATGGATGGACACACACACACAGGGAGGGATGGACACACACACACAGGGATGGATGGACACACACACACAGGGATGGATGGACACACACACACAGGGATGGATGGACACACACACAGGGATGGATGGACACACACACAGGGATGGACGGACACACAGGGATGGACAGGCATGTCTCACCCTCGGCTTATACATGAGTCAATAAGTTTCCCAGTTTTTTTGGGGTAAATTGGGGGCCTCGGCTTATATTCGGGTCGGCCTATACTCGAGTATATACGGTAAGCCTTTAAAATTAGTACTTTTGATTTCTCCGATAGACTTTTAAAGGGTGTTCCGCGGCTTTTGATTTTGCAGCGAACACCCCAAATTGTTCGCTATTCGGCGAACACCCGATGTTCGAGTCGAACATGCGTTTGACTCCAACATTGGGCTCATCCCTATTGTAGATGCAGCAAGAACCTAGTATTACAACAGCTAGCAGCTATTATTTATGCACATTTGACCTTTTATCCTCGTATGCTAAATAAAAAACACTATGGTTCCCATCACACTTTCACAACAAAGGAAATCAATCCGATTGGTGGCTTTGGGTCATTTTACAGCCAAGAGGCAGAACCAGTGATGTCAATTCAACTGAAAACAAGCTTGGGCTTTTTGGCCTCCAACGGATTCCATAAAAACAACAAAATATACAAAACTGGCTGAAGTAATGAGGAATTATTTTAAAATTTCATGTTATCTTATTTGAAATACTGAGGTTTAGTGATCATCTATAGTGAGACAGCAGTAGGTATGCAGTAATACAAAGTAAATATTACTCTAATCTGTATTCCTGCACTGAACATGCTTATAAAGAGTTGGGAATGTAAATTTTGCTGGGAATTCTGCCACTCTCATCCTCAAGTTCTTGCCAAGTAAAGCATGTAGAATGTAAACGATGAGGCTTAAGAGGACAAAGACAGAGCACTATGAGGTAACGGTCAGGCAAATTCAATTTCGTGAAGACTTGTAAACACTTGCCCATGCCACCTGGAGAGCAGCAGACAAATAATAGGTTGGTGTAGGTAATAAACACCTAACAGACTTTGGCAATAACTAGAAGTTCAATTTCTAGCGCTAAAACATACTACACAAAGAAAATGTAAAAAAAAAAAAAGCTTATTTGAATTGTGCCAAGCACGTACATAATGTACTACCAAACTCTCTGAGATTAGAGACAGAAAGGAAGTTTCACAATATATGCTCTGGCATGTAAATATTGGAGAACATGCAGCCCACTTGGGAGATAGGCATTAAAGTAGAACTGAAGGCTAAACATTTTTTCATTTTGGGTAGTGCGATGTCGTGTTTTGTTTCCCATCCGTGTTCCTTTGGGGGGATATTTCAATGAATTGCTGTCCCATAGTCACAACAGGAAGTGAGAGTAAATCCCATAGTCACAACAGGAAGTGAGAGTAAATCCCATAGTCACAACAGGAAGTGAGAGTAAATCCCTGGTAATCACCAGAACTATCACTATTGGAATATACCCCCTCTATTCCTGTTCTGGTGACAAATAGAGAGGGTGAATCTTTCTAATGTGGATGCAGACAGCATTAAAAACCTGACACGTGTTCTAAAAAAAAAAAAAGTATTTTCTTAATTTATACTCCAATTGTGGTGTATGAATGTTCATAAGGGCTAAGGAGGGCAGTTCTTTGTTTCAGGGATGCCCATCTACGCTCTGCCCTCTGTTTCAGGGCAGAGTGTAGATGTAGTGGATGTGTATGGACTATTTTTGGAAATAAGGATTTCATTCAATGTCACTTTATGTTTGGTGAAGTTTTTCTTTTTAAATCAGCACCAGGGTCAGTACTTACTATGAATAAAAGGTGTCCCTTGTGCTGGTGGCTGCTTCCAGTGATGAGGGCTAATACCAGGAACTGCATTGTTATAGACACTTGTTAAAAGTGACAACTATTCCTACCTTTTCTGCCCCCCCCCCCCCCATTCATATTAGCTGTACTATTGGTTCCCACAATAAAAAGCGATCTACATGAATATATATATATATATATATATATATATATGAATGGAGGATGGGTAAGTGAATTAAAGTTTTACCGTCTCCATTAATTTTTCTTCATGGGAACCGGTTATATATCTTGTATGGATAGAGGGGTGGTTGTGGATTGCGGCTCCAATGCTTTGCAGGCTCATAGTAAAAAAAATAATAGATGCACATTTTTTTACCTTTTTAATATCTTCCGTCCAATCCTACACCAATCTGAATGCCTATGTTTGAAACTGTGATTGAGTTAGTGAAATGTGATGACCTTCAAGAGGGTAGTGTCCGTCTATAGTGACTATAGAAGAATAGCAGGCCTAAATGACTACAGCTGCCATAAATTGGCCATATACCCAGGCTTCGATTTAGGGGGGTTCTGGGGTAGGCTGAGCCCCCTAAGATTTTAATTGTGCCACCCTGGTCTCTGAGTGTGCATTTACTGATGCATGAACCAGTCTGACGGGGACAGTTGATGTAAGGTAGTACATTGATGGAGGCAGTTCATGTAAGGGGGCACTGAAAGCTATTTGATGTAAAGGGGTACTCCGATGGGGACCATGATGTAAAGGAGGACTGTGATAAGGACACATGTTATAAGGGGGCACAGGTTCTGTTTATTCATCCTAATGAGTGGTGGCATGTCCATACGGGGCACAGGGGCACCATCCTCCTAATCTACAGGCATAGATTCCAATGGGGTTTTTTTTTTTTTAGAAGCACATGATCAGAGGCTCTAATAGGCTTCAAAAAAGAGTGGGCTTGGGGTGCAGAGCTCTGCGCCCTGAGCCCACCCAGTTGTGTGAAAATACCAAATTAATATTCGCTATTGTCCTACTAAGTCTGCTCCCAGCCAATCAGGAAGAGGGTCCTGAGACCTGTCACCCAATTGGCCGAGAGGAGAAGCAATCTTATTGGCCACCAAGGAGGAGGAGGAGCAGGGGAAACCACAGTGAAGCACCAGGAGGAGCAGGCGCTGCCAGTTGCCCATAGGAGGAGCTGCCTGCCACCTAGATGGGGTATGTGCGGGGCAGGTGACCAACCGACCAGCGGGGGGGGGGGGTCCCACTGATCCTAATCTAATGACAGTTCAAGACATACTCATGTTCACAGTTTGCCTGTGCATTACCTGTCAGACATTACTTCCAGGTCCTGACCCGTGGGACATAAGCGAGGTGAGTGAACAAGGGAATATGGGTTTCCTGCATCTTTGACAGACTGTCAGTGACTCACACAGTGTTGACATTATGCCCTTTTTTTTTTTTTGCAGCACCCAAGATCAGATAGATCTGGCCCTGCATAGACCAGAGGTGACTGTTATCCAATTCCCCTCATAAGTAAAAGGTGCTTGCCATGGAAGCGATCATCCTGTGCAGCATGCCCCTCCCCCTTTCCTCAGGTATCTGTAGACATAAACCTTTATGCTTGCCCAAGTCAAGCTTACAGGGTTAGGCAACAGCCCGAAGGCCCCTTTGCCTAGCAGTAATTGGACCATAGGTGTGCGCAGCCTGTTGCATTAGGGTGTGCACTCCAAAGGTCAATCACACAGTACCGATCACTTACTGTGTTCATTCAGAAAGGGAAGTGGCCAGTAAATTATATATTTACATGCCCTTACGCATTCTAAAACATTTCCCTGTGTGTGCCCGCATCAGCAGCTGGTGGGAGAGAAGAGGAAGGAAGCCAACAGCGCTGGGGGGGGGGGGGGGGGGGTGAGCCAGGGCAGTAGAGGAAATCTGCGCTGCAAGGGGTGATTAAGGTCTGGCACACCCTGTGCACACACCTATGAGTTGGACATATCTATCCACTTTCTTATTTATGTAAGCGTCTATAGATGGGCAGGTTTTGATAGCAACAAGAGGTGCCTCTACTTACTTCTTACTTGTGCATTGTGTAGCACTGAGAAAACCACTTCAAATCTAGACACAAGGAATTTCCTAGCATGTTGGAACATCAGATTGCACAACAGAGATTTATTATACAATGTTCCATTCAATATGACATTATAACAAGTAACCTTCAAACTATTTGTATTGCTTGCAAATAACATACTATGTAATGCTTAATCTTAAATTACAGGCGCTCTGTATGGAAAATGTCATGATTTTTGTTATCGGATGTAGGCAAACAGTGATGTAGGAATGCAATTATTTTGTTCATAGATTTTATTATATTGTTATAATATGTCACATTGCATAAGCAATAAATCAAATCAGATTATGTAAATGTGTTACAACACTATAGCAGAACTGCAAGCAAGGCCTAATTAAATTTAATTAAAAACAAGCTCTTAATTAAAGTACAATACATATCTTCAGTTAATGTCTCCTGTCACAGAAGAGCAAACACAAGAGTGTTATCAAAGGTAAATGTATTTGTTATTGTTTGGAGCACGTAGAGCCTTTTTAACCAGTTGCCGACCGCCCCATAACAGTGTTACTACTACAGGGTGGCCGCACAGTGCAGAATTACACACACACACATATATATATATATATATATATATATTAGGGCTGTTACTGATTAAAATTTTCATGTTCGATTAATCGTTTTTTTTTAATCGACTAATTTCGATTGATTATAACACACATACAGATCCAACTACTTTTAGCTGATCTCGTTGCATTGCAACTCTGCATTAGTCTGTGGTAAATGTGGTATACACTATATACAATCACCCGACACTAGTTTCCACAATCCATGACTTAACTTCACAGTTTACACAAATACATTTTAAATTCAAACTGTAGCACTAATGTAAGTAATTTTTTTTTCCACAGTAGCGTGACAATACCTCCACCTCCGGTCTAACTAATCGCTCTCTCCTTATGGCATGGACCCCTGTGCAAACAGGTGGTCATGCAAGCGGGTATCAAAAGGGTTAACACAGACCATAAACTTCTCTCACGTCTCCTTAGATCTCAGCAAGGACGCCAGGTCATGGGTAGAAAGAAAAGATCTAAGTGCTTACCGCTTAAGTATATGATTTCATTTTTGTGTTCAAACACAAACTACTCACATAAAGATGATAAAAACACAGCATATGTAAAGCCGACAATCGTGTTGGTTCCGGAGGGCAGGAGCGGGTGACGTCACACGTAGCTCTTCGCCTGCGTTATGTTCAATCAGAACTTCAATGTCACCGGACTCCTCCCCCCTTCCCTTCGTTAGCAGACGGAGGCACTTGGGGAAGGGGGGAGGAGCCCAGTGATGTTGATGTCCGTGATGTCACCGGATCTCCGACGGAACTCCCTGAAGACCTGGAGGCCAACGGAGAGGTGAGTACCGATCAAAAGAATTAATCGAGGAATTAATCTTTAAAGCGGTTCTTCACCCTAAAGGGGAAGTTCCGCTAGTATTATCCCTCCCCCCCTCCGGTGCCACAATCGGCACCTTTCGGGGGGGAGGGGGGTGCAGTTACCTGGATAATCCAGGTAACTGCACCCACTTCCGGCCAGACCGCCGCAGACCCCCGCATCGCTCCGCCCCCCCCGTTGTGTTCTGGGAAACACACAGTTCCCAGAGACACAGCGGGGGACCATAAGAGAAGCGCAGCGCAACTCGCGCATGCGCAGTAGGGAACCGGGCAGTGAAGCCCTCATGCTTCACTTCCCGATTCCCTGACAGAGGATGGCGGCGGTGGCTGCAGCGAGACGAGCGATCGCTCGTTATCTGCCGCCGACATCGCTGGAACCTGGGACAGGTAAGTGTGATATTATTAAAAGTCAGCAGCTGCAATATTAGTTGCTGCTGGCTTTTAATATTTTTTTTTTTTAGGTGCAGCTCCTCTTTAATTTCCACAGCCCAAATTATATATATATATACATATATATATATATATATATATATATACACCGCGTGATTCTGCACTTCAGAGCAGGGGGGACGCGTGTCGCATCTGCCAATGGATGTCCGCCAGCACTCACTGATCACCACCATTGAAGAGAGAGGCTGAACAGTACTCTGCATATGTAAATACAGAGCTCTGTCCTGACTGGGGGGATGTGATGGTTTTCTTTCCCTGCAAAGTAAAGGGAATACAATCCATCATATCCCCAAGTAAAATAAATAAAATCTTCATGCAAGGTAACGTGATAATGTTCTCGTATGCATCGCATTATGAAAGACTTGCCTTAAAACTAAGCCCTCCAGTGGCGCACTGTCACCGCTGGGCCTGCTGCACCTGCCAACAAGTAGTTTGGCTCATTTTTCCTAAACAAACTGCTCTAGCTGTCCCAAGTTTAAGGGTCCTTTCACACGGGGCGGATCAGTTCTGATCCGCCCCGTGGATATCCGTTTGCTCAGCGGGGATCACTCCGCCGATCCCCGCTGAGCAGGGAGATGACAGCTCCGTCTCTGCACACTGCGCAGGGACGGACCTGTCACAGCGCCGCTCTCCCCTATGGGAGATCAGATGACGACGGACCGCAGTGCCCGTCGTCACCCGATCCGATCCGCAGACGGATGGAAAAATAGCTTTTTCCTCCGTTACACTTTTTCGGATCGGAGCGGGTCGGATGTCAGCGGACATGTCACCGCTGACATCCGACGCTCCATAGAGCTCTATGGAGCACCCGTTCAGGTCCGCCTGAAAAACTGACAGGCGGGCCTGAACGGGACGTCAGTGTGAAAGAGGCCTAAAGGTTGTCTTCTCCAGACTGCATGTTTCAGTTTTTTTCCCATAGATGTACAAACGGAAACAGGCTAACAGAGGGCTACTTCAAAATATTGTCCGCTTACCCCTGACGACGTCAAGTATATGACGAAATGCCTTTAATGGGACCCGACATGACACCACCACTCTCTTCGGCCGCTCATTGCTCTGTTTATGGCCATTGTTGCAGCATTTTCATATGATTACATGCTTGTTTTATACTATGGATATTTATATTCAATAAACAGCTTTTTATACAGAATTGCTCTGTAATGATCTTTTATGTTCTAAACATGTATATATGAAGAACAAGACCCTGACTCAGAGCACGCCAGGACTGCCTATATCTCTACTGATATATTTGAGGATTTTTTTTTTCCCTACAGCTTATTTAGCTTTTCCATTAATTTGAAAGCCAACACATTCTGGTAAGCTGCCATTGCCTACATTGTTGCACAGGGAGGATCTGGGGAAACTGGCTATCCTATGTACGTAGTTATTTGTTTTTCTTCCCCTTGAAATACTTTTTCCTGGGACTATGGAATCTATTATTATATTCTATTAAACTCTTCTTTTTTCCATTTTTATTTTTTGGACTTTTATGGACCTTTATAGATGAATTTGAGTTTGCATTGCCACGTATATATTTTCACATTGTTTCTTATTTTCTTGAATTCATGTCATATTTGTAATTTTTTGATAGCGCTGCACTAATATATATATATATATATATATAGATTGTTTTGGGCGTTTTTATCTATTGGCCCTTGCTATCAGTGGTTTTATCACTTGTATGTGCTTTTTCTTCCTTTGTACACACATCTACCGTGGATATTCTTGCATTTTGAACTTCAGAATATTCCAATAATTTGTGCTCAGTCATTCTTGGGTGCTTTTAGATCTGTATTTTTCGTCATTATATCCTGGAGGACTCATGACCTGAGACTGAGAAAGAGCTTTCGGACATTTGGCAGTATGTTTCATTGCAAAAATCCCTTACAGCCTTGAGATTTTATTGATTCTGGCACAGATTCAAGGTAATGGATGGTGCAATCAGACAGTAATGTACCTTCAAAGCCACTATCTTCTTGTTTAATCTGGGGTCAATTTTCCTTTTGCAGCCACGTCCAGAGAGGTTGACACCATTCTCATGGATCCTAATTCTCTTAGGCTGGGTTCACAGCTGCGGCCACGGCTCACAGCAGGGGTTCTGATGCGTCCCTGTTCTCTGTTTTAGGTGCAAATCAGGTCCAAATTTTTGCCTGAATTTGGACCTGAAACGGAGCCAAAGATGCAAAGGACCTTTTTCCAGTGCCGCGGCCGCCCCGGAGGTGTGTGAACCGTCTTCATTGAGAGCCGGTCACACTCTCCTGCCATGCGAAACCTGAATCCAATTCACATTAGTGTGAACCCAGCCTTAATAATAACTGTAGTCACTGGAACATCAAGCTCCTTTGAGATGTCTTTTAGCCTTTACCTTTGATTTGCTGGTCTATAATTTTCTTTCTAAACTCCTCAGACAAATCTCACCTTTGCGTTTTTTGGTCCATGTTTCGTGTGGTGCACATGATGATGCCAAACAACCACTTTTCTCAATTTAAATAGGCTGAATGGCTGATTACATTATTAAGAATGTGAGATACTAATTGCAGAAAACAGTTTGTTGGAATTATCACTATGATGCGCTTATTTAAAATCTTTTCTAGGGGTACCAATAAATATACCCAGATCATTTGGAATATCTTTGTAAAATAGGTAATCATTTCTTTTCACACTTTCTTTGACATACCAAAGACAGGCATGTACACTAGACCATGTTTTTAAATGTCATCACTTTTTAGGAGGAATGAAGCAACAATTGTCACCTTGCAGGTAGTATGTAAGCATCAGACAGTTACATGGAAAAAAGGTGTAGGTGTTTGTTGGGGGGGGGGGGGGGGAAACATTCTGTGCGGCAATCAGCAGAGAAACTTTAAAGTAGTCATAATGCCCAACTCCTAAATCCTAGTACACAACAGATCAGGTCAGAGCCGCTGTACTAACAATTCAATGTTAGTACATCGATCTACCCTTCTGTTCTATTGTGTTCTGACAGGGGGACAGCCCGCCGCCAGAACACTCTGGTCAGCACACTCAGCCATTGGCTGAGAGTGCTGAATGGGAGCCGGTTGGCAGACCTTTTTCGGTCATGACCCTTCGACAGAAGCCAGCCAAATGGCCGTTTTTTTGTCAGACCAGCTGCTGTACAGGCGGCCCAATGTCAGACGGTTTCTATTGAACCGGCCAATGCTGGCCGACATTCGGCTGTGTGTACAAGGCTTAAAGCTAGGTACACACTATTAGCTTTTTGTCATTCAACCCAGCAGGCTGAAAAAAAACACAAAACCGAGGAGCCCAAGAGAAGCTCACGGTACTATTAGATGATAGTACAGTGATCTCCCTGCTGAGCTATTGTGTTCTGACAAGGGGACTGAAATTCCCACCTGCCAGAACACACTAGTCTGATCAGATGCCAATCAGCAGATCTTTTTGTGTCCTGCCCCTTTAACAGAAGCCGGACGTTCGGCCGGTTTCTGTCGGATAGGCTGCTGTACGAATGTAGTTTCTGTTGAACTGGCCAATACCACCCAAGCGACGGGTATTACACAAAGGCCTCATGCACATGGGAGCTTCTGCAAACTCTCCTAGAAGCCTTTCCTCCTGGCAGCAACGTTTTGGCAAAAAAAAGCCTGACACTTATAAAAGTGTCTAAAGCTTTTACAAGCTTTTAGGCATTTACAGGCTTCAAGAGTTTGGACGTAAATCAATTTTATTGGCCAGAATAACAATTTATTTTGGTCATTGACATTAACGCTCAAGCACGTTCAGCAGCGTCTAGCGTTTTTTTTTCTGCCAAAACTCTGTTGCACCTGGATACACTGGCAGGGGGAGTTTTTTCCTGCCTCTAAAAGGCCCTTTCACTAAACGCTGCATGGAAACAGTCTAAAATACGGGGGAGTTTAGAGGAAGAAGAAAAAAAAAAACGCCACAGCTCCAAAAACGTCCATTGTACATGAGGCCTAAAAATCAGGTGTTCTACCTCTAGCCATACAAACTATTTATAAAACAGCAATTGAACAGCAATTCAAATAAGCATGAAGTTCTTCTTGCAGTATTTTAAATATTCTAATAAGTCATCTCACTTATGATTGATTTGCAAAATGATGTTATGTTTCTAGGGAACAAGTGATATGACAAGAGGTGTTAAGATGACAAGATTTGAAATAATGTAAGGAATTCACATCCAAGCCCTGTAGACAAGCCAAAGGCAGAAGGCCTTTACTTTCCCATGACCATTAGACAACCTTTTTGTAGAAAATGAGCAAAGTGGCGGTATTACGTGTAGACCAGGCTTTCTTGTCTATGCTAAAACTATGTTTAACTGTACACGTGGGAACTGCCTGGAGTGAAACAAAATACCTGAGCACAAGCAAAAACCATGGGAAAATGAACTCGGCTGCATTCAAACAATGGAATGATAAAAGGCACGGGTGTACAAACACACACATAAATTACTTGTAAATTGGCATGTCGTATGCGATTGATTCATAAATGGTTCAATAGTATTATTTACATAAACAAGCTATTAATAGTGTATTCATCTTTTAAAGTGGTTGTAAGGTTTTTTACACTCATGCATTCTATGTATGAAGGTTAAATAAACCTTCTGTGGGCCCCCCCCCCCCCTCCCATGCTTATACCTGAACTCCCTCTCAATCCAGTGATGTGCACGAGAGCCTCAGCTGTCTTGGGACTCCCTCTCCTCATTGGCTGGGAGGATCAATCACAGCCAGTGAGCCAATGAGGAGAGAGTGGGGGGCTGAACCGTGGCTCTATATGTCTTATGGAAACATAGAGCAGGGCTTGGGAGGGAGCATGCACCAGTGCCCTCGTAGCAAGTGGCTTGCTATTGGGGGCACTGGTCAAGGGGGAGGAGCTAGGAGTGCAGGCAGGGGGGCCGAGAAGAAGATAATCAGGGCTGCTTTGTCAAAATCACTGCCAAAGCAGGTAAGTATGACTTGCTTATTTTTTGTTTTCTTTAAATCTGAACCGTAAATACCACTTGAATTTTTTTTTATTCACTATATTTTAGGAAAATTTTCTTTAGGGAAAAAAGCTGTTGGCCATCTACTATAAATACTGCCATATTCTGCTTTTGATTGCCTGGATGACAACACTTATCCATCAGTAGTAACATGACAGGGTATATTTATAAAACACTGAATCTGATATTCACTAAACATTTAATGCAGGTGAATCTTCCTGGTGAACGTGTTTAATTGAATAATTTATTACCTGTGAATGACAGGTCCTCTTTGTACTCCTATACATGTAAACAACCATGACAGAGCCTCTTTATATTCCTATATACATGTATAGAGCTATGACCGGTCCCCTTTATACTCCTATATACATGTATAGAGCCATGACTGGTCCCCTTTATACTCCTATATACATGTATAGAGCCATGACAGGTCCTCTTTATACTCCTATATACATGTATAGAGCCATGACAGGTCCTCTTTATACTCCTATATACATGTATAGTGCCATGACAGGTCCTCTTTATACTCCTATATCCATGTATAGAGCCATGACAGGTCCTCTTTATACTCCTATATACATGTATAGAGCCATGACAGGTCCTCTTTATACTCCTATATACATGTATAAAGCCATGACAGGTCCTCTTTATACTTATATATATATATACACATGTATAGAGCCATGACAGGTCCTCTTTATACTCCTATATACATGTATAAAGCCATGACAGGTCCTCTTTATACTTATACATATACATGTATAGAGCCATGACAGGTCCTCTTTACACTCCTATATATATGTATAGAGCCATGACAGGTCCTCTTTATACTACTATATATATATGTATAGAGCCATGACAGGTCCTCTTTATACTACCATATATATATATATATATGTATGTATAGAGCCATGACGGGTCTTCTTTATACTACTATATACATGTATAGAGCCATGACAGGTCCTCTTTATACTACTATATACATGTATAGAGCCATGACAGGTCCTCTTTATACTCCTATATAAATGTATAAGGTAAAATAAAACCTTTGATGGAGATTTCAGTTACTGTTAAAAAAAATCTATGTTGTTTAACATAGACACATCTCATCGGATCATCCTATATTTATAGTCTGTATAAAATAACAACATCTAATTGGTTGACACTATATTTATGTAATAATAAGAGGAACAAAACCTGCAGTTATGAAGAATATATACTTTGCCTTCAGGTCATGGTGTGACTTAGCAAGAGGCAGTTTGTGGTATTAGCGGAGCACACCTCTGCCAAGACAGAAAACTGTACAGAAAACCGGTCTGTCTGTCCTACTGCTCTAGGGGGAAAAATAAACTTTTTGCATGACTAGTTGGAAGAGGCTGTAAACATGAGGAGCATGAAGCTGAAGGTATATGAGAGCCAGGCATGCAGCCCTCAGGAGCACAACCTCAGGTTGACAGTAGCTTAACAGAGCCTGACATGTAAAACACACTTATCAGTTATCCTGTGCCAGGGTGTTGTTAGAAATAATGGGGCCCCATACAGCCCACCTGACAGAGCTTGGTGTCTGACTCTGACCAGCCGCCCCCCCCCCCCCCCTTCACATTGAGTGGCCAAATGCAACCCACGACACAGAATAGTGAAACCTTACAACTATGTACAACGAACGCAGGTCTTTAGCAATTAAATCAGGTGGTGAGGAGGCAATATAATGCTTCCTTGCCACCTGTCAAAACGGAAGAGTGATCCACTACACTAGTGTATCCTAATCTACAGCAATAAAGCCGCTCAGATGTGTCACTCCAAATGTGCCGAGTATTGAACAAAAATTCAATGACAGTAATGATGGTCTCCACCCCCTCCACCACCTGGTCTGGACAGTTTCCACCTGGGGACCGATGCCGGGCTTCTCCTGCAGGTGGATCCTCTGGGGCTGGGAGCCCCACACCAGCTGAGCACCACTAATACATCTGGTCCTAGCTTGTCTTCCTGGGCACCAAGCCGGGCAACTGGGGCTGGGGGAAACCCGGTCCAGAGGTAGAGTGGGCAGGGACTCCTATACAGAAACTTATTTGATTGCTTAAAAAAAAAATAAACTAAGATCACATTTATTTGATGATGAAATATTTTGAAACTTGTTTTAAATATTAAAAGAGGTTCTAAAACATTCTCTGCATGAAGATAAAAAAATCCTTCTGTGATCAGTTACCCTACCCGCCAGTTCCACTTATACTTTGCCTGAGCCTGATCTGGATCCAGCGCTGTGTCCGAGAGCAGCGGTTCTCTACACTCTTTCTCTCTCCCCTCAATGGACATGGAGGCAGCAGTGGGAGTCATTGGCTCCTGCTTCTGTCAATCACAGCCTGTGAAGAGGGCAGTGCCGAGCTGTGCGTGTTAATAGACACACAGTGCGACTCAGGATTGAGCCTGCATGAGTACCCTCATGGCAAGCTGTTTGCTATGGGGGGGCACTCAGAAGGAGCAGGAGGGCCGACAGACAACTTGAGAATAGGAGGATGGGGGCCGCTTTGTGCAAAATCATTGAACAAAGCAGGTAAGTATAACATGTTTGTTATTTTTAACCACACGCCAATATACGGCGGCAAATTGTTTCGTTTCCGCTAATCACCGTATGGGTACGTCTGTACCTAAAGGGCAATAGCAGGCACGCCCACTGCACGTCGGGGGAACCTGATGGATGTGGCTGGCGGGCACATGCATAAGATCACTGACACTGTTCTGTCAGGAGAGAAGAGACATATCGTTGTTCCTACTAAGTAAGAACAACGATATGTCTCCTCCTCCAGTCAGTCCCATCCCCATACATTTAAAACACACCCAGGGAACACACCCAGGGAACACACATTTAACCCCTTGATTGCCCCCTAGTGTTAACACCTTCTCTGCCAATGACATTTATACAGTAATCAGTGCATTTTTATAGAACTGATCGCTGTATAAATGTCAATGGCCCTAAAAATGTGTCAAAAGTGTCCGAGCTGTTCGCCACAATAGTACTGCTAAAAATCGCAGATCACCGCCATTACTAGTAAAAAATAATAATAAAAATAATAAAAATGCCATAAATCTTTCCCATAGTTTGTAGACGCTATAACTTTTGCGCAAACCAATCAATATACGCTTATTGCAATTTAACCAAAAATATGTAGAATAATATATATTGGCCTAAACAGAGGAAGAAATTTGTTTTTTAAAAACATTTTTGGGGATATTTATTAAAGCAAAAAGTAAAAAATGTATTATTTTTTTTTAATTGACACTCTTTTTTTGTTTATAGCGCAAAAAATAAAAAACGCAGAGGTGATCACAAAGCACTGAAAAAAAAGCTCTAATTGAGGGAAAAAAAGGACATCAATTTGGTTTGGGTACAGTGTTGCACGACCGCGCAATTGTCAGTTAAAACGACTCAGCTCCGTATCGCAAAAAATGTCTTGGTCATTATGCAGCCAAATCTTCCAGTCTGTAAGTGGTTAAAGAAAGTTTTTTTCATTTACAAAAGTCGATGAGAAGAATATCGTGATTCTTTACTTTTTTTTTTCTTTTGTTACGTTTCTTTCCTAGAATGTAGGAAGGTTGTAATTTTCTATTTAAAGAAAGAGAATCTACAAGGGATGCATTTGTTGGGAGTATGATATGAGTTTGGGTAAATAAGACTCTTTTAAGAAGGGAAGGATGCATACTCTGAGAGGGCCCAAATGTGACTATTTTGGATTCAGTTGTTAGCAATGAGGGCAGACATACACCGATCAGCCATAACATTATGACCACTGACAGCTAAAGGGAATATCTTGTTACAATGGATTCAAAATTGGTGGAATGGATTAGACAGCAAGGGAACAGCTTGTTCGTGAGATTGATGTGGTGAAAGCAGAAAAAATGGGCATCACAGTTTGTTGTGTATGGGGCTATGAAGCCCATGGTGACCCGTGTCCACAGCCAGAAGCTTCCACAATGGTCACATGAACATCAGAACTGGACTATGGAGCAATGGAAGAAGGGGGCCTGGTCTACTAAATCACGTTTTCTTTTACAGCATGTGGATGGTTGGGTGCATGTGCAGTATCTCACAAAAGTGAGTAACCCCCCCCCCCCCATTTTTGTAAATATTTTATTATATTTAACAGGTTGGGCCCAATTTGGACATTTTCACTGCTCCCCATTCACACCTGAGACCTAGTAACACTAACAAGTCACATGACACCAGGGAGGGAAAATGGCTAATTGGGCCCAATTTGGACATTTTCACTTAGGGGTGTACTCACTTTTGTTGCCAGTGGTTTAGACATTAAGTAATATGGATAAGTTCGCCTTTTGAAACATGTTACATCCATATTCAGGGTGAAACTTGTTACATATGCAATGGCACCCGCTCCACCTTTATCCGCTGTTTTGACAGCAAGCAGGGGACCTTATCCTCCCACTAGCTGTCAAAATCTGAAAAAAGCCGCAGGGGCCTTTGCGACTGTTGGCTTGTAGTTCTCAATCAGCTTCTATGTCGCTTTTGAGCACTGTGGTAGTTCATCGAGCTTCGAGCGTCAGAGTGTAACTGCCTGCTCTGATCAGAGGCGCGGGCAGACAGATACACAGTCTGCAGGACTGTGGCATTACACCCATGATCTGCTGATCATGGGTGCAAAGTTTTACAGGTCCCTAACAAAAAAAATAAAAAATAAATGCTTTTAGAATTTTTTTGTAAAGGTAAGCTTATCTTTTAAAGTAAGTCTCCGAGATAATATGTAAACAGCTAATCTGGCATTACTTTAATAAAACTTGCTTCATTAAATGCATGTGCAAGAGTTATTAACCACTTCCCGACCAACCACCGCAGTTATACTGCGGCAGGCTGGCTCCCCTGCGTGAGCCGTTGTAGCTACGTGTCGGCTCGCGGGGTCGGAGTGCCAATGCTCGTGGCAGATGGTCGCGATGACCGCTGGCCACGAGTGATCATGTGCAGGAGAGATAGAACAGGGACGAGTGTATGTAAACACACACTTCCCTGTTCTGTTCTGACAGGAGTGACAGATTGTGTATCCCTATTAGCTAGGAACCACGATCCATCACTTCCTGTAGTCAGTCCCCTCCCCCTTCAGTTAGAATCACCTCCCAGGGAACCCAACCCCTCGATCGCCGCCTAGTGTTAACCCCTTCACTGCCAGTGACATTTTTACAGTAATCAATGCAATTGTATATGTTAATCTAAATACCGACGCTCAAAAAACTGCAACTTTGACTCCTATGTTGGTACTCTGCAATCCCAAGTGATTCCTCACCTAAATGAAGAAAATTGTATATATACCGTGTATGGGGATTGCGCCCCCTCTTATTTAACGTGTCACCCAAACTTCCTAAAGTTATTGTGATATTATTATATACGAAAAAATATATATATTTCTATCCCTCATACCAATAATTGACAGTGATTATCAATATCGTGGTGTTCCTACCGACACCTCCCAAATTATTAAACAAATACCAAATTGTTATAAAAAAATCATCATCCCAGATGGGATTACTGTGGCATCAGGGGTGATGATTTTTTTGTAACAATTTGGTGTTTGTTTTATGGTGGAATTTGTTTGATAATTTGTGAGGCGTCGGTAGGAACACCACGATATTGATAATCACTGTCAATTATTGGTATGAGGGATAGAAATATATATATTTTTTTCGTATATAATAATATCCCAATAACTTTAGGAAGTTTGGGTGACACGTTAAATAAGAGGGGGCGCAATCCCCATACACGGTATCAATGCAATTTTATAGCATGTATTAATGCCAATGGTCCCAAAAATCAGTCAGAATTGTCCGACCTGTCCACCATAATGTCGCAGTTGCGATAAGAATCACAAATCGCTGCCATTACTAGTAAAAAAAAAATAATAATAATAAAAATGCTACAACTCTATCCCCTATTTTGTAGACGCGACTTTTACGCAGACCATTCAATATACGCTTATTGCATTTTTTGTTTACCAAAAATATGTAGAAGAATACATATCGGCCTAAACTGAGGGAAAAAATGTTTTTATATATATTTTTGGGGATATTTATTATGTGTGGTTTGAACGCCGTTTACATATGCGGGCGCAAACTGCTAATGCGTTCACTTCTGTGAGCACGCTTTAAAAAAATATTTATTGTTTATTTTTATATTTTGATGGTTTCTTTTTACTTTTTTTTTTTTTTTTGATCACTTTTATTCCTATTACAAGGCATGTAAACATCCCTTATAATAGGAATAGGGCATTACAGGTTCTCTTTACAGGAGATCTGGGGTCTATAAGTCCCCAGATCTTGCCTCTAGGCTGAAAAAGTCTGAAATAAAAAATAAAATAAAAAAAGAAAGTTTCTCGGCTTCCCAGCCGAGGCGGCGGCATTTATTCAAATGAGAGGCCAGGCGGAGTGATGCGATAACATCACGCCTAGCCTCCAATCAATCATAGAGACTTTGGGGACCATCTGGCCCCCCGAAAATATCTATGGTAAACATCCAGCACCGTTCGATTCCTTCTCCAGCTCTTGTCAATCACACAGGTAATCTGCACCAGAGGGCAGCGCGCGCGGGGGGTGTCCCCTCCTGCCCACCTGTAAGAACAATCAAGCACAGCCGCTATATTTGTTCTTACACTGAAGGGAATCGCCGGCTGTAAAAGAAGATATCTAAATGAGGTCTAACTGCAGGCATCATTCAGATATCACCATCAGAGGCATATCTAGTAAAAATGGCGCCTATGGCAAGCACTGAAACTGCACCCCTGTCGAAAAAAAAAAAAAAAAACAGCTAACAAAACTGCAAGTCAAGCTCTTTAATCATTCAATTAACAAATTATGGATTGGCACTACACAAGTGCCTGGTGGGTTAGTCTGCCCCTGCTCATTAAACAGTTTGCAGTACATGGACTTTCACTGAATGTGGGCTGTTTAATGAGCTTGTTGCACAAAACACTTTATTACACTTTATTTACGATATCTATTTATTGAATCCAAATTGAGCACTATATTTGATTGTGTGCCAAGCAGAAGCAGCTAATCGCACATGATGATTAGGGAGGGTTTAGTGTAACAGTGAGTCTACAGGCAGTGTATATTGGCAGAAAGACCTACCTGGCCAGCCAGGCTCACCTCCCACTCTCAGAGGTCCTGGGGCGGAGCTTTCGGCGTTAGGGACAGGGCTTTCGGCGGTAGGAGCGGAGATTTTCGCAGCCCAGGACGGGGCTCTCAGAAGTCCAGGAGAGGCAATCTCAGCGCTCCCACTCTGCTCTAAGCACATAGACTACATGGGGCGGAGCAGGGTCAGAGCGTCAGTAGAGCTCCCGGCCCCGCCCCTTCCTGCTGACAGAGCCTCCCTCAGCCTAAGTTGAGCCCAAAAGCCCGGGCCGGGTAGGGGCTATCTGAGAAAACCCCAGCACCACGCTCCAGCAGGCCGACCGCAGCGCGGGGGGCTATATTAGTCCGGGAGGTGGACGTGGGAGGACGGGTGGGTTTTTTGTTGTGCGGAGGGTCAGCTTTTTTGCCGTTCCCCTTCCCCATGTCACCCACGGCACTTGCCTGCCATACCTTAGATACGCCACCGATCACCATGCAAAGTCTGCACAGTCATATGACGTTGGGCGGCGAGAAGTGGACTCTAGCTGCTAGATTTAAAAAAACTGATGAAAAACCAATGTAAGCATCATTCTTTTTTTCTTTTTAAATAGCTCGACTGAACTGATGAAAAATGGTCCACATGTGTGAAAGGGGCCTAAGAAAGATTAAGTTGATACCGTTGAGGCATGAGACATCCCAAAAATAAGGTGCTCTGTATTTATGAGGCTATATGATTTATTACATCTGAATCTGTTACATTGTGACTACCTCTCGCAGACATAAGATATACCTAAACATCAGGGCACAACCTGGAAAACCTAGCTGCCCTTTTTTGAGATACACAAAGATAGTGTCCTTTCACATAGGCCTTACATTTGTTTCATGAGTTCAATCACTTTTTTCAAAGAAAAAAAAGACAAATTCAGTTTACATCAGTTTTACATCAGTATTTTATCAGTTTTCACATTCGTTTTTTTTTTTGCATCCACTACCAATGCAAAAATGTGGCTTCAGGCCCCTTTCACACGGGACGGATCCGTAATGATCCGCCCCATGATGATCCGCTTGCTCAGCGGGGATCGCTCCGTTTATCCCCCATCGAATAGAGCGGAGAGCTGACAGGGTGGTCCCTGCACACTGTGCAGGGACCGCCCTCTTGGATCTCCGCTCCATTTGATGGGGGATCGAATGAACACGGACCGTCTGTCCGTGTTCATCCGATCCGCTCTGCAGACGGATAGAAAAATAGGATTTTCCTCCGTCTGCAGAATCGGACCATAGCGGAAACAGACGATATCGAGTGCCAATATCCCAAAGGGATGCATGTATGTCCGTATTTCATCTGAAAATTGATAGATGAAATACGGACATACGCATGTGTGAAAGGGGTCTTAAACATTTAAAAAAAACAGATGTTGACGGATGCGGATGTAAACGCATCTGTTTACATCCATTTTTCCATAGAGATGCATTGATGTCCGTTTTTCATTTGTCAACAGATGGATGAAAAACAGACAGAACACCCGTGTGAAAGGGGCCTAGACATACCGTAACACCACACACACGCACACAGTGCACTAACAGAATGGGTACAGATTCAGTGTCATACAGGTGTCTATCAATATAATGGCGAGGACTCCTTTATCAAGGAAGCTGATACATTTTTCTTGGATTTATAACCCCCGTCTTATCGCATGTCCCAAAGTCCAGAGCACTGATCAGTTTTGTGATCATTTTCATTTAAACGAGATCAGATAAAGTTATGCAAATACTGATCATAATCTACTTGGTGTGCTCGATCAATTTCTTCTCATGCATTTATACACCGTTGGATAACAAAATTCCTTTGTAGCCTAGGCGTACTCCCATGTGTGTGTGGGTGTGCTGAATTTTATAGTTTCCTCATATTATCTGAACACTTCAGATTTGATCTCCAAAGTTTTGGCTAAGTTATGCTTAGAGCTTGGTTGATACAGGGAAGAAAATAAATTGGTGGTTACCTTTAATTAAAGTGCTCCTATCAGATGCTGTTAATAAAAGTAAGCGTGCAGCTTTATATGAGGTATCCTTTGGTGGCATGTACTACCATTTCCATGCCTGCCCGGGTTTGTCATGAATAGGAGTAAACATGCACGTTCTCTCCCCATCCCACAATGCATTGCGCTTGGTATCTGAGGCAATTATCGCTAGGCTTTTGCACTACTTACACTGGTGATCCATAGATTGGTGACATAGGATCCGACTTGTGAGACCTCAAGTTGGATGACATTTGAAATTCAATGTTTCCCTATAAAAGCTGTCTTAGCTGATACTACACAAGTCTGTCCGACTTTAGAAAAGTTCCTCCACTACGTTGGTGCGACTTTAATACGACTTCAATGCCACAGAGTGTAAAAAGTCACTAAATCAGTAGTTTGGGCACTTTTGCAAGATTTAGAGAACATGAATGAGTTGGGATTCACCTTTAGCTACAATGCATAAATAGTTTGGATAAAGCAGGCTTAAAGTTTCTTGGAAACTTTGTGTAATGATAATGATCTTCAGCATTGTATAAAATAATAGTTAGCAACAATTTTATTTAAACATTCTAATCACTACAAACAACTAAATCTCCTCGGCATCTCTGACATTTATCAGACTTTACTACTCACATTTTCTGTGAACTCATCTGATGTGGATGCAGCAGATGAAAGTAAGGCCAGTGCTTGATTGACATCTTTGTCGTTCTCAGTGGATAGCTGTGTAATGGATGTCAGAAATTCCTGGCACCGAGGTAAATTATAAGTATCTAAATCTGTCATTTTATCCAGCACGCTTGTATCCGTTGACGTCTGGAGCATCTGCAGAGCTAACACTGGGATATAAAAAAAACATACAAATCTGTACAGCGGTGTAACTGAAATCGAATTTGTTTTCAACCATGACTTCACATTTATTTTTACCAATCTATATGTTATTTTAACCTGCGCAACGGTTCCCATTTCATTGCATAGGCTTAGATTTACAACCAAAAATGGTGCAAAGGTGGAAGAGATGGCTTCTGTAATCAGTCTGGTTAAGTTTTACAATGAAGAAAGAAATCTGGTTCAATGTTATGGGTACATCTCTACTTTTTTCTATTCTTTTACTCTTAGTTTTATATATCTTGGTCCCTATATAGTCTATTAAAAAGATTTCATTATGTTAGAAAAAATTATTTTTGTAAGGCTGTATTCACGCTTGAGCTGAGTTGGTCGTTTTTACAGGCTTTTTTTTTTTTTCTTAGCACGTGAACATACGCACATTTTTTTTCAGGCAATCTCATTAAAGTCTATTTGGACCAAAAACAGTTGTCGGCATTTCGAATTGTGGGCTGCGATTCTGCCCGCGATTTCAAAGCCCCAAGGTGTAAATGAAAAATCGTAGAACGCACATTTGAAATGCCATTCATTTGAATGGCATCTAAAAAAAAAAAAACAGTGTGCAGTGGCAACCTGCATCGCGTGAAGCTTGTAGTCCAACAAAAAGTTCAGAAGCTACTTCTGAGCAACGTTTCACAGGATGCTGGTTGCCACAATTGCAATGCGATTTAAAATCGTGGCAAATCTGCCCATGATTCAAAACACAGAGGTGTGAATGCAGCAGTACTCTTTCAAAGACACTACGCTCAGATGTGAACAGGCACTAGTAACCTCTTGGAGAGCGCTCCACGTACATTTACTGTAGAGCAGCGGCTCCTCTGCGCAAAATCATGTACAGGTATGTGATTCTGCACTTCAGGGTCTGCCGCTGGCCAACCGCTCCCGATGTAATTGGACAAAGCGGGAGCCAATCAGCGAGTCAATCCCGACAGAGGCAGAATGGTGATCTGCCTATGTAGACAAGGCAGATCGCCTTCTGTTAGTAGGGAAGACAGAGATCCTGTATTTCTGCTAAGCAAGAACACAGATCTCTGTCTTCCCACAGTTAAACCATCCCCCACACTGTTAGCAAGTACTCCCTAGATGGCCATGGCTAGAAATGTTAGGGGGGAGGTTCAAAGTGATTTCTCAATAAAAACAAGCATTGAGACATAGATGGATGGACGAGTTTGCTTTGAATATCAAAAATGACTTAAGCAGCGATTTCAGTTTGTGGTGCTCAGATACAGTTAAAAGAGAACAAACAAACCAACATGCATACTCACCTAGGTGGATGCAGCATTGGATCGGTCCTTCGCCACCTCTACACTGAGAACTGCTCCACTCTGAGCAGAGAGCTGGTGATTCTCTGCTCTGCCCCTCCATGGCTCACTGGAGCTCTGGGCTGTGGAGGGGGTGGAAGGGGCTGGCTCAGTCTCCCAGTAGCCCACTGAGAGGCTGAGCCAGCTGCCGGTCCAAACTTCTGGGTGGATCCCGACTGTAAAGTCAGGTTCGATCCAGAACCTGGACCGGGTGAGTGACGTCAGCCGATAGTGGACTTTAGCCCAGTGTCAGCTGAAAACGGGTCACAGGATCACGGGATGTAGACAATAAACCACACTGGAAACTTTTATTCCAATACAGTGAAAAGAAGTTGCAGTGTTAGATACACAGATACCTAGTCATATCAGACAAAACTGGTCTAATGTTGCTTTTTGATTTGTTGTTTTTTTATTTTGATATATATTCATTTCAATAATTTGTTGTTTTGTATGATGCTAAGATGGACTGATACAGCAATGAAGAAATCATGTGCACTCAGTGAGCAGTTTGAAAATTTCCATCAAAGTATGGTAAAAAGAACTACACAGGGTATGTGTAGCATTGACTCTGCTATTTAAAGGGGGTTTCAACTCCCCATTTATTTGGCACTCCTTTATTTACAACACAGAGACTTCTCCACCCCAACACAAACAGCCTTTGCTTAGTATTGTTTACAGAATTTGGCAGAGAAAGGTGTGACCATTCAGATACAATAGGTAATATATGGACAATTGTATCCGTATGCTTTCATAGTGATACCAGATTTCACCAGCAGATTCAGAAGCAAATTAAAGTGAAACTCCCAGTTTCAGTAATTCCTGTTATGTTGCCCTATGGAGGAGACACCAGAAATAAAGTGATTTATATTTTAAGTGGGGATTCTCTTAAACAAAATATCCAGGCATCTACAAAAGCATCTACGAAAGCAGGTATTTTCTAGAAGGTTAAAATACATCTAATATGTAATAAAAAGGCAATTATATTAGAACCATTCCATTAATTTAGAGAGGCCGAGGGTGTCAATACAGGCTCACGATTGAGACCTAGGCCTATGCCCCAGGGGTCCCAAGCAGCCCCTTATACACCTGGATAGGAGGGGCAGCATATAGAGGAACGATCCCGTCCATTTTGGAGGCGATTGGTTCCTCTACATAACACCCCTCCTATCCACCTTCTGGTGCCCCAAGCTCCTGTGTACTATCTGCCCCCTCGTCCCCTGCATGCTAGCCCCCCCCCCCTCTCCTGCCAGCTGCTGCAAGGGATCTGTAAGGATGGAGAGCAGGAAAGGGGCCAGTAAATGTGTAATTATTTCTTGCCTTCATTAAGACAAGGCTCCTTTCTTGTCTTAACGAAGGCAAGAAATCAATGACTCTGTCCAGTCATAACTGAGGCATAGTAAACTGTGTTTACTGTGCTTGAATTTGTGAATGGTTGGGAAGCTCTGTACAGAGCTATTCCTGTTCATTCATTCTGTGCAGCTGAGGCTACAGAGGAGGAGATTGAGAGCTGTGTCCACAATATCCTTTCTATGTCTCAAAGGTGAAACATCAGAGGTCTAGTTACACCCCTTATATTTCACTAAAGCCCAAACGGGCTACAAAAAAATTCTAAAAAATAATACAAAAATAAAAAAATTGTAAAATAAATGAAATACTTTGGTAAAAAACAAAATAAAAAAAACAAAACAACAACAACAAAAAAATACTGGCACCAGTGGCGGAACTACCATGGTCGCACTTGCGACTGGGTCTTGGCGTTCCGCCGCCATGGGGGGCCCTTTATATTTTCTTGCACCGGGGCCCTGAAGGTTCTAGTTACGCCTCTAAAAGAGACATTACAAAAACATAAAACATGTAGAGCATACCTTCCTTAGAAAGATGAATTAAATAGCTTTTGAGGTCAGAAATATTATGGCTGCTGAAGAAATCATAATACTGGAAAACCGTAATGATTTCTGTGGACAAATTCGCTGGCAACATGTTCTCTGCTTTGTCTAGATTTTGAGCAATCAACTTCCTGAAAACTAAAGAAACGTGAAAAAGTTTGTGAATGGTAAAAAAAATATACACTTTGCCAAAAGGGTGGATACACATTACAAAAATACCTAAAACAGATTAATCAGGGCTGTTGGAGGTCTTTTTGTACTAGCCACTGAATTCAAGAATAGCCTAAAATATACAGATGTTACAATAACAGGTATGGGTAATGAAGGGATTTCTTAGTAGATATCTATACCTAAACATGTTAAATGTATGATGCCATCTGTGTTCGATGTGTGGTAAAATTTCTGTGAATCACACAACTCAATCTTCATGACTGTCAGATATCTGAACGCAGTATGCGGTCTTTTACATTCTGAATATCATTCGTGTACACCAGGGCCTTTTTTCATTTAGAATGTGGCAAAATGAAGGCTTTTGTGTTTACATGTGACAGAGCACCCCTCCCGGCAGCTGCACATAACCCTTCCTGCCCAGTACATTCCTATGACAGCAGAAAAAGCCGGGGGTTTACACAGCCACGCTAGTCTGGCAGCATTGGCTCATGCTGAAGCTCTCATCTCCAGCTGACACTCTCTTGCTGCAAGTTGTAGCTGCTCTTCTGCAGCAGCCCCCATCTCTGGTACTTTCTAGATGGGAAGAGGGGGGGGGGGGGGTAATTTGTGGGAGGGAGGAGAGCTCTGTGCTGGGTTTGGGAGGAAGAAGGGTGCAATTTGGGGGGGGGGGGAGTGGGTGTCATTTTTGGCTGTAATGGGGCCAGTGAGATATGCACTCCTGAACCCTGCACTCTGTACATAGTGCTCTCCTAAGCTCTGCATGCAGTGCACTCCTGAACCCTGCACTCTGTATGCAGTGCACTCCTGAGCTCTGCACTCTGTACATAGCGCTCTCCTGAGCTCTGCACTCTGTACATAGCGCTCTCCTGAGCTCTGCACTCTGTACATAGCGCCCCGCTGAGCTCTGCACTCTGTACATAGCGCCCCGCTGAGCTCTGCACTCTGTACATAGCGCCCCGCTGAGCTCCGCACTCTGTACAGATCGCCCCGCTGAGCTCCGCACTCTGTACAGATCGCCCCGCTGAGCTCTGCACTCTGTACAGATCGCCCCGCTGAGCTCTGCACTCTGTACAGATCGCCCCGCTGAGCTCTGCACTCTGTACAGATCGCCCCGCTGAGCTCTGCACTCTGTACAGATCGCCCCGCTGAGCTCTGCACTCTGTACAGATCGCTCTCCTAAGCTCGGCACTCTGTACATAGCGCTCTCCTATGCTCTGCACTCTGTACATAGCGCTCTCCTATGCTCTGCACTCTGTACATAGCGCTCTCCTATGCTCTGCACTCTGTACATAGCGCTCTCCTATGCTCTGCACTCTGTACATAGCGCTCTCCTATGCTCTGCACTCTGTACATAGCGCTCTCCTATGCTCTGCACTCTGTACATAGCGCTCTCCTATGCTCTGCACTCTGTACATAGCGCTCTCCTATGCTCTGCACTCTGTACATAGCGCTCTCCTAAGCTCTGCACTCTGTACATAGCACTCTACTAAGCTCTGTACCCAGTGCACTTCCGAGCTCTGCACTCTGTATGCAGTGCACTGTGCATGTAGTGCACTCCTGAACTCTGCAAATAGTGCTCTCCTAAGCTCAGCACTCTGTACGCATTACATTTCCAAATTCTGCATTCCTGGTGTTTAACAATGCCCCTTTAAGATCCTCCCACTGTTGCAAAATGTTCAACAGGGAAGGAATGGGGGAGGTGTTTGGCTGTGCTCCTGCACCTATTCTCTGAGAAAAATAAAAAAATCCCTGGTGTACAATATATAGGTCAGGTAAATGTGATTCATTATGCTTTCACCGTATGAACATCCACAACATGCTAACCACACAGCTGAATCCATCTATACTTATCCCTTCATACAGTGCATATAACCAGGCTTTTAAGACATTTTATCTTTGGTTCATAACCCCCTCCCCACATCTGTAAACACATAACCACAAGCCATTAGGTTATACGAGGCATATGGCAGTAAGAATGACTATCAAATTTAAGGAGAAAAAGTCAGAAAAGCTGCACAATTGGATGTTTGAAGAAGGCAATAAAAAGAATATATTGTGAATATGCAACTCACATAGAATTAGGTTGGTTATTTTCTTCAGTTAAAGCAAGTAATAAAGAAGTCTTTATAATTTATTTGCCAAAATAAAAAAAATAAAAAAACCTTTTGTAATAGATACAGCTAGCCAGATCAACCAACTGGTTGTGTGAAAGAAATTAGCTTGATTCTCTCATTAACACAGACAGTGTTGGCAGAGGAACCTCTCCTGCTGGGCCATTGTATTCTCCCATCCCCGCCATGAGAAGACAGTGATTTTTGCTAGTAGCTACACCAGCCGCTAAACAATCGTATGTAAAATCCAGCAGGCTGGTTGTACCCCGGTTGATCGATCTATCAACTTGGCACATTCAGCCTGCACATACATGGTTTTAACCATTGTCATGCATGCTGTATATAATTAAACTTATAGGAAACAAACCAGGCAACATCCAACTTGTTATAAAGGTCAACATAGACTGATAATCATCCCCCAACTCCCAGGTTACAGGAAGTCTCCTAATGTAAATGGACTTATAAATATGTGTTAGGATATAACTGCAGTTCCAATTCCAGCAAAGAGGTAAATATGCAAAGCCATATGGTTAACAGAGCTGGCAAATAACTACTGTGGGGTATGTTCCAAACAAACTCAAGTAGGGGTAACAAAGTATTACATTTCCTTCTTCCATATAGAGGGGATAGGATATTCCCTCCGTTTGTCATCACTTGTCCATCCTTCTGGGGTTATGTTCCATCTCAGCACATTCCCATGTTATTAAAGAAATTCCTGTATCGGAACTTGCACATTCAGTGTTGGTGCACCCAGCAATGCTGGGATCCCCCACATGTGTTCGATAATGTGCCATGTGGTCTTTGGAATACTTTCTTTTATTAGAAAGAGAAATAAGAACAGTGCGGTAAGCACCATGACAAAAAACATAAATAGGAGAGTCGATTTACATATATCCACATAGAACTTATACAACAAAAAAGAAAAAAAATTGTGATGTTTTGATGCAAAGCAAAATAAAAAGTAACAGGGCATGTAGTACCTATAGCTAAACAATGCAGTATTACAGTAACATATAGACAGTCATCCATAATACCTATTAATACCTATTGATGGAAAGCTTGTGGCTCACAGTAGTGCAAAATTAAGTATATGCAAAACATAATTTGTGCATGTAGAGGTATGCTCCAACCATTTATCCCAGATTTTATGATATTTAGCCGGGCACCCTCTATGAATATATAAGACTTTTTTGTTTGGCAACGTGGTGTTAACGTCTGCCACTCAATTCTGGATGGTCGGTGGTGATGTCCTGAGCCAAACCCTTGCAATCAACAATCTGGCTATAAAAAGCATTTCTTGCAGGAAAATATGAAGATGTTGGTCATTATTTGGATTAGGAAGGAGGCCCAAAAGGCATTGTTTAGGGCAGAGGGTTAGTGGAAAGCCCATTTGATCATGAAGGAACCTAACACTTGTGTCCAGTAGCCTTGAATAGCAAGACAAGACCATATTAGGTAATAACAAGTTAAGCTGGTCTCTCATCTGAGGCACAGAAAACTATACTGTGCCTGGTACCAAGATAGACGAATAAGGTTATATGCAAGATATACAAGTGGTTAAGGGGTCAGAAAGTTTAGGGGAGACTAGCATACAGGATTCTAATACCTCATCCCAGTCTTCATCGTCCAGCTCCCCCACCCAACAGGTTTTCAATTGATAGGCTAAGTTAGTGGCTGCCGGGTGTAGGAGGTAAGTATAAAAAGTAGAAGTTCATTTTTTGAGAGTCTGAACCTGTAAGTACATCAAATGGGAATAGGGAATCAAGATTGGGGATGGAGTCCCAAAATTGGGTGTGTAAAGCGTGGCGGAGCTGAAGATAATGGAAAAACAGTTGGGTAATTCAAACTCTTGAGATCTTGAAATTATTTAAAACCTCTATTGGAAAGAACATGAAAGACGTATATGACCCCTCTACCAACCCACAAACCCATAGTTAGGCACCCTAAGTAGTTCAGGCAGATGAGGATTACCCCAAAGGGGTGTGTGGACATGAAAAGGAGCATTTGCTTTACACGTAGCTAATTCCCAACTTTACAATGGTGATATATCATTCCCCTATGGCCTTTCTGTTTTATAGGGTCACGTATCTCACTCAATCGGGAAGAGGTGAATAACTGGACAGGAAGTGTTGAAACATACTACAGTGATAGAATGCTACTTACTCTTGTCAAAGTGAAAAAAAAATGGGATAATTGGAAGTTAAATAATACAGATTGGGGTCCGGAAGAGCTGTACCACCCAAATTCATGGGACTTTTTAAGGCTCGCCATGACAGTTTATGCCAGGAGGTACCCCATATAAAAGTATTGAGTATAGATTCCATGGACTTAAAGATATGGAGTTATGTGCCCCATAACTCCAAGAGGAAGACGGGATCATGTCTGTGTTTTAGACTTAAGTGTCAAGTAAAGAGGTTCCAAGTTAAGCCTAACATAATCTTCCAGATATCAGGAGATTGGGATACCCAGGTATTTAATCTGACTAGCTCTTACCAGTGGGAAAGAGGCTTGCTCAGCAGGGGGGGGGGGCCATGTCTAAAGGGAGGATTTGAGACTTTTCCCATACGATTTGCAGCCGCGAGAAATCCCCGAAAGGCTTAATGTGACGCAAAGCTTGGAATTCTTTTAAACTACTGTATGTGCCCAACAGTATGTGGTAAAGCCAGAATTACAAACCTCATGAAGTACACACAGTAAGCTTTTTGGGATGATCAGATGAGTAATTAGATGAACTATGTATATATAGTATACTGCTGAGAAGCAAATACGTATCTATATCTGTAACTGTGATCTACCGTATATGTGATGCTGTGATGATATATTAGTGGGAGTTGAATGTGCACGTTCTGATAGAACAAGATTTGATGAATAATATTGTATTATGCTGAGATGGCATAAAAATCCAGAGTGACCAAGTGACCACAAATGGAGGGAAAGTGTCTCCTGAGTATGGAAGAATTAACTATGACACACTTTGTAACCCAGTCTTGTGTTTTGTATGGAACATACCACACAGAAGTGGGTTGCTATTTGCCAGCTCTATTAACCACATGGCTTTGTACACTCACCTCTTTGCTGAAATTAGATTCTGACACATACTCATTAGTGCAGGTTACATTAGAAGACTTCAGAAATCAACAGAGGCCTCGGGCTTGAGAGATGATTATCAGCCAATGTTGTCCTATATGTGTTTAATCATATACAGTATGCATGACTTGAATATGGGTGTACCCCAGTGTAAAGTTTTAAGTTACAGATCTATCATGTTTTAACGGGTTGCTATATGAAGTTTCTTGATATTGTGAATTTTCTAGGACTGGTTTTGTATTGACTAATTGGTTTTCTTAATGCATCAGTTTTCCAGTTCCTCTTCATTACTGGTATGGAATACTGTATTTTTCGCTCCATAAGACGCACTCCCCCCCCCCCCCCAAAAAAAAATGGGGGCAAATGTCTGTGCGTCTTATGGAGTGAATATTGAGCAGGCCTCCTCTCCAACCACTCCATCGGTATTTGGTCTGTCCTCCAGCGCAGCAAGTGATGTAATCGCGAGTCACCACCCCTGCACGGTGTCACCGTGGGGAGATCCGCAACAGACCCTGATTTACCACATCTATCTCTGAGATGGCACATGGCTCCCCCACCCTATCCATCCACTCTGTCTCTGGGTCTACCGCAACACCACTTACAACAATGACAGTGAATGGCATAGAGACACATTCAGGAACTATCCATTTGAGGACAGGCATTGTAACACAGCCACTGGGACTTGTGGCTAGAGACTGCCTCACTGAGTTGGCAGATCCTATGTAAGTTCACCACATTGACAACATTTGGTTCAGAATATTTTTTTTCTTGCTTTCCTCCTCTAAAACCTAGGTGTGTCTTATGGTCAGGTGCGTTTTATGGAGCGAAAAATACGGTAGTATATTTTTGAAGGATGCAACATACATGAAGCCCCAGAGAAATTACATATATAAAGGTGTTTTTTTTTGTTTATGTGCGAGAGATTAACTTATACATGACTTCATAACCAGGTAAGGAATGTCCCCATGCATGTACCTTTTTCAGCAAGTCCTGGGCTCTCTACATTCACTGTTTGGCTGAATGTTTCATGCAGTTGTTTCATCATTTTCTCAGCAGTGGTGTGATACAGATGTGTAGGTGCAGAGCATTTCATCCAAAAAGATAATAGTGACGGCATATCATGAAATCCAGAGATAACTTAGAGAGGGAAAAAAGAAAAACTGCATTAAACAGATGATTCTAAATAGAACATGGCCCATACCTACCAAATTTTATTTGTACCAGCTCTAATGCAGTAAGTCAGAATACAAAATACAACAGAGGGTTAGGAAAACCAGTTAACGGTATACAACTGTCCTGAGACCCTTTGAACACTGGCCATACACCAGGCAATTTTGTGCCAACTTCAAACACATCCAGTGGCGACTGGTCCACAAGGGGCGAAAAGGCGCCAGACCAACAGGTCTTTACCAGGTCCGTCACCCCCTCACAGGCATGTGACCACATCCCGAGGCCCCAACTGGCCAATTTCATATTGACCTCGGGGCACATAGACCTCCCACCTTGTGATACCAAAGATTTGGTTTCCGGCCAATCAGGACAGGAAGACCCAGAACCCGCAAAGAAAACCGGGAAAGACAGAAGTGGCGACGCGGGTACCAGGGGAGCCGTGACAGCTGGAGGGCTTGGCCGTAGGGTGAATGCGGTCCCCAAAATCCTCCAGCACCAGTCGCCACTGAACACATCCATCCAACTTACAACTGCAAATGTAACCAATGCATCAAAGAAACCCACAATGATCTATTTCTATGTAGCTTCTATGTCACTTTAATAAAATCAGCAGGAAGCATAAGTGAATTGGACTGTGTGTTTTCTTTGCTAGAAACAACCCTGGGTTATGATTAGTAGAACTCAGCAAGCAAACCAACAGGCAACATTCAGGTTGCTTTTTTTTTTTTTTTTAATAGGCAAGGAATCGTTGCCTGTTGGTTAGCTTGCGGAGTTTAGATTTCCTGGCTTGTCTTCGGTGTACCCATAGTGATTTGCTACTGCTGTTGGTCTGATATCCGGATGCTGGTCTAGATTACGGGCTCGATATTGCTTGCCCTCTGGTAAGCGCGCAATTGTGTGTGGTGGAGGTTCACAAATATTGGTGGTTTTTGGCTACACAGAAGAATTAATTTACCTTCATTCACTTCACTGGACTGTTCCTTAATATGTATTCATAATTTTTTGTGGATTTGTTATTTGTTATTTATTACCTATTATTGATTTGGGGTTTATTAGTGGTGGGTTGTAAGTTGTAATACACTTTATCCTATCACTTTACACATATTGTTCACATTTTTTTCTATTTTAATTAATTTGCGCAGCTTTTTCTTTTTTTTTTTTAATAAGTGCTGTACACATGCTACTGCAGGCAGTCGTCCAGGTGAATGGAGCCGCGTTGCAACCGCTTGCATTGCAAACAGTTGCGACAAAATGATCTTGCATTTAGGGGGTTAAAACCGGCGGTGAGAAGGCAACATATCACCTCTTCACCACATGCCAAATACATCTGAAAATAAATCTGATCATGAATCGCTTTTCAGAGGCGAGGCAGCCCCTGCCACTATTACGAACAAGCCCTAAAAAAGCAGTTCCGTTCATACAGGATTAGGGGTCAAGATTAAGAGTAATGTACATACATACTTGCACTAACACACTCACATACATGCATACAAACACATACATGCACTAACATACATACCGTATTTTTCGGACTATAAGGCGCACGTAAAAGCCTAAATTTTCTCATAAAATCGACCGTGCGCCTTATATATGACCTTCGTGGAAAAAGCCACCCGGTCTCTTACCGTAAACTGACGTACCGTAAACCTCTCTCAGGTTGTTCTACTGCGTGACTGATAGCGATGAGTTTGAAATCCGCTTCGTAAGCATGTCTCTTAACAGGAGCCATTTTTGGGGCAGCGGGTATACCGTAGAAAATGAACGAATGAATGCGCACACCTCCTGACTAAGATGGCCGTAATGCCCAATCCAAGCAGTGCAGCTTCGTGAGCATTACGGCCATCTTAGTCAGGAGGTGTGCGCATTCATTCGTTCATTTTCTACGGTATACCCGCTGCCCCAAAAATGGCTCCTGTTAAGAGACATGCTTACGAAGCGGATTTCAAACTGAAGGCTATCAGTCATGCAGTAGAGCATGGAAATAGAGTAGCTGCGAGAGAATTCAACATTAATGAATCAATGGTACGAAAGTGGAGGAAGCAAGAAGATGCCCTGCGCCAGGTAAAGAAGACCAAACTGAGTTTCCGAGGAAACAAAGCAAGATGGCCACGGTTGGAGGACAAAATTGAACAGTGGGTTATTGAACAGAGAACCGCAGGTAGAAGCGTCTCTACTGTCTCTATTCGACTCAAAGCAACAGCGATCGCACGCGACATGGAGATCAACGACTTTCGAGGAGGTCCCTCTTGGTGCTTCCGTTTCATGAAAAGGCGGAATCTCTCTATCCGCACAAGAACCACTATGTCACAGCAACTGCCAAAGGATTACGAAGAAAAGCTGGCCATTTTCCATACCTACTGCAAGAACAAGATCAATGAACAGAAAATCCGACCAGAGCACATCACCAACATGGACGAGGTCCCCCTTACCTTTGATATCCCTGTAAACCGTACTGTCGAGAGAACAGGGACCAGTACGGTATCTATACGCACTACAGGAAACGAAAAGTCATCCTTCACTGTAGTTCTCGGTTGCCAGGCTAATGGCCAGAAACTACCACCCATGGTAATTTTCAAGAGGAAGACTCTGCCAAAAGAAAAGTTTCCGGTTGGCATCATCATCAAGGCTAACCCGAAGGGCTGGATGGACGAGGAGAAGATGAGTGAGTGGCTGAGAGAGGTTTACGTCAAGAGACCGGGCGGCTTTTTCCACGAATCTCCATCCCTATTGGTCTGTGACTCCATGCGCGCCCATCTGACAGATACTGTCAAAGCCCAAGTGAAGAAAACTAATTCGGTGCTTGCCATCATTCCAGGTGGATTAACCAAAGAACTGCAGCCACTAGATATAGGTGTCAACAGGTCGTTTAAAGTTAAACTGCGAGCTGCGTGGGAGCATTGGATGACAGAAGGCGAACACACATTCACCAACACAGGGAGGCAACGCCGGGCGAGTTACGCCACTATCTGCCAGTGGATCGTGGATGCCTGGGCGAAGGTATCAGTCACCAGTGTAATCCGAGCTTTCAAGAAGTCCGGAATTATCACTGAACAGCTAAGTACCGGTACCGATGACAGCAACGAGCCTGACTCGGATACTGATGAGAATGATGAGAGGGATACGGGCGTGCTTGATGCCGAAATCGCCCAATTGTTAAACTCAGACACTGAAGATGAAGAATTTGATGGATTTGCGGGAGAAGAATAAAGTGAAAAAGTGAGTGTCTGGTTTTGTACGGTATTCACCGGTAACTGAACAGTGTTAATAGTTATTGAAGAATAAAGTGAAAAAATAATTGTCTGGTTTTGTATTTAATTGAACAGTGTTAAGAGTTATTGTTATAGACCATTTTATGGTTATTGCTAAAGAGTTGAATAAAATTTGACTTACAGTACCGCATCCGAGTTGTGTTTCATTAAATGCGCCTTATAATCCAGTGCGCCTTATAGTCCGATGCGCCTTATATATGGAAATATCCATTATATTAGCCGGTCGTTGCTAGTGCGCCTTATAATCCGGTGCGCCTTATCGTCCGAAAAATACGGTACACACTCACATACATACATACACACAGCCTTTTTTTTAAAACTGCAGTACTGTACCTGTGCTAGCACTGCCGGGTACTGGACTGTAGGGGGAGGTGGAGAGGTTAGGACTGAGGAAGATGCCTCCTCCTCCCTCTGCTCTGCATTCACTGTCCTGATTGAGTCCCCAGTGTGCCGTTGTACAGTTGGATGGAGGGGCAGGAGCTCGGTCTGATCCGAATGCCTTTATCAAGAAGGATGCCACAGTACCCTGGTTGCGAAAGGCTGCTCTATGTTATGAAGATACAGAGAGGGTAGGTATTCTGTAGTCCCAACACCCTTCCAGTTCTAGGGTGATAATGCTGCTGCTATGAATATAGAGTGTAACTATGTGAGTGTTGTCAACCTAGGATAGATAGTGTTACTGCCAGGATCACTAAATGAAAATAAAGTGAAAAATAAATAAATTGCAGCCACTGCATCTAAGGACCAGTAATCTGCAATATATTAAAATGTTTGTTTTTGAGTTGTGGGGAACCTTGAAGATTTATTCCACATAATTTATCACACAGTTTAATTTAACTTGGAGATGCTTGATGTAATAGGAGCAGTAAAGATGAGAATGGGTGGACTTTCAGTCAGAAGAGAATTATGCTGCCGAATCCACGATAAGAGACAATCTTTAATGTCTTTGTCTATGTCAGTGATGGAGAACCTTGGTACTCCAGATGTTTTGAAACTACATTTCCCATGATGCTCAACTACACTTCAGAGTACAAGAGCATCATGGGAAATGTAGTTCCAAAACATCTGGGGTGCCAAGGTTCACCAACGCTGGTCTATACAATTCCATACCTCCCAACATTTTGAGATGGGAATGAGGGACACCTACCAGCAAACGTATGTAGGCATAGGACACGACCTCTGCCACACCCCCTTAAAGGAGAATTAACCAAAAAAAAGGTTAATTAATTAAATCCACAAGAGATTTCCTTTTTTACCACTACTATTCCTTTATATTGACTTTAAAAATGTACAAATGCAGCAATTTAGAAATTGGATGGAAAGTTTAGCACTGGGAAACACTTTTTGAAAGATAAAAAGTGCATTTTATATACAACTATGAGGATCAGACCAAAATGAGGGACAAATGAGGGGGAAAGAGGGAGAAAGAGGGACATTGCTCCAAATCAGGGACAGTCCCTCGAAATCAGGGACAGTTGAGAGCTATGGTATTACTATTATACATATTTATAGGGAAAAAAAAATGTTAATCCATTTTTAAGTTAATTATGTTTTAAAATACTACCAAAAGTTGGTTCTCCTCAAAGAAAAAGCCTATACCTCCACCGTGATCATTTCTAATGCCTCCTACACCAAAAGCTTTTTTTAAGTTGCTTGTTTTTAGATCAGCTTTACATTGCTTGCTATAAGATTACTGAGGTCACTGCACGAGAAGCCACCACCTTCCACTACTATTATTAGTAATGTCATTAAACTGAGAAGTGACATTCACAAGCTTCGGTGTGGAACAGAGGTCATTTCAGTTTATAACACTTGCATTTTATGGGCTTTTTTCCAGACATGTAATAAACTAGTCTGCTCTGTGCAGCTCTTGAAAACAGTAATAGTCTCCGCTCGGTGTCCATCAGTCACGGCCTTCAATGACCTGTCAGCCATAACTTACCTTCTACAACTGAATTTGTGTTGTCCATATTCTCTCTACTGATGTCGGAAAGTCTCTTGATGACTTGGCATTGCTTGCCTAATTTCTTTTTCAGGTCTCTTAGAACAAATAGAACTTGACTTGATATAATTATTTGCTATAATAAAACACATCCACAAAAAAAAAAAACGGGATCAGTATAGTAGACATGCCGTTTCATATTCAACATTCCAGGCAACAAGTGAAAGCAATGAATGAACTCCTAATTTTGTTCTATGTAATAGGCTGCAGCAAGTTCCTAGATAGTTCCACACGTGTGGTTTCTACAAGGGTCTGCTTCCTAAAGTGTGTACTGTGCGACTTTCAGAATAAAATCTGACCAGCAGCCAGCCAGCAGCCAGCAGCTGTTTCTCACTCAACTACCTAGACCACCCAAACCTAGATCATCTGACTTTACTGTAGCTCATCATACTAATGCCAGAGGTGACAGTGCCACCTACTGACAAAAGGGAGAAGCCACAGCTGAAGCAGGATTAGGAGGAAACCCATTAAATCCATAAAACCTAAAAATTAGCCAAGCTAGCTACCACCCAGCACAGCTAAATTTACCTGTAGCCTTGTTTTAGGACAAGGGTGCTACATACCTCTGATTGTATGAATTTTGAAAAATGCATGAATTTTGAATGCACTTTATTTTATGTGCTGCACTGTTTTTGATATGCTTTATTAGGTTGGTCATAGAGTTGCACAATTAATCGTCAAGAATCTTTATCGCGATCTTGACTAAAGCGTTTCACAATTCTTTCTATGCAAAGAATTCTCTCTGCTCTTCTGAAGCCACAGCCTTCAAAACAAAGTAAGAGAAAAAACAGGCAGTCTGCCAAAAATCTAAATATTCTTTATCAGTTGAACTTAAGTATAAACATTGTAACAATTTGTCAATGGAATAAACTTCCTGTGTAAGTGAAAAAAAGTTTAATCAATTCAACACTTTTTCTGACATTTGTTGGTTTCAAGTTAAAATATTTTTTTTTTTGGGCTAGAAAATTACTTAGAACCCCCAAACATTATATTTTTTTGTTTTAGCACACACCCTAGAGAATAAAATGGTGGTTGTTGCAATATTTTATGTCAGACTGTATTTGCGCAGCAGTCTTTCAAATGCATTTTTTTTAAAATAATTGCTTTAATTAATAAAAAAACAAAACAAAAAAAACACAGTAAAGTCAGCCCAATTTTTTTTTGTATAATGTTGATTTTACGTCGCGAGAACCGTGGTCTTTTTATTCTAAGCAAAAAAATTGTGATTCTTATTTTGGCCAGAATCGTGCAGCTCTAATTGGTCACTTATTTATGTGCCAGCTGCTCTAAACTCTGAGCGCTCACTGTTATTTTGTATTTGAGTTTTATTAGTTTGGATGGCCCAACCCCAGAGCCAAGTTAGATGACCTGATATTTCCACATGTGCTGTACATTGACAATCTTATCAACACTCATCTTCACCGTAAACAGACTGTTGTGCTACATATATCTCAAAAGTACTTGAAGTGGCTGCAGGCAGTTCTTTATTTTGGGTAAACAGATACAAATACTACCCTTATAAAGCCAAGGTCATCTCAAATAACTTCTACTCAGTCATGTTTCTGAGATTTGAACATATAAATGATGAATGTTGTTCTGCCCCATAGAAAAAAAAATCATATTACTACTACTATTTACTTTATTTAAACTAAAAACTTTAAAACTCACTTTCTATGGACCCATTCACTCAATCACTAGAGCTTTAATACATTAATAAACTGCTGCATAAGTTCTAAACTCTATTCAAAGTACATATTCCTAATGTTAAAAAGTACCTTCTATTGCTTGCACACTGCAAAAATCTCCACATTCCTTATTTTTTTTTGCTATGATCTGACTTTCTGTTGGAGTGTGGCTATGTTCTTTCTCCATGGTCACACTGTATGTAAGAGCATAGCCACCTTCTCCTGTTCACTCCCAAGATGGACTGTGAGATGCACTATATTGGCAAAAGTATTGGGACGCCTGCCTTTGCACGCACTTGAACTTTAATGGCATCCCAGTCTTAGTCTGTAGGGTCCAATATTGAGTTGGCACACCCTTTGCAGCTATAACAGCTTCAACTCTTCTGGGAAGGCTGCCTACAAGGTTTAGGAGTGTGTCTATGGAAAAGTTTGACCATTTTTCCAGAAGCGCATTTGTAAGGTCAGGCACCGATGTTGGATGAGCAGGCCTGGTTCTCAGTCTCCGCTCAAATTCATTCCAAAGGTGTTTTATTGGGTTGGGGTCAAGAGCAGGCCAGTCAAGTTCCTCCACCCCAAACTCACTCATCCATGTCTTTATGGACCTTGCTTTGTGCACTGGTCCAAATCATTTGGTGGAGGGGGGATTATGGTGTGGGGTAGTTTTTCAGGGGTTGGGCTTGGCCCCTTAGTTCCAGTGAAGGGAACTCTTAAGGCATCAGCACACCAAGACATTTTGGATAATTTCATGCTCCCAACTTTTTGGGTACAGTTTGGGGATGGTCCCTTCCTGTTCCAACATGACTGTGCACAAACAAGGTTCATAAAGACAGGCATGAGTGAGTTTGGGGTGGAGGAACTTGACTGGCCTGCATACAGTCATGTCCTCAACCCGATAGAACACCTTTGGGATGAATAAGAGCGGAGACTGTGATTTGAAGCTGTTATAGCTGCAAAGGGTGAGCCAACTCAATATTGAACCCTACGGACTAAGACTGGTATGCTGTTAAAGTTCATGTGCATGTAAACGCAGGTGCCCCAATACTTTTGCCAATATAGTGCATCTCCCAGTCCATCTTGGGAGTGAACAGGAGAGAGAAGGTGGCTATGCTCTTACATACAGTGGGACCATGGAGAAAGGACATAGCTGGACTCCAACAGAAAGTCAGATCATAGCAAATAAGAATAAGGAATGTGGAGATGTTTGCAGTGTGCAAGCAATAGAAGGTACTTATTAAAGTTGGGAATATGTACTTTGAATAGAGTTTAGAACTTATGCAGCAGTTTATTAATGTATTGCAACTCTAGTGATTGAGTGAATAGATCCATAGAAAGTGAGTTTTAATGTTTTTAATTCAAAAAAAAGTAAATAAGTACAATTTAAAAGGAAGGGTGTATGATGTTTTTTTTTTCTTCTATGGGGCAGAACAACATTCATAATTTATATGTTCAAATCTCAGAAACATGACTGAGTAGAAGTTATTTGAGATGACCTTGGCTTTATAAGGGTAGTATTTGTATCTGTTTACACAAAATAAAGAACTGCCTGCAGCCACTTTATGCACTTTTAAGATAAATGTAACACAACAGTTTTTTTGTTTATGGTGAAGATGATTGTTGATAAGATTGTCAATGTACAGAACACTTGGAAATATCAGGTCATCTTAGTCCGTAGGGTTCAATATTGATTGGTCCACACTTTGCAGCTATAACAGCTTCACCTCTTCTGGGAAGGCTGTCCACAAGTACTTTTGGCAATATAGCATGATGTGCATAGAATAGTGTACACGATAGCAACTAACATGCACTGCTTGTGCCAAACAAATAGAAGTAAAGGGGAAAAGGAGAGGTCCGGGTGCTCACTAAGGATGTTACAGACAGACAGAACACCACAGTAATAATTTGTAAAATAGATTACAGGGCCATTAAGTAGTGATTGTGTATGGATAATTTTTAAGGATATTGTTTGGTGTCACTTTTAGGTAGGAGGCTGAAATCAGTAATTTCCAGGACATTGGTGAACGTTTTTCTGTTTTTTTAAACAATTCATTGACACTATTGTTCTGTAGTACAGTTTACAATTATCAGTTGCAAGGAAGTGAAATTATAATAGCTGACTGATCAAGTCATTTCCATCATATTTAACTCACTGAGACCCAGGGGGTTTTTAATGTAGAAAAGGAAGAAAAATACGGAGATGTGGCGACCAATCATATTTCATCTTATTTTCTGGAAAATTAAACCTGGCATTTGGTTGGTAATAATGTAAAAATATATTACTGCAACGTCCTGATATCGCTCATAGAGTGATATTAAAAATGTGAGAAAAAAACTGTTGAAACTTAATGTGAGACACACACAATAAACAGAATAAAAGATAAAAAAGCTGTGCTGAATAAATACTGTGATATAACTATTGTGACATATAAGTATTAACTGTGCATCAGATATAATGGAGGTGATGAATACTCCATATGACTCAATATTAAGTCAATATGATAACACAACGCTGATATAGCATGCATACAAAAACAAAACAAAAACAAAATAAAAGGCTACAAGAGCTCTCTCTGTGTCCAATTGACTCCGATGGATTGCTGAACAGATATTCCACACAATATAAAGTTCAAAGTAAGAGTTTAAACGATGATTCCTCAACCCTCTGTTCCATGATGACATAAAAACAAGACACCCAAGAAGATGTGACAGGGTACAACAGTAAAGATCATCCACCACTGATAATACTGCCGCTTACCAGCTTGCTAGATCTCGTTTAACCGCTTCCCGACCGATGCACGACGATGTACGTCAGCAAAATGGCACAGGCAGGCAAATTGGCGTACATGTACGGCCATTTAAAATTGCCCCTGTGCCATCGCTTGCACGCCACCAGCGGCGTGCGCGCGTGCCAGTCGGGACCCCAGTGAGTCCAACCCCGGGTCCCATGGACTCGATCGCCGCGGGGATACCCGCGATCGTCTCGCGGCTAGATACTGTTTACATCGGCATCTCCCCGTTCTGCCTAGCAACAAGTGACACTGATCTCTGCTCCCTGTGACTGGAGCAGAGATCAGTGTTCTGTAACTCACAGCCACACCCCCCACAGTTATAAACACGCCCCTAGTACACACTTTACCCCTACACTGCCCCCTCCTGGTTAACCCTTTCCCTGCCAGTGTCATTTACACAGGAATCAGTGCCTTTGTACAGCAATGGTCCCAATGTGTCAAAAATGTCCGATGTGTCCACCATAATGTCGCAGTCACAATAAAAATCGGTGATCGCCACCATTACTAGTAAAAATTATTAATAAAAATGCCATAAAACTATCCCCTAGTTTGTAAAGGCTATAACTTTTGCGCCAACCAATCAATAATCGCTTATTGCGTTTTTTTTTTTTACCTAAAATATGTAGAAGAATACATATCGCCTAAACGGAGGAAAAAAAAAAATGTTTTATATATTTTTTGGGGATATTTATTATAGCAAAAAGTAAAAGATAATGCATTTTTTTCAAAATTGTTATTTTTTGTTTATAGCGCAAAAAAATAAAAACCGCAGAGGTGATAAAATACCACCAAAAGAAAGCTCCATTTGTGGAAAAAAAAAGGACGCCAATTTTGTTTGTGAGCCACATTGCATGACCGCGCAATTGTCAGTTAAAGCGACGCAGTGCCGAATTGCAAAAAGTGCTCTGGTCTTAAGCCAGCAAAATGGTCCGGGGCTTAAGTGGTTAAGGAGATCACATGTGCCTGTGGCTTTTTCCCCAGCCCCAGGTCTCTGTACTACGATAGCAAGATGTTTCCAGATACTCCATTCACGCATTCCCCATGTAAGGATAGAAAGGCCTTCCGAAAGCCAGGGAAAGACTGCAGTATTCACAGTATTTATTCAGCGCAGCTTTTTTATCTTTTATTTGGTTGGTCATCCCAGGCAACATCTCACTATTTTAACTTTTTTTCATGTTTTTTTATATAAAAAAAAAACCATCATTGCTCCAGAGACAACACTGAAAATGTAGTGCTGGGAAGATTTATGGTGTGCTACAGAATGCATCGCTTCCATATTGAGAGCTCTTGCAGAGAGCTGCAGCAGCCATCATGGCCCTATCAGTGCTTTTACTTAAACTAAATTTTAATTGAAACAGAATACAAGAGCCATAAGCCTACCTCCTGGCCTAGTCAGTCTAATAGGGAAATAGAGTCAGGTTCGTGGCTCAACTATACTGCTTAAATTAGAATACAGTTTAGGTGGCAAAGGGTTAAAACTATGGCATAAGTCCTTCGTTGCCAGCCCTTTAAGCTTTAGAAATGCAAGCCAGAGTGTGGTGTGGTGTATCAACATATACCATCTAAAACTAAAATGTCACAGTTTACCCTTTAAGGTGGTCCTTCATACGAGGTGTGTTCAAAAAAGTTTGGTGAATGGTATCAGAAAAGAAACAAAACAGAAGATACAAACAAATTACCTTTATTGGCCTTCAAAATAATCACCATCCTTCACAACATACTTTTGGAAACGTTCATAAAGCTTCTGGAAACTGTCAGCAAAGGCCTCTTTAGGAATCGATCGCAGAACCGCTGTCACACATTCTTGGATTTCCGCTACGTCCACAAAACCTTGCCCTGACCTTGGACTTTTGCAGGCGGCTCTTTTTGGGTTATGGGGAAGACCATGAACGCCATTCCATTGATTGTCGCTTGGATTCCAGATGGAACTGGTAGCACCAGGTCTCATCTCCTGTGACCATGGTTCGTAGAAAGGATGGATCCTGTTCACACATGGTAAATCTCCAGAGGTTTCTATAGGTTTTGCTTTTAGTTTATCTGTCAGCTTATGTGGCGCAAACCAGGAACAGATCTTCCCCTTACCCAAATATTTGCGGACGATGGTGCGCACCGTGTTCTTGCTAATGCCCAATTCCTCCACCGTCAATCATAGAGTCAGTAGCTGATCTCGTGCCAGCATTTGTCGCACTTGCTTGATCATGTCTGGGGTTCTGCTTGTCGACAGCCCACACAAACGTGGCTCATCCTCAGCCGTTTCCTTCTTATCACAAAAAGCATTTGAATGTAAAAAAACATTTTCTGTTCAAAGTTTCCATCCCCTACACTTGCATCACCATTTCATGCGTCTGTCACCGTTTTCTCCAATTTGTAGCAGAACTTGATGTTCACTCATTGCTCCATTGCACTGTAACCCTACCTCTCACACTGACTACGTTTGACTGCCCACAGCGGGTTTACAGTGGCGGTCATGCATAGTCCACGCTAATTAGCGCTTTTTGACTTGTCTCTGGATAGCCATGTGCATGAGCACGCACCTGGCCCATGTTGCCATTGAGATATCGGACCATTCATCAAAATTTTAGACACACCTTGTATAATATAAAAGAGGTAAAAAGGAGCCTTTCATCAAAATAATCATTAAAGTGGTTGTAAACCTCAGACATGAGATATAAACAAAGCATATCCCTCCATAGTGTGTACTTGTCTCAATTAGGAGCACTAAGTGTCATTTCTGTCTGCTGCTAACATGTATCCCTTCTGACAAGTTTTCCTGACACCAAGAGATAAATGGCGACAGGGGAGGGAGCTCCAGCAGAGTTAGACCTACAGCTCTGTTCTTGTAAGCTGTATGGAGGGGGGGGGGGGGTGTCTCTCCCCTCCAATCAGCTCTCAAAACTCTCCTCCACTGTGCTTTGCAGAGTGCAACTTCTGCTCTTCATTCCCTTTTTCTAAACTCTCAAACTTTAAAAATTCAGCATTTTGAACAGCTGTAGAGAAGACTGCGGATAGACAGATAAAACTTATGGAGGAGGATTTGTTTCATTTTGGAGTATCACCTGAGGCCAATCACTTCACTGGATATATGTAAAGCCTAGTGCACACGTGCGGAATATTGGCCCTTGTGTACGGCAGCTGGTCCAACAGAAGCCGACCATGCGATTACAACCACTTTAAACAGACTCCTATCTCACCTTAATGAGCTCAGAGCAGTACTGCAGATGCCTGACCAACGTGATGTCCAAGCTTTCATTTCCTGTAGTAAGGGGCAGGGGACTGCTTGCAACGCTGGTGCCTACTCCAGTGTCCTCCGTGAGTGCCTCGCTCAGGTGCCCTCTGGCTTCTGGATGCTCAGTTCTATAGCTGTAAGACAGAGCAATTAAAACGTATGCAGAATAATGACAATACATTGCATTGACTTTACATCCCAGCACACTAATGACTCTAGAAAATCTATCAAAAGCAGCATATAAATATTTCTATTAAAAACTATACTTAAAAACCATACAGATAAAAAAAAAAAAAAAAAAAAAAAAAACCAAGCACTGCTGAAAACAAGCTTGTTTTAGGATGCAGTCAGAGATGACAATTTCTTTGGCTCCCTGTACATGCATTGTAAGTGAACTTCGGCATTTTCCAATATTTCTCTTTTTCACCAGCTCTCCAACACGTTTTTTTTTTTTTTTTTTTTTTAAGATCAAAGGCTCAGACAAGAAATTCAAGGGTTAGAGAGCAAACATAATCACAGAGAGGAGGGAAACCCTAAGTATTAATGAGTCACGTTTACATGGCAAATACTGTCATGGCTAGAGGAGTGTAAATATTTATATGTATGTAATATGGCAATTGTGAACGTAAAAGATTGTACTATGCAAGCAAAAAGACCCAATTTACGATCGGCAAAACAATCATAGTATAAATGTTTTTACTATTTACGGAAGTGGTTTGTAGAAAATTGCGGATTAAAGGCTATCTCCCTGGGAAAGGATATGAAGTTCCACTTTAAAATGGATAGCGGGAGGGAAATGTAATAACACATACCGCCATGCTGTTATTTCTGAGATATGGCTCTCAGGAAACCTTACCTGGGATGGAGTGATACTGTTAAGTCAATGCGGTAAAGGTCTGTGCGCTTTCCACTTCTTATACTGGCTACAATTAGCCACTTGTAATGGTGACTCCATAGACTTCTATTGCATAAATTGATTCCATTTATAAAATTTAGCAGGGGTCAAAACAGACCACTATGATCTGGGCATAGTTTTCTGAGAGCCTATCTCAGAAAGGGCAGAAAACATTACACTTCCCTCTCTTCTTTACAATTCTATTTACTGGAGATCTACTTTCATGTAGATATCTTGACCAGGAGGAAAAAAAAATATTTAGGGACTTTTTTTTTTCTAGATGCGCTTTTGTGCAGCGCTGGAATCCTAGGTCCAATTCCCACAAAGGACACAATCTAGAAAACGTTTTCATGTTCTTCCTTTGATTTAGTGACTTTTTTTTTTACAACCCAAAAGCAAGTAGAAATAGAATTAAGTTAATTGACCTCCCCAACACCTCCTGAGTATGTGTATGTTCAACTATGGTGGGCAGAAACTGATGTGAATGGCTTAAGTACATGATAAAGAATTATTCAGCTCCATATCAACATACATAAGATAATAAAAAAAAAAAAAGAAAAGTGACCAGCAGAGCTACAAAGCAGAAAGGGCCCCTCTCCTCTGCAGACTGAGTAATACAAATAATTATAATTTTATATTAAATTTAAAAAATATTTAAATATTACAAAACAGTCTGGATAGCAATTTTAATATATATTAATTTCTATTTTAACAGAACTGGAGTTCCCCTTTTTATAGCATTGATTTTTTTAAATTGCAGTGACTTTTTTTTTGAAAAAGACAATATTAAAACGATCGGTTTTATATCTAGCAGCATGGGGTCCGATATTGCACTGGTGTCCAACACAATCAATCAGTTTGTTTGTATAGCCATCTTGTAATGAGTTCTTATGTACTTAAGGGGTTGAGTTATATACGACAGGCAAACATCGGTCAGTAAAATACCACCAGTTATATATGCTTTTAGTCATATTTGAATAGTGCAATGTGAATGTGAGGCCGTGAGAAAATTACACATTGTGTTTTCCCTCCAAAGCTTACACAATATATAGTAGCCGTACAACATGCTAAGGAACTGGCATGTAGGAAATCCCCACCAATCTCTGATTTGAACTAAAACCTATAGGGCTTTTCTGAGAGCATCATATACAATGGATATAAAAAGTCTGCTAGGCTATACCAGCCGCTAAACATAATTGCATGTAAACCTGGCAGGCTGGTTGTACCCCCGTTGATCGATCGATCAATTCAGGTTGCCCATACATGGTTCGAACCGTCTATAGCCTGTTCTTATATTTCTCTTTCTAATAAAGAGTTTGAGGGGGTGTGTAGACTTGTTATATCCACTGTGTACATAAACGCTAAAAGGTACTTTAACTATACTACTAAATATAGAGTTCATAGAAAAATAAATAGGCCAATACCAGCATCCTTGGTGCTACACTTTACAATCCCAACTTTGGGAATTGGGAGCAGTACCAGACGTCATTAAAATGATTGGATTTAATAAATTCAGTTCAATCTATCATGGCATTATGAACCTTTATTTTTAAAGGCTTTGTCTTCCTTGAATATTGTTTGGAACAGGATTTGGGTGTTGCCTAAAACATTGAAAAGATCTTTGGAATACATACCTTTGCTTCTCCATCTCAGTCTCTGAAAAAACTGAATCTGCACCTCCACCGTTACAAATCCCGCCACCATCCTCATCAACATCATCCTCATCAAAGTCAGAGGTGTTCAGGAAATCAAAGCTTTCTAAAGCACTCTCAACAGTTAGACTTATACTGGAAGACCTGCTTCGGTTTACAGATGACTTGCACTGCAAAGGTAGAAGGAACCAGTGAAGATCAGACACCAGACATACTTATTTGTCACATACATAGGTGAGAGGAACACATTGCAATAAGACATACCTGATAATCGGGAGGACTCTATCTTCTAATATTGGTTTGCTGTCTACAATGGCTAAATCATGATAACTCATAATAATTATATATATATATATATATATATATATATATATATATATATATATATATATATATATATATATATATATATATATATATATATATATATATATATATACACACACACACACACACACACACACACACACACCTACTGTGCAAACGTTTTAAACAGGTGTGAAAAATGCTGTAAAGAAAAAAAAATGTATATATATATATATACATACAGAGTATAGTACTGTGTAAAGGTTTTAGACAGGAGGGAATAATGCTGTAAAGTAAAAATATATATATTTAATTGTTTATTTTTTTATCAATTTACAAAATGCAAACTGAGAACAGAAGAAAAATCTAAAATAAAATCAATGTTTGGTATGACTACCCTTTGGCTTCAATTCAGCATCCATTCTTACACTTGCACACTTTGCACATTTGCATGAATTCAGGGGTTTTGTAGGATTAAAGTTAGGTGTATGATTAATTATACCAAGCAGCTGCTAATGATCATCAATTTCATATGTAGGTTAAACACAGTCATTGAAACAGAAGCAGCTGTGTAAGGCTTAAAACTGGGTAAGGAACAGCCAAACTCTGCACTAAGATGAGGTTGTGTGTTACAATATTTTTTATAAAGAAGATTAAGATATAATACATAAACAGGGTATTACAGATATGTTATATAAAATAACATTAATGAATATTCAATTAAACTTATTGGGAATAGTTAAAAAAAATAAAAATAAGAAAAAGGTAGGAAACAGATGAAATAAAGAAGCATAGAAGAGGTGGTTTAGGATATGCTGGGTTTTATATGAATGGTGGATTACCCATATAATTTTATAGAGAAAGTAAAGAATAATCAATATTAAAGTCGAGTTCCACTCTGAACTTAGGATTTTTCCGTCATATTTACCTGTAAAATCCTTTTCTTGGAGTACATCACAGGACACAGAGCAACCATAATAATGACTATATGGGTTATTCGTGACCTACTGGTGGATGGACACTGGCAGATAGTCAAACAGGAAGTCCATCTCTATATAACCCCTCCTACACAGGAAGGACCTCAGTTTTGTAGCAAAGCAATGAATATCCCAAAAAAGATGGGAGGGACCTCTGTATCACGTGAGGTACTCCAAGAAAAGGATTTTACAGGTAAGTATGATGGAAAAATCCTAATTTATTTATTGTACATCATGGGACACAGAGCAACCATAATAATGATTATATTGGATGTCCTAAAGCAATGCCTTTGAGGGGAGGGTGACACAATCACAGAAATTGCCACCTTAGAAGGACTCCTCCTGCTGCCCAAAACATGTGGCCAAAGCAGTATCCTCCATGGCTTTGATATTCATCTGGTAAAATTCTGTGAATGTATGAACAAAAGACCATGTAATGGCCTTAAATCCTGAGCCACGGACACCTGATGGCCCAAGATGCTCCCACACACCTGGTAGCGAGCGCGTTTACCAAAAAAAGGGGCGGGGGACCTTGCCCTTTCAAGCCATAGGCTTGAATAATTAACTGGCAACTCCAATGAAAATAGTTAACTTGGATGCCTCCTGCCCATCCCGGGCTCTACTGGCAGCACAAACCAGGATTCCGGACCTGTACCGACAAATCAAGTAATTCTGACCACCAAAACTACCTCCAGAGTATGCAGTGATCAAGAGCAACTCTAATGCCTCATACACGCAATCTGACATTCCGACAATAAAACCGTGGATTTTTTTCCCGACGGATGTTGGCTCAAACTTATCTTGCATACACACGGTCACACAAATGTTGTCGGAAATTCCGAATGTCAAGAATGCGGTGACGTACAACACGTACGACGAGCCGAGAAAAATTAAGTTCAATAGCCAGTGTGGCTCTTATGCTTGATTCTGAGCATGCATGGACTTTTATGCATTGGAATTGTGTACACACGCTTAGAATTTTCGACAACAAGTTTTCTTGACGGAAAATTTGAGAACCTGCTCTCAAACATTTGTTGTCAGAAATTGCGACAGCAAATGTCCGATGGAGCACACACAGAGTCAGAATTTCCGACAACAAGCTCACATCGAACATTTCCCATCGGAAAATCCAATTGTGTGTACGAGGCATAACACTCCACTTAGCGAAGTGATAGCAACCAAAGAAGCAACCTTCCGAGATAAAGAACTAACCGAATCTCTTGATTGGTTCAAAAAGTGGCCTCTGCAAGGACAGTCAAGATCAAATTCAAGTCCCAAGGACACAAGAATGGCTTGACAGGCGAGACTGCCTATGCTACACGCTGTATGAAGGATGAATCAAGGAGTGAGAAACAATAGCTCCTGGAAAAAAAAATGTATAGGGACAAAACTTGACTCTTAACGGTACTTAAGGCCAATCTCCTTTCCCGTAGGGATTGGAGAAAGAAAAAGAATATCTCCCACTCACATATTTCTGCGGGTGCCACTTCCTGACTTCACCCCAGGAAAAAAATATTTCTAAGTCCTGTAATTGAAGTTCCCCAAAGCTGACTTCCAGGGGCTCAACAGTGCCGAGATGCTGAGATACAGAATGTCAACAATATGCCAAAGAAACAAACCGAAGGTTAATTTCCTAAAACACTAGCAGCACTTAAATTAACACTTATGACCCTTGTCTATAAACACACAATGTTTGTTTTATACACAAAATAAATTAAATAAATTAAATCAGGTAAAAAAAATAAAATAAAAGTGCTATAAAAACACAATAAAAATTTCCTCGCTGTGACCCAGCACAGATCGCAATATTTCACAATAAAAAATTCATCGGAACAGTTCATTAAATTATATAAAAAATTATGTGCAGTTCATTGTTAAGTGAGGATAAAAAGGTCATGCAGCAAATGTTGATAGGTGATTCACCACACAAGTAATTACTCCTCCACCACACCTTCTGTGCAATTCCCTATGGTTATTGCACTTATCAGACTCCGCTAATTTAAACGCTCATCATATAACCAGATACACCATCTCACTTGCATACACGTCCCCAATATATTAGATTCCGCTGGTTCAAGTGCTTATCGTGTCATCAGGTGTGTCGCCTCACTTAACCACTTGCCTACTGGGCACTTAAACACCCCTCCTGCCCAGACCAATTTTCAGCTTTTGGTGCTCTCACACTTTGAATGGAGACCTTGGATTGTGGGCTCCTTAAGGGTAGGGACCGATGTGAGTGTGCAATGTACAGGGATAGGGGCAATTGTAGACACTCAGGTTGAACTTGATGGACTGGTGTCTTTATTCAACCTAACAAACTATGAAACTATGAAACTATGAAATAGAGCTTTCTTTTGGTGGTATTTGATCACCTCTGGGTTTTTAATTTTTTGCGCTATAAATGAAAAAAATAACGAAAATTTTGAAAAAACAACACATTTTTCTTTGTTTCTGTGATAAAATTTTGCAAATTATAAATTTTTCTTCATAAATTTTGCACACAATTTATACTGCTACATATCTTTGGTAAAAATAACCCAAATTATTGGATATTATTTGGTCTTTGTGAAAGTTAGAGAGTCTACAAGCTGAGGTGCGAATCATACAAAATTGATCACATCTGATGTACTGGTGGCCTATCTCATTTCTTGTGACCCGAACAAGCCAGGAAAGTACAAATACCCCCCAAATGACCCCTTTTTTTAAAGTAGACATTCCAAGGTATTTAGTAAGAGGAATGGTGAGCTTTTTGATGTTGTCATTTTATCCCACAATTCTTTGCAAAATTAAGATTTTTTATTTTATTTAAATTTTTTCCACAAAATTGCCATTGTAATAGGTTATTTCTCTCACGTGGCATGTGTATACCACAAATAATGCCCCAAAATAAATTCTGCTACTCCTCTTGAGTATTACGATACCACATGTGTGGGACTTTTTCACAGCCTGGCCACATAGAGAGGCCCAACATGCAGGGAGCGCCATCACGTGTTCTAGGAGCATAAATTACACATCTAACTTGTTGACTACCTATTACACTTTTGAAGGCCCTGGAGCACCAGGACAATGACACATGACACCGACGTGGCACTGAAACATGGCACTGATGACAGATGCCACGTGACACTGACAGATGGCACTAATATGCAGCACTGATGACAGATGAAACTAATACGTGGCACTGATGATACGTGACACTGATGGCACTGATACCTGGCATTGATGACACGTGACACTGATAACAGATGGCATGTGACACTGACAGGTGGCACTGATGACTGAGACACGTGACACTGATATGGCACTGACACGTGGCACTGGGGACAGGTGGGCACTGTATTTTTTTTTTACACTGACCGCTGCAGAGATGCAGCGGTTCATCTCTCTCTCCTCACACGCTGTCTGTGTGAGGAGGGAAAGCCGGCGATGAGAGATGATCTCATATGTTTACATATGAGATCATCTCTCATTGGGCACGCTGATCACGCTGTAAACGGTCGCTGTGATTGGCAGTTTACAGCGATCTGTGACTGGCTGGCCAGCACAGAACTTCCCCGATGCGCGCCCAAACAGAGGACTTTCCACTGCAATTACAGAAATCTTTAATGAGGCTGAAAACAACCCGGCATATGAAGCTGTGCGGATATAGATCTAAAGATAGACCTCATGCCCCTATTCAGTTTCAAAGCTGCTACCATTTAATTGTTTTACAATCATGAGCCCAAAACAAGGCAAACACTGACCCAACTAAGGAAGGCGCAACCACCTCTGAGACTGCTCTAAAATCTTATGGAGATACTCTCAAACACAGCAACCTCAGATGCCTCCCTCACTTAGGAGGGAAACCTGGGCAGTCTCCCATTCAAGTACTAACCAGGCTTGATCCGAGATCAGGCACCACAGTGGCTCAGATCACCCTGATGCCATTGGTCCAACAGGAGATGTGAATATTGCCAGACCACTGAACCTGAGGGCAGTGGCACCCTTCTAAGTCATTTAGCTAGTCTAACAGTTACATAATAAAGCGACTGTATTAGACAAACTAATATGCAGTTCCACAAGAATCCAGGCCCAGACAATGTTGGTCTACTGCTATACAACCCCATAAGTATGCAGGTATACAAGTATTCTTGCCATTCATGCATCTTTGTATACAGCTCAAGGCAATAAGCACATTTTTGTAGTCCTGGGCAAAAAAAAAAAAAAAGATATGTATGTAGTTCTAGGCAACTAAGCACATATGTATACAGTTTAAAAACTAACCATATATGTATGCAGTATAAATGAAAACCTGCTAGCATGCGTTCAATATGCATTTATGGAGGCATGCGTTTATGGAAGCATGTAGGTATGTGCTAAAGCAAATATGCGTTTAGGCAAAACACAAAGCGTGTGTCCATGCAAACATGCACTTACACAATACATGCCCATGTAGACCTGCATTTATGGAATAAGCAAGCATGCGTTTATGAAAAGTGTTTATACAACATATACTACGCAACACGCATCTAAGCAAACCTGTCTATGCACCATATGTTTATGCCAAACATGCATCCACGCAAACATGTATATTTATGCAACACACGTCTATCCAACATATGCTTATAAAAAAACCTGCGTTTCCGCAACATGCATCCATGCAAACACGCTGTCGAAGCCAGCCTTGGAAGGCTGCATGCTGGGCACTGCCCGCTTGTCGGGTTCGGGGGGCCACAGGGTGGGGCCCTCTGCGAACATGTGCCTATGCAGGCTTGTGTTCTATGCAAGTTATTAATAGTCAAGATTAGCCAACTACATAGGCATCCAATATGTGCAACCCATCCTGCGACTTGGGACTGCAAGGTCCCTGACAAGTCGCACCCCATGATTTCCAATGAGTACACTTCACATTCGTGTGACTTCAAGTTGCAGCAACCTCAAAGCAGGTCACTCCAGTCTAAACTTGGCGCAACTCGATAGACCTCAAGATTACACAGGCACTGCTTCACGTCACTGAAAAATTGCATTCAAGTTGTGAAAAGGGAGCCCAAAACTAAGCTCCTGCAGACCCAATGCATGTTATTCTGGAGACAACTCCTTCAAGCGCATCGATGTCCATGGTCATCCAAACGTGCTTATGCCATATGCATGCAACAGCTATGCAAAACTTGTGTTTATTCAAGCAAGCGTTTAGGCAATAAGTTTGCAAGCATGTATATTATGCTGCACCTGGCCAACTGCACTTAGCCCCATACTAGTTTTTACTAGTTTAGCACATATGCATGCCACGCAGCCTTTTCCTGCTTCAGCCTAAAAGTAAGCTCCTGCAGACCAAATGCACATTATTATAAGGTTTGCAAGTATGCACCTGTTTAACTGCACCAAGCCCCATACTATTTTTGTGCCAAATGCACAGTATTCTGGAGACCCAACACTTTAAAGTACACTGCTTGGGTTGTATCGACTTGCAGTTGTACAGCCCCCCCCAATTAAGCAGTAAGTACGCAGTATATGATCATGACTTGTCTGGCCACACATTGCTCCCATAGTATGTATTCACACTTCACTAATATCCATGGGCTGTTATGTCTCAAGAGGCCCTGCAGAAGCTGTCCGTCACATGGCTTTCTCAATATGGCCACCCTTCCACTTCCTGCCTATATAAAAATAGGCCATACTGAGCGAGCCTGCGCCCTCTAGTTCACCATTAAACTAATAAGGTAAGTGAAGAAAAAAACTATCCAAAAATGAGGGGTGGACTTTCCTTTAAAAACAAGATCTAAAATTGGGTGGAACTCCACTTTAAGTGTGTTGGTAAAGTCAAGCCATGGAGACCAGATTGGTTATCAAGTAGGATATATGTTAATTTTTCATCAATCATGGTGCCTATAATTCTTTGCTTCACTTCTCTAACATTCAGGGATGGAGTTCTCCAGGCTTTAGCAATAGTTTGTCGTGTGGCCAAAAATAAATAAATAAGAGAGATTAATTTTATCTCTGGTTTTCTAAAGCTCAGATGTGGTTTATGTAGCAAAGCATGGGTGTAGATTTAAGGATTTGTTAAACATTTCGCTAATCATATCATAAATTTGTGTTTCTGGACAAAAGGGCATTCCCAACACATGTGTAAGTTGCTTTAGCATTACACCTTCCAAAGCAAAAAGGGGAGATCAAAGGAGAAATATGCAATAGTTTTGTTGGAGTCACTCCAGTGAAGGGAGTATTTTATATGCATTCTCTTGGGCTAGCGTATTAATGGAACATTTAGCCACATTGATCCACATTTTACTCAGTTCGGCGAGATGTAAAGGATCTCCTAGATCAATTTCCCAAGCAAGTGCATAGACAGGTTTACTAATGGTTTGGGAACAAATTTGTGAAGCGTAAATAAGAGAAATAATGCCAGGTGAAAGTGGATTTAATTTGCATATTTTTTTAAAAAGAGGGTCGGACAGGTTATGGATGAAGGAAAGAGAAGGGTATTTATAAAATATGTAATTAGAATTAAGCGTGACGATATTGATAGAGGAAGATGTCAACGTTTCGAAAGAGAAGATTGTGTTTTGATCCCTACTAACGATAAAAGGTCATGTATAAATGTAACATTTTTATTATGACACCAAATAAAATTTTCGGAATCCTCCATGGCTGGGGGGGGGGGGATATAGGGTTGTTAAAGCGGTTGTATACCTGCTGACACTTTTCCTTTTTTTTTTTTAATACCCCTGTAAAGCAAAAGGCATAATGAGCTAGTATACACCGCTTCAGTATCTCACCTGGTCCACGGCGAGGGAGATGACATGTTGCCTCGGCATGTCTTCCAGGTATCGCGGCTCCAGCGCTGTGAGTGGCTGGAGCTGCAATTTTGCCACTCCCGTGCATGTGTGCGGAAGACTTCTTTCTGGCAATGCCTGGCGTCTGCTGAGCTTTCAGCTGAGAATCCCCTGTGGGCATGCGCCGCTGCAGTCAGTGGCTCAATACAGGGGAACTATCTCCTAAACCTTACAGATTTAGTAGATTTTTTTTTTTACCTACAGGTAAGCCTTATTATGGGCTTACCTGTAGGTAAAAGTTAAAAAATTGACTATACAACCACTTTAAGAATCCCAGATAAGGGAAGATGTGGAGCTATCAGATGACTAGAGTATTTAAAACAGTCCCAGCAAAAGAGAGAATGGCATAGAGTAGGATCACCTATAAAAGGGACGATTGGAAGGGGGAAGCCGAATTAGAACAACTAGAACACATAACTAACTTTCATAAATCGAATCCCTCAAAACACATTTTTTTTCATGAAAAATGCTGCATTGTATTGTTAACTTTTGTTGAAATACATGGGGGAAATTGTCCAAGGAAACTACTAAGAGAATTAATAATAATTCCCTTGAAAAAAAAAAATGAAATGCTAATTTAAATCTAAACATTTAGACAGAGGATGTGGCATGGAAAATTATACAATATAAGCCGTATTCAATAAAACATTCTTTAGTAATTTAATGTGTAAAAAGAATGTACAGTGCTTTTGTAAAAAAATGTTTTATTTAGTATGGTCAAAGTTAAAAAAAAAATGCAAGTCCTACATTTTTTTATTTTAGTAAATATTGCAAAAAAAATTATAGTATAATCTTCTATCTAGCCAGAAGATGGATTCTGGTCTCCTTTTCACAGATGACACAGTACTACGGTCTCTGTTCTGAAAGAAACTTTTCTACTCAATGCATCATCATAGGATTAGACAAGTAGAGCTTCAAAGTAAACTTAGTATGCTTGTAGCCAACTCATAGTACCATTTGAAATCATTTATTACTTGTTAATATTTTTTTTTTTTTTTACAAAACAAGAACTCTTTAGGTGGGCAACCTACTACACATTTTATGGCAATGTAAGAGATTTTAAAGCTTCTGGATTCAAACATTCCAATTGATCTCTAGGCCAACAGAAATACTAACCCCACCAGATCCCACATTACTGTTGCTTAACATAGGTATTGAGAAATTCCCCCTCCCTTTACCGTACTGTAATCTCCGATGTACTAAGAGTGTCAAAATCTTTAATTATCAGGTTATGGCGGAAGGACCTTTTCGCCTAACATATTTGAACTGATTGCTACAGTTAACCTCAACTGTTTATATGAACGCTCTGTGTCCCTTAGAACCAACTCGCATACTAAATTTGAAAAGGCATGGAAGCCATGGAGTAAATGGTCACAATCTTAACCCCTAATTTTTTGCTGTTGATCTCAAATGTGATGCAAATCCTTTCACCGTTTCCCAGAGTGTTATTGTTTTATTGTTCTCCCTTTAGGATATCTGTGATCCAGTTATGTTTAGCCATATGCATAATTTTGCTACTGATAGAAGCATCACGTCAGAAGATCCTGTCTACGTGTATGTGAAGATTCACTTTACCCACTTAAGAACAGACCTCGTTTTGAGATTTGGTGTTTACAAGTAAAAAGAAAATTTTTCTGCTAGAAAATGACATAGGAAAAAAAATATATATATAATGTTTGGGGGTTTCTAACACCCTAGAGAATAAAATGGTGGTCGTTGCAGTACTCAAACCGTATTTGCGCAGCGGTCTTACAAGCGCACTTTTTTGAAAAAAAAAAAAATACAACAGTAAAATTAGCCCAATTTTTTTTATAGTGTGAAAGATAATGTTACACAGAGTAAAATGATACACAACATGTCATGCTTTAAAATTGTGCCCGCTCGTGGGATGGCGACAAAATTTTTAACCTTACAAATCTCCATAGGCAATGTTTAAAAAATTCTACAGGTTGCATGTTTTGAGCTTCAGGAGGAGGTTGAGGGCTAGAATTATTGCTCTTGCTCCCACGATCGCAGTGATATCTCACATGTGTGGTTTGAACACCGTTTTCATATGCGGGCGCTGCTCACATATGCGTTCGGTTCTTACTTTTTATTTTTTACACTGTTCTTTAAAAAAAAAAATAAAAAAAAAATTTAAGATTTTTATTCCTATTACAAGGAATGTAAATATCACTTGTAATAGAAAAAAAAAGCATGACAGGACCTCTTAAATATGATATCTGGGGTCAAAAAGACATATATACACAAAAATGCATTAATAAAAAAAAAAAAAAAAAAAGAAGAAGTAATTTAATTATTTTTTAAAGTCCCTTTAAAAGCTATGGGCAGAAGTGACATTTTGATGTCGCTCCTGCCCTGCAATGGTATGTAGCCGAGCGGGGGGGCCATCTTCCCTTCAATCAGCTCCACACCACAGACCGAGAAGGAACTGATCGCCTCTGCCCCTACTGACGGCTCTGGTAAGGGGCGGAGGGCACTGGAGTGCGGCGGGAGGGTCCTTCTCCTGCCATCAATAAAAGTGATCTTGCGGCGAATCCACCACAGAGACCACTTTCCTCCTCAAACAGACAATGTATAATGAAGGCGGACAGTCTGCAATTTGTTACTGTTTACTGTAATATGATTATCTAAACTCAATAAACTCACTGTTGGTAAAAAAAAAAAAAAGAACTCTATATAAAATTATATAGGTGTACAAAACATCAGTTAAAAGAAGCTAAACTTGGTGTCATGTCTGCTACATTTAATGGAGCAGCCCAATATGAAATACAAGTTTTCTCCAACCTAATACAGTAAATGCTGTGAAGTCCGATTGCAGAAACAGGCGTACAAAAGTTCTATGGTTGTCTATAGTCAACAACATTCTAAACATGGGAGGACCTCACTGCAAATTTGCACAACACTGAGGAAAAAATTCAGACCAACTTGAAGACCCCGACAACACTTCTTTTTTTAAGGGTGCTTTTTTAAACACTCTCTCACAGATGAAAAACCCCCAAGCATAAGTTCTGCATTATTAATGGCTATATCCAGTGACCCTACCTTCTCCTCGCTCCATCCCTTCTTTCTCTACCTGCTCCTTCCCTTCCTGGGAGGAACCTATACCCTCCTGCTCCTACTTCGATCTTCTTGGTAACTTCTTCCAGATACCAATAGGACACCTTACTTTACTCCATTTACTTCGACCCCAACAATTTACTGCCATCTTTTTAGTTACTGCTATGGTCGTCTACATACTTTACTGTCAGCGCCCTCGTTCTGGCCTGTTCTCTTCCCAGTTGTGGGGCACAGAATTGCTCTACTGCCTGTTTATCTCGTTTCCTACTGCACTGCATTTGTCAGCGAACGTGTGCATTTCTCACAAACTATTTGTGTGGGGATCCACAAAACTTTTGTCACATTGCACAGAACCACTATGTATCCTTTGCATCCGTATGTAAGATTTTACTCCTTTTTAGTTGCTGGTCTGTATCTGGACAGTCTGTAAGGTGACTAAAAAGAAGGACACATTCACCCTTCAAGTATTGATGATTATAGTTTCCCTTTAAATGCAGTAACCCATACTAATCAAACATAATCTATCTTGTTCATACTTTATTCTGAGTGAACTACAATTGCTTATTATGGGCGACAACAATGAAGAATTAGGAATGAGAACTCTTTATGCAAGTAAATATAGGATAATGATGTTCAAATCAATAACCCATGTAGTAATAGGAACATGAAGAGGAATAATAGAAACCTCTTAAAAGGTTTCTAAAAATTCTAAAGGTTTTACCTATTACTGCTAGTTTTCCCCCACCCCCCTCCCAACACTTACCCGAGTCCTCCATTGATCCAGTGCTGTGTCCGGCCGCAGGTCTTCTCTCTCTTCTCCCTATTCTCATAGGCTTTGCTGAGAGCAACAGGAGCCATAGGGCCCTGCTGCTGTCAGTCAAATCTTGTGAGGAGAAAGGGGTGTCACTAGGCTTGGTGTCACCTGGTGCAGTAAAACATGGTGTCACCCCTCCTCTCCACCCGGCGATGTCACTGGCGCATGCATTCTGAAGGTCTGGCATACTGTGCCGGACCTTCAGAGCACCGTGCCGTAACTGAGGGCTCCCGCACACATGCGTGGGAGTGACATTGCAGCTCTGCCCATACTTTTCGGTATCTTCTTTCCTCGGGGACAGATTCGATCCAGAGATCCCACTGTATGGCGATCTCTGGATTGGATTGGTCCCTGGGGACAGTAGATAATGGCATTATTGGCATTGATGATTTGATTTGGAACTGACCTGCTGACACGGCTTGGTGCTTGCTGGACCAGATCTAATGGCCACAGGGAAGATGGCAAGATGCTGTGACCTGCTGACAAAGCGTGTTGCTTGCTGGACCGTGGTGGATGGTATCTGATGGCCACAGCCAGGGAAGATGACAAAATGCTGCTGTGAACTTCTGCTTGCTGGATGGATCTGATGTGGGTCACTGTCTGCCTACACCTGGGCAGCGGACAACCCCCCTCCCCCGTTATCAGACTTGCTAAGGGTGGGCAGCTCAGTAAGCTACTATTCCTATATATAGTATAAAATATAGCTGTGTCCAGTACATCCCCCACCCCCTCACTTATTAGACCAATGTAAAAATAGAAAACTGCGCCAACCCTATACTAATAAAAATAATAATAATGAAAAAAATAATAAATAAAAATAAAAATAAAATCAAAAAATATGAAATATATTATCGAAATGTGTAGGTGATTATCACAAATGATAATAACAATAAAAACACCTTAAGTGCAAAATAAAACACAGCAATGCATAAAGAAATAGTGTCATAAACAAAAGTCCAATCATGAAAAGTTCGTATGTGAATCCGGATAAGCGTTTGTGACACCACAGTGATTCAACACGATCCAAAAGCGCATAAAGTGCCCGTCACCGTATATTAAATGCGCTTACCAGAAAATAGGCAAGTTAGGGCGTTTGTATATATTCAATGGGTCCCATCAGAAGATATCCTCCTTTTTAGTGGGTCAACTCTTCATCTCATAATAGTGCCCTCCAGATAATAATATACTTCGTGATCCCAAATGGGGTGCTCAGTAATGCCCAAAAAAGAAAGGAGCTAACATGGCATAATATCGTTTGGATAGTTTATTAAAAGAAAAAAAGGTAGCACACTTACATGTGTATGGATAATTTACAGCTTGTATAAACGGTACATGAAAAGCCGGCCGGCAGAAACAGGAGCCCGTCCTCCTCTCAAACAACGTGGTAGAGTCACTGCGTGCCCTCCCAGACGCGTTTCGTCACATCTGACGTTGTCAATGGGGAACGGGCAGCGCAGTGACGCTCCACCTCATAAAGATCCTATAGCGTACCAAGCCTCATTCTGAGATGTAAGGCTAGGTCATAGCGCGCCATTGTAAGTAATGGCAAGTAGCCCTAAAACAGGTACAGTTTGTCCGCTGCTAATGATGCAACGGAACTCCTTGTGATATAAATCGCTAACAACCTCAACATGGTACGAATGCATCGGATGTTCAAAAAATGAAAAAAAGGAAAAGAAAAAAAGAGGGATTTGCACCTACTAAAAATAGCATAAAATTCAAGCTTATGCATGTTGGTGCGCCGCAGAGGCACAATGAATATTGCATCAGCACCGCACCACATCCTAAAAAAAAGGGGAAATGAAATCTAAAAATAAAAGTAAAAGGGAATTAACCCGATAATGGGATAGGCAGCATTATATCCTCTAAGGGAGTCAATGCAAAGGAAACATGCTAGATATCCTGTGTCCAGCCCATATATAACGATGGTCACCAAAAATTGTAAATAGCCAAAAGGGACCACATTAATCAAGAGGTCTTATTGCTATATAGTGGTCAGAAATAATGCTGTTAAAAAGTATTCCATGCGTATGGATTTGCCTGAATAATCGCAAGGAATTATTCATGCGTCTAAATCTAAACTTTTAATTGCATAGGAACAGTATCCTGATTAATATCCAAAATTCTATCAGAAAAAGGAAAAAATCAAAAATCCAAGATTTAAAAAATATGGAATAAAAAACGAATAACTCGAAAATTTAAAATATGTGATGTGTAAAGTGTGATATGTGTAAAAAATATAAATAAAAATGAGAAAATGAATATGTATCCACTAATAATGAAAGTTTCATACATCTAGATTCCCTGACCCAGTCCCACATCTCAGAACCGACAAGGCCAAAGAAGCTATCATGGTACATATGAGAGACAGATTTAACCCCCATGTTACATAAAAGATGTATATGTGTACATAAATGAGACTATCAACCTTAATAACTGAAGTAAAAAAAAGGGAAATAAATTAGGAATTGTCAATGAAGGCATTGACGTCAGTGTCAATATTAAGTCCAAAAGGGACATAAGTTTTGAGGCGATGAACCCAAGACATTTCGAGTTTTGAAATTTCCCTCACTAAAGAACTACCCCGCCAGTGAGGCTTATATTTGTCAATCCCCAAAAAAAGGGTCTTGGAGGGGTCTTTGTTGTGGAATTTCAAATAGTGCTTAGACACAGAATGATTTGGGAAACCGTTAATGATGTTTGTTATGTGTTCATTAAGTCTGACCTGTAGGGGGCGTTTTGTGCGTCCCACATATTGCAGCCCACAAGGGCATTGCAACATATAGACCACTCCCGTGGTGACACATGTGATGCACGGTTTGATACTATGGTCTATTCCAGTAGCTGTACCACGAAAAGTGGTGGTCCGTCTCTGATTGCAGGAATTCAGAGAGCAGACCCTACACTTTCCGCATTTGTAAAATCCAGTAAGTTGGTCGAAAAAACCCCTACTCCTAACGGGAGGGTTAACCACATTGGGTGCTAGACGGTTACGTACTGAATGAGCCCCTCTAAAAACCACTTGAGGTTTCTCACTGATCACATTTTTCAAGGTGGCATCACTGCTGACAATATGCCAGTGTTTATTTATCAATTGTTTTATACTCTTCTGTTGAAGAGAGTAAGTGGTTATAAAAGGGACTTTTCCCTGAAAATCATTTACACGTGGACCCCTTTCAACTAACAGGTCACCACGATCAATGTTGGTCACTTCATTGAGGGTTTTGGTCAAAAACTCCTGTGGGTATCCCTTTTCCAAAAATCTAGAAGTAAGTACCTCAGCCTGTGTACGAAATTCCTCTATTCTGGAGCAATTTCGTCTAAGTCTGATATACTGGCTTTTGGGGACTGCTCTAAGCCAAGGAATATGGTGACAACTATCGATAGGAATGAAGGAATTCCTATCTGTGTCTTTAAAGAATGTCGAAGTGACGAAACGGTCTTCTACCACTGAAATATTCAGGTCCAGAAAATTGATTCTTACCTGACTCAGCTCATAACTGAGACGAATACCCCTTTCGTTGTTATTCAGGGATTCTAAAAAGTTCCTCAAATCACTCTCCTGGCCATTCCAAAGGAGGAGGATGTCATCTATATACCTACAATCCAATCTGAGGTATATTGTGGGCATAGATGACATCCTCCTCCCACTTGGCCATAAAAAGGTTGGCCAGGCTGGGGGCATATTTAGCCCCCATAGCTACGCCCATGATCTGTTTATAGAACTGGCTCCCAAACCAAAAATAGTTATGGGAAGCCGCAAATTGCAGAAGAGACATGATAAAAGATACCTGCTGGGTAGAGAGCCTAGGGTCTCTATCCAGATAGGAATGAACTGCAGCAAAACCCAAATTATGCGGAATGCTCGTATACAGGGAGGCCACATCTGCCGTGACCATCCATGTATCAGGCCCAGCAGACAGATTTTCTAAAAGGTTAATAACATGTCTCGTGTCCTTAACGTAGGAGGGAGTCATTTGGACCAAAGGCTGCAGATAAGAATCAATGTATCTGCCCACCCGGGAAGTGATGGAATCAATACCACTAATAATGGGTCTCCCCGGGGGGCAGACAGGGTTCTTATGTATTTTTGGTAGGTAGTATAGGATCGGTGTACGTGGGGCTCTAGGGACCAAAAAATGGCTCTCTTTACTATTCAAAAAACCCGCTACATGCCCTGCTTTAACTACCTTTTGCAATTCCTTGGTATAAGTGAATTTTGGATCGGAGGGTAATTTAATATAAGTATTGGTGTCACCCAAAATTCTAAAGATTTCAGCCTCATAATCAGCCCGATCCAACACTACAATGGCGCCACCCTTGTCGGCTGGCCTAATGACAAGATCTTTGCTCTCACAAAGAGAGTCCAAACCTTCCTGCAATTCCTTTTTCATTTTGCATCTCTTCACCTCCAGTGCATCTAAATCTCTTAAGACAACATCTCTGAAAACGCGTAATGCGGCAGGGAGAGTGCCAGGAGGGTTAAAAAGTGAGGCATTGGCCAAGCCTGAATGGACTACCTGTGGAGCTACATTGTTTGTTGTATTCGGATTAAATGTGTTAGATGATCCCATCATGTATCTTTTGATATTGATCTTCCTCACAAACTTATGTACATCCATATAAGTTTGGAATTTATTTAATTTAGCTGGGGGTACATACTTCAAACCTTTGTCAAGAATTAGTTGTTCAGACTCTGATAAAGATTTTGAGCTCAAATTAAAAATGCCCTTACCGGTTACATTCTGGGCCTTTTTAATTGTTCGGGCTCTCCTCCCCCCTCTGGTTCCTCTCCTCTTTCTCCCAATCTTTTTATGCCTTGTGTGGGTTTGTGAAAACCCCGACTGGTAGGTGCGTTGAGGCCCAAAGGGCCTTCGGCCAGTTGTTCTTTATTAGGGACCTGATGGAATTTATTTCTAAAAGGTTCCTGGACTGGGACAAAGGAGGCTTGCGGATTACCATCAGCCACAGGAACATTAAAGTCATTTAGTGGGAAAAAGGAGTTCCCGGTGGGAATGCCATAATTCCACTCGGAATATCCTCCCATATCATAATAAGGGGAGGGGTTGTGATCCCAATAACTACCCCCCTGTGAGTTCCACCCATCATAATGATTATTAGGGGGACCTCTTCCTCTTAAGTTTGGATATTGTGCCCAGCCTCTCCCTCGAGGTGGATAATTCATGTTGTGGGGGAGTGTGTATTCAACATTCCCATTCGCATGACCATTATATGGTCTGGATGTACCAAAAGGTCTGGGTTGGCCCCGAGGGGGAAGAGAACCCCTATTGTTACCCCGTCCTTTTTTGCCATTCGAAGACAATATTGTTGTTATAATCAGCTAGATCTCTATTGTATTTTTTCTTCTTTTTTGCCCTTTGATCCCTATCCTCTTTTTCAAGAATTTTTAATAGGTTCTGTGATTTTTCTTGATAATCTATACTCCCTTTGACTGGAAATAGCTTAGTCTGAATTTCTTTTATTTCCTCATCCAATTTTGATAATTTAGAGGTTTTTCTACCCACCAAAAATCTTAAAAAAGAGACACCTGCCTCATTAAAATATTTGAGCCATTCCTCTAAATGTGTGTCACCTTTCTGAGGTGCTACCTCCCACCTCAAACTCCTAGGGACCATTGCATGTCTAATGTAAGTTTCCAGATAAGCAATGTCCCATTTGGTGTGATTTTCGGAGATCATGAGGTTTTTTAATCTCATGAAACTTCCTCCCAAATCATCTTCGTCATCTCTATAGAGTTCAAATACTCCATCGATGTTCACCACCTTAGTAGCTCTAAAGTCAAAAATATCCATAGAGAATATATAAAAGAACCCAGTAAAGGGTATTAATAACCCAGCAGCAGTAAAAATATCAAAACAGTGCAAATGGAAAAAATATACCGCGCTAAGAAAAAAACATAAATACAAATAAACTATATGTGAAACAGGCTGCAGCAATGGATGTGATATAACACCCAACAGATATGCAAAAATAGAAAACTGCGCCAACCCTATACTAATAAAAATAATAATAATGAAAAAAATAATAAATAAAAATAAAAATAAAATAAAAAAATATGAAATATATTATCGAAATGTGTAGGCGATTATCACAAATGATAATAACAATAAAAACACCTTAAGTGCAAAATAAAACACAGCAATGCATAAAGAAATAGTGTCATAAACAAAAGTCCAATCATGAAAAGTTCGTATGTGAATCCGGATAAGCGTTTGTGACACCACAGTGATTCAACACGATCCAAAAGCGCATAAAGTGCCCGTCACCGTATATTAAATGCGCTTACCAGAAAATAGGCAAGTTAGGGCGTTTGTATATATTCAATGGGTCCCATCAGAAGATATCCTCCTTTTTAGTGGGTCAACTCTTCATCTCATAATAGTGCCCTCCAGATAATAATATACTTCGTGATCCCAAATGGGGTGCTCAGTAATGCCCAAAAAAGAAAGGAGCTAACATGGCATAATATCGTTTGGATAGTTTATTAAAAGAAAAAAAGGTAGCACACTTACATGTGTATGGATAATTTACAGCTTGTATAAACGGTACATAAACGGTCTGTTTCTGCCGGCCGGCTTTTCATGTACCGTTTATACAAGCTGTAAATTATCCATACACATGTAAGTGTGCTACCTTTTTTTCTTTTAATAAACTATCCAAATGATATTATGCCATGTTAGCTCCTTTCTTTTTTGGGCATTACTGAGCACCCCATTTGGGATCACGAAGTATATTATTATCTGGAGGGCACTATTATGAGATGAAGAGTTGACCCACTAAAAAGGAGGATATCTTCTGATGGGACCCATTGAATATATACAAACGCCCTAACTTGCCTATTTTCTGGTAAGCGCATTTAATATACGGTGACGGGCACTTTATGCGCTTTTGGATCGTGTTGAATCACTGTGGTGTCACAAACGCTTATCCGGATTCACATACGAACTTTTCATGATTGGACTTTTGTTTATGACACTATTTCTTTATGCATTGCTGTGTTTTATTTTGCACTTAAGGTGTTTTTATTGTTATTATCATTTGTGATAATCACCTACACATTTCGATAATATATTTCATATTTTTTTATTTTATTTTTATTTTTATTTATTATTTTTTTCATTATTATTATTTTTATTAGTATAGGGTTGGCGCAGTTTTCTATTTTTGCATATCTGTTGGGTGTTATATCACATCCATTGCTGCAGCCTGTTTCACATATAGTTTATTTGTATTTATGTTTTTTTCTTAGCGCGGTATATTTTTTCCATTAGACCAATGTACACTCCCTCCCAGGGGGGTGTAAGTGAGTGGCATGGCGGCACCATGGCAACCTCCTTCGCCCCTTACCTAAGGCCATCACACCTCACTTCAGGCTCAGGCCAGCGGTGGCAACCAGCTCAGGGCCAGGCGGGCGGCTCACAATAAACCTGTGACCCATCCCAGGCAGCAGCTGGAGAGGACAGTGTGCAGCTGCCCAGCGGAGATAGTGACACTCAGCAGGGAAATAGGAGGAGGAAGAAGGACACGGGCCAGGCTGTGGCTCTGGAGGTGTTCCAGGCAGGTCAGCCGAAAAGAAAAAAAGGAAATTACAGGGCTTTCCTCAACCTCGGGAGAGTTGGATGGTGTCACCCCTCTAACGGGTGTCACCCAGGTGCGGACCGTACCCCGCTAGCGATGCCACAGGGGGGAGGGGGGCGAGCAACACTGTCTGCATCTATGGGCACACACAGTCTGGCTCAGAAGTGTGCCCACATATGTGCCCCCACAAGCAGCTTGCTATGGGGTTACACACATAAGAGTAAGGCAGGGGACCCCAGAAGAGGAGGTAAGGGGCCACTCTTTGCAATATCATTACACAGAGCATGCAAGACCAAATATCTTTATTTTAAATAAAAAATAAAATAAAAGGTAAAAGAAAGGTTTTTATTGAAAAAGGTGAAGCCTGTATAGCGGCAAATGAAATTCAAAGCAGATGTGCCACTGTATTTTATCTTTAAACATTAAATACATAGTGGAGCAAAGGCTGTGAGGCTTGGGGCAATGCCAGACAGTGACGAAAACAAAAAAATGAAAGTACATGAAGCCATAATTACTTTTAGTTTTGTATATAGTAAAGAAGGGATTAACCTCTGCAACGTTTTCACTGCTGACTGTGTCTGCACTGGGGAGGTTTACTCTATTTTTAAGGGTGTCCACAGAGCAAAGGTGAGGGTAAGGGCCCAGTCACACCACACACAATATGGTAATGAGTGGCGAATGTGGCTGCTACCACAATGCACAGTAGCGCATGCTACATTCACTGGTGCACCGTGGTGCCATTCCTTTCGAATGGCACCCCAACTCACCGTCACAGCACACCTGTGCTGCAATGCAGTGCACCACAAAAAAAAAAAATGCATGAAGAGGTTAAAACCTGTATTGAGAGAAATACAGGGGATGCCATTGCCTAAATATACCAGTTGCTCAGCTGTCACTGGCTTCAGTAAATTCAGAGTTGCTGACCTCAAACAAGCGTGCAGATTACAGTCAGCGTAAAATCAAAACTTCTGATTTACTTTGTCTGGTCTAATGCCTCAAAATATTGAAGCCAATGGATCAGAATGAAAGTAAGGCAATTAGCATTTTCCAAAGGAGAGTTATTGCAGCCTCCATAATCTATCTATTGGTTTCCTATTAAAAAAATCCCACTAAAATGAATATGGATATTGGGTAATAAGGTTTCAGCAGGGATGATGGAAATCTGAAGCTGCAAATGCAATTGCTGATCCTGGACAAACTTGCTAACACTGTGCTAAGAGCAATCATATGCAGTAGCCTGCTGTCATGGAGTGGAAAACACATTTTATCAAATTTTAAAGTGTCAGTGTAAGCACATTTTTGATTGGTTGCTATGGGTTACAACCCAACACTGATCACTTTACTATAACCCAATTGGCTAAAGTGTCTTCATTGTGTACAGCATCTCGCGTTTATAAATGATAATTTCTGTAAACGAACAGTTCTTTTAGTGGCAGAACACCCGCCATGTTATATGTAAGCAATAGGTAGCAAAATGTCCAACTAATAATACAGAAAAAAACAAAAAAGGGAAAAACAAGGCTCAATTAAAGCAGTACAAAGCAGAAACATGCAGTAACCCATAGCAACCAAATGCTATTTTTAATAAGTTTAGAGAAGTTAGATAGAGGATTGCTAATTGGTTGCATTTTCACACCGACATGCTGTGCTGCCTATACTCCTCTTCCATTCACCTGCTGGGGCAAACTAGTACACCAGTGCTTCTAGGTTTAGGGTGAACATGGACCCTTGCCCTTTCCGCTCATGATGTGGCACTATGTTCCTGAGTTGACGATGGCTTGGACAAAATATTAACACGTGGGACAGGATTAAAGTCCTGAGTAAGTTCCGTTCTACGTGGAGCTTACACAATGCTCTTTCACTTCTCTCTCACAGGTGAACAGAGCGATGTGGAAATAAAGAGCAGATGAGTATAGGCAGCACCAATTGACCAAACTTGTTGCTCTGCCTAGTATGGGCAAAACACAAGTTTACGTTAATATCCAAAAGAGCTTTGTTAGAAATTCAGTACTTTAATAACAAATGTCATTAGAAACATATGTTGTGAAAATTAGTAATTTTTTTAGAAGAGCATAGGTATAAGGTATAAGGTATAGGCATAAGAGCAGCTACCAATTAAGAACCCCATAAAACGCAAAGTAAAATAGGCATGCAGATAGATGTAAAAATGATTGAAACGAGAAAGGGGACATGCATAAAAACAATTTTTTATTTAAGTGAAACATATAAAACATCAACCTGATGAAATAAACAAAAATTGTCACATTAAATAAACGCGTAGGCCATGTTGTACATATAACACTTTGACAAGAAAATCATGCCTTGTGACACTGGACAGGGGATTATAAAGTGTTTAATTTTTGCACATTTAGAAAAAGGCACATGTGAAAATCGCAAATAAATTACTCCAAATTATATACAAACTAACTACTCTTCTCTAAGAAAATTTAGTGAATGTGCCAAATGACGTGTTTTATCAAAAACAACAAAACGTGGTAAGATTCATTTTTGGTATTTTGGTGTTGGTACAATGACTTCTTGTACTTAGCCATAGTAACTCAGCTATTCCACTAGCTTCATAGTCTACTCTTGTATTTCTACACACAGGCCACTTTGAGACTCTAAAACCAAATCAAACACTAAAAATAAAACAAAGCTCTGTTCATGCAAGTGGCATCGCTGCAAAATTCAATAGACTTACCAAAAAAAATAAAATAACTTACGTTGTGAATATAAATATAAAAGAACTGGTTTTCGAGCCCTTCTTATCACAAGTTGTGTATGCCTTTCAGATGCATCTTAGAAGGTTGATGTTATTGGGCTTCTCCCCTTAAATGGTTAAGTCCCCTCATATCTGATATTTCAGTTCTTGATATATAGCTAAACAGTTAAATCACTTGAAAATTACTTCTCTCTTGTGATCTGAAAGCTTTTTCCTTTATTATATTCACAATGGAACCTCCAGTGCCACTTACTAGACCACACACGGTTTCTGTTTAGACTTTAGGTTTGCTTTAACATTTAAAACTATATTCAATTTTTCAAAAGCCAGCAGAAGCTAGAGAAAAATTGCTAAAAGCAATAACAATGTCCACAGCATAATATAAACACTTTGGCTTTGTATGTAACAAAGTTTGGTTGCCTTAACTGCAGTATGCACAGGCAACACTTTCATACACCATCCACCGCCATTCTTCCATATCAATGTACGCCCACAGAAAATTTAAAGACAGAGTGATGCTTTGCATTCACTTACTTTTAGAACATCTTCTAGGTGTGTAATTTCCTGGTACAGCTCTTGGTACACTTCACACTGGTCCTTACAAGGTTCAAGAGTCAGGAGCAGTCCCTGCAAAGATTCATCCAAACTTCCATCCAAAAAGGATCTATTGGCTTCAGATTCACAATACGTGGAGCATTCAGCCTGGAGTCTCTCTGGGACGGCAGGTATTTCAGTTGATGTAAGCCTCTTTACCAGCTGCTTAGTAATATTCCCTTCAGTGTCCAATTCCACAGGCTTAAGCTCAGAAGACTCATCAGAATCTTGCAAAATTGACACAGACACATTTGAATTAATAAATATGCTATTGTCTACTTTGAGAGGGCGGCTTTGGCAAGCAGAGAAGTCCAATTTATCTCCTGCTAAGGTTTCCTCACTTTCAGTAACATTTTCTGCATGGGACTGAGAGTCTTGAGATTGACTGCTTGAGTCTCCAGAAGACCTGGCACTCAAACTGTCCTTCACAGGTGCCTCTGATGATGGTTCACTGAGGTTATGTTCTGGTGGGGTCACCGTGATTTCTGGATTGGAGTAACCCAACGAGGAAGAGGCAGTAGATCTAGGTGGAGTAATATCGCCGTTGGGCAAGTCGTCAAAGCTTAAAGAGAGTGCCCTCTTTTCAATCGATTCTACTCCACTATCAAAGACGTCATCCTGCAAATTCGACTGGAAACAAAGAATATACAGTTAAAATATACCAGGTCTCAATAATTTTTGCTGCATAACCACAGCCATAAATAACACAGAAGAAATTATTCTTCATAAAAAAAAAAAAAAAAAAAAAAAAAAAAAAAATCAATAAAATTGCAACAGAACTACTATGAAATTTATGTAAACAAATGTTTTACTAGTTCCAGAAATTAAAGTTTCCAAACCATAAAAGACACATTTTTATTGCTCAAATTTTAAAATGATCAATCACTTCCATTAAAAATATAGTTTAAAATATTAATTAATTTTACATATTTAACTACCGAGCCAAATGAGAGGGGATCAAAAAAAATCTGGAAAAAGTAAATTTCTCAAAGAAAACATTCAAATTTGAACACAGAAATGGAATATGAAATAAAAACAGTAAATTTTATCGACTGTGGTAAATTCAAAATAGCAGAAATCACACTTGAAAAGAGTAACAGGACAGCATTTAAATACCTTTTGCCACAACTGATTTTGACAAAAAACATTGTGAGACGGGACAGTGATCCATCAACTACCTTGCTTTAAGTTATATAGGTGCTTAAGGGTGCCAGCAGCCCAATGCAGTGCATTAAAACATGAACATTTGACACAAAAAATAAAATGTACATGTCACAGTAAGCATGCATGCCCTCAATCTTGAAATGTTGATATAATTTATCTTAAGCTTAAAGCGGAGGTCCACCCTAAAATGGACCTCCGCTCATCGGAATCCCCCCCCCCTCCGGTGCCACGATCGGCACCTTTCAGGGGGGAGGGGGGTGCAGTTACCTGGATAATCCAGGTAACTGCACCCACTTCCGGGCTAGCTCTCTGCGGAAAGGGGCGTACGTTACGCCCCTTTCCGCAAGCGCCCGCCCCCTTCAGCAAGTGCCCCGCTGCCTGCTGGGAAACACACAGCTCCCAGAGGCAGCGGGGACCGTCCGGATTGCGCCGCGCGGCTCACGCATGCGCAGTAGGGAACCGGGAAATGAAGCCGAAAGGCTCCATTTCCTGATTCCCATACCCAAGATGGTGGCAGGACCCGTCAGACGAGCGAGCGATCGGCTTCGGGTGCCGACATCGCGGGCGCGCTGGACAGGTAAGTGTCACTATTTAAAAGTCAGCAGCTGCAGTATTTGTAGCTGCTGGCTTTTAAAAAAAAAAAAAAAAACGCGGAGTCCCGGTGGACTCCCGCTTTAAAGTTTATCTGTGCCCAGCCTATAGATATCATATGGGAGGGTGGTCAGGCCCCTGCTAGAACTCTCTGTTTAGTGCTCTCTGCCATTGTCTTTTTTTGGTCATAACCCTGTCGGACCGCCTGCCGTACACACAGCCTGAACGTCGGCCGGTTTCTATTAAACCAGCCACTGCTGCCCGACATTCCGCGACAGCCCATGTGTACTAGGCTTAACTTAACCTGTCACCTAACCCCTAGCCTAAGATAAAAAAAAAAATTGCATTAAACATCTAAAATTAACCCACTAATACCTAAACAAGCACATACATTTTTTTTATTTTTTTCTGCTATAACCTTAGGGTTATATCAACACCTTCAGGAGTAGGACTAGGTAGAAAAAAAGAAAAAAGTACAGCACTGCCAAGGGGCGGTCCTCACTAGTAGTAACCCCCCACTCTGCTACAGGGCAGCTCAGGCAGATCTGTTCGTTAAACACAAACAGGAGGGGTGGGTGCCGTGTCCATCAATGAACTCAGAGAAAGGGATTTTACGGCGAATAGAAAAAAATCCAGTTTTCTCTTTCGTTCATTGACAGACACAGCACTTCCATTCTTGACCTTAGGGGCGTCCCAAAGCGGTGCCACAACGAAGGGTGGGAAAACAGAAAAAAGGAAAAATAACCTCCATCCAAACAGAACCCCCTGTAAGGGGAGCCAAAACCTCAGACGGCTGCCTACAAAACTTTGCGGACGAAACATGCATCTGAAGATGCCCAAAACATCCACCCTGTAAAACTTGGTGAAAGTGGATGGACGACCCAGGAAGCACTAATCACCCTAGTAGAATGCATCGTGATGAGAAAGGGGGGCACCTGATCCCTAATGGCATAAGCCTGGGCAATAAACTGTTTTCGAACATGAAAAAATGTCCGAAGAGGCTGCCGGACACATCCGTGGGCCATCCACATTTACAAACAGAGAATCCGGTTTCCGAAAGGGAACAGTAACTGACAGATACACACGAAGAGCCCGAACCTTATCCAAAAAGTGCAAGGCGACCTCCTTGGGGTGAAGTGGTCAAGGACACAAGAAAGGCAGGACAATGTTCTTGTTTAGATGAAAGGCAGATACTACCTTAGGGAGAAACGAGGGATGCGAACACAGCACTGCCTTATCCTTGTGGAGAACCAAATGGGGAGACTTACACGACAAGGTCACCAGCTCAGAAACTCGCAGAGTGGATGTAATAGCCACTAGAAAGACAACCTTCTGAGAGAGCAGGCGTAAGGGATCTCCCTAATGTTCTCGAACGGTGGATTCTGAAGTACCGAAAGCACCAGGTTTAGATCCCACGAAGACAGGGGCAAGCGTACCGGGAGAGCCACATGCTGAACCCCTTGAACAAAAGTACGCACCAACGAGTGAGCAGCCAACGGTTGCTGAAAAAAAGATAGCTAGAGCCGATATTTGCCCCTTGATAGTGATCAACCCCACGCTGCAGGAACACAAGAACCTTAGATACCGAATAGGAGCGTGGATGCCACCCCACAGCCTCGGACAAAGATGTAAGCCTTCCAGGTGCGATGATAAATCCTCAGTGAAGTGGACCTGCGCACCTTCAACATAGTGGGAATCCCAGAAATCGGCAACCCCCAGTCTCTCAACACCTGGCTTTCAATAGCCAGGCCATCAAAGCCAGAGACAGCAAAGCAGGGTGGAATATCGGTCCCTGGGACTGGAGGTCCTCCCGCACCGGTAATCGACAGGGGGCGTCCACCATCATCCATACCATGTTGGCGTACCAGAGAGCGATTAGAATAGTGGGTATCCCCTCAGCCAATAGCCTGTGAAACAAACGAGGGAGGATCTTAAGAGGAGGGAAGGCATAAATGAGCTGATAAATGTCCCCACAGCACCACCAGCGCATTTGACGCATCTGCCAAAGGATCCCTTGTTCTGGCCAACAATTCTCTGCACCTTCCAATTGAGACAGGAAGCCACAAGATCCATGTTGGGTGTGCCCCACCGCAGGCATATGACATGCAGCAACCACTCACCCTGATCCCGTTTCTCTATGCCTGGAATGTAGATGGCGGAGAGAGCCGACACATGATGTTCTGCCCACGCAGAATTTGAGAGACCTCCAGCGCCACTACTGAGCTCCTCGCCCCCCCGGGTGACGTAACCCACCACTGTGGAATTGTCTGACTGGATCCTGATCGGATGACTGCACAGCAGCTGCATCCAAATGGAGAGGCATTACTAACTCCAGAACGTTGATCGATAGACAAGAATCTTTCGACGTCCAGCAGCCCTGGGCCAATCGAAGGCCTAGAACTCCCCCCCAGCTGGTCAGGCTGGCATCCATCATGATCACCGTCCAATGGAGAGGGAGAAACAACTTCCCGGTCCATAGGGCCAGAGACCGTAGCCACCAAAGAAGCAAGGCTCTGCTCAGACAGCCCATGTATAGCTGTCAATTGAGAGATGCCGGAGATTTGTCCAATTTTAATAAGATCTCCCTCAGCAAGAACAGAGTGTGAAACTGGGCATATGGAACCACCTCAAAAGGTGGATACCATGAGGCCCAGGACCGCATCAAAAACATAGACGACCACTTGCGGGACAGCAGCAACCTCACCGTGGAGTGAAGGGTCTGAAGTTTAATCGTTGGAAGAGTGCAGAATCAACCCCAACTATTCCAAGCGTTGGCCCAGGAGCAACCAAACTCTTGTAAAGCTTGCATGGCGATCGCCACATTGTCCTTCAATTCTGAAGCTGATGCCACTCACAGGAAATCATCCTGGTAGCCCACGCCCGCGATCTCCCGCTCTCTCAGCAACGCCAGAACCGGTACCAGCACCTTGGTGAAGAACAGGGGAGCCGAGGCCAGGCCAAAGGGTAGTGCCACAAACTGACAGTGTGCGTTCCCAACGCAAGGGGCAGGAAACGCTGGTGCCTTACACAGTAGAGGACATGCAAGTACACGTCCTCGATGTGCAGGGAAGCCAGGAAATTCCCCTGATGAAATGCAGCCACCACTGAACAAACGGATTCCATTCTGAACCTCCGTACCTTCTCAAAACAATTGAGGGCCTTGAGATCCAGGATCGGATGAACCCCTTCCTTCTTTGGGAATTTGAACAATTGGAGTAGAAACCCTGAAACCTTTCCGAAACTGGTACAGGAACCATCTCCCCCAGAAGAAGCAAGTCCTGCACTGCCCGAAACAAAGCCTGCCAACACGACAGGGGAAGGTGAAGAGTGGAAGGAAAAAACCTGTCTGGTGGAAAGGAAAACTATTTTGTAGGCAGACAAAATTAGTTTGTGGACCCACTGGTTGGAAAGAAGGGAAGTCCACCAGTCTGCAAACCACTGAAGGCAACCACCCACCCGCAAGTCGGGCGGGGGTAAACCTTCATGTGGAAGAGGGCTTTTCCATGGGCTTGTTGGGCCTGCGATGCCAAGAATGCTTTGGTCTACCCGTGGGAGCCTTGGCGGCTGGGAACCCTTGCCCGCAGAACAGGGCGTATGAAAAAAACGCTTGTGAGTGTAAAAAGACGGGGCTCCTTGTCCTTTTTGGACTGCGGAAGCATCACAAACATGCTTGAGCCCTTGCACTTACTGGTCTGCCAGTTCCACACACACTGGAGAAGCTTGCTCATTACCCAACTTGCGGTGTAATAGTTTAGCCCACTCAGTAAGCGTCTGACACCAGAGCCATGGTTAAGACCCGCCTCAGTGCCAAGCCTGTTATTGTAAACCTAGACCGTGTGACCGCCTCGGCTTTTCTGTCGGCAGGGTTCTTGAAAGAAGGGGACCCCTCCACCGAAATCATGGTTGCCTTGTTCAACCTAGATACTGGGAGGAGCAACAACAGGAGGGGAAGCCCATTTCTTCAGCAGACTCCTCAAAGACTCCGAAAAACGCCTTGGTACTGAAAAAGGCTGATGCGGGCATTCCCAATCCTTGTAAATGAATCAAAATAAGACAGGTAAGGAAACACCTTAGCGGTGCAGACCGGCTTACAAGGCCCAAAGGGGCCCCGACACCTCTGCAGACGCCACCACCGGATCCTCAATTTTCAAGGTATCGTGCACCGCCATAACAAGTGCACCCACCAGCGCTTTTTCATGCGTAGAGACAGACGCAGAGGATTCCTCTTCGCTGTCCGAAGGATCGGGAGCCGCATTATCTGAGCCCTCTGGGCAGTGGCTACCTGCTACATCGGAGTCAGGTTACCTGCTACAGCGGAGTCTGACTCCAGATCAGAGTGCTCCCCAGAAAACATAGGGGGTAGGGGACGTTTTTTACCTAACTTACGCCCACACACCACCTCAACCCGGGAGATGGATTCCAGGACCGCTGACAAAGCGTCCAGTGGAACAGCAGACCCAGAGGGACCAACTGCCATCACAGGGGTCTCTGGGGGAGGAGCACCTGCTTCAGACACCAAGTCCCATGCTCGACCAGACACCACCAGGGATCAAATGCCCTCGAGGGAGAGAGAGAGAAGGGAAACCACCCCCCTAGCGGCCGCAGACTGGGGGAAGACTGGGGGGACCTCAGAATAGCAGTGCTGTATGCTGTCCGTCCTCCGGCAGATGGAAAAAGCCACAAAGAGATCCACTCTCATGCCAGGCTCCAGGTGTAACATCTAGTGCTAGAGAACCAGCAGAAGTCTCCCCACGAGGCTACAAGAAAATGGCCGCTGGCTGCACTTCCGCAAACAGAGCCTGAAGCCAGGAATACCCAAAGAACAAGGAAAAATGTTCACTGCGGCTACGGGAAAAAGTCCACAGAACCCGGCCCTAAACAAATGGCGGCTGCTACACATGGAGGACGACGCCAGCCACCCACCCCACACCTGGAGAGCACAGAGACTGCCCTGGGGGGACCCCACAAAGGTCAGGTAGGGGCCAAAACATCCACCTAGTGGCACCCAGCAACCCAATGCGACAGCTGCCAGTCAGAGCAACAGGGGCGCAGGGGGGAGGGAAAGGAGGAGACATGTACTTACTCATCCAGCATGGATCGGGGGTCACACTCCAAAGACAGCGCCACATCCCGCCTAAAGGGAGTGACTGTCAGCCCCGGTGACACTGTGACCCAGACGCCAGGTGCCTGGTCACATGAGCCCCTGCGAGGCATCTAGCCCACCAGCTGCCACAGTCCAGGATGGGGCTTGTCGCGGCCCACCCAGCGTGGAGCTCAGGTCTGCATGCGCGCAGTGGCCAGGCTGGGGAGACTAGCAGGATCTATGATATCCAGCCTGTCAGCCAGCCCAGCAGTTGATTGTAGATGAAGATCAAAACGAATAAGAACAAAAATAAAAACCAAAAAGGAACCATAGGTCCCAGCCAGGTCCTTCTAGACTAGACAGAAAAAAAAAAACCTGAGCTGCATGTTGCAGAGTGGGGGGTTACTACCAGTAAGGACCGCCCCTAGGTGGTGCTGTGCTTGTTCTTTCTTTTCTGCCTAGTCCTACTTCTGAAGGTGGCGATATATCCCCAAGGTCAAGAATGGAAGTACCGTGTCCGTCAATGAATGAAAGAGAAATATCTCTGATTACCTCAAAAGATTTCTGTCTCAGGCACAGCACATAAGAGGATATCTCTCAAAATCAAATGAATATTCCCCTCAGACCACTGTCACTAGAACAGTTTTCTCCATTGTAAGATTTATCCTCACTTTCTGTTTCTGGAACAACTCAAAAACTTTGAATTTCTTATCACTTTCTTTTCTAGAGACACTGGTCCCCAGGACAAAAAGGAAAGGATGGAGTTCCCTAGCTGCAAATTAGATAGAAAGAAAAATGCTTTAAAAAGTACAGGAATAAGGTCATGAATCTTTCACTATTTGAGTTCCATAATGCTGAGGCCAAATTGGATTTGTCAAGCCCACTGGCTCCAGTTTAGCAAATTCTCAAAAGCCAGGGAACCCAAAGGGTGCCCTAGATGGAGTCTGAAAGTAGAAAATATAATAAAAGTGCCACACCAATACCCAATTTTGAATTCTCAAACACTTAGAATGGTTGAAAATCTTCCAGATTGGTAGCTTCAGTAGCTGGCAATCAGATTCATGCGTTCAGGCTCCAACTGTTATTCTTCACTTCAATCTTAAATCGATTTAGTTGCTATGGGGAAGCAATTGTTATTTCAAACACTTTGATAAGTGAAGCTAAACTAAATTAATTTTGATAATCTGCTCAAGGATATACCAACAATGACATTTTTTTTTGTTGGTTTTTAATCAATAAAGCCAGAAATAGCATCCATAAAGCATGACATTACCAGTAAGATGAATAAAGGATGAAATGCATGCATGGAAAGTCAACCAAAACTCAAAGAACACACAGATCCGCCTGATTGTAACTCACATAGCGCTCTCTGCCTGATCTAGGCCTCAGCCTGAGAGAGGGCAGGTCACTAAAAGAGCGACTGCGTCGGAGCTTGTCAAAGAAAGTCTCCTGCAGCGCATCCATAATTGACGCTCGCAGCCTGTCTTGTGGTGGGTTCAGCCATTTCTTCAGTGGGTTGAAAGCAAATGTAACGTTAGTAAACAAACAATGTAACTACTCTGTTTTTATAACAGCTTTTCCAAAAACAAATAGGCTAAATATCGGTTCCAAAAATCCAAAACGTTTTCCTAAACCACTAATTCAAAATTTGCAAAGTCAAATAAAAGTTAATCTCGCCAAACCTCCAAGTGCTCCCCTCTGATGCTGGAATCAACTGCTTGCACAGAGTTCATCACTCCTTGACATGAGTCATTATAATCCAATTGAATGGCAGCACACCGATAATGTCTTCATAGGCAAAACTTTAATCAGCCAACAAGCTTTAGCACATCCTGCTCTCAGCACCACCATTCTGACATGTTTCACCCAGTGGGCTTAATCCCTTATGGTCATTAATGACATCATTGGTGACCTCATCGGTGTGCTGCTTTTTCATGATTTTAAAGCAGTGTTTCCCAACTGCAGTCCTTAAGGCGTCCCAACAGGTCATGTTTTCAGAATTTCGCTCAGACGAAACAAACAGCTGTGGTAATTACTAAGGCAGATCAAATCACCTGTGCAAAATATTGAAAAGCCTGAAAACATGGCCTTGAGGTCTAGAGTTCAGAAACACTGTTTTAAAGGATAAGTCCACAAAGTATCAAAAATGTTGGATGTTTAGCATACTTCTAAAAAGAAGGTAACAAACCATTTGGCTCAATGTCTTGCACTGGCTCTAGCCGTTTGAAGAAGAAAGTTTTGATCATCCTGTGCCTTCTGAGTTCTTTAGTAAAACTCTATTTGGGGGTGTCAAGCTTTTATTTGGTCTCTAGCTTATAAAGAAACACTATAGCAAAGGAGGCCAGCCCAGTAGATACAATATAACATGTTTAAAGTGGACCTTGGAGTAAAATATAAGGTCGGGTTATTAGGTCCTCTGTACTACTTCTCATAACTTACCTCACCCCATCTACTGCATTAAAGAATATGACATCCCTATCCTTTCATGAGATCCTGGGAAACGCAGAGCAGTCCAAACCGTGTAAAAAAACTAGTCCACTGCAGGCATAGCCTTTTGTGAGAGTCGGACTGCGCTGTATTCCAAAGAATCTCACTAGAAGGAGCACCCTAGGTGCTGTGGTCAGAAGTTGGGGTAAAGGAAGCATATAGTATAATCTAACTTCTTCCTTACAGGTATATTTATTCATTATCATGAAATTATTTTTTTCAGGAAGAAGGAGCCTGAACCCAATTTTCCTGCAAGGTCCATTTTAATATAATACATTTTCTGCAGTACAAGGTAAAAGTTTTTCACAACATCCCATTGTAGCTGCTACAGTGGGGCAGTACATGGATGCTGGGTATATATGTGGTAGTTTTCAGGCAATGTAAAACACTCACACAAATGACCAAACTGATAAGGGCAACCTATTTCCAACAGCTGGTTGAAATTGCCTGAAAATTACCATAGACCAGCATTAACATGTCTAAACGTGGCAATTTCTAAATTACCTTCAAACACTGGGTATAGCACGCGTGATCACATACTGTATAATCGTCACAAACTAAGCAATTTATCACCATTAAGTTCCACCTACAATCAGATTTTTGTCAATTGTAAAGTCTGGGCAATAAACTGACAGGTTTAAAACCGTTTACCGGATCAGATTGAGAATGTAGATTTAGAAAGTGATCAGAAAAAAAAAAAAAAAAATTAATTCAAAATGTGATCTTTAACAAATTTCCACACACCTTGGCCAGCTTTGGACTGGCATTTTAGAGAAGTAAACAGAACTGGACTTTCATAGATATAAACAAGAACTCTATAGAGTTTTTGATAATGGAGTAACTTACAAAGAAGGAATGGTCTTTAAATGTAGGGGTCTCTGGTGTGCCTTGGCTGTATATGGAGACTCTCCGCTGAACGGCAGATGCTTTGTTTACATTGCCTGTAGAAGGTGTCAGGTCTTCTGTATCGAATGGGCTGGAAGTCAAATAAAAAAAAAAAGAAAAAGGTTTTAGCTGGAGTTTAAAGGTTTTACATTTCTATGTATTTTTAGATTATTCAACTAGCCTTACCAATCAAACGCATTGATAGAATGCAAAATGAACTCCTATAATTAAGGACTAGTAGAACCTCCTAATTGGCAATATCGTCAAACATTTTTTGTAGTTTCTGATCAAACTAGAGCAGCGAGTGGCTCAAATCCATTTTTTGGATGTCATTAATTGCATTTCAGAGCACTTTAATAGAACTGAATTTCTCACTCTTTATACAGGGAACTTATAAGTTCCATAGAACTACCCAAACTATGTCCCATAGACGAAAGGCACAAAGGGTAAAGTCTTAGGCCTGATTCACACCTATGCATCTTAAGTGCTTTTTGCATTTTGCAAACTTGCACTACAGTCCATTTAACATGGTTTCCTATGGTACACGTTCTGTAGTGCAAATCTGCAAAATGCAAAAAGCGCTAAAAATGCATAGGTGTGAATCCAGCCTTATGGTTGGAGAAAACAAAACCACTTAACACCAAAGAGAAACCCCCACCTTAACCATAAAGCCTGGGGACCTGTACAGTTCATGATCACTGAGGGACCATCAAATTCCAGTGTTCACTGGGATAGCTTTGAAGCACTGTGTCAGGACTTTGATATAAAATAAAGAAAAAAATGGGTCTTGCAATGTGGTAGGATCCTAAATACAGAAGCAGTTCCTCAATAGAGGAGCTCAGAAGAAAAGTTATTTTAAAATTAGTTTAAACACAGCTCATGAACACTCAATTTCTTCAGTATTTTTTGTGGTAGATTTTTGTAAATATACTTGCAGATTCTTTGCTGAACCTTTCACCCTTAGGCACCCAAAGCAACAGGTTCCCTTTAGAAGCTGGCCCCCACAGCTGAATATACTAAGCTTCCTCTCACTCCCTATGGCTCAATTTACCTGCCGGTATGTATAAAAAGTCAAATGTATGCTCCTAGTTTTCCAGGACATTTCTAACAAAAAAGCAACACCTGTTTTCCAGCAAACTTCTCACCCTAATGCTTTATATTAACCTGTTGGCGACGAGTGCACACAAATATACGGCCACTCTTCGGTCAGGCCTTGGCAACGAGCGGCTACATGTTTGTGTGCAATTGCGCCAATAGAGCTGTGTCGAGACTACATGCCGTGCTCTCTCCCGACACAGTGACCTGTGGCTAATGGAAACCCCCAGATGGCATGCAGCAAGTTTTCTGATCATGTGATCACGGTGACAGCCAATCTCAGTGGTCACATGGCCATTAGCCCCACCCCACAGTATTCTAAAGCCCTTAAAGGGCCGGCGGGAGCCAGCGCAAAGGGGTTAAAGTATAACTAAAGGCAAAACTTTTTTTTTCCGTTTTGGATAGAGTGGAGAGGGATTAGAACTCGTCAAGTTTTTATTGCCGTCTGTGCCCCCATTAGGGAGATTCACCCTCTATTTGTCTTGTTTACAGTTAAGAAAATCACAAATTTTGGTTTGACACCAGAACAATAATGGAGGGGACATCTTTCAATGGGTACACTAGTTCTGTTTAAACCTCAGGATTCCCTCACTTTGGAGGGGTTTTCTCTCACTTCCCGTTTTGGTTGAGAGAGGAAGTGAGGGAAAATCTTAACAGTGGGAAACAAATGGCAAGAAAAAAATCTGACGGGGTAGAATACTTCCTTCTCTATCAAAAATGGAAAAAAAAGGTTTAGCCTTTACTTTCTACTTTTAAGTGGTTGAAAACCCTGTGAAGTCACTAGCAATCAGGTGATACACAAAGATGGAAACAATCTTCCTACATAAGTTGTACCTGTTCTGCAGCTCTCTTCTCCACAGCCTTCCACAATACACATTTTACATTACTATGGCAGCTTGATGAAGTTCATTGAAGCCTCATTACAATTGACTTTTTATGGACCCATCTATAATTATTGTACCTGTTACTTTGTTTGATCTTACCATGGTCTCAGTGCCAACTACCTATTGAGTCAAAGCTGCAATGAGCCTGTCAGTTTACCAGTGGAACAGCTAGTATTGAATGTGCTCCTGTTTGGTGATGTACAACGTTTTTCTCATCCAGTTTAGAAGAGTGTTCTTAGAGTAGCATTTACTATGCTTCCCGTTTTTGGCTACAACTTATGCCTTTCACCCTAGTGCCTGATCTCAGTTGGTTTACACAGCATCTCTCAGCTCTGACAAGCAGAGGGTAGGGATGTGAAGTCTCATACTGCAGAGCTCAGTGCGGAGAGCTTTGAGCCCTAAGTGGAGGGAAGGGACACATCCCCTCTTTACAGTACAGGAGGAACATGCACAGTTGTGTTCTGAAGCTCTTCTCCCCCCGTCACCAATTACTGTATCTCTTGGAGTCAGGAAAAAGCTATCAGAAGGGACTCAGGCAACAGAGAGAAATCACACTTAGAGCCCTTTCACACGTTAGCAGTAAATCGCCGATAGTTTTAGCGGAGCTATACCGCTGTTATAGTGGCACTTTTCAGCCGCTAGCGGGGCAATTTTAACCCCGCTAGTGGCTGAGGAAAGGATTAAAACTGCCCACAAAGCACCGCTGCCAAAGTGCTTTGGCAGCGCTGACCACTGATTTCAACGGTAGGGATGGTTTAGAAGGGGTGTATACACTGCTCCAGCACTGCCTAAAAGATGCTGCTTGCAGGTCTTTTTTTTTTTTTTTTTTTTTAAGTCCTGCAAGCACACCGCCCCAGTGTGAAAGCACTCAGGATTTTACACTGAGGAGGCTTGAGAGGCGCCTTTTTAGCGCTAAAATGCCGGAAAAGCGCCTTCAGTGTGAAAGGGGTCTTAGTGCTTTAGATAAAAGAAAAGTACACAGCATAGAAGGAAATGCTTTATTCATATATCATGCCTGACCTAATTATGTAGCCACATCATCATTTCCATTTAAAGAAAACCTCTGCATCATCATTTTTCAAATATAACTAAAGGCAAAACATTTTCTTTTAGTTTTGAATAGCGTGAAGAGCGATTAGAACACCTGTCAGTTTTTATTGCCGTCTGTGACCCTCCATTAGGGAGATTCACCCTCTCTATTTGTTCTGTTTACCGTTATCATTGAAAGTTCCCAGAAAAGTAATAGAGGGGAAATTTTCCAATGGGGACACTAGTTCTGGTGGCCTGGGGGCCCCCAAAGGAATTCCCTTAATTTGCAGAGTTATCCTCTCACTTCCTGTTTGGCTGTGGGACATGAAGTGAAGAGAAATCCCTGCAGTGGGACACAGATGGCGAATAAAAGAACTGACAGGGGTTTTAACACGCCCTTACTCTATCCAAGAGTAAAAAAAAAAAAAAAAAAGGGTTTCCATATAGTTCTACTTTAACCCACAAGTCAAAATTACTTCGTCATACAAATATATGGATAATTGTTGAAACAGACTGGGAATATTCTAACACTGGTCTTAAGAATAGGACAACATTATGAGGTCAAGGAAGCCATGCTGTTAACTAATCACTTTTAGACTAATGGAAGTATTTGCTCATAGGCAAATTGTTATCTGCCTGGGGTAACCAAGCACAACTAGGAATAAACGACAACCAGGTGCCTGGGTCAGTGTTACTTACCACCATGTCACTTCAAGGTTAAGCTTTATTGTGCCCAGGTCATTTATGTCAACAGCAACCGCTTGAGGACGTGCAGCAAATAAATCCTTCGTTTCACAGGTAACACTTCCCACCAGGATATGAGTGGCTATTCCTTTAAGCTCTGTCACCTAAGGAAACAAATACATTTATAAAAACAGTTCCGCTATAAAAAAAAACATACAAGTTTGCAAGATTGTGCTCCAACAGATAGACTGATACCTTTATTGATATTAAACTGTTAATCAGCGGAAGAAAAAACATTTCCTCTCCGTCCCAGCTCTGTTTGCCATTAACCTCAATTTTGCCTTTTAGTTTCCATCTTTGACGCCCATATCTCATGAATATCTGAAAACAGGAGGAGTTTTTTTTAGAATTATTTTGTTAACTGTAGACTTAAAGACTTCTCTGAAAAAGAATGAAAGAAATACAATACAAAGAGCTATAGTTTGAATTGATAGGAAAAAATGTTGATGGCTAAAAAACACTTTGGAATATTTGGAAAACAGATTTGATTTCATGTCTTTATTCAAGCATGCTCAGCATTATCGCATTCATTGCAAATTATGAGCAAATGCTTCTTCATATTCATATATAACAGTACTAACAATTATCAGCACAAACTAAAAGTTAAATAACAAGCAAGAGTACATTTAACCATGCCATGTACGTGTACATTCACTAGACTTCAAGTGGTTGTACCAGGATTATGCCTGCAGCTGCAATTTGTTATAGTGTCAACGATCGACTCTCCTATAAAAGCAATTCTAGCAGCTAACTAGCTGCTTGAATATATATATTTTTTTTACAAGCAGCGGGAGGGGAACCCCCCTCCCCCCCCCACCTTCTGCAGCTTTACTGGGATCTCCTGTCCCTGGGGGTCCCGATCAACCAGTTAGCGCTTGCTGATCGCAAAGCCAAACAGAGACTGGAACCGCTTTGTTTGGGTCTCGGCTATGGTTACCCCCCGGGTGAGATGAGATGACATCACTTCCATAGTTACATAGTCAGGTTGAAAAAAAAAAAAAGACACAAGTCCATCCAGTTGAACCATAAAAATAAATAAATAATTAAAATAAAAACTATCATACAATCTCATATACCCAAACCTATACCCACAGTTGATCCGGAGGAAAGCGAAAAAAAACCCTCCAGAATAACAGGATCCAATTTGCTACAGCAGGGGAAAAAATTGCTTCCTGATCCCAGAGAGGCAATCGGATTTTCCCTGGATCTACTTACCTATAAACTTCTGGTTTACCCGGATGTAAACGGCACCATTTTTAAAAGTTAAATGCATTCGAACAGACTAATCTTGGTATGATCAAATGCTTTTAAGGGCAGAGGGGGATTGGGATCTTATAGACCCCATATCTCTCCATAAAGAGTACCTGTGGATGATTACCTTCCTTGTGACAGCAAAAAATAATATTAAAGCGACAGTGTAAAAATAAAAAAAAATACAATAAAATAAACGTCAGATCATGGGCCATAATTTTAGCACCAGACTTCCTCTGTAAAACTAAAGGTGGTAACCTGTAAAGGCTTTTAAAGTGTTGCCTATGGATAGTAAAATTGATGGCGTTTGGCACCGGGCATGCACAATTTTAAAGCCTAACACGTTTGGCATCTATTTACGCTGCACAACATCATTTTTTATATTTTAGTATTTATTGTGTTTTTTTGCATTAAAAAAAAAGGTTTATTTTTTCCAAACAAATTGCATTTGAAAAACCACTGTGCAAATACTGTGCGACTTAAAAAATAGCAAAACCCACCATTTTATTCTTTAGGGCCTCTTTTAAAAAAAAAAAAAAAAAAAAATACATAATGTTTGGGGGTTGCAACACATTTTTGTAAACAAAAGCATAAGAAAAAGGCCTGGAGCTAAAGCAGTTAAACAGTGTTTTTATGAGTGTTTGTTGACGTCGGTTTACAATTATAAGGCATGTGTCTCTCTCTACTGGAGACTAGAGGAAAAAGCAACTAGAGCATCTTTTTGGACTTGACCGCTAAAGTCACAAAAAAAAAAAAAAAAAAAAACAGCTTAAGGAAGTCAAGTGGCTCTTGAACAATACAAATACCTGTGGTCTCTATTTCTAGGATAGAGGAGAACCCTAGAAGTCTGGCAACGTGAACCTGTGACAGCTTAACAAATTGCACCACCTACTGAGCAGAGATAAGCAGGCAATGCTTAGTGTCCAGAACATGAAATGTATGTACAGTATAAGGAAAATGAAGACACCTTGCCTGGAATGGCTTATTCAGATTTTCAACGTAGTTCTTCTGGGATTTGGATGCATTGGGGGATGGTTTTTATATCTATAGGTGCAGGAAGACTATAGTGGACTCCTCCCGGCCAACTATTTTCAGGATATCTATGGTCAGTTTTCTCTTTTCACAGAAACATCAGAAAACAACCAGGTTCCAGGTGCAAATAATACAGAACAAATCTTTTTATTTGTACTCACTTGCCGACTGCGCGCTGTACATAAATTGCGACAGTGCGTGTCGGCTGTGCATTATCACGTATATCCACTTGACCTCCAGAAGATTTACCCCCTTTCATGACCGGGCCATTTTTTGCTATACATCACTGTGTTACTTTAACTCACAATTGCCCAGTCATGCAACACTGTACATGCAAGTTAAATTTATGGCCTTTTTTCCCCCACAAATAGAAGTTTCTTTTGATGGTATTTAACCACTTGACCACTGGGCACTTAAACACCCTTAATAACCAGACCAATTTTCAGCTTTCAGCGCTCTCACATTTTGAATGACAATTACTCAGTCATGCAACACTGTACCCATATGAAATTTTTGTCCTTTTTTCAACACAAATAGAGCTTTCTTTTGGTGGTATTTAATCACCGTTTGGTTTTTATTTTTTGTGCTATAAAAGAAAAAAGACTGAAAATTCTGTAAAAAAATGAATTGGTCTTCGTTTCTGTTATAAAATTTAGCAGATTAGTAATTTTTCTTCATAAATTTTGGCCAAAATTTATACTACTACATATCTTTGGTAAAAATAAGTACAAATTGGTGGATATTATTTGGTTATTGTGAACGTTATAGAGTCCACAATCTATGGTGCCAATATCTGAAAATTGATCACACCTGAAGGACTGACAGCCTATTTCATTTCTTGAGACTCTAACATGCCAGAAAAGTACAAAAAAAAACAAATGACCCCTTTTTGGAAAGAAGACATTCCAAAGGTATTTAGTAAGAGGCATGGTGAGGTTTTTGAAGTTGTAATTTTTTCCTACAATTCTTTGCAAAATCAAGATTTTTTTTTTCCTTTTTTTTTTTTCCACAAAATTGTCATATTATCAGGTTATTTCTCACACACAGCATTTGCATACCACAAATTACACCCCAAAACACATTCTGCTATTACTCCCGAGTATGGCGATACCACATGTGTGAGACTTTTACACAGCGTGGCCACATACAGAGGCCCAACATGCAGGGAGCACCATTAGGTGTAAAGGAGCACCCAGGCCAATTCTGACATTTCTCCCCTTCATGTAGAAATCATCATTTATTTGCTAGAAAATTACATAGAACCTCAAAACATTATATAAGTTTTGAGGTTTCTAGCAAAGACCCTAGAGAATACAATGGTGGTCATTGCAACTTTTTATCAGGCACGGTATTTGCGCAGCAATTTTTCGAACGCGTTTTAAAAAAAACAAAAAACAGTATATTTAGCCCAATGTTTTTGTATAATGTGAAAGATGTTACGCCGAGTAAAATAGATACCCAACATGTCACCCTTCAAAATTGCACACGCTTGTGGAATGGCACCAAAACTTCGCTACTTAAAAATCCCCATAGGCGACGCTTTACATTTTTTTACTGGTTACATGTTTTGAGTTACAGAGGAGGTCTAGGGCCAAAATGATTGCTCTCGCTCCAACGTTCACAGCGATACCTCACATGTGTGGTTTGAACACAGTTTTCATATGTGGGCGGGACTTACGTATGCGTTCGCTTCTGCATGCAAGCTCATGGGGACAGGGGCACTTTAAATTTATTTTTATTTTTTTATTGTTCATTTTACTTTATTTATTTTAGTTTGGCATTTTTTTCCCCAAAAATAAATTTTTTGATCACTTTTATTCCTATTACAAGGAATGTAAACATCCCTTGTAATAGGAATATGGCATGACAGGTCCTCTACAGTGAGATATGGGATCAATAAGACCCCACATCTCACCACTAGGCTGGGAAGCCTGAAATAAAAAAAATGGCAGGGCATTGGCAGGGCATTGGAAGGGCATTGCAGAGCATTGGCAGGGTATTGGCAGGGTATTGCAGAGTATTGGCAGGGTATTGCAGAGTATTGGCAGGGTATTGCAGAGTATTGGCAGGGTATTGGGTATTACAGCCTATTGGCAGGGTATTGCAGAGTACTGGGTATTGCAGAGTATTGGCAGGGTATTGCGTATTGCAGCGTATTGGCAGGGTACATTTTCGGTGAGCAGCACTGTGGGCACTGCAGATGCAGCCCACAGCGCTGCTGACACCGATCTCTTTCCCCTCCGCTGTACCGATCGGTACAGAGAGTATTGGCAGGGTATTGCAGAGTATTGGCAGGGTATTGCAGAGTATTGGCAGGGTATTGCAGAGTATTGGCAGGGTATTGCAGAGTATTGGCAGGGTATTGGGCATTACAGCCTATTGGCAGGGTATTGCAGAGTATTGCGTATTGCAGAGTATTGGCAGGGTTAATTTTCGGTGAGCAGCACTGTGGGCACTGCAGATGCAGCCCACAGCGCTGCTGACACTGATCTCTTCCCCCTCCGCTTTATCGATCGGTACAGAGAGGGGAGGGAGGAACCGGCGTCATAACATGACGCCGGTTTGTTTACAAGTGACGGAGCGATCACGTGGTAAATTGCCGCGATGACCCGGCGGTCACGGATGCTCTCGAGTGCGTGCCCCAGGGGGCGCGCACGAGAGCAGAATTCTGGGAGGCCATTACTTAACGGCCTCTCAGAGTTAAACAACAACCCGTTAATCGGCTATGGGCCGGTTGTTAAGTGGTTAATCACCCTTTCTTTTTTTTTGCGTTATAAAACAAAAAAAAAAAAAAACATTTTGAAAAACTTTTTTTTTATAAATGTAAATAAAACATCCAATAAAAAAAAAAAAATTCTTCATAAATTTAGGCCAATATGTAGGCTGCTACAGTGCTACAGTGCTTCAGCGAGGCACTGTACATATTTTTGGTTAAAAAAAAATCAAAAAAATCAGACTAAGCGTATATTAACCACTTCAGCCCCAGACCATTTGGCTTCCCAAAGACCAGAGCATTTTTTACGATTCAGCACCGCGTCTCTAACACACAATTGCGCGGTCGTGTGACGTGGTTCCCAAACAAAACCAACGTCCTTTTTTCCCCACAAATAGAGTTTAATTTTGGTGGTATTTGATCACCTCTGCGGTTTTTATTTTTTGCACTATAAACAAAAAAAGAGCGACAATTTAGAAAAAAAGAAATAAATTAAAACGCAATATTTTTTGCTATAATAAATATCCCCAAAAATACATAAAAAACATTTTCCCCCAGTTTAGGCCGATGCGTATTCTCCTACATATTTTTGGTAAAAAAACTGCAATAAGCGTTTATTGATTGGTTTGCACAAAAGTTATAGCGTCTACAAAATAGGGGATAGTTTTATGGCATTTTTATTATTTTTTTTTTTTACTAGTAATGGTGGTGATCTGCTATTTTTTATCAGGACTGCGACATTATGATGGACAAATTGGACACTTTTGGTGCTATTTTGGGACCATATACATTTATACAGCGATCAGTGCGATTAAAAATGCACTGATTACTGTGTAAATGTGACTGGCAGTGAAGGGGTTAACCACTAGGGGGTGCTGCCAGGGTTAAGTGTGTCCTAGGGAGTGATTCTAACGGTGGGGGGGCTGGGCTAGGTGTGACACATCACTGATCACCGCTCCCAATGACAGGGTGCCGTGATCAGTGTCAGTGTCACTAGGCAGAATGGAGAATTGCTTGTTTACATCAGCATTTCCCCGTTCTTCCTCTCTGTGAGACCAACGCGGGTACCTTCCACGGATATCAAGCCCATGGGACCTGCGATTACACTCACGGAGCTCGCGCGCCCATAATGCCGCGTCTTAAAGGGCAACGTACAGGTACGTTAAAATGGCTGTATGCGCCCTCCCGCTGACGTATATCGGCGTGAGCCGGTCGGCAAGGGGTTAATTTGTTTGCTCAAAAGTTCTAGAATAATAATAAAAAAAAAAAAAAAAACAGCGGTGATAGAATACACCTGAAAGAAAGCGATGTGTAAAAAAAAAAAAAAAAAAAAAAATGTAAATTTTGTTTGCATGACCACGCAATTGTTAGTTAAAATAGCACAAAACGCGGTCTGGTGATGAAGGGATCTGAAGTGGATACCAGTGCAAAAAATAAAAATGAATGCAGCCTCCACATCTAAGGATTGGTAAGCTGAAATATATTACAGTTTTGGTTTTAATACCGCTTTAAAGAAAAAAAATATATAAATTATGTTTATTATAGACAGCCAAAATAATTATTTGTAAGATAATGCAGGTTTTAACTCCTAGCATAAACATGTTCCCACCTCATATTGGTCTCCTGGACATAAACGGGCAAAGCCAGCTAGACCTGTAGATGAAAAATATCATGTTAATACTCCAAAAATGCAAATTTGCAGGCAAAAAAAAAGGATAGATACTAGTGTGCCACGGATAACTTATGCACTGGAAATCTTCCTGAATTTATTTCTTTCCATACTGGGCGAATTACCAAAGTAAATAGAATACAGTACAAAGTAAGCACATTTTGATTGGAAAGGTTTTTGACTAACATGAGACACCTTTTAATGACTAATGAAAATATGCTGACTGAAAGTTTTTCAAAGTTTCTGAAACACTGAACTTTTTTCCCAGGACAATATGAATTAGAACGTGACTTTTTTTTTTTTTTTTAAACCAAAGAGTATCTACTAATGCACACTTCTCTCATCACATAAAGCAACATGCCGGTCGAGGACTCACAAATGAATGGGCTGCTATGCCCACGCAAACACGAGCCACATGTCCTGCCTGTACAAGTGTGAACTTGGGCTAAACTATTTGTAGTGTGCATAGAGCAGTGCATCTCAAGTGAGGGGAAAAAAAGAGAGGCTTGGGATCTTACAGAGGACATCAAAAGGAGTCCAAAAAACACGGTAAGAAATTAGATTACAATGCCATCAAGTAGTGGATGTGTGTAGATGATTTTTTTGGGAAAATAAGGATATTGTTTAAGTGTTACTTTAATTACACATGAACACTAGGTGGCAGGAGTGGCTTATAATAATCAAATAAAAGGATGCATAATATCAACAAACTCTCAAAATAATAATTTACACCCACGCAAAACACCATATAAACTGCAGCTAACAGTGAAAAAATACACATAATCAATACAAACAAATAAAATGTGAAAAATATTGTAGAGCTGCACATCTCTCAGCTTAGAAAAGCCAAACATGTAAAAGGAAAAATGTGAAGACTAGACTGCGCTCATACAAATACAGGTATTTTTCAATAAACAATAAAACAAATTTGTAATAAAAGAACAGTCCAAATCAAGTGCCCAGTACAAATAAAAACATCCAAAAGAAGATGAAAAAAAACAAAAAACGAAGTGCTGAAAAAGGGAGAGTGACACCCAGGAAAGAATACAGGCTCTTCCTTTTCTCCTAGAAGAGAAAAACACACCGCACATACACAACTCAATTTCTCAAAGAAGGTCAAAGATCACTTAGGGCAGGGTGTCAAACTCAAATTCATCGGGGGCCGCATCGGCAGGACGGTTGCCCTCAAAGGGCCGGTTGTATCTGTAGGGCTAGGGTCAGGATTGCACCACGTACAGAGTGCAGGGGTCAGGATTGCACCACGTACAGAGTGCAGGGGTCAGGATTGCACCACGTACAGAGTGCAGGGGTCAGGATTGCACCACGTACAGAGTTCAGGGGGTCATGATTGCACCACGTACAGAGTGCAGGGGTCAGGATTGCACCACGTACAGAGTGCAGGGGTCAGGAGTGTACTATGCAGTGTGCAACATCTCATTTCCACCCCTCCTCCTTGGTTCTGACCTCTGCACCCATCACTCTCCTCCCATCCCCCCACCTCTGCACACATCTGCCTCCACATGCTGCCCCCCACCAAGTTTCTTCACATCTGCACTCTCTCCTACCTTCCTACCTGGCCTAGCTCTGGTACCACCAGGTATAGGCAGCTCCCGCCCTTTGTATTGGGCTATAAGTTAGTACCTCCCTCTAGGGCGGATCTCGGTGTTCAGTATCAGTACTAAATAAGCAACACAACACCGTCTCTCCAACACAAGTGTTTAAAAAGCCCGCCCTGAGGATGGAAGAAAAAAAAAAAAAAAAAAAAACAGCTGTCAGCAATCATTCACTGGAGGGACTGGGTAGACAGAGCGGCGTTGGAGGCAGAGACAGAGCGGCAGTGGACGCAAAGCTGAGGCAGGGCTGGAGACAGAGCGGAGGGGAGATGTTTACTCTTATTGACATGGAGACCGGCCACACATGCGCTAATACCGCTCGTGGGACTGAGGAGGATGTTTTCCCTTGTTGCCTTGGACACCTGTAGAGAAAGAGGTAGCGGGAGGAGGCTGCTGTGCGGGCCACATGACAAAGCCTGGCGGCCCGGATTTGGCTTGTGGGCCTTGTGTTTTCCACCTGTGACTTAGGGAATCTCCGACAGGTGTTTCCACATACAGCTATTGTGTATTGATCCACTAGCAATATCTTGAACACCTGGACAACTGAACGCCACCATTTGCTATATAATGCTCCTGTGATTTAAGAGATCCTGTGCATACCTCACTCGCAAAGATAAGATGTGAAGGAACCGCTCAATGTAGTAAATTCAAATTTTATTAAAAATCCATTAAAAATGCACTTACATAAATCAACAATATACTCAGGTGTAGAAATAAAAACTTAGAGCGGTTTGCACTCCAATGACTGGAAATGACATGTCCTGAAAGCCCCGCCCAACGAGTTTTGTCAGCAACGTCATCAGGTGTCACATCACCTCTCCCCATTTTCATCACCTTTGGATGTATTTATTTGCACTAAGCACTTGATTGGGACTGTTTTTTTATGAGCGCTACACATTTGGTTTATTGTTTATAAAATAATATCTGTATTTGTAGGAGCACGGTCTAGTCTTCAAATTTTACATAATATTAACAAACACCAAACACAAAGTCTGAGTCATCTTAATCATTGTAAGATGAAAAATATATAATTTTTGGAGGACTACACAATCACCATAATGCTGAATAAAAAGGGATAAAGAAAAAAAGAAAAAAAAAAAAGGAGAAAACAATACACTTTACAACCAGCTTGTACATTAGCTGGCCCAACTGTACCTAAATTGTTTTGCATTGTCTGAGTACAGAATGTTTATTACCTTTCATTTTGATGTAAAATTCTCCCAATAGGCTATCCATTTCAGATTCAACAGTGCACATATTCTGGAAAAAAAAAAAAAAAAAATAGTAATAAACAAAAACAGGCTACATCATTTCTATGGGGCGAAGAATTATGGGTCACACCTAGGCATTCATTAAACATCTGCAGATCCAGTTTGGAAACTGTTTGTAAAACATCAATATTCAATAAGTACGCTAGGATGCAAGTGACAATTATGTTAGGCAGGACACTCTACTAGATATATTTTGCTACTGCTCTGCTTCATCATCACACTTTTTAGGAAAAGTGGTCAAGCTGCTGGAAGTCATCAATCCTATAAAGAAACCTCTCATGAGAGAAACATGAAGGCTGACATTTCTGTCCTTCCCTTCCAAAAACACTGGCTGGGCCGCCTTCTTCAAATTTTAGGTGTCTGACCCAAAACAAATATGCAGGTAGTCTTCTGAGTTTTCTTTGAATTTCCCAAGCTGCAGACTTGTTCAGGGTCTCAAAGAATACTGAAGTAAGGTGCAGCCAAGCAACTAGCATTTTTAGAAGGAGGTCAGCAATGGCAGCCACCAGAACTCTGTTAATGTCTCCTTTAACACCTTGTACAGGGTTATTGAATTAGGGGAAACCTAAACCCAATGTAAAACTAGCATCCGTGAGCCAGTAAATATTTCAAGCCAGAAAAACCAATCATTTTGAGAAATACAGTAACTGTAAAGAGACATGTATGAACTTGCATAGTTAGGTGTAGGTGTAGAACTGGTGTAGCTGTATTTTTTTCTGCAAGTAAGCTTGCAAGTAGTTCTAGCTTGGACCCAAGGGACATTACTATCTGCAGGGGAGTCACTCCTCCTAGGAGCCCTTGACAGCAATATCATTATGCAGTCTCCACATGAATGAAGCACTGGGTGATACTCTATTCACAATGGTGTGTTGTGGCTGACACTTTCAACATACATACCAGAAAATCAGCCTACCTCCGTGTATTCTTTATAGCTCTTGTTTATTTCACTTAAGCTCTCCCGTGCCGCTCTGCTGGAGGGGGATGCAGCAAATGCCTGCTTCATCTTACTTGCTCCCTCCCTTAGGCGTCTCTGGATGCAGTAGGCCTCATATAACTCATCAATCTTGGGAAACAAAAGCACAAACACCATGTTTTAGTACATAAATGTATTTCATCACATTAAATGTGCATATTGTTGAACATTATGTAAGGCATAGCTTTGTAGGCCAGTTGGATGCTTTGTTATCTAGCCCAGTTTAAGACTTAATTTGTGTTTGCTGGTTTAAAAGGTCTGCTTGCTGATGTTGATAACCAATATGAATGGTCCATTTTACAACCATATATCACCAAAATTTGCTTTGAATGTGGCCAATTTGTGTCACACATTTAGGTGGTTGTTCTTTGGCAATGGGTTCTTCTGTCATTCAGCTAGTTCAGACACAGAGCTACCAAATGATTTCTAATTTTGGCTGGCTATTTAGTGATGCATACACCTCTGCTAGAAAGCAAGTTCACTCTTCTACCTCTTGGTTCAATATTACTGCTACCTTAGTGAGCTCATTGGACAGAGGCAATGATGCCAACAAATTACTCTCCAATTACTGCCCCATAGGCAAAGAGGTAACACAGGAAAAGGGATGATGAAATGCCCACCCAATACCAAGAGTGACGATGCTAAATTAAAAAAGGGAAATAGTTTTTTATGTTTATGGCACACCATTTCTTCTACCAAAAACTCTGTCCATCGGCAATTTGTATGTTAATTTAAAGTGGAACTTCACCATGTTTTGACAGGTACCCGCTCCCACTTCCGGACAGATACTCCGTGGCGATTTGAGCTGGAAGTTCGGCCCTCTTTCCCCCGCAGTCTTCTGGGACACATCACAGGTCCTAGAAAACGACGGGACCATTTACAAGGCGTGGCTCAGTCATGAAGCTGCAAAGCTTCACTTCCTGTTCCCCTTACTTGAGATGCCGGCGCCTGCACCTGAAGTCCATTAAAGAATCGGCTCGGGAGAGGACATTGCTGGATCCCTGGACAGGTAAGTGTCCTTATACTAAAAGTCAGCAGCTACAGTATTTGTAGCTGCTGCCTTAGATTTTTTTTTTTAGGGGGGAGAGCCTGGAGCTCCTGTTTAATGTACAATTAAACCCAAAAATATGTGTTCCATTTCAGCTTATCAATTATTTGATGTGGTAGCTGCATTAGTTTGTTTAGACTGTTTGCCTTTACTTTCATATGGATTTCCAGCCCGTACGTTTGTTAATTTTTATTGTTCGCATATGGCAGTGTGGACTCCTGTGCGAGTCGGGTGCAATGTGGGAACCCGCAGTGGATTCGCAGGGTTCCCACATCGCACGAGTGTGAACCGAGCCTGAATCTCAAAAATCTGTTACTGCTAACAGGAGTTTGGCTTTAAATGGTCAGTCAAACCCTTCTAAATCTGCTAGGGTGACTTAAAAAAGTTCACTATCAGTGAACATTGACTATTTTTAATCTTTATGCTGCTAGAATTTGTAAATAGCTAAGAAAGTATATTATATGTGCTTGTTTTGTTTAGTTAATTTCTGGTTTCCATGCCTAGGCAAATTATGCCATACATTCCAGGAGTGTTCAGGAGGGAGGGGTTTTCTCAGCTAAGCACACCTTCCTGCCTAAGCTAAGGGCAGATGGATTTCAGGTAAATAAATGGAACATGAATCAACTGCCCTTACTTAAAGTGGAGTTTCACTCAAAAGGGGAAGTTCCACTTATTTGCCTCCCCCCAGTTGCCACATTTGGCACCTTTCAACAGTTACTGGTTTTGACAGGTACCTGCTCCGACTTCCGGGTGACTTAGCCGCATCAAGGTCATCTGGAAGTTCGGCCCCCCTGCTCCTTCCCCCATTGCCAGGCTGCTGACTTATTTCTTGTTGTGATCTGACATCCTGCTTGAGGGAGGCTACATGTGTTCTCCGTGATCCCACTGTGTGTAGGAATGTAACCAGCTGCCTTGGCTGGTTCCCGAGATGGATTATGGACTATTGGATTCGTACTGTGCACAGATCATGGGTCTCCAAACTTTCTAAAAAAGGGCCAGTTTACTGTCCTTTAGACTTTAGGGGAGCCAGATTGTGGCCATTGGAAGTAGAAATTGTCCGGGCATCAGTGGGAGTAAACCATGCATCTTTGCTATTAGGGGGAGGAATAGTCCCCCATCATTGTCATCAGTGGGAGGAATAGTGCCCCATTATTGGTGTCAGTGGGAGGAATAGTGCCCCAATCATTGGTATCAGTGGGAGGAATAGTGTCCCCATCATTGGCATCAGTGGGAGGAATAGTGTCCCCATCATTGGCATCAGTGGGAGGAATAGTGTCCCCATCATTGGCATCAGTGGGAGGAATAGTGTCCCCATCATTGGCATCAGTGGGAGGAATAGTGTCCCCATCATTGGTATCAGTGGGAGGAATAGTGTCCCCATCATTGGTATCAGTGGGAGGAATAGTGTCCCCATCATTGGTATCAGTGGGAGGAATAGTGTCCCCATCATTGGTATCAGTGGGAGGAATAGTGTCCCCATCATTGATATCAGTGGGAGAAATAGTGTCCCCATCATTGATATCAGTGGGAGGAATAGTGCCCCATCATTGATATCAGTGGGAGGAATAGTGCCCCATCATTGATATCAGTGGGAGGAATAGTGCCCCATCATTGATATCAGTGGGAGGAATAGTGCCCCATCATTGATATCAGTGGGAGGAATAGTGCCCCATCATTGATATCAGTGGGAGGAATAGTGCCCCATCATTGATATCAGTGGGAGGAATAGTGCCCCATCATTGATATCAGTGGGAGGAATAGTGCCCCATCATTGATATCAGTGGGAGGAATAGTGCCCCATCATTGATATCAGTGGGAGGAATAGTGCCCCATCATTGATATCAGTGGGAGGAATAGTGCCCCATCATTGATATCAGTGGGAGGAATAGTGCCCCATCATTGATATCAGTGGGAGGAATAGTGCCCCATCATTGATATCAGTGGGAGGAATAGTGCCTTATAACTGGTATCAGTAAAAAGAACATTGCCCCATCATTAGTATCAGTGGGATGAATAGTTCCTCATAATTATTATCAGTGGGAGGAATAGTGCCCCATCATTGGTATTGGTGATAGGAATAGATGTGCCATCATTGGCATCAGTGGGAGGAATAGTGCCCCATCATTGGTGTCAGTTAAAGGGATAGTACCCGGTTGTTGGGAGGAAAAGTACCCCAAGGGCCGGATAAAGGCAAGTAAGGGGCCACAGTTTGGAGTCTGGCGAAAAGAACTGCTCAAATCAAACAAAAGGAAGAAGGGAAAAGGAGAGGTTCTGGGGCTCACAAAGGATGTTACAAGGAGGCAGAAAAACACAAAGTAACGATTTAATAAAAAATAGATTACAGGGACATTAAGTAGTAGATGTGTATAGGTTATTTTTGAATAAGGATATTAGTGTCACTTTAACTGTACCAGTGGAGGTTAAAAGCTGATTGGTTACTATGCAAATGTGTTACAGATTCTGTCTGCTCTAATTTTAGTAACTGCCCCCCCCTCTGTGTTTTCCCATTACTGTGGTGCTGTATAATAAATAAAAGAGTACTAGACATGCATTGCATGAAAAGTGTTTTACTTATCTGTGCCAAAAGAAATACAGCTAATATAGCATTTTTTGTTTTCAGAGTACAGCATGAAGGTTCTAAAGTAAAAAATATTCAACACAGGACTATACCATTTGTAACAACTGTTAAAAACAATTCCTGGAATCACAGCACCCGCCTTGGCTAATCAAATTTGAAACAAGTGGTATTAGGCGTCAATAAACAGGAAGTGCTCAGCATCACATAACAGGATGCAGGCCGACAGGTGGCATTGCAGAGGAGGAGAATCTGAAACACGGCATGCACCAACATGACCAGCCACAAAACAGCTGCAAACCCCGCTATTCCATAGAAACATTTACACTATTTATAGAAACTTCTCTATAAGGGGCTGCAGAGTTGCCATCAAGGATGCGCACAAAGAAATACCCATTTAGCAATTCCATACATTGGGCTGCTTCATGTACTATCTTTTACATTTTTTAATTCTCAACATAAAGTAAAAGTAATTTATGTATTGCAAGTGACCCTTTTTTTTTTCAGCGTCATTTTGACTACAGTATAAGTATGCTATTTGTATTCATTTTGTGTCTCAAATGAACATGGCTGTCACACTGAAAGACACGATACACACCATTGATGCACATCTCCTATATCAGTGATGGTGAACCTTGGCACCCCAGGTGTTTTGGAACTACATTTCCCACGATGCTCATGCACTCTGCAGTGTAGGTGGGCATCATGGGAAATGTAGTTCCAAAACATCTGAGGTGCCAAGGTTCGACATCACTGTCCTATATGCACTTTTGCTATCCAACCCACTGAACTAATGTGATTTTGTATTTGTGAAACATTGTGGGTTTTTGTCACATGTGAAGAACACAAACTTGATGGACAGGTTATCCCAGCAGAATTCAGCCAAGATTATCTTTAGCACTAAAAACCAGTCATAGACAAATCAAAATTTAGCTGGTCCAGTAGGAACCAGATGAATTTTGATCTATCTATTGGTTAGTTGTACTGAAGTTAATCTGTCGTTCAACCAGCCTGTGTTTTTATTTTTTGTTCCACTCCCGTCTGCTATAGCCACCAGCAATGATCCTTGTATCAATACAATAGCACAGCGGGAGGTATTCCCCCATCAACACGGACTGTATTGATGGGGCAAACAGGCAATTTTCTTTCCTTCCACCTATGGTGAAAAGAACAAAAATTATATAATGTATGGCCTGCCCAAGGGTGGAAGCTAAATTCCCATACTGTTCTCTCTGCAGCTACTACTACTAGAATGCTCCAATTTAATGGGGTAGTTAACACCAGACCTTTCAAAATTGAAGAACAAAAAATTCAAGAGCAAAAAATTTTACTTGAATTGCAAAATTTCAGACAGCCCTGAGTTTTTGAAGAAACTATAATAATCATAGCACACCTACACTAAGGCCTGGTCCACGCTACTAGTTTATTTTTGTTCTTTTGTGTTCTAAAAGGGGAAACACTCCAGTCAGTCATTGGCTGAGAGCGCTTATAGGGAGCTGGTTGGATGCTGGTTTTCCAGCAAGCTCGTCTGACAGAAGACAGTTGAACTGGCACCCGATAAGCGCTCTCAGCCAATGACTGAGAGCGTTTATCAGGAGCTGGTTGGATGCTGGTTTCCAGCAAGCTAGTCCGACAGAAGCCGGTCAAACGGACGGCTTCTTTCGGACTGGCTGCCATACACATGAGCGGACAGTTGGCCGGTTTTTATTGTACCAACTGATGTCGTCTGACTTTTGGCTCATGTGTACTAGGCTTTACTGAAAAATACATAAATGGGTTTCAAGGTTTAAAAGTATGAAGCACAAAGTGTCACTTGACTTCTCTTTTGCACTTATCACTTTGTCTTTCTCTACACTCCAGGGCACTCTAATATGCAAATCTTGACCTCAAAAGGAAAGTTGAGAGCTAGTTAGCAGTCTCCTGAAAACTGCTTATGGTTACTGAGGTGATCCATCACACTAAGACTGGGTTCACACCGGAGAATTTAGGCACAGCACGATTATTTGCGCGATCCCATTGACTTCTATTAGACCAGGGGTCTCAAACTGGCGGCCCTCCAGCTGTTGCGAAACTACAAGTCCCATCATGCCTCTGACTGTGGGAGTCATGCTTGTTGTAACTGTCAGCCTTACAATGCCTCATTGGACTTGTAGTTTCACAACAGCTGGAGGGCCACCAATTTGAGACCTCTGTATTAGACGTTTATTAGCGTTTTTTTGTGAAAATGCAAAGTAATGCATGCAGCATCTTTCATATGCTTTCAGAAAACACAGTCCAATAAATGTCAATGGGAGCACACCTAAAACCGTCTGTTAACTGTGCATACAATTACACCGATGTGAACAAAGCCTAAAAGATCAATGGAGAGCTGCAGGAGAAATCAGCTAACTTTCAACTTTCCTTCCTGTAGATTATTTTGAGGTCTTGCATTCTCAATATGTAAATGCTTCTCCTTTGGTAAATGTACATAACTGCATGGTATTTTTCCAAGTGGGGCAATTGTCACAAGCATGATCTGTAAGAATCAGGTCGTGTAGAACCTCCCTATAGAAAGAGAAGTACTTTTTCCTTTGCATGCACAGAGCTTTTTTAACTTGTAAAAAAAATCTCTATGTAGCTGGTTTTCTATAAATAAATCTGCATTATTAGGTGTGCATCATATCCATCCATCAGCCTAGTCAGACAGAACATCAGAGTATATCCCAGCAGTGCAGCAACGCAATGGAGGATAGGAAGGTCACCTCACTATTAGTCATTTTCAGTGGCACCTCTCGCTGCTAAGCCTTACAGCGATGAACATACTGACTGTTCCTAAAGGTCATAAAAAGAGAACTAAAGCGGTTTTTGAGTCCTAAAATACTTTTTTTCTATAGGCCTGCATGACCGTATGTTATGATTTTTAACTGACTCTAGCTAACTTAAAAAAATTATTTTCTTGTAGCAGAGAGGCACTTCTGCTCCCATGAACTACTCCTCCGCAAAAGAAAATCTATGCAGAATTTTTTACATCACTGCCTGTAATATACACTAGCAATTCTAAATTATAGTACCCACCATTCTTCAATCCGGGATGCCTGATGTGGATATTGCTTGAGCAGTGATCAGTAGCAGTGCGGAGCTACATACAGTATACGCCTTGACTGTTACAACTCCCTTCTCATTGGCCTACCTCTCCAAAGGCTATCCCCCTCTTCAGTCTATCATGAATGCTGCTGCCCCACTTATCCACCTTACCAACCGCTGAGTGTCCGCCAACCCTCTCCTTCAATCCCTACACTGGCGCCCAGTGAATTAAATTCAAAATACCAACCACAACATACAAAGCCAATTACAACTCTGCCCCCAGCTACATCACCAAACTTGTCTCCAAATATCACCCAAACTGTCCTCTCCACTCCTCTCAAGACCCTCTACTCTCAAGCTCCCTTTGTCTCCTCCTCTCAGGCTCATCTCCAGGATTTCTGCAGAGCCTCTTCCATCCTCTGGAACTCTCTACCTCAACCTGTCCAGCTATCTCCTACTCTTGCTACCTTCAGGCAATCCCTGCAAACTCAACACTTCAGGGAAGCCTATCACACCTTCAACTAATCTTTTACCACTTCCATCAGCTCATTCCTCACAGTTACAACCTTTTGTACCACCTGCCCCACCCTATTACATTGTAAGCACTTCTGAGCAGGGCCCTCTTAATCCTTTTGTATTTTATTGTATTATAACTGTATTGTAAAGTGATGCGTAAACTGTTGGCGCTATATCGATTCTGTATAATAATATTAATAGTAGTCTACCCCTGTCATTAGCTACAGATAACTACACCGATTGAATACACATTGCATTCAGTCATTGAGCTCCCTTGATGGAGTGTAAAAGCATTGCCTCTGATATGTCAATCAAACAGGATGGGCAGTGCTAGGCTGAGAATGCTAACAAAGATGAGTAAAGGGCATACCCCCTCAACACAAACGGTCCATACACAGATTCTATACACAAGAAGAGAGGTGGTGTATATGACCGGAATCGTTCGATTACAGGGAGTATTTGGCAGCACAGAGGTCCATATCTGATGTCTTTTGGACAGCATACTCATTAAGACACACTGCAACTGTTGTAACGGGAGGGAGCCTAGAGGCAAAGCTATAAACACAGAGGTCATTACCCCAATACTTTAAAAATCGGTGTACATGGCGGATATGAAGCAGGCACAGCCACAATTACAAGTGCATTATAATTATATGTCCGAACATCATAGCAGAGCTTGCATGTTACTTTGCAAATACCTTGCTGATATGAAATTCCAGTCTTCTTATGTACCTCTCAATGGTCTTGATTTGCTAGGAAGACAAAAACATTTTTTATAAACCAACTGGGCTACACAATGTAATAAAGTTCACACTTGCCTGGAAATGTCATATGCATTCATGTTTCCAATTACTTCTCCCCAAACAGTTTAAGCTTAAACAAATACATAAACCATACAAAAGCTTTTCTTTTTTAAATCGAGCTCCGAAAGCAAATTACAGTCTGTCCTAACACTGTAAAAATGGTGCAGGTCAGTGATTTTGGTAATTGTTTAAAGTGACTGTTAACATTGGCATTACTTAGAACTTTTGTAGATTTGGACCTTTTGGCATACTACAGAAGTACTGACAAACCTGTCTGTTTTCTTTATTGTATCCGGTATATTTTTATGAACAAGTATACTTTTTTTTGTATGAAATAAAAAGGTTAAAATATTTCACTTTTTATCTTACTCCCCAATTCATGTGTGCTTCTGACAGCCACTCTCCAACCTTTAAATTTTGTCTCTTTCCCAATAATAATACTACAGTCCTTGCTATTCAGACTCAAAAGTTTTGATTGTCCGAGTGGATATGTGTTTTCTAAGGCTTGCTACCAATTACCCCCATTTTGACCTATATAAAATATGTTAGGGTAAATAAGTAAACTGCAGGTTGCTTGTTTTTATCAATTTTGCGTGAAAAAATGCACAAATTGCAGCAGCTTGCATATTTATGCCAGAACACCAGGGGGAGGTAGTGCAGCCAAATACTTCCAGCTATCCTGTGGGGAACAATAGACATGAAACAAGGTTTTCTAACCTGCTTGAGTAATTGTTTTCCCTGAGACTTTTCAGTAACTGCTCTATGCAAGGGTTTTGCACAGAGCAGCCCCGATCAGGATGGGAGTTTCATTGGGTGCCCCCACGGAAAGCTGCTTTCCCTGAGCGCACCCATGCGGGCTCCCTCAGCTGCATCCATCGACACAGGCATCGGGACTCGGCCCAGCCTCCTGCTCCCTTGTCACTGGACTTGATTGACAGCTGCAGGAGCCAATGGCAGGGGGGGTCTGAGGGGGATGGGGGAACTGCAGCACAGGAGGTTTTTCACTTTATAGCATAGAATGCATTAAGGTGAAAAACCTTAAGATGTTACAGTTTAACCACCTCAATTACTGGGCACTCTAACCCCCCCCCTCCCTTCCTGCCCAGGCCAATTTTCAACGTTCAGCACTGAAACACTTTGAATGACAATTGCACGGTCATGCTACGCTGCACCCAAATTATTTTTTTATAATCTTCTTCCCACAAATAGAGCTTTCTTTTAGTGGTATTTAATAACCTCTGGGTTTTTATTTATTTTTATTTTTTTGGCTAAAAAAAAAAAAAAAAACACAAGATTTTTTAGTTTTTGTCAGAAAAAGTTGTAAATAAGTAATAAGGAGTTTGCAAAGGGGTGGGTCGGCAGAGGCAGAGAAACAGCAGTACACTGATCTTCCAAGTGAGGAGGCAGGCTGTGTTCTAAAGTCTGTCACGGATCACTCTCCCAATGTATTCAGTGAAAGAACGTTTCCCAATGGAGGAGAGGAAAGGGGGGGGGGGGGGATGTGTTCGTGTTAGATATTCTGTACTGGAGCTGAGCCCAGAGACTTGCAGCTGCTAACCCCCACAGCACCAGAAAGAGGACAGGACATCCCTGCAGTGAAGTTTTCTAAAGAACATAACACCCTGTATATGGTGGAATTGACTTAATTACAGTAAGGTAATGAAACCAAAGCTGTAGAGAAAACAAAACATCAGTTTGAAGTGGATATATGCCGCTGCCACTTACACAATTACCATTTCACTAAACATATAATCAAAAAACAAAAAATACAATACTATCAAAAATGTATTTTTCTAATTTTAGTAACATTGTTTAACTATTATGACAATTTATGCATGCATTTTAGATATTAACATTGGTGGGCTAATTAAAGGCTGTAAAAACAACATATTAGGGGATAAAAAAAAGGGTAGCCAGATGGCTATCTAAAGCAAAATTATGACAAGGTTAGATACAGATAAAAAGGCTTTAGTGCTTGAGTCTCCAAACTCTACACAAAGGGTCAGTTTATAGTACTTCAGACTTTAGGGGGGCTGAACTGTGGCCAGCAGGAAGAGAATTTTTTCCCGGGATCAGTGAGAGTAAACCGTGCCTCATCTTTGGTATTAGGGGGAGGAATAGTGCCCCATTGTTGGTGTCAGTGTGCAGAATAGCGTCTCATATCAGTGGGATGAAGAGTGCTCCAAGGGCTGGATAAAAACCAAGCAATGGGCCGCAGTTTGGAACCCCTGCTTTAGTGCAACACAGAATATTTCCCCATACCTAGCCACAAGTTACATTTTGAAGAAAAGGGAAGGATTTGTTTCATCACAATTTTTAAAGAAGTCAGTGTTGCAAGTAAGCATTTTCTTTTTAATGTCCTGTCCGCTATGACAATATTTCCCACAGCTGTTACACATTTGGAAAGACACTGATCATAAATATGGGTTCACAAGAACATTGTAAACCATCTTTTTTTTTTTACATAAAGTTAAAAGCCTACAATGACAGTTGACGTATTTCTCTAATGACAAGTGTACTTTAAAAGACAAAACGTTGCATAAATACATTAAACAAAAAGTCATCAATATATGTGAATGCTCTCTATAATGACAGGACCCAGCTTTAGGAGAGCTGCTATTACACACACTGATGACCCGCCAAAGTTCAAAGTTATGAATGAGAACATAAAAAGAACAGATGTTCTCCCCATGACTCAAAGTCAGGCTCACGTGAATGCTCCCTCCACATGATTGTATGTTTGGAGTTGGGGAAGGTGGAATAACTTTCTCAATTCAGAGATTCTTAAAGAAGTACATTACATTCAAGACACTATACACATTAGCTAAATCAGGGGTTGACAAATTTGCTTGGAATCTAGGAGCCAGCTTAAAAAGTTAGGAGCCAGGTCCGTGACGACGATCCGGACCTGTCCCTGGCCTGACATGGAGACGAGTGAGGGGAAGATAACAGCGCCGTCGCCAGCCCCCCCCCCCCCCCCCCCCCGTCTCCAAGTCATTGCCCATAGCTCTTAGAGGGACATTTTATTTATTTTTTTCAAATGACAATTTTTTTTTCAATTGCATTTTAGTGTAAATATGAGATCCGAGGTCTCTCTGACCCCAGATCTGATATTTAAGAGGACCTGTCATGCTTTTTCTATTACAAGGGATTTTTACATTCCTTGTAATAAGAATAAAAGTGACACAACATTTTTTTTAAAAGAACAGTGGAAAAAAAAAAAGTTAAAATAAAGCAGAAAAAATAATAATTTTTAAACGCGCCCTGTCCTGCCCGCATATAAAATCGGTGTTCGAACCACACATAGGAGGTAGCGCCGTGATCGGTAGAGCGAGAGCAATAATTCTACCCCAGACCTCCTCTGTAACTCAAAACGTGCAACCTGTAGAATTTTTTTAAACGTCGCCTATGCAGATTTTAAAGGGTAAAAGTTTGTCGCCATTCCATGAGCGGGTGCAATTTTGAAGCGTGACATGTTGGGTATCAATTTACTCGGCGTAACATTATCTTTCACAATATAAAAAATAATTGGGCTAACTTTACTGTTGTCTTATTTTTTTATTAACTAAATTATTTTTCCCAACAAAAGTGCGCTTGTAAGTCCGCTGCACAAATACAGTGTGACAGACAGTATTGCAACAACCACCATTTTATTCTCTAGGGTGTTAGAATAAAAAATATATATAATGTTTAGGGGGTTCTAAATAAAGGGAAGAAGAGGCAGGTAATATAATACAGGCAGAGGAATCTTCATTAACATTGCTGGTTTGTCATACCAACGGCGACCACAAGAGGGCGCCAGATTCCATAAGGAATCATAGGACCGCAGAAGGCCTCAAAGCCGCGGCCTAAATTTTCGGCCGCCGGCGGAACGCCCCGACGCGATCACGCTGGGGGGGTCCACAGACACAGGATACCCCCAGCTGTGCTGCCCCAGGCGCGAGGTCGCTATTTCTAGTCGCCAATGTGACCTGGCGACCGGGGTTTGTCGAGCCCTGAGCTAAATGAATATTAGTAAAAACAGACCATGTTACATTCAGGGCCTTTTTTTCAGCCATAACATGACAATACAGAGTTCCACCACCACCGGCAGTGGTCCTGTGAGCACCACTATTTACTGTCAATAATAAACACAGAAGCCTGGCTTCTGTATTGCAAGTGACAGTTAACCTTTCCCAGCAGCTCTCAAAAAAACCATGCCCTGTACGCAAGGTGTGGACAAGGGAGGGACAGCTGCCAGGACACGGTATGTTTATGGGCTGCAGGGAGAAGGCATCCAATGCTGAGCCACAATCTTGTGTCCGGATGCTGATGCTCCCCACTGGATGATATTGCTGCTCCTGCTTGCTAATGGGGAGAGGTGGAGCTGCAAACAAGTGGGCACTGTGTGGGAAAATAAGACGAGGCAGCTACTGAGAGTCAGGTAAACAGATGAAAACAGTGGGAGAAGAGTGATGCACTCCTGAACCCTGCACTCTCTATATTACACACTCCTGAACCCTGTATTCCATGCATAATGCACTCCTGAACCCTGTATTCTGTGTGTAGCATACACCTGAAAGCTGCACTTATTCTCTGAGAAAAAAAAAAAAAGCACGGGTTACATATAAACCAGGTTGCTTGAACTATATAACCAGGTTGTGTAGTTGGTTTATTCCTGGCCTGTGCAGCCACCCCCTACTGCTATAACTCAGTCAGAGGCAAGATTTAGATATTAAAACAAAGTAGCTTACCTTGTCCAGATCATACAGGACTCCCTGTATTGAACAAAAAAAGAAAAGAAGATGATTAATTAATTGGGGGTCAGTTTAAAGATAATTACACCAGCATGTGGAAGGAATTTATTGCAGGTGGTATTAACTGGAAAACTGGTAAATTGTTTTACGCATTGTAATTGCAAGAAAGTGGAACAGCTATTGTGTTTCATATTCAAACATCCCCACACTGAGGTCTCTTCCCGATAGCGCTAGGAAGTGGCAACTTACCAGCCTTGAATTTCTCTTCATGTCTTTGAGCTGGGCAGTCAGCTTGTCTAGCTCAGTTTGATGAACTTCCAGGTACTCGCTACCAAGAGAAATTAAACACCAAATAGGATTGAGTGAAAGTGCAAACAAAGGATATATAAACACATAACTTATTAAGACCTATTATGCAATACCAATTTTGAGGCAATTAAAAGCAACAAGAGCCTTCCTTCCCCTGCTGAGCATTCTATTATTAATTATCCATTTTTATTGACAGTCATAATAGCCATTGATGAATCTCAGTAATACAAAAATAGTATGGTTTACCATTAGGACCCTACACAGTAATGCATTACCTGATATACATAGGCCAGGAGACCAGTCCAAGCATCATTCGTGATAAATAAGTAGTACAACGTAAATGAGCGTGCAACAAGTATGTTGCCAACAGTTGGATGGCTTCCAGCAAGTGGAAAAATCTTTGCAACGAGTTACCAGAATAATCATTTTACTGTACATGCATCATAAAGGGAAGCTGTTCCAATTTAAAAGAAAGTCTTGGTGGGCTGGTTGAATGACAGAAAAGACACTCGTCAAGGGATCTCTCCTCTCTTGTCAAACCTAATGAGATACCTGATTTTGTGCAGCCAGTCCACCCAAGTTAGAAGTTTACCCAATTTAGAGCCTCAATGAATATTCCTCAACTTTACTTAACGTATCATTGTCATGTGAGTTATTCTGCTCAAAAATTATGCACAAACTGTGGGATGGGACTGCAACTGGGGTGTCAGACTTTGCAGATTACTAGATTTTAAACCATTTTCTGCTTTTTTGGAAACGTTTTCTTCAATTCTAAGCTATGCAATCTACTGTTTACATTGTCTCCAGTCTATAACGGGTTGATAACCAGAAACTTATTAATTTCACTTGTAAATATACTTACTCAAGGCCATTTTTTAAGGCTCCATATATTTCTTCTACTCTCTCTGGTTGTGGTTCTTTAGAGTTACTGCCATTTTTATGGCCCATGTTGTGCATTTTCTTCTGTTTAGCTTGAGGTTTTTTGGGGGCTGAAGAGTTCCCAAGGAAAGAGTTGCACCTACATAAATAGAAAAAAAAAAAAAAGTTTAAAATCTTAGAAGATTAAAATGAATCTCCATTTCTGACAAACAAAACAGACACTAAATTTCTACAGATCGTTACCAACCAACATTAAGAAAGAATCGAATACTACCAAAAACAGCCAATGAGTTTAAAGGAGAAGTATGACCAAAGTTATTTTGGCTATACTTCTCATTGGCTATACAAAACTGCAGCGTTTGTCCTCAAGACACATCACAGGAAGCACCCTCATGGCTAACAGAGGACAGAATTAGAAATAGACTTGGGAAACGTAACATTAATAAATCACTGGGACTAGATGGTTTGCACCTGAGGGTACTTGCTAGACCATTGTTCCTAATTTTTACTGACAGTTTACTGACTGGAATGGTACCAGCTGATTGGAGAAAAGCCAGTGTAGCACCAATATTCCCAAAATACATCCCTGGGAATTACAGACCAGTTAGCCTAATATCAATAGTATGCAAGCTCTTGGAGGGGTAAGGGAATATATAGAATATGTTGGTAATAAAAACGATATAATTAGCAGTAATCAGCATGGATTCATGAAGAATCGTTCTTGCCAAACCAATCTATTAACCTTCTATGAGGAGGTGAGCTGCCATCTAGATAAAGCATGGCCCGTAGACACAGTCTATCTGGATTTAAAAAAAGCACTTGACACAGTTCCCCATAAACATTTACTGTACAAAGTAAGGTCCGTTGGCATGGACCATAGGGTGAGTACATAAATTGAAAACTGGCTACAAGGCGAGTTCAGAGGGTGGTGATAAATGGGGAATACTCAGAATGGTCAGGGGTGGGAAATGGGGTCCCCCAGGGTTCTGTGCTGGGACCAATCCTGTATATTTATTTCATAAACCACCTGGAGGATGGGGTAAACAGTTCAATCTCTGTATTTGCAGATGACACTAAGCTAAGCAGGGCAATAACTTCTCCACAGGATGTGGAAACCTTGCAAGAAGATCTGAACAAATTAATGGGGTGGGCAACTACATGGCAAATGAGGTTTAATGTAGAAAAATGTAAAATAATGCATTTGGGTGGTAAAAATATGAATGTAATCTGCTCACTAGAGGGTGAACCTCTGGGGAATCTAGGATGGAAAAGGATCTCGGAGTCCTAGTAGATGATAGGCTCAGCAATGGCATGTAATGCCAAGCTGCTGCTAACAAAGCAAACAAAATATTGGCATGCATTAAAAAGGGGATTAATTCACAGGATAAAGCAATAATTCTCCCACTCTACAAGACTTTGGTCCGGCCTCACCTGGAGTATGCTGTCCAATTCTGGGCACCAGTCCTCAGAAAGGATGTACTGGACATGAAGAGAGTACAAAGAAGGGCAACAAAGCTAATAAAGGGTCTGGAGGATATTAGCTATGAAGAAAGCTTGCGAGCACTGAACTTATTCTCTCTGGAGAAGAGTCACTTGAGAGGGGATATGATTTCAATTTACAAATACCATACTGGAGACCCCACAATAGGGATAAAACTTTTTTGCGGAATGGAGTTTAAGACACTCACTAAAATTAGAAAAGAAGAGGTTTAACCTTAAACTGCGTAGGAGGGTTCTTTACTGTAAAGCCCCATACACACTATCATATTTTCTGACGATTTTTTCCTTCAGATTTGCCAAAACCATATAATAGGAGGTAAAACCTTAGATTTAATTTGTATGCAGTCAGGCAGGCCCTTGCACTACAAGGTTTTGGTAAATCTGAAGACAAAAAATCAGCAGAAAATCTGATAGTGTGTATGGGGCTTCAGAGCGTCAAGGATGTGGAATTCCCTTCCACAGGCAGTGGTTTCAGCAAGGGAGCATCGGTAGTTTCAGAAAACTATTAGATAAGCACCTGAACGACCGCAACATACTAGGATATACACACACACACACACACACACACACACACAAAAGGTTGGACTTGATGGACTTGTGTCTTTTTTTTAACCTCACCTACTATGCAACATCTCCTGTAGGTCACAGGAGTGCAGTTCGTTCTACACTCTTTTGACCAGTTTTCAATGGACAGCAGGCTAAAGCCTGCTGTCGGCTGACATCACTCAACTGGTCTATGCTTGGGAAAGATTCTGTTTTTAGCCTCCAGGAGCCAAAGCCAGACACTCCCACAGCCCGGCTCTGGAAGGGCAGAACAGAGAGCCAGTCAGGTGTCTGGACAGTAGTGTCCTGTACCTCTGATTGGCCAGTAAATGCATGAAAAATGATCGATTCTAAAACACAGATTAGCTTCTGTGCATTTAGTTTAGAACCAGGAAGAAAGGTGACTGGCAGGATCGACTAGGTACTTCAAATAAAATTACAGTGGGGGGGGGGAAAAAAAACAAAAAAAAAAAACAACAACATGTCTTTGTTAAAATATCAGGTTTCTGTGATGTAAAAAAAAAAATGAGACAAAGAAATATTTTCTGAAATTTTTCCAGCTTTAATGGACCTATAAACTGTACATCTCAATTGAACAACAAACTGAAATTTTAGATGGAGGTAGGTAAAAATAAAATATATGGTTGCATAGGTGTGCACGCCCTTAAACTAATACTTTGTTGAAGTTGAACAACCTTCTGATTTTTATTACAGCACTCACAGCACAGTCTTTTTATGCTTGAGTCTATCAGCATGGCACATCTTGACTTGGCAATATTTGCCCACTCTTCTTTGCAAAATAACTCCAAATCTGTCAGATTGCGAGGGTATCTCCTGTGAACAGCCCTCTTCAGATCACCCCACAGATATTCAATCGGATTCAGGTCTGGGCCATTCCAAAACTTTAATCATCTTCTGGTGAAGCCATTTCTTTGTTGATGTGGATGTATGCTTTGGGCCGTTGTCATGCTGGAAGATGAAGTTCCTCTTCATGTTCAGCTTTCTAGCAGAAGCTGAAGGTTTTGAGCCAATATTGACTGGTATTTGGACCGGTTCATAATTCCCTATACCTTGAATAAGGCCCCTGTTCCAGCTGAAGAAAAACAGCCCCCAAAGCATGATGCTGCCACCACCATGCTTCACTGTAGGTACGGTGTGCTATTGGTGAGGTTTAGTGTTTTTGCACCAAACATATCTTCTGGAATTCTGGGCAAAATATTCAACCTTTGTTTCATCAGACCACAACACATTTTCCCATATGCTTTTCGGAGAGTTCAGATGTGCTTTTGCAAAATTTAGCCAGGCTTGGATGTTTTTCTTCGCAAGAAAAGGCTTCCATCTTGCCACTCTACCCCATAGCCCAGACATATGAATAATATGGGAGATTGTTGTCACATGTACCACACAGCCAGTACTTGCCAGATATTCCTGCAGCCCCTTTAAAATGTTGCTGTAGGCCTTATGGCAGCCTCCCTGACCAGTTTTCTTCTAGTCTTTTCATCAATTTTGGAGGGACGTCCAGTTCTTGGTAATGTCACTGTTGTGCCATATTTTCTCCATTTGATGACTGTCTTCACTGTGTTCCATGGTATATCTAATGCCTTGGAAAATGGGATTTTTGTACTTACCGTAAAATCCATTTCTCTGAGTTAATCGATGGACACAGCACCTCCCTAATCTTGACCATTGGGTTATATCTCCTCTGCAGGAGTAGGACTAGGCAAAACAAAAAAAGACACCTGGCTACACCCATGGGCTGTCCTCAGTCAGTATATAACCTCCTCCCTGCTCTAGGTATTCAGTTTAGTAGCAAGCAGTAATAGAAGTATCAAAAACGTCATAGAAGGGTGGGTGCTGTGTCCGTCAATGAACTTTTAGAAATGTATTGTACAGAAATCCAGTTTTCTCTTTTGTTCATCAACGGACACAGCACCTCCTTAATTTTGACCATTCCATTTGGACGTCCAAATGCAGTGTCAAAGAAAAATCAGGGGTGGGCAAAATAACCCAAGGCTAACCACAAGAGCCCTAATAACCACAAGAGCCCCATCATAAAAAAATAAAAATAAAAAAAAACACCCCTTATGAGAGAACCCCCCCCTTAAACAGCAGCCTGCAAAACCTTGCCGCCAAAAGAAGCATCCACAGATGCCAAAATATCTACTTTATAGAATTTAGTGAAGGTATGCACTGATGACCAAGGGCCGCATTGCAAACCTGTGATATTGACGCTTGATGAAGGAAAGCCCAAGAAGTACCAAGCGCCCGAGTAGAATGCGCTGTGGCAGGGAAAGGAGGAACCCGACCCTTAATAGAAAAGGCCTGAGTCACAGTCTGTCTGAACCATCTGGAGATGGTAGCCTAAGAAGAGGCCAGCCCTTTTCTTGGTCCTTGTGCAACAAGAAAAAAAAGTGAGTAACCTCTGGAAGGACTCAGTGGATTCCAGATACACCCAAATTGCACGAACCACATCCAAGGTATGCAAAGCAAATTCCTTGGAATGAGCCAGCTTGGGACACAAGAACAGCAACACAAATGTCCTTATTCAAATGGAAGTCAGAGACAACCTTGGGCAAACATGATGGACAGGAAGGAAGAACCACTTTATCCCTATGGAGTACTAAATAGGCACTATGACAGGATAATGCCGCCAACACTGAAACCCTGTGTGCTGAGGCAATATCCACCAGGAATGCCCCCTTCTAGGGCAACGTAGGTAAGGGAATCTCCCAAATATTCTTGAATGGAGATTTCTGGAGAACCCGATAGCACCAAGTTTAAATCCCATGGCGGCAAAAGAGACTGTACAGGCGGAGCCTCATGCCGGACTCCTTGAATGAAGGTACGAACTAAAGAGTGAGCAGCTAGGGGTCGCTGAAAGAAGACTGCTAAGGCAGACACCTGGGCCTTGATGGTGCTCAAAGCCAACTTTCTTCTCAACGCCCTGTTAAAGAAAAGCAAAGATCCGAGCCACAGAAAAGGATTGAGGATGAACGCTAATCGACTCACACCAAGAAATGTATGCTTTCCATGTACAATGGTATATCTTACTAGAAGTCAACTTCCTCGCTTTCATCATAGTAGAGATAACTGATCCCGACAGACCTCTATCTCTCAGTACCTGGCTTTCAATAGCTAGTCCATTAAAACCATGGCTAGGCCATTGAAAGCTCAGCCCTCAGTACAACTGGTCCTCTTTTAGAGGTAGCTTCCAAAAGGAGGTTTACGGACACCGGAAGACTTTCGCCCTCAGTCTTTCGTAGGCACCGCAGAGGAAAGTGTTGGCTCGGCAGTGACACTAGGATGCCTGTGGCGTCTACCAAAGGAACTTGCAAGATTGCCACGAGCCTCAGTTACTTCCCGTTGAACTGAACCTGCTGAAGGGGCCAACATTTGAGAAGAAAAACGACTGACCTGGTCAGCATTCACTCCAAAGTCAGACCCAGGTAGCCCAATTTCCTTGACAGGGCTAGAGGGTACCTTGGGTAGTTCGGACGTCACCTGAACCTTTACAGGAATTTTTATAAACACACAAGGAGACACAGGACCCCCTGAAGTGGACAAATTCTGTCCCCCTTCTTTGGTACCCCAAATAGGTTCAATTCATGGACCCCCTTGACGATCATGAAGGAGGTCCATGAATCTGTAAACCAGTGAAGATGTGCCCCCCCCCCCACCCCAGCAGTGGGTGAGGGTAGACCTTCCTGCTAAAGGAATTTTGTCAGTGGATCCGGAGAAGCCTGCTCTAGGCTTACCAGACCAAGATTGCTTGGAACTTCCCGAGGAAGACTTGCGAGATCCGTTTCCTTTATCTGCTGTTCCGGGAGCCCAGAAGAATTTCCTATAGAAATTTCTTTCTGAGGATCCATTAGGATCGTGTGTATCCCCATCTGACTTTTTACGTCAAAAATTCTGACGGACCTAGAAATGGAAATTGTTCTAAATATTTCCGATGTAACCAATTCCTATTGGGAAAACCGCTTGTTTGTATGCTGTTCCGACGGACCAAAATAGACGCATGCTCTGAAGCAAGTACGAGACGAAAGCTATTGGCTACTGGGTATTGAACCTCCCTTCTCTAGTCCCGTCATACATGCTGTACATCACTACATTCTTGGCAGTCAGACTTTGGTGCAATCATGTGTATGCAAGACAGTTTCAGTGAAATTCCGTCGGAAAAACCTTCAGAGTTTATTCAGACGGGAAAACTGGTCGTGTGTAGGGGGCATTAAGTGGAAATCCAAATATAAAATTGAATACAGTATGTCTGGGGGAACAAGAAAGGTGTTTATCACAGATTACCATGCTGTACATCCTATGGCTAGAGTTGAGCTTTAATACAATCTACAAATATGCAAGAGAAAGCATGTGGAAATGTGAAAGTCACATAAAAAATGACATTAAAAGGCAAACTATAGTGTATTTTCAATGACACTTTTTGTTTAAAGTGTTTTACATTCAAATAATTCTTATGTGACTTTTACATTTTAAACTGCTTGTTTTTTTTTTTTGTGGTTTTATGTAGAGTTTTGTAGATCAATACAATAAGCCTGTCTAACAGCTGTTGAGATAAGATATCAACCACACAGGGAGTGTATAGATTTCAATGCTTCAGATGACTTTTATTGTTTGGATCAACATTACGATTTACTTTATAGCACTGCAAAACAGGAAGCAGGACCTGCATGTCATGAGCAAAAGATGGTTACCTTCATGTACATACACAATTACAAGTCACACATGAACACATTTTTATACATTTACAGTAATCTGATCTGACTTTTTATATTATATATGAAATGTATTTGATTTTTCTACAGTGGAATCAAAAAAAGTAATTAAAAACACAATATATTTCCCTTTAAGGTAAACACTGCAATAATAAATCATATATGTGCTTACTGAAAATGTACCTTTCCTCCTCTTTAAAAAGAACCATTACGCGGATACAGTTACTGCAGCAATAATAGATCATATAATACTATTGGACACACATAGGGATCTATAAAAAATGTATGCGACTAGACTGTCACAAATACTACCGTATTTTGCCTAAAAATTTTTATTTGCTATAAGCGCCAGCTCCTTCTAGTGGCGCTAATGTAACCTTTTCCTGAAATATCTCAATCAGCAAAATACCATAATATGGACGCTAAATGGAGTCGTCAACAATCATAGGTTCTCTCCGATATTAGGTATGTATAATTAAAGTGTTACTAAGCCCACAAAAGTAAAAATCGGTCTGTATATGCAGTAAAGCATGCGTGATATACTCACTGTGGAAGCTAAGGGGTTAATCCTGTGCATTGTGTAAAAAAGGCTGTTTGATCCTTTCTTCTCTGATCCTCCCCTTCTTTCACTGTCCCCAATCCATCTCCTGATAGAACAGAGCCCTGGGGGCCCGCTGTACATGCTCAGTTTGGTGTGTATTGCCAGAGATTTTTTTTTTCTTGGGTGCATGTGATCAGGACAGGACCAATCGGCACTGTCCAGACAGGGCGTCAAGGGTCTTGCAGCCTCATTGGACAGTCAGAATAAAATGAAAATGCCTCCTACAAGGTTTAACCAGAAACTGATCGAATTCACAAAACTGCTATATACTGCTGATGAGAAAAAGGTATTTAGCAGTTTATATTTACTAAAATTATTGCATTTCCATGTTCTGTGTCCCGTGGGAGACCAGATATAGTGAATGCAGGCTCCTGGGTTTAGTAACACTGTCAGTCTTTATGGTTCTCTTCAATTGTTCAGTATCTAGAGGCTATCTATATTTATGGGTCTGTTTAAAAAAAAAAAAAAAAAAAAAAAAAAAAGTGTTGTGTGAATGTCTCAAGCATTCTCTCAGCTGTCAAGAATGATTCTGAATTTCTGATACCGGATTGAGGCATTTCAGGAAAATACCAAAATTATAGCCACTAGATGGAGCCTATGATCATAAAGAATATATATATATATACTGTAGCTCTATCAGGCAAAACACTGGATTATGTATGACCACTGAAATTTTTTTTATTTATACAACACACTCCTAAAGGCTGGTAAACACAGGCAAATCGGCCCGTGTGTACAGCAGCCTGTCTGACAGAAGCCGGGCTAACGACCATCCGCCTTCTTTTTTTTTTTTTTAAACTGACAATTTTTTATTAAAATAGATTTTCACACAAAAGATCACAGGGTATACACCAAAGAGGAAAATAGCATCATACAAGTACATAAAACAGCACAATACAATAATCAGAGCCATCTGATACGGTTGTATTATATATACTTGTATTGCTAGCCAAAAATGCAGCAAACAGCTATAAAAGCCAATGGGAAAAAGTCAGTAGGTATCAATTAAACACACAGTAACAACCATGGCACTAAGATCCTAGTACCCACTGAAGAGATATACTGTATAATCCAAAGTGCAAGGCCATGTGGGGGTACCAGTGGCAAATATCAAGAACAAATACAAAAAAAAAAAAAAAAGGGAAGAGGAAGGAAGGAAGAAAGTCAGGAGAAAGAGAGATGGAGCCCAGACAACCAGACTGTCAGGCAAAGCCACAACCAGCCTCCTCCATATAATGACTAAATCAAGGTTCCTTGCAAACTGGGGTTTGTCAGTGAGAAGGGTACTCCAGATATCGCCAGCATTCCCAAACCCGATTAGGTTTATCCAGGAAATTGTTATGAGAAGCTGTAAGGTATTGCATCTACTTAACATCCCAGATTCTGGTATGGAGTTCCATCATGGAGGGGGGCTCTGAACTTTTTAATTTGAGCACCAGACATCTAGCTGCCATAAGGATATGTGTCAGTAACGTTTTGGATGATTTTGAAAATGTACAAGGTGGGAACCCTAAAAAGAAACGTTTTGAGAGAGAAGGAAATCCAGGACCCAAATTGTGAATGTATAAGAGAATGGATAGCCTGCCAATAAGGGACAAAGAGTGGACAACTCCAGTATACAGTGGGGCAAAAAAGTATTTAGTCAGCCACCAATTGTAGAAGTTCTCCCACTTAAAAAGATGAGAGAGGCCTGTAATTGTCATCAGAGGTATACCTACCTATTAGAGACAAAATGTGGAAACAAATCCAGACAATCACATTGTCTGATTTTTGAAAGGATTTATTTGCACATTATGGGGGAAAATAAGTATTCTGTCAATATCAAAAGTTCATCTCAATACTTTGTTATATAACCTTTGTTGGCAATGACAGAGGTCAAACATTTTCTGTAAGTCATTACAAGGTTGTCACACACTGTTGCTAGTATGATGACCCATTCCTCCATGCAGATCTCCTCTAGAGCAGTGATGTTTTGGGGCTGTCACTGGGCAACACAGACTTTCAACTCCCTCCAAAGGTTTTCTATGGGGTTGAGATCCGGAGACTGGCTAGGCCACTCCAGGACCTTGAAATGCTTCTTACGAAGCCACTCCTTCGTTGCCTGGGTGGTGAGTTAGGGATCATTGTCATGCTGAAAGACCCAGCCACGTTTCATCGTCAATGCCCTTGCTGATGGTAGGAGGGGTTTGCACTCAAAATCTCACGATACATGGCCCCATTCATTCTTTAATGTACACGGATCAGTCGTCCTGTTCCCTTTGCAGAGAAACAGCCCCAAAGCATGTTGTTGCCACCCCCATGCTTCACTGTAGGTATGGTGTTCTTTGGTTGCAACTCAGCATTCTCTCTCCTCCAAACACGACGAGTTGTGTTTCTACCAAACAGTTCTACTTTGGTTTCATCTGGCCATATGACATTCTCCCAATTCTCTTCTGGATCATCCAAATGCTCTCTAGAAAACCTCAGATGAGCCCGGACATGTACTGGCTTAAGCAGGGGGACACGTCTGGCACTGCAGGATCTGAGTCCCTGGCAGTGTAGTGTGTTACTGATGGTAGCCTTTGTTACGTTGGTTCCAGCTCTCTGCAGGTCATTCACTAGGTCCCCAGTGTGGTTCTGGAATTTTTGCTCACCGTTCTTGTGATCATATTGACCCCACGGGGTGAGATCTTGCATGGAGTCCCAGATCGAGGGAGATCATCATTGGTCTGGTATGTCTTCCATTTTCTAACTATTGCTCCCCCAGTCGATTTCTTCACACCAAGCTGCTTGCCTATTGCAGATTCAGTCTTCCCAGCCTGGTGCAGGTCTACAATTTTGTTTCTGGTGTCCTTCGACAGCTCTTTGGTCTTCACCATAATGGAGTTTGGAGTATGACTGTTTGAGGTTGTGGACAGGTGTCTTTTATACTGATAACAAGTTCAAACAGGTGCCATTAATACAGGTAATGAGTGGAGGACAGAGGAGCCTCTTAAAGAAGAAGATGCAGGTCTGTAAGAGCCAGAAATCTTACTTGTTTGTAGGTGACCAAATACTTACTTTCCACCATAATTTGCAAATAAATTCTTTCAAAAATCAGACAATGTGATTGTCTGGATTTGTTTCCACATTTTGTCTCTTTTAGTTGAGGTATACCTATGATGACAGTTACAGGCCTCTCTCATCTTTTTAAGTGTGAGAACTTGCACAATTGGTGGCCGACTAAATACTTTTTTGCCCCACTGTATATGCTGAAGAGTACCTAGTTCCGTCTGACAGTGCCAACAACAGTTATCTGCAGCAGGGATTATAGACCTAAGCAGTACTAGAGTCATATACCAATGGAAGAAGATTTTATACAGATTTTCTTTATATAGAGTAAAGATGGAACTTTTGGAAGCCTAGGACCATATGGCTTGCCAGGTTGAGAGAGGCAATTCCACGTCCAAGCCTGGCTATACATGGTTTGAATCTTTAATGGATTCAAACAGTTAATGGGCAGGCTGAATGCGATCAACTTGGGTGCAACCAGCTTGCCGGATTCTCTTGCGATTATCACTAGCGGTGGTTATAGCCGCTAGCCATAATCACTGTCTTCCCCTGCCGGAAGAAGAAAATTTCTGATTCCCTTGTCAACAACTGTCTTTGTCTGCAACCCGTGCTTGCAGGAAATAAATTTGCAACGTGTTTGGCCTGCCCAAGATTAATTCCCATTTGTGCATATACAGTATGCTGAAATGTTATACAAGATATCTTACATATCTGGGAAATCAGCCCTTTAGGCTCCATGCACACTTTCTTAAAAAAACGTTGCTTCTGCAGGAGGAGTTTTGTGTTCTGTAGAAACAGCTCAATGTTATCCTATGTGTCCATGCACATTAGGACGATCAGAAGCATATTTAGAGGTAGGAAAAAAAAACTTCTGTTTAGCGGTTGATTGGAGCTTACTGGCGGAAAAAACAAAAAACAAACGTAAAACTCTCCTAAACTCATTTATACTTTTTACAAAAAATGCTCTATATGAGCATTTTTTACTCCCAAAAGAACAGACGTGTTTTTAAGCCCAGTGTGTAAGGAGCTTTAGAGGATGATCCCGCCAGAGGAGTTCTTTCAAAGGCTGCCAATTCAGAAGAATGGAGATAGCTAGTAAGAGATTGAGCATTATGACAGATCTAGAGAGGAAAAAAAAAAAAAAAAAAGAGGCCTGTCCGGGGAGATCAAATGCCTACTGACAGCCTGAAAAAGGTCAGAAAGTTCTAGTTCTAGCATCCACCAGTTGACCAAAATGGAATAAGGTCCTATCTTTCCAGTAACGAGACATCTGCACAGTTAAGCTCGACTGGCCTTTATAGAACGGGCATGCTGGAAAGCCAGTGTCTAATCAGCGCTCTCAGCCAATGGCTGCGATCGCTGATCACTGTGTTCTGGAGGGGGGTCAGTTATTGGCACACAAAGCTCATTGGAGGAGATTGCTTTACTAACATTGCTTGTGTTGGTACAGCGATTGGTCATGTTTTTTGTGTTCAGCCCAAAAAAACTCCCTTTGTGTACCTGCCATAAGCATAAGTAGATTAGAACATTAAGATCGATACAGCCTCAGCCAGTGATGGGACAATGACGGCACAGAACCATATAGCTGCGGTCATTGCTGTTCTCTACTCGCTCATATGCACGGTGCAAAGCAACAAAGACCTGACTGGTGTAGAGTGTCCATTCCTCTCCCTGTCAGCTCTGCAGAAGATTATACTGTAGAAGGTCAATATATCAATATAAAGACAAATGCAAATACTTATAGTAGGTCTATGAAAACAATTTTAATACCTTTTATTAAATAAAGGGGCTACGTTGTTTTTATCCAAGTGGAGTTCAGCTTTAAAAAAAATAAATAAATAAAACACAACAAAAAGCAACAAAATAGGACTACTTCCTGATAATAAACCAGTTATAATAGCAAACTACGAATGTAAGCAGTGTATGGCAGGTAACCTTCATAGAACACTAATCCAGAGAAATATCTAATACTAGGCTAAATAAATCACCAAAATGCCCTTCCTCAATAGCCTTGCTAGATAATAAAGTGTGATTATCTTTTTGTTAAATGATAAAATAGAAGGACGTAAGCCACATGCATCATGAGAGTGGATATTCTGCCTGGAGCACAAGCACATTAGAATTACTTACCGAGATCTTCTTTCTGGGATGCCACTAAATCCGGCAAATGACTGACTTCTGAGAATCCCATTAGGTCCTCCTGGAGGAAATGTCTGAGAGCCCACAGACATGATATCAGGGCTTCTGAAAGATAACTCTGCAAGACAAACCAGAAGGGGGGTTTTAGCAGGCCTTTGTGTAAAGAGAATACAATGAAATGCTTTTTGTGTTATCACAGTTGATAAGTGAAGCCTGAACAACACAGATTGGAAATGGCACTGATGGCCTTCTACCTTGGGGAATAATTGGAAGATGGAGACAACCTGTTTTATGGTTTTCCTCAATGTCAGTCATACTTGCCAGGCAGCACAACTTTTCTATATATTTTACACAGCTGAATGCTAAAAATGCACATTTTCATATGCATTAAGGGCATTTTTTAATTTTTTTTGAATAGTGTGATATGAAATGAAAGTGTCAAAATAAAAAACACTGCATGAACACCTAAATAAACATGAATCGTGGTCCGTAGTAGTGCAGTCCCTTAAAAGTAGACAAAAACCTAACTGAGATTTAATTAGATAATATCGGCAATTAACATTTTTCTTTTAGGCTCCGTTCGACTTGCCATGCAACTTTGGACACCAAGTCACATGACAAGTTGCAGCCAATTGATTTCAGTGGCATCCGTTTCAATTCACGTGACTTATAAAGGGTTCCTGCATTACTTTGATGCAACCTTTTTGCGACTCGGGTGCCAGAGTGTGTAAAGTTGCATCAAATTTGTTTACTAGCATGAACAGACCCCAAGTGAAAGACTTGCAGTTTTCTCCTATTTCACGCTTTGTTGCTGCTGATCTCCTGCAGCCTAATTGCAGGAGCAAAACACCAGGTTTCAGGGAACTGGTCCAAACAAACTATTTACTTCACTAGCAAAGCAGTGGCTGTGTGCACTGTATAGAACTGTATGTAACCTCCGCTACATACATGATACAATCCTATGTTCCAGCAGCAGGATCGCAACTTCCTCAAACTTTAGTTTTTGTTGTCATGGCTCACGAATACATAAGAATGTAGTGGAGTGGTTTTCACCTAACTTTCTAAACACTACAGGAATGTTTGCCATCTTCCTTAAAGGGGTTGTAAACCCTCCCTTTTTTTCTTTTTAATTAACATGTCACACTTACCTCCACTGTGCAGTTCGTTTTGCACAGAGTGGCCCCTGTCCTCCTCTTCTGGGGTGCCACAGCGGCGCTGGTGGCTCCTCCCCGCATTGAGTGTCCACGTTGGCGAAGGATCACCTATGTTGGACACCTACACGGGCAGGCTTCCGAGTCCTGCATCTGTGTCCATTCACACAGAATGCAGTACTGGGCCCCGCCCCCCCAACGCTGCGTTATTGGATTAGATTGACAGCAGTGGGAGCCAATGGCCGCGCTGCTATCAATCTATCCAATGACGACACGAGACACCAGCTAGAGCTGGCCTGTTTGTTCCTGGCCAGAGGATAACCATGTTCAAGAAAGTAAAAACGGGGGGCTGGGGGGCTGCAGCACTACAGAAAGTTTTTCACCTTAATGCATAGAATGCATTAAGGTGAAAAACCATGAGAGTGTATATGCTGTAAAGCATGCTCGTTATACTCACTGTGGAACCTAAACTGTTAATCCTGCACATTTTGTAAAAAGGCTGTTTGATCCGGTCTTCTCTGATCCTCCCCTATTTCCACTGTTCCCAATACATTTCCTGGTAGTACAGATCCTTGGGGGCACTCTGCATGTGCTCAGTTTGCTGTGTATTGCTAGAGAGTTTTTTTTTTTTTATGGGAGGGTACATATGATTAGCACAGGGCCAATCAGTACTGTCCAGACAGAGGATCAGGAGTCATGTTGTCTCATAGGACAGCCAGAGGAGACTAAGTTCCTCCTACAAGCTTTAACCAGTGCTCGACCTCAGACTGATAGAAGTCACAAGACTGCTATATACTGCTGATGAGAAAAGGTATTTCAGTTTATATTTACAAAACTAATTGTATTTCCATGTTCTGTGTACTGTGGGAGATCAGATACAGTGAATGCAGGATCCTGTCGCACTTCAAGAACAAAATTAAGTTAGGCTATGGGTGCTTAGCCATTCACAGTGTACTTTGAATACAAAACTTCCTGTGATTGGCTGAGATGGAGAGGGGACGAATTAGGTCATGATATCCACCTCAGCCAATCAGAGGAAGCTTTGTATTCATCCAGAGAATACAAAGTTCCCTGTGAATGGTCGGGCAGCATTCAGCCTGTCTTGATATGAAGTTCCGAACTGCTGCTGAAACACACTGCTGAGAAAACATACAGTGCACATCGGTTAGTAAATCTTTTATTTGGACCAGCTTGGTCCAAACCAACTATTGAAAGTTCACTAAAAAGTATAAAAGTATCCTTCTGGCCTCAAAATAAATAAATAAATAAATATGCTGAACACCTTATTATTGGTTTATTTGCACTTCTGGTTTTCTCTTAGTCCCCTGCAAAGTCCCACAAATACCTGTAGATCCTGCCAGTGAAGTCCACCTAATGCAGCTTCCTGCGATAGTGTTGTAATGTTACACTGCTCCTGAACGCAGAACAGCTGCCACTCGTGTAGGCTGTGCCTGTTTTCACAATGATGAGAGGTTGCAGGGGATGTGGCCATTAGCATTATCATTACTGATTCACAAACCAATAGCTTGTCCACCAGTACCTGGCCATATCTAGTCCTGTCCACTGCCTTCTGGAAGGACAACCTTTGCTGTTGAAGCAATCCCACTGTGAGCTGCAGTGTCTGGGAGGGAGAGCGTCAGAAACAAAAGGAAGGTTTGGCTCTGTTCAGCAAAGTAAAGATGTTTTTACGATTGCTCATACTTTAATGTCTACCTCGTGCACAAGCTAGTGAACATTATTAGACGGATCACCAAATTCTAAGAAGAGTTCCCAATGTTACATAAACATAATGATAATCATGCAGGAAAAAACACAAGATTTTATAGAGGCAATAAAAATAAACATGAGGTTTGAAGTCAGCAGGCTGGAGAGAAGGCACGAAATACATGTTGTGCTATTTGTGGAAATCAGCAGGATTCTTGTATATACAGCTCGCTTCCCACCCTCCTCTCTCAATCATTCTCACATCTATTTTTTATTCCTTGATCAGATCATTTTCCATTTATAAGAAACAAAAGAAAGTCTCATGAGAGCAATCTCAGCTTCGCCCATTCTTTATTTAATGCAAAGCAGATTTTTAAAAACAGCCGAAATCCATCTGGCCAATAAGCATCTCACTTGCTATCTGCAATCTTTTTCAAGGCAATCATTTCTCATCATTCAATCATTATGGGTACCACTTGCAACTAAGGATGAGCTCTGGCGTGTTCGCACAGCCCGCCAGGAAGTTGGCACTGCGCTAATCAAAAGCAGTGAGACAGTGTCTCGATGTGTGGCTGCAGAGATCGGGAAATGTCTCACTGCCTGTAATTAGCGCAGCGCAGTGCTGACTTCCTGGCGGGCTCTGCACGTGGGCTGTGCGAACACGCCGGAGCTCATCCCTACTTGCAACACATGAATTTATTACATTGCCTTCACAACAGTGTTCATTTCAACATCAAAATTTCAATTTAGTTTTAGGCTCAGTTCACACTGCTGCAACAGCAAACTCTTTGCCCTGCGACTTCCTTCCGACTTGGATGCTATTTAGAAGCTTGTACGAGGGATGAAATCGCACCCAAGTCGGACCAAAAGTAGTGCAGGAACCTCTTCTAAAGTCAAAGCGACTTGTGTAGGATCAGTAACGACAGTTCCCATAGGAAAACCTTGTATATGACATGTCATGCGACCTGGGGTCTCACAAGTTAGATCCCACGTTGCAGAAATAAAAACTGTGTCTCAGTCAGTCTCTTGATGAAAATGCAATTTTAGTTTTAGTTGTATTTTAGTCAGCTGAATTGCTTTAGTTTTAGTCGTATTTTAGTAGACCAAAATCATTTTAGTCAACTAAAGTCAAATGAGTTTAGTTAAAATTGTAATGCATTATTAAAGCATTTCTCTAGCATTTTCAAACTCATTATATACTCCTGGAGTAAAAAATTAATAAAATCGAACATTATTTACGGTGTTAAGGTTTGACCATGCACTACAAAGATTTAGACGTTGTGATATATAACCAGTGTTAATTTTGATGTCAAATTTTGATTTAATCAATCTTTTGACTAAAATGCCATTTTAGTTTCAGTCGTATTTTGGTCATCTGCAATTGTTTTAGTTATCTGAACGGTTCTAAAATAAAATAGTGTTAATTTAGTTGACGAAAATATTTTCTTCAACAAAGTTTAGCGTGCTTCACAAATGTAGGAGTGACTTTACTCAGTCATCCTTTGTTACAAACACGCAGCAAATATACTTGTACCAAAAATAAAAATAAAAAAAAATCATGCAGCAATAATTTATAATAAAATCTTTATAGATTGACAGAACGAAGAGGAAATACAGATATTTTTGAGGACTATAAAAAATATCTCTGATATTACTAACAGAAGGTCTCTGTTTTAAAAGCAACCCAAACAAATGTGACTGAAACACATTAGGATTCCAAGTGCCAGTATAGGAGGCCTAGCCCACCATCATGGTAAGGTGGAGCGCCATATATAGCCTACATCCACCCTGTCCTTGCATACTAAACAAACCCATTAATGACACAAAAAATAAAAACTGTAACAAATCAGGCAATAAAAAAAAAAAAAAAAAAATAGGAAAACCATTTGCCAATTAGTGCGAACATCTCTCTGCCTATAACCAGAATCATAAAATGATGGTAAAGGCCCTGTCTATAGGTGAAGTTCCCAATAGGAAGCTGTGGAAGTTAAAAAGATAAATTTTTCCCATATGCTATAGGATATATTTTATTGATCCATTCATCTATATGTCCACTGCCCATTCTCCATGATTTTGTTCACACGAGCAAGCCAATCCCTCAATGAAGGCACTCATGTAGTCCTCCAAAACATACATATAAAAGGCTCTTAGCTGCATTAAGGAGGTAGGACACTAGAGTATTTTTATACCACATAATGGAGGTAGGTGTCATATGAAATAAAAGTTCCGGTGTCCAGAAATTGCAGTCATTGAGTCATAACTTGTGTATTACTATAAAACGGACTTGCTTATAGGATATTCCCACCACAGAGGCAGGAACATATCTTCCACTCCGTAGCCTCTCCAATACCCTGACAAGACATTGGGATACATTGAAGCCAACAGAGTTGATACGTACCTTGTACCACATGACATTTTTTGTATGCAACAACTGAGGGTTATGGGATGAAAATGATCAAAAGTGATTCCTGGCAAGAACAGAATATCGACAAGCCACACTGGAAACTCGGTCTCATTTTCATTGTTTTATTGCTGCTAAAGCAAGCCTGTATTTAAATTCATAATGGAAGATCATCAAGCATTAACTTTAAACATACTAAATGTATGCACGATTCAAGAATCTATTTCAAGGTCCTGATAAACCCCCATTTTAAAAAGGACAGCCATTCAACAGGCCACACATAACAAAAAAAGAGTGAACTAGCACTGTGTAGAGAACGGGTATAAAAATTTTCTAATAAGAACGTTAAATTATTGGATATTTTGTGGCTTCGGACTAACATTATGCCCATGTATGACTGGTACATAATTTAATACATAAAATTTAAGTAATTAGCAGAACTTTTTCGATGGTAGGCTGGACTGCCTAAGGCAGCCTTTCTCAACCTTTTTACCCTGAGGAACCCTTGAAATTAATTTTCAGGCTCTTGGGGAACTCGTTTAAAAAAATAAAATAATGTGTTCTACAGCTCATGAGACATTAGCATGATTAATACATGAAAGAAAGTTTGAAATAGAAGAATTAGTGATGTAGTGAAATTAGTGTCCACTCTAACATTAGTGGTCAGTTTAGAATTACCCCCTTGCATTGGTGATCAATCCACCACTGCTCAAAGCTCAAGGAACCCCTAGAAACTTTAAGAGGAACCCTAGTGTTCCATGGAACCCCGATTGAGAAACACTGGTATAAAAGTGTTCATAGTTAGCCTGAAGCACTGCAGAATTCATGCACCAGGCAAAGGGCAACTAATATTTATTGGTACATTATATGGTGATCCCCAGTGTAGTCTCCTCATATAAGAAAAAATATCTGATTAACGAAAATCCAGATCACTGAAGGTCTAAGTAATAGGTACCTTTTCTTTTATAACAGCTTAGGAAATGCTCAAATATGAAGAGAAAAGTGTCATATCAAGTGAAGCATCAAAGAAAAGGTTAATTAATATAGTCAATGTACCATCCAGAACTCAAAAAGGAAAATGGTTTCTTTTCTTTCACATAATAAATGTTCTTTTTGAGCCTTGTTTGTCTTAATGATTGCTTTTTTCCTCTATGAAATTTTGCGTGCCAAGTGAAAATGTTTCCATGGCAGCAACTGCTACACCATATTAATCAGACCCTGCAAGAGCCAAGTCAATTTATATTCAGATTAAAACAGTAAAGCCACGTAGATTAAAAAGTCGTGATACAAGGTAAACCAACAAAAATTAGTTGTGTCTAACATTTTTAGTTTAAAAAAAAAAGAAATAAAAAATTAGCAGACTATTTGTTAAGGTAATGTCTGTGGGTTTGCCAACAAAAGTGTTTCAAACTGCTGACTGATGTTTACCCAGGCTGGAATTTTGTTTTCTTTAATTAGAAAGCAAGGTACTCTTGTCAGTAGACCGTATGAGAAGTGGGGTCACCGTGGAGGAGTCCTGAATGCTCTAACTACATCTCAATGTTAATGGAATCTGAACAACCCGATGACGAGGGGTGGAATGCAGATCAAGCAAGATCAAGAGCTGGAGATGGAGGAGCAGACCATAATACTGGCCAAATACAAACATTGTGGTACCATATATCTCGGGACAGACTTTCACTGTCTGTACATGGTTTAAGATCTCTGCAGAAAATGGATGTTGTTAGTTCACTTGTATGTATGTATGTATGTATGTATGTATGTATGTATGTATGTATGTATAATGTATGCATGGACAAAGCAAGAATAATTCCAATTGCACATTTCGGGAGAGTGGCATCAGCCAATTTCTTATTCAGAATCAGAAAGTTCTATTTGTCCATCTATTTTTCTTTAAAGAATATAGCGGAGATCGTCTAATGCATGGGAATGGTGAATATTGATTGTTTATTTCTAAATAGCCAGATCCCTCATGTATAAGCAGTTTTAGGGCATACACTAGTAGGCAGGTCATCTATAGGTGTGCTGGTTTAGCTATTGATTGGCCCAGGCTGGGAGGGAAAGTTAAATGTGTGTGCTGCAGTTCTGGGCTTTTTGAATCGAGCATACCCACCCATAGTATAAATCTGGGAGAAGGCTTTTTTTTGGATCAGCTAGCACTATCAGGACATGCTGCGACTTCTCTGAAGGGGGACTTCTGCATTTTGCAGTCCACCGGAGGTTGATCTGGAGATCGACCAGCAAATGGAGGACTACCTGGTGGAGGAAAGCCTGGGCAGCCAACTAGTCATAGTTAGATTCAGGATATGGATACTGTTCATGTTAAACTATTTTGCTAGAAACTCTAAAGTTGCATCAACTGTTCCAAGTCTGGTCTGAAGTTTTTTTAAAGAGGTACATGAAGGTTCCTGGCGTATCAAAAGAAATTGGGTTAGCAAAGCACACATGATGTATGATGCTTGGGTACTACAAAGGTCTATTCAGCAAGTCAAGCAGGAAAAGTAATGTAGTCGCTATGGACAACCAAGTGTTAGAACAAGCTACAATGCAACCAGTCATGAAGACTGGTACTTGGAATAGGTGATGGGTCCTCTGGTAGCAAGGGGGTTGATGTTCTGGCTCCCTTCCCAACAGGCAGTTTCTAGTAGAAACTGGAACCAAACTTGCATTACAGTGATCCATGACCTGATTACAAAAAAATAGTACAATATCATAGAGTCAATTATTCCAAATTGCACACAGCTATTTAACCACTTCAGTACTGGCACTTGCACCCCCTTCCTGCCCATGCCAATTTTCAGCTTTCAGCATTGTCAAATTTTAAATGGCAATTACTCGATCACAAAACACTGTACCCATATGGCATTTTCATTGTTTTTTTTTCAGACAGATAAGAGTATTCTTTTGGTTGAATCACCATTGGGGTATTTATTTATTGCTAAACGAAAAAAAAAAAAAAAAAAAAAACCTTTTCTGTGTTTGTTATACAATTATGCAAATAAGTATTTTTTCTTCTTCACAGATATGCGCTGATGAGGCTGCACTAATATGCTACACCGATATGTCCCCTGGAACTGGAAAGCCGATAACTGGTTATCGGCTTTCCTTTCCTCAGACCCTGACAACGCTACTGTGCTACACACTGGTTTAGTTAGTCCCTTCTTACCATAACCTGTATGGTTATAAAGTCCCAAGTCCTACTCCATAGAAACCATGGTTCCATACACTTTGTCGATGATGGCCAAAAAGCTTGAAGCAGCTGTATGCAGGCTGGAATATTTTTTTAAATTATTAATAATATATTTCAATAGTTTTTTTCTTGACTCCTAAAACATTGATTTTTGCATTCATATGCTAATAAGAAACTACTTATTTTAATATTTCCAATAAACTTTAAAGTTGTTGTAAACCTCAGACATGAAATATGAACAAAGCACATCCTATCTATAGTGCGTACTTGTCTCACTCCAAAGCCCCAAGTGTAATTTCTCTCTGTTGCTTCATTCCTCTGCTATAAGCACAAGTCACTTCTGGCAAGTTTTCCTGACACAAAAGCAAAAAATTGTGACAGGGGAGGGTGCAGCCTGTGATTGGTAGCCTTAGCTCTGTTCTGCTGCGTACACACGGTCAGATTCTCCGATGGAAAATGTTCGATGGGAGCTTTTTGTCGGAAATTCTGACCATGTGTAGACTCCATCAGACATTCTCCATCGGAATTTCCGACTCACAAAAGTTGACATCTAGATCTCAAATTCCAATCGTGTGTACACAATTCCGAAGCACAAAGTTCTACACGTGCTCGTAATCAATTTTCTCGTCGTCTGAAAAGATTGTGTGATCGCGTTTATGCAAGACAAGTTTGAGCCAACAGCCATCGGAAATAATCCCATGGATTTTCCTGTCGGAATGTCCGATCGGGTGTACGCAGCATTTCTGTGTGGAGGTGGGATGTGTTCCTTTCATTCAATCAGCTCTCAGAGCTCTCCTAACTGATGTAACTGCTCTTCAGCGCTGAGAGATTCTGTGTAAATTCTGCACTTTGAATGGACATAGGGGAAAGACAGCTATAGGTAAACAGGTACAAATTATGTAAGATGATTTGTTTTATATCTGTATCATCTAAAGCCAGTCACTTCACTGGATATATGTAAGGGTTATCAACCACTAACTCATGAAAAGTTGCTTTTCTGTACAAATTTACTGAAAAGTTTTGGTGTCCGAGCAGCACAACATAATGAGGACAGCTGTGAGTGAGCGACAACCAATATTCCTGGGTCAAGTATTGAGGACTTTTCAAGTTTAGGAAATCTGAAGCAAGTCACGGTTTACCCAATAACTACAGTAGCTCATCAAGCACAAGGAAACTTATCTGCCTCACTTTAGAACTAAAAATATACTGAAAATCTTAAAAAGTAATTTGGGTAATAGCAGATGGAGTCCAGTATGTTTTTAATCTGCTTCAAAGACACATGTACAGTGTTTTCCATGTATTCCAATAGCCTTAGTTCACTGCAGTGTGTTCTAGCGCAATAAACAAAAATAGAACATGCTGCCTTTTTCTGTATTGAACGCATCTCAAATGCAACAAAATGCATTAAAAAACATACTGGAACGTATACAAAACGCATTGGAACGCACATGCCCAGGATTGAGATTAAGGGAAAAAATGCCCCGGAACACATGTAAATACACAGATGTTCTGTGCAAACCCAACTGGGAGGAAATGGGACTGCTCGCAAGGCCAAGCACGGAACACTTGTACATCCTGCATGGGTAAACACAATGTTCCACGGGCATATGTTTTAGCATGCCCTGTGTGAACAAGACCTACAGTATGCAGTAAAATGTTCATTCGTTTTATTGCCATACCTTTGGGCTCACTCAGAAGCCTGGACTGAACTCCCAGTTAGCAGCCCCCCATCTTGGCTTCTTGTTAGGTTATAAAAAAAAAAAAAAACCACACTGTTTTTCACTTGCACTTCTGGGACTGAGCATTCAATGGTTTTCACGTCTGAATGTAGGCCAAAATTCTGTTACAGTGCTTTGGTCCACAAACTATGGTGTACAGATACTCCTCACTTAACGCCTGGGTTCCGTTCCAGCGACCAGGTCGTTAAACGAGGAACCACAAGTAATCAATATTTTAAGCATTCCTAACTGCTGTACTGTATTCTGAAAAGGAGGTCTAAAAACACAAAAATCCAATGCAATAATGTTGTTTTATTTTGCAGAAGTACAGAACAAAAATACTGTACTGTACAGGATACAATGATGTACAGTGCCCATAAAGTAAACGTATACTGTACAGTAGACAGGGTAACATTTTAGTCATCAAATACTTCAAAAGGGCGATAGTGCTTCAGGGTCATCAGTGTCATCACTGAAAGTGAAATTACCAGCAGGGTCATCAGTATCATCATTGGCGTTACCAGCAGGGTCATCAGTATTATCATAGGCGTTACCAGCAGGGTCATCAGTATCATCATTGGCGTTACCAGCAGGGTCATCAGTATTATCATAGGCGTTACCAGCAGGGTCAGGAGTCAGGAGTTGAGGGACAAGACAAGAAAATGATAGAACCGGTAGGGGTAGCTTGCATGAAGAATTCTGTTAAGGTGCTCTGCTTTGTAACTTTTTTTCTTCATAAATTTCACAATAACATTGCATAAATTCCTTCATCTGCCATTCAACTTTAAAAGAACCTTTCAACATTTGGGCCCATAATCTCCCATTATAATAAAGCTACATTCACTTTTCAGAACATGCCAGCCAACCCCCCCCCCCCCCCCCCCGACTGTGAACTTCTTTTGTACTTCTTCCATGGCTTCCTCCTTTTCTTCCTCTTCCTGTTCCAAGTGCTGCTGTACTTCCAACTCTATTAAATCTTCATTACTTAGCTCTCCCTCTCAACAAGTTTCACTAATTCCTTAAAGCGGGACTGTACTGGGGAAAAAAAAAATATATTAAAAGCCAGCAGCTATAAATACTGCAGCTGCTGACTTTTAATAAATGGACACTCACCTGTCCCGGGGTCCAGCGATGCCAACAGCCAAGGCCGATCGATTGCTCGGCTCTCGGCTGCTGCCGCCACCATTCTAGGTGAGGGAATCAGGAAGTGAAGCAAACCGGCTTCACTTCCCGGTTCCCTACTGCGCATGCGCGAGTCGCGCAGCGCAATAGGAATTGTCCGCGCTGTCTCTGGGACCCTTGTGTGTCCCAGCAGACAGCGCGGCAGGACAGGAAGAGGCATAAACTCCCACGGGAGTCTATGCCCGGAAGTGGGTGTAAATACCTGTCTTTGACAGGTATCTCCACCCCCCCTCCCCCCTGAAAGGTGCCAATTGTGACACCGGAGGGGGGGAGGGTTCCCGATCAGCGGAAGTTCCACTTTAGGGTGGAACCCCGCTTTGATTTCGGTCACTTCGACATCTAAGTCAATCATGTTAGCAAGTTGTGCACTTTTTTGATTTATAACTTCAACATCTGTTTCATCAAACTCTTTGCTATTGTTCACAAAACACTTTAAGCATTTCTCCCAATATACCCAGCATACACTTTTCTGTTACTCCCTCCCAAGCTGATGCAATGTTTTTTTTTATGCAGTGTAAAATGTAAGCTTTCCAAAAATCATGAAGGGTAACTTCATAATTTTCAGTTCCTGCTACAGCTTTGGAAAAGTGTTGTGCAAATAGTAGGCATTGAATGTTGCCAATGCCCCCTGATCCATGGGTTGTAGGATAGCAGTTGTGTTTTTAGGCAGATACACTACCTTTACGTCTGGATGTAGGTCATCAAGATGCTGGGGGTGGCCTGGGGCATTATCAAGCAGGAGGATCATTTTAAAAGGCAACACCCTTTGGCTGACAATAACGCTTGACCAAGGGTATGAAACAGTTGGTGAATCAGTCGTCAAATAAAGCTTGTGTCATCCATGCTTTGTTATTAGCATGATAATAAACAGGCAATGTATGCTCACTAACCTGCTTTAATGCACATGGGTTCTGTGAACGACAGATGAGAGGCTTTAACTTGAATCCAGCAACATTTCCTCCCAACAACAACATGACCCCGTCTTTAAAGTGGTTGTAAACCCTTACAAAGCACTTTGACCTACAGGTAAGCCTAGATTAAGGCTTATCTGTAGGTCCAAGAAACATCTCCTAAACCTATACGGTTTAGGAGATATTTACTAAAAGACAGTCACCGCTGTCTACGGCGCATACGTCCCAGTGATAGGAAGCAGTGATCTCTGTCATGTTCTAGTGAGCCCATCCCCCCCCTACAGTTAGAAAACACCCAGAGAACACACTTAACCCCTTGAACACTCCCTCGTGTTTAACCCCTTCCCTGCCAGTGACATTTTCACAGTAATCAGTGCATTTTTATAGCACTGATCGCTGTATAAATGCCAATGGTCCCAAAATAGTGTCAAGAGTGTCCGATCTGTCCATCGCAATGTCACAGTAAAAATCACAGATCGCTGCCATTACTAATTAAAAAAAAAAATTATAATAAAAATGCCATAAATCTATCCCCTATTTTGTAGACGCTACAACTTTTGCACAAACCAATCAACATATGCTTATTTTACCAAAAATATGTAGAAGAATACATATCAGCCTAAATTGAGGAAGAAATTAGTTTTTTTATATTTTTTTGGATATTATAGCAAAAAAATATTGCTTTTTTTCAAAATGTTCGCTCATTTTTTTGTTTATAGCGCAAAAAATAAAAACCGCAGAGGTGATCAAATATCACCAAAAGAAAGCTCTGTTTGTGAAAAAAAAAAAAAAAAAAAAAAAAAAAAAGACATCAATTTTGTTAGGGTACACCGTCACACGACCACGCAATTGTCAGTTAAAGCGACGCAGTGCAGAGGTAAATCCTTCCGGGGCTGAAGTGTTTAAACACCGTCTCCAGTGCATTACAGCGCCATTGTTTAACTGGTGCTGCAGTGATCAGAGATACCAAATGGTGACAGTATAATATACAAGGGGAAAAAATGTTTTTTGTTGTATTTTACAGATATTCCTTGAAACGCAAATTTGCACTAAAATATGCCAAAAATTCACTTTTCAATTATGAAATGCACTTTCAAAGTGAATGTGCTCTACTCCTTTGGTAAATCAGTGTCAAAACGTCTGGATATTTAATCTGCACTTTATTTTCTATACAGAATGACTCTGATGACTTCAGGCAGTAAAAACAAACACAAGGAAGAGACTGCTCGCTATACACACTTCACTTAATCAAACAGATCAATTTACACGGGAATTTACACCATGTGTGTATCAGACTTGCGCAACACGTCTGGCATGTAATGATACTTTGATAAAACTGGACATAATTTACAAAGTCTAAAAAGGACTGCTTATAGGAAGTAATATTCTCTTTTTATTGGAAAATGGAAGCATGCGCCACACACTCCTGAGTTGGCATCTCACATTAGCTGGCTTCTACTAACCACAACATCAGTTTAAGGCTGGGTTCACGCTATTGTGAATTGGATGTGGATTTTCCCAGCATCCGATTCACGTCAGGGGAGTGTGACCAGCTCTCTATGGAGCCGGTTCACACATCTCCGGAGCATCTCTGGTGCGACTAGCACAGGAGTCCTGAGTGTCTTTTGGTCCATTTCAGGCCCAAATTCAGTCCAAAATTTGGACTGAAATAGGACCTGAAAACTGTGAATGGAGGCGCACCAGACTCGGAACACAGCAACAAACCACCTCCCCCCCCCCCCCCCCAAAAAAAAAAAAAAAAAAACCGCAGCCAGCATTATCCCTTCTGGCCTTGTTACTAGGACCTTGCTAAGACACTCCCCAGCCATTACTGCTCCCTCTCCACCATCACATGCGTGGTCCACCATCTGAGCTCAGAATTAGACCCCTTACACACTGAGGCAGTTTTTCAGGAATTTAAAAAAAAAATAAAAATAAAAAAAAAAATCTGAAAACTGCCCCTTATGCCGACCCAGCGTGAAAGCCTGAGTGCTTTCACACTGGGGCGGTGCGCTTGCAGGATGGGAAAAAAAGTCCTACAAGCAGTGTATAAAACACTCCTACACAGCCCCTGCCCATTGGAATGAATCGGCAGTGCTTACAAAGTATTTTAAAATTATTATAAATTCAACATGTCTTCAGGTTTCAGTTTTGCCTGCGACCATCAAATGATAGGATTCTTCTCTGTGAGAATGCTGGATGTGAGGATTTAATCTGGTTTATGATCCAGACTTTTATGTAGTTTTTATATTACGTTGGTATTCGGGTAACTGTGTGTAATGATTTTTGGGTGATGTTAGAGAAAGTGGTGTAATTTGCATATTGGTAGTTCGATTTTCTGTTATTTTTTCAATCAGTGTAATTCATTTTATGTAGTATTTTATTAGGATGGCATGGTTAAATAAAAGTACAGTATTAATGTAGTTAATTCATTGTATGTGGTATTCATTGCAGTTATTGGTAATTATATGCTGTGCCTTGTTATTGTGATTTTTTGTGTTGAATGTAATTGTATCTTAGTAATTAATTACCCTTTGTGATAGTGCTCATTTTGATGTCAAATTTTGATCTAGTTTTACTCATAGTCTTGACTAAAATGCTATTCTAGTTTTAGTCATATTTTAGTTATTTAAGTTGTTTTCGTTTTAGTCATATTTTAGTCAACCAAGATCCCCAGTAGATTTTAATTGACTAAATTCGAATGGGTTTAGTTAAATTGTAATGCAATTAGTGATGCACCGAAATTTCGGCCGCCGAAAACATATCGGCCGAAAATGCCCTTTTCGGCAATTTGCCGAAAGAGAAAAACGGCCGATAATGGAGCCGAAAATGGGGCCGAAAATGGGGCCGAAAATGGGGCGTGGCCTGGGTGGGGGCGGGGCTCCGCCCCCCCACCCCTGGTGACGCCCATCATGGGGGGTGTATAGCGCAGGAGAGCCGCCTCCGCCGCCTGTTTGATCACAGCGCCGGGAACATCACAGCTTTCATTTCACACGCAGCCCCTCCCCCTTGTCCGGGCACTTAGACAGATCTTCCGCAGGATTGGACGGATGATCTGTCTATCAAAGTGCCCGGACAAGGGGGAGGGGCTGCGTGTAACGGCGCGCGGCCGGGGACACACAACTATTGAAATGAAAGCTGTGATGTTCCCGGCGCTGTGATCAAACAGGCGGCGGAGGCGGCTCTCTTACCTGCACACAGTTCACAGGCTGGCTGCAAAATGGCACACAGGCTGCAATGGGACACACTGGCTGCAATTGGCTGCAATGGGGCACACTGGCTGCAATGGGGCACACTGGCTGCAATGGGGGATGCCTCCTGTACCACGTCCTCTGTCTCTGACCATCTCCTATACCAGTGATGGCGAACCCATGGCACGCGTGCCGCTGCCGGCACGCCGTGCCCTCTCTGTGGGCACGCCATGAAAGGAGAGCCATTAAATGAGAAAAGCACACAGTGAAAACATAATCGTCCGCACCGCGAACTACATTTCCCACAGTTCTGTAGGCGAGTGGGCGTGACAAAGAATAAGTGCCCAGGGGTGACGTGCGCACGCTAATCCAATTATAGAGGCTGTCTCATCCACACCGCACTCACCATCAAACAAATCAGCGGTGACGTGCTGGGCGTGACTGGGAGAACATGCGGCTGGGATCAGAGGAGACTTGTGGGCGGGAATGAGCTGCTGGAGAGACTGGAGACAGGTAAGATCAATGTGGAGTGGATCCATTATTTTCCTGCATCCAAACATCTCTAAAGTAAGCCTTTCACAAAAACAAATACAAACCAACTCACGGCAATGCTGACGTGGTGCTTTGTACAGTTACAGATTTGACTAAATTTTGCAAAATAAAGGTGTTAATTCGGTGAGTGCATGTGTTAGGTAGGTGAGTGCAATGGTCAGGGAGGTGAGTGCAATGGTCAGGGAGGTGAGTGCAATGGTCAGGGAGGTGAGTGCAATGGTCAGGGAGGTGAGTGCAATGGTCAGGGAGGTGAGTGCAATGGTCAGGGAGGTGAGTGCAATGGTCAGGGAGGTGAGTGCAATGGTCAGGGAGGTGAGTGCAATGGTCCGGGAGGTGAGTGCAATGGTCCGGGAGGTGAGTGCAATGGTCCGGGAGGTGAGTGCAATGGTCCGGTAGGTGAGTGCAATGGTCCGGTAGGTGAGTGCAATGTGTCGGGTAGGTGAGTGCAATGTGTCGGGTAGGTGAGTGCAATGTGTCGGGTAGGTGAGTGCAATGTGTCGGGTAGGTGAGTGCAATGTGTCGGGTAGGTGAGTGCAATGTGTCGGGTAGGTGAGTGCAATGTGTCGGGTAGGTGAGTGCAATGTGTCGGGTAGGTGAGTGCAATGTGTCGGGTAGGTGAGTGCAATGTGTCGGGTAGGTGAGTGCAATGTGTCGGGTAGGTGAGTGCAATGTGTCGGGTAGGTGAGTGCAATGTGTCGGGTAGGTGAGTGCAATGTGTCGGGTAGGTGAGTGCAATGTGTCGGGTAGGTGAGTGCAATGTGTCGGGTAGGTGAGTGCAATGTGTCGGGTAGGTGAGTGCAATGGTCAGTTAGGTGAATGCAATGGTCAGGTAGGTGAATGCAATGGTCAGGTAGGTGAATGCAATGGTCAGGTAGGTGAATGCAATGGTCAGGTAGGTGAGTGCATGTGTCAGGTAGGTGAGTGTAATGGTCAGGTAGGTGAGTGTAATGGTCAGGTAGGTCAGTGCATTATGAGCACAATGCATTGCTGATCCCTGCATTCTGAGCAAATCTGCTAGAATTGTAGGTTTTTGGTCCCTTAGGATTTATTCAGAGGGATGATCATTCCCATCCTCTGTACAGAGCCGCTGGCATGTTTAATTCTGTGTTGGCACTTTGAAAGAAATAAGTTGGTTTTGCGTTGCGGTTTGGGCACTCGGGCTCAAAAAGGTTCGCCATCACTGTCCTATACCGTGTCCCCAGTCTGACCATCTCCAGTACCGTGTCCCCAGTCTCTGACCATCTCCTGTACCGTGTCCCCAGTCTCTGACCATCTCCTGTACCGTGTCCCCAGTCTCTGACCATCTCCTGTACCGTGTCCCCAGTCTCTGACCATCTCCTGTACCGTGTCCCCAGTCTCTGACCATCTCCTGTACCGTGTCCCCAGTCTCTGACCATCTCCTGTACCGTGTCCCCAGTCTCTGACCATCTCCTGTACCGTGTCCCCAGTCTCTGACCATCTCCTGTACCGTGTCCCCAGTCTCTGACCATCTCCTGTACCGTGTCCCCAGTCTCTGACCACCTCCTGTACCGTGTCCCCAGTCTCTGACCACCTCCTGTACCGTGTCCCCAGTCTCTGACCACCTCCTGTACCGTGTCCCCAGTCTCTGACCACCTCCTGTACCGTGTCCCCAGTCTCTGACCACCTCCTGTACCGTGTCCCCAGTCTCTGACCACCTCCTGTACCATGTCCCCAGTCTCTGACCACCTCCTGTACCATGTCCCCAGTCTCTGACCACCTCCTGTACCATGTCCCCAGTCTCTGACCACCTCCTGTACCATGTCCCCAGTCTCTGACCACCTCCTGTACCATGTCCCCAGTCTCTGACCACCTCCTGTACCATGTCCCCAGTCTCTGACCACCTCCTGTACCATGTCCCCAGTCTCTGACCACCTCCTGTACCATGTCCCCAGTCTCTGACCACCTCCTGTACCATGTCCCCAATCTCTGACCACCTCCTGTACCATGTCCCCAGTCTCTGACCACCTCCTGTACCATGTCCCCAGTCTCTGACCACCTCCTGTACCATGTCCCCAGTCTCTGACCACCTCCTGTACCATGTCCCCAGTCTCTGACCACCTCCTGTACCATGTCCCCAGTCTCTGATCACCTCCTGTACCATGTCCCCAGTCTCTGACCACCTCCTGTACCATGTCCCCAGTCTCTGACCACCTCCTGTACCATGTCCCCAGTCTCTGACCACCTCCTGTACCATGTCCCCAGTCTCTGATCACCTCCTGTACCATGTCCCCAGTCTCTGACCACCTCCTGTACCATGTCCCCAGTCTCTGACCACCTCCTGTATAAAAATATTTTTTAAAAAAACAGTAATTTTCGGTATCGGTGCGGTTTTGGTTTTCGGCCTAGTGTATTTTTCATTTTCGGTATCAGTTTCGGCACCAAAAAACCCATTCCGTGCATCCCTAAATGCAATACTTAACCACTTGCTGACCGGCTCCTGACATACATCAGCACTTTGAAGAGGGATATCTCAGTAACGGCAGCAGCTGCTGCTACAACCGAGGTATCCATCTCTTCAGGAGCCGGTCGTGTTTACGATAATGGTGGTCTCTGCGGCAGGGAGATCACTGTTATCGGCAGCAGGAGAGGGCCCCCAGCCCTCTGCCGCTTACCGGAGCCGTCCGCAACGGCGGAGACGATCGGGTCCTTGTCGTGGCTGGGTATGGAAACGAGTGAGGGGGAAGATGACTCCTACCCGTCTCCATACCATAGCAGGGCAGAAGCGACGTCATAACGTCACTTCCGCCCATACATCTTAAAGGGCCATTTTTTCAATGTAATTTTTTCTAATTTTTTTTTTTTTTTTTATTGCCTTTTAGACCAAATATGAGATCTGAGGACTTTTTGACCCCAGATCTCATATTTAAGAGGTCCTGTCATGCTTTTTTCTATTACAAGGGATGTTTAAATTCCTTGTAATAGGAATAAAAGGGACCCAATTTTTTATTTTTAAAAACAGTGAAAAAATAAATAAATAAAATCAAGTAAAATAAATAAGAAAAAAACTTTTTTGAAAGCACCCCGACGAGCTTGCGCACAGAAGCAAGCGCATTCATATGCGGGCACTACTCGCGCAAACAGTGGTGAAACCACACATGTAAGGCATCGCCGTGATCGGTAGAGCGAGAGCAATAATTCTAGTCCTAGACTTCCTCCAACTCAAAACATGCAACCTGTAGAATTTTTTAACCATCACCTATGGAGATTTTTAAGGGTAAAAGCTTGACACCATTCCACAGGCAGGCGCAATTTTGAAGCACGACATGTTGAGTATCAATTTACTTGGCGCAACATTATCTTTCACAATATAAAAAAAATTGGGCTAACTTTACTGTTGTCTTTTTTTATTCAAAAAAGAGAAGAGACTTGTAAGACCGCTGCGCAAATATGGTGTGAAAAAAAGTACTGCAATGACCACCACTTTATTCTCTAGGGTGTTCGAAAAAAACAATATAAACATGTTTGGGGGTTCTAAGTAATTTTCTAGCAAAAAAAAAAAAAGTTTTAAACTTGGACTAGCCTCGTTTTGAGATTTGGTGTTTACAAGTGTCACTAAACCCACAACAGTAAAATTAGTCTGTATATGCAGTAAAGCATTCTGGTTATACTCTACATTGTAAAAAGGCTTATTGATCCTGTCTTCTCTGTCACCCACCCCCCCTTTCTTCCACTGTCCCCAATACATCTCCTGATAAGACAGAGCCTTTGGAGTCACTCTGCACATGCTCAGTTTGGTGTGTATTGCTAGAGACTTTTTTTCATGGGAGGGTGCATGTGATCAGCAGAGGGCCAATCAGCACTGTCCAGAGGGTCAGAGGGACTGAAAACTCCTCCTACACGCTTTAACCAGGCACTAATACAAGTCACAAGACTGCTATATACTGCTGATGAGAAAAGGTATTTAGCAGTTTATAATTACTATAATAATTTACACGTTCGGTGTACTGTGGGAGACCAGATATAGTGAATGCAGGGTCCTGGGTTTAGTAGCACTAAGCATTTTTCTAGAATTTACAAACTCATCATATACTCCTGGAGTAAAAATCTAACATTTTATTATTTATGGTATTAATATTTGAACATGCACTACAGACACAGATTTTGCTGTTTTGATATATAAACCAGTGTTGGTTTTGATTTTAGTGTTAGTCGTAGTCTTTTGACTAAAATGCCATTTTAGTTTTAGGGTCCTTTCACACGGGGCGGATCAGTTCTGATCCGCCCCGTGGATGTCCGTTTGCTCAGCGGGGATCACTCCGCCGATCCCCGCTGAGCAGGGAGATGACAGCTCCGTCTCTGCACACTGCGCAGGGACGGACCTGTCACAGCGCCGCTCTCCCCTATGGGAGATCGGATGACGACGGACCGCAGTGCCCGTCGTCATCCGATCCGATCCACAGACGGATGGAAAAATAGCTTTTTCCTCCGTCACACTTTTTCGGATCGGAGCGGGTCGGATGTCAGCGGACATGTCACCGCTGACATCCGACGCTCCATAGAGCTCTATGGAGCACCCGTTCAGGTCCGCCTGAAAAACTGACAGGCGGGCCTGAACGGGTCGTCAGTGTGAAAGGGGCCTTAGTCAGATTTTAGTCATCTGAATTGTTTTATTTGTATTGTTGACAAAATTACCACTGCTTTGGGAAATAAAGTATTCTTAATCTGAACGTCAAAAAGAGGGATCTGCTTCAAAAAATACCTTCTATTTCTTGTGTCAAGCAATTATTTTTATACAGAAAGTAATTAGCAATAGCCAAACCTATGAGTGACAGATCATTTATCCATATGTGCATAAGACCAGCATGACACTGAAAATATATGGATCACACAGTCAACGTTTCTAAAGAGAATGGGGATTTGTCACTTGTTGAATGCAAAATAGGAAGTTATGTTCATTGTAAAATCAAGCAACCCGACATCTGGAAAAGATTACAGTAAATGGTAGCAATTTAATGCATTAGCTATTGTGTTCAGAGAAACTGTAGTTACTATGGCTACGGTTGCTAGAAGAGACAAAATGAGTATTTTTGTCAGCAGCAAAGACGTGATAAACAAATACTGTGCATCTGTAATTGCACCTAGTCATATTAGAACTATGGAAATCAGACAATATAAGCTAAAGTACATTATGCTACTCTTAAAAGCCACTTTTTAATTTGCAACATAACATACAGTATGTACACTATGTAGGTGTACAAACACACTGGAAACTAGGCATGTTAAATGTGCAGAGATTTCCATATAACAGATGTAGCGCCGGCTCCTGACGAGCATACGCTATACGTTTTTGAAAATTAATATTCCTAAAACCACAGTTGGGTTTTTGAGCTAATTTTGCTAAATTATGGTTTCAGTACCAGTCTAGCTGGATTGGAGATCTTCTTGGCTGCAGGTGTCGATGTCACCGCCGGCAAGTATGACAACGCAGTTTAGCTGGGCGTGTTGAGTGCCATTTTTTTCTCTGAACCAGCCCAGTGGGAGTGCTTTTCCTGCTGTGCACCCTGGGAGGTAGTATTTAAGGTACTGAGGTCACATGCTTCGGGGTTCCGGTCGAGAAGATATTTTCTGTCTGTTTGGTCCTGGTCCTCCTGACCAGCCCCCATGGCCCTCCTGGCATGTGGTGCGGATCCATGCAATTCCGAGCCTCGGGCTGATAGCCCAAGGCGAAGCAACTGCAGGGACAGGCCTGAATGGATTTGAGGCCCTAATGATCCAAGGGTGGTCCAGTGCCGTCTCATCTGAGAGGCCCAGCAACTAGAGAAGCATCCAGGGGAGGACTCTTCGGGAGAAGGCCACGAGTAAGGCTGGTTTATCTGAAGGAGCCTGGAGGCTCAGTTGAAGGACACTTTATGGATCCACATTCATACGGTATCGTCAGACCTGTTGAGAGATACTGGTACCGTGTGATAGTGCTCTAAATTTATTGTCTACCTCCCTCAGTTATATCCAAGTCTGTGGCAGAGACTTTGCTTTACTTAAAGCGGAGGTCCACCCTAAAGTGGACCTTCCACTCATCGGAACCCTCCCCCCCTCTGGCGCCACAACTGGCACCTTTCAGGGGGGAGGGGGTGCAGGTACCTGTACAATACAGGTATCTGCACCCACTTCCGGGATAGCTGTCTGCGGAAAGGGGCGTAGATTACGCCCCTTTCCGAAAGTCCCCCGCTGCCTGCTGGGAAACACACAGATCCCAGAGGCAGCGGGTCCATCCTTATTGCGCAGCGCGACTCGCGCATGCGCAGTAGGGAACCAGGAAATGAAGCCGAAAGGCTCCACTTCCTGATTCCCATACCCAAGATGGCGTCGGCAGCACCCGAGAGACGATCGAGAGATCGGCTTCGGGTGCCGACATCGCGGGCGCGCTGGACAGGTAAGTGTCACTATTTTAAAAGTCAGCAGCTGCAGTATTTGTAGCTGCTGGCTTTAAAAAAAAAAAAAAAAAAACGCGGAGTCCCGGCGGACTCCCGCTTTAACACCCTACTGGCTGCTAGGCCTAGTGAGAGGAGGTCTATCCGGAGCTTGTGAGAATCCAGCTGTGAAACAGCAGATCTCTGGATTTCTTCTATAAGAGACTTTCTATTTTTGTAGTCCAAAAGTACCTGAACTTTCCTCTTAACCCTCTACCCACCCAAAAGAGGATCCAGTGTCAGTTTCTGCATTTCTTTGGACCATCTACCACAGGAACCCTTAGACAGAGGCGAGGTCAAGAAGGTAACGGTAAGCCCAATAAAACCAGCAGCTCCTTCGGGGGTCAGTGCTACATAGATATAAGCAAATAAAATTTGTCATAAATAAAAATGATTATATTTACACTGGATTAGGAGCCAGTGGCGGCCCATCCATTAGGGGCGTACAGGCGCCGCCCCCGCATCCATGCGTCTGGCCCTCTAATCTACATGCAAGGCGCCGGACGCATGAGTTCCAATTGGGGGGGGGTTTAAACACCTGATTAGAGCCAGAGGCTAATAGGCTTCAAAGGGTGGGCTCAGAGCTCACCCAGTTGTGTGACAATAGCGAATGAATATTCACCGTTGTCACACTAATCCTCCTCCCGGCCAATCAGGAAGTGGGTCCCGAGACCTGTTACCCAATTGGTTGAAAGGACAGGCAATCCTATTGGAAATCTAGCCGGAGGAGGGAGGAGCCGCCGTGATGCAGAAGAGGAGATGCGATGGAAGCCATCTCCAGTAGGAGCGCTGCCTGCCCGTGACCTAGATGAGGGGTAGATGAGGGGTAAGTGCGGGGCTGGATGACCGAATGGGGGGGGGGGGGTCTGGTTGTTTACCCCCCCCAAAAAAAAAAAATACACACCAGCTGCCACTGTTAGGCACTCTCTGACAGACTTGTGATACTACTTTTAGGACAGTATTTGCCTCTCGGGTTTCAAAATAACGTGTACGATGATGACCTTGCCATTATAAAGCTCAAATTCTGTTCTAATGCAATAGGACTACATTCAGGCACTAATGGGCGACACTGATAAGCTGTACTGATGAGGAGGCACTAATGGTCGACACTGATAATCAGGGCACTGATGATCAGTGCCCTGATTATCAGTGTAAACAACGTGCTGACAGGCTTGCTGGTTAACAGCTCTCCTTTCCTCCCACAGACACAGCGAGTGGAGAAACCAGAAAGTCTGTTTACATGTTACATAGTTAGTCAGGTTGAAAAAAAGACACAAGTCCATCCAGTTCAACCTTAAAAACAAATAAAATAAAAAATAATCGTACAATCCAAATACCCAATTTTATGCCCACAATTGACCTGCGATTGAACACAGCTGATCACTTGGCAAAGGAACGCTGTGAAGGACACAGTGGTCACAACACCACAGGAGGCCTGCGGGTGGCAGGGTTCTGGTATGACGTGCATGGACACCCTCCCAGGGCTCGATGACAGTGCTATAGCTGTCTTTTGGCTATAGTGTGGTGGGAAAGGTGTTAAACCTCTTGCTCCTAAAGGATTTCACAAAAAAAAGAGTTTTGTTTTGGGTCAAATGGGGAAAAGCTACAAACTCGATTAGGGCTAGTTTACACACTTCAGACTGGGTGGGGCGGTTGAGGCCCATTTTTACTGATCCCATTCCAAAACTGCAAAGGCAGCCATAGCAGGGTAAAAACAAAAATTATCCTGGCAAACACAACCCATTCAGTGAATGTTGCCACCCAAAACTGCCCTGCAACTATGAGAAATACACAGTTGCAGAGCAGTGCTGTGGGCTTTCTGGGAATTAAAACAGGTGTTGAGGAAGCAATGTAATATCTTCTCCCTGTCTGTCAAACGCCCTCTAAAAAGGGCTATTGCAAACATCAACAAGCCTTAGGCTTGCTTATCTGTCTCCCCATAGGGAAGAACGTCTCTTAGGCCAGCCATACACTGTTCAAATCTTGGCCAGTTCAGCAGGAACAGGAATGGTTCAGCAGGAACCAGCCAAGATTCAAACTGTTACTGGCCAAACTGAATGTACCAATTTATCAACTTGGGTACAACCAGCATGCTGGATTCTCTTGCTATAGCCGCTAGTGATAATCATGGTCTTCCCCCATCGGGGACAGCTTTCACTGACCCCCAGCCCGCTGAAAGAGGACAATGGCCCGGCAGGAGGGATTTCTGCATTTATGTGAGATTCGTGCAAATTTCTTTCCGGCAACTCGTGGTTGCAGGAAAGAAATTTGCTCTTTGTATGGGTGGCCTTACTTCCTGTACATGCAATAGTTTTGGAAGCACATAGGAATGCATGCTGCAGGGCAAGGGCAAGTGCATTGGGATGCCATTCAGCATGAATGCGGGCCCTTAAATAGTGTCAGTGGTCCTACTTGATCATGACCTTTAAGAAGGGGGAAATCACATTAATAATGATTCAAAGAGGAATACAAATTTGACAGTGGTCATGGCCCTTCTCCAAATCAAACATTTTAGTTGGAGTTACACTTAACCATTTGATTGCAGTCATCCTATTTGCTGGCCACAGAATTAAGCTGCTGCTAAAAAGGATTGTCAACAAGCTGATAATCTTACAGTAGCTTTAAAATATTAAAATCACATTTCTCCAGCCTAGAGAAGATCACCCCTTTAAAATGGAAAAGTAATATATGTTGTGTGTGCTTTACAAATGCTTTTATCTGTAAAGTACTAACTTCATAAAAGAAGAAAAAAAAAAAGTTATATTTCTACTGAAAACATTGGAGAAATAAGCTAAAATACATGTAAAGCCTTAAGGGACTGTGACCAAGTGGCTGGTTTTCAACATTAATATGAATTGTGGAAATAAAGTCTACTTTGGAGCCTTTGAAAGGTCACTGGTTTGAAGGCTCCAACTGTGTTTTTTTTTTTTTTATAAATGGGAAAAACAGCTTGTGAGCATGGTGCCCACTGACAGCAAGGAAAGAGCAGTAATTAGGTGCTGACTCGCTTGGTCAAAGTCAATTCCAGCTTCGCTGGGCACTGAGGACTGGCATTTAAGTTGTATTAAATGGATGGCAAATAACTATGTGCACTTCCAGCTTTGTACCAGATCCAAGAAGTTGTCACTTTCAATTTTTTCTTTCCACTGAGAAGTCAGCTGTTAGCAGGAGTTTTGCCAACTTTTAGCGTATAAAGAAATCAAACTGCACTTTGGAGAAAGATACTGAAGATTTCCCCAAACAGGTTTTACCCAACAACTATTCATGGAAATAGCTGAGCCATTCATCACAACATAGCAATCCATACAGCTGCAATCTGACCTCTAAAGGAGATTTCCTTTTTCACAGATAGGCAAACAGACAGGCACTGGTCACCAAAGCGTGTATGTCTGTACGCGGCGATGACGACTCAGAACAAACCCATCTCATCCTTACTTAGGCAAGCAAAAGACATCGGTAGTCAAAAGCCAACACCATATACTAACCTTAAAAACAATCAGCCAGACTATCTGGTCTCATCTATGGGTAGCCATTAACTACTTCAATGCCTGGGCACTTTTATTCCCAACTTGCCCAGGCCACTTTTCAGCTTTCCTGTGGTTGCAATTTGAATGCAAGGGAAAAAATTGGGGGGAAAGCCAGTTTCAAAACTCCGACCCCTTTTCCTCTCGGGATTGAGGCGGTGGCAGTTTCTAACTTCCCGAGGTAGCAGAAATAATAGGGAGGTTCTGATTGATCAGCTGACTTTGCTGGCCTAAGAACATTCTGGAATCTAAGAAGGGTCATTGAGGATCGGTCAAAAAAAGGCCACATGATCCCCGGGAAGATTCTAGAATTCTTGGGGTCCCCTATAGATAAAGGTTCCAGCCACAGGCTTTTGCCAGTCACCAGAGGGGATTAACAGGACAGCTCCAGGCAAAAGAACTATGATACCATTGTTCTTGTTAACTCACCTGGCGACATGAATACATGTACCACCAGCTGCTGGAAAGGGCAGGAGCTGAAGACAAAAACTGGCTGCAGAGGTGCTTATCCCTATGCTCAGGAGCGGAGCCGATAGGAACGGGTGAAGAACCTGCCATATTAGATGAAGATGTTGGGGAGCAGAGAGAAGAACAGTGGCGTCAAGAAGGGGGATGTTCGGCAGGAAGAGAAAGGATAACCCGTGGCTTCAGATCTCTATTCGGGACAGTGGTATAATGGAAGCGGGAGAGGTGGCGCCCAGTACTCAGGTCATGGGAAGAGGAGGCACATCCAGTGCTGAAGCTATAGCCTGCACCTGCCAGAGGTCACATCAGTGGGAAGAGTCGGGACGCCCTCTTTGGGAAGGCAGCGCTCGATGAGTATCAATGAGCAAGAGGGCGTGGCGATGGGCAGACTAAGAAGAGGACATCAGATGTGGCCTCCAAAAAGTTGCCTGGGCAACCCCAGAGGCAAGCAGATGGAGGAGCATCGCTGCCTGAGTCATCCAGGGTAGGCGTTTCAGCCAGCACATCTGGGCACACAGCAGCATTGTTCAGCCAAGCTAGTCTGCCAATTCCAGTGGTCAGTACTGCCCAGCAGCCTGACATTGGAGGACCTTCAGAAGCTAGACAGGATGAGTTTACAAACAAGCAGCTGCTGTCAGCTCTGTCTTCATCCTTAAATAAGATTACTGCCGATATGTCTTTACCTTCCAGCACTATTTCTACTATTGTTCGAAGTGAGGCTGCTTCTACATGGGCACCTCCTCTGACAGAAAATGTATTGAATTCTCCAGCTTCTTTTTCAGTTAATTCTGGTGCAGTACCTATTATTACTCCAACCTTGACAGGATCAGGTAACTTTATTGGCTCTGCAACATTGGCTAAGGAGTAATGCCAGGCATCCCAGCAATATGTGGTAGGAGAGTTATGCCTTGTTTCATGTCTCCATTAGGCTTTTATTTGTCTTCTACTGTTAAGGAAAAAATATGGAGAGGTGACTACATTGATTTATTGTCTTTTTCCAAAGATTTAATTAAAAAATCTGACAAAAAAAGGACGATAAGACGGAAGAGAGGAGACCTATAACAAAGTCATTTAACAATTGGCTTCAAGCATTTTGCATTTAATCTAGTATATTATGTGAAAAACGTCCAGAAAAAAAAAGCATGGGACTTTTCCAATATATAGATATCATCTTAGAGGCTTAACGTGGTTTTGGAGGAGTCGCATGGTTTTCATATGACGAGTCTTTCAGACAAAAATGGAGTGTTCATCCTTCACTTAAAATGGGGATAAAGGATGTTTGGCTTTGGCTTAATATGTTTTTACCCCCCCCCCCCCCAGACAGATTCCAATTAGACAACCTAGCTCTTCTGCTAGTACTTTAACAAATGCTGGGTACAGGCTTTGCGCACAACGCCAACCTATGCAAATGGATGCAATCATGTAAATACAAACAAGAATGCGCTTTTTGTGCGGGATCCCATCCTGTGGTAAAATGTTTTTGTAAGCCATCGACGACATCAGTACCACAAACTAGAGAGCTTACTTACAAAAGCCACAACTCCAGCGACTTTGGAAAACATGCTCCTATGGCTCAAGGATTACCCAGACAGCAACATTACTAATTAATGTTTTTTCCAACAGTTTCATACCGTCACAATTTCACTGTAGTGGCTACATTCCTATAGAAAATCTCCCTTCGATTAAGACTTTGCCATTAATAGTTATAGAAAAATAAAATAAAATATCTTTTGGTAGAATAGCAGGCCCATTCTCAAGCCCTCCACATGATAATTTACGCATTTCCCTGATTGGTATTATACCAAAGAAAAACCCTAATGATTATGGATTAATTCAACGCCTGTCTTATCCTTATGGCACCTCGCTTAACGGCCAAATTGATCCTTCATTAACATCAGTGTCTTATGCCTCCTTTGAGACTGCGATTTCAAAACTTAGAATATTGGATAGGGGAGCTTTAATGGCAAAAGCTGACATACAGTTAGATTTCCAGCTTCTTCCCATTCACCCTGATTGTATTATTTAAATAAATGCCTAATGAATTGTAACATACTATGTGAATAAATGCTTACCGTACCAATGGGTTGCTCTTTAGCATGCTATTACTTTGAAAAATGTTCAACATTTATAGAATGGGTAATTTCAAAAGAAACAGGTTCTAATTTTAATTTTACATTACTTGGACACTTTTATTTTTGGGCCTTATGATTGCATTAATATGCTACATAATTTTAATAATATTTGCTCTCATTTTGGAATACCATTAGCGAGGGAAAAAAAAACCCCACAGGCCCTATAAATTTGCCTTGAAATTTTGTGTATAACCATAGACACAATGTGCAAGGAATTTGGGTTGCCTCTGGAAAAAATAATAAAATTAGGACGTTATTGACCACCTTTATCAGGAAAAAAAAAAAAAAAAAAAAGAAGAAGTGACATTTAAATAAACTCAGTCATTATTGGGTCTATTGGCTTTTGCCAGTAGGGTGTTGCCAATAAGTAGGGTTTTTTTTCTAGACGCTTGTGCTCCCTCGTTTCAGGTTTAAAAAAAAATACTTCCTCTCATGTTCGATTGACGCGTGACAAAGGAAATCTTATTAGTATGGCTGGGTTTCCTTGACCGCTATAATGGTTACACCATATGGCAAAGAGAATTCATAACAGAGGAGTTGTTTATTCACTGATGCATCTGGATCGATAGGCTTTGCAGCAATCTGGAAGAAACATTGATGTGCAGATCATTGCAGATCAAAAAAGTGGTACTTTAGGGAAGTACGCAAGAATATAGTATTGTTGGAGCCATTTCCAATTATAGTAGCTGTTGAAATTTGGGGCAATTTTTTCAAGAATAGGCGTTAACTGGTAAGTACAGATAACAAAGGAGTGCTATTTGCGATTTAATTGCCTTTTGTCAAGTCCAACCCAGTTATTACGTTTTTTCAGATACTTACGTTTTTAAATGTTTATCATTAAAAACATTTGGTTAAAAGCTCATTATGTTCCAGGAAAAGAGAATTTGTTGTCAGAATCACCTTCTTGCTTCCAGATGGATCTATTCTTATCTCTGATGCCAGAGGCAGATTTATGTGGAGTGCCTTGCCCTCAACATTTGTGGGAGCCGATTTAGTGTCGGCTAATATACAATGATCTATAGCTAAATCTACTTGGTTAAGTTACGCATCTTCATGGTGGTTATGGTTATCATTTTTAAGAGATAACAACTTAGATATTTCTTTTTTTTTTCAGAACACGTTGTTTTAATGTTTCTTAATAGTTTAAATGCTAATAGGGAGGTTCTGATACGCCAGCGAAGTCAGCTGATCCAAGAACATTCTGGAATCTAAGGGGGGTCATTCAAGATTGGACAGAAAAGACCACATGAGCCCCTGGAAGATTCTAGAATTCTTGGGGACCCCTATAAAAAGGGGTTCCGGTTACAGGCTTTTGCCAGTCACCAGAGGGGATTAACAGGACCCCCCCCCCTTGTCGCAGTTTATTATGAGGTGGGACCCCTTACTCTTTTATAGAAAGGGGGGAAAGAAAAAATGCTTGTTAAAAGTAATTATTAGGCCTGAGCTGTAGTGGGTCGTGTTGAAATACTCGGTACTTTAAATAGAAGATTATTAAAAGTATTTGTTGCTTATGTTTATTTGTAAATTGCAAAAAAATAAAAATAAAAAAATTAATAAAGCCGCAGCCATTATTCATCCATTTCAGTGGTGTGGTTTCAAATTAATTTAAATATATGGTAATTAAAGTTTTAATATTAGAGTTATTGCTGCCTACCTCTTACTATCCCATTGACTGCATGCGCAGTCATGCAACACTGTACTCAGATGACATTTTTATCTTTTTTTTTTTTAGACAGATAGAGCTTTCTTTTGGTGGTATTTAATCTCCACTGGTTTATTTTTATTTTTTGCTAAACAAAAAAAAAAAAAAAAAAAAAAAAAAAAAACTGCATAGAATTTTAAAAGAAGAAGAATGTGGGTTACCATCTGACAAGTTAAATAGTTCAGGAGAGGTTGTAAAAACGTCCCGTGTTCATGAAGCCCAAGTAATTTTTCTTCTTCATTGTTGTTTGACTGTACTTAAATCTTTTACACGCTATGCATTTTAGAGCAACCTGAATTTGGTGCGCAACTTGCTGTCAGAACCAAAAGTTCTGATAGCAAGAATTGTATGCAGTAAATTACTAAGTGGGATTAACGACAGAAAATCCAGTAAATTACACAATGCAAATGTTCACAAAGCCATCTGCCCACTTGACATGTTGTAAACGCTCTTAAATCTGGTTGAAATGGATTAAATAGCTTTTAGATCAAAGCTATACCTACACAAGTGATCTTAATCTTTGCAGCAGCGTACTGATTTTAGCATGCCGCATATCAGGTAACTGACAAATGGTTACCTCTCAGTAGAACAATATTAAAATAGTTTCTGTAGTCCCAGAAGGTTGCAAGGTGCCTAAAAGCACTAGAGGGTGGCTGGCCGTGCATGCAGGACCTAGCCACCAAATCATTTTTTTTAAACGAAAGAACTCTTTAACGTGCCCGTTTATGCCGATGTAAAGAGCTCTGTTGGCACTGGCCTGTCTCACGGGAACAAATCCAGGCAGATTAACTTTCCACCCAGCTTGCTTATCCAAGGAGCATCAACCAGGGTTATGCATACACCTGCATAACGCCAACCGTAAAGTCTCAGGTTTGGTGAATGTTCTCTCATGTCTGTAGGCAAATTTAGGTAAACAAAATAGTAAATCTAATCCTAGAAAGGCTGCTGTGTTTGCTGGATAGCATTATTAGTTCACCAATTGAGTTCAGTGGTTGCCTGTAACGGCTTTTTACCGGTAAAATACCGTACAGGCATATGCAAGGAGGTGCTCTTCTCACGGCATTGCCAACGAGTGCCCCCACCTCCAGCCTTGCATTTTCCTCCTGGCAAGTCACTGAAAATTAAGCAGCACAGCAAGGAGACCAGAGAATACCATTCAAGGTCTTTTCCAACCTTACAACTTTGGGTGAAAGCAAACCCTCAATTTGTTATGCATATTCAGCCGTTGAATTAATCACTTACTGAGTATGCAGCTTCTTCATCTTTTTATCCTTGCCTATGTTCCAATTTAAGCCGGTGTCATGACCATTGCCCTAGGTGTCCTATTTTAGGGTGGCTCTTCTCTCTTTCAGTGTTCTATGGAGCCTTGAAAACAGAAGGTGACTTGTCTCCCTGTATGCATCCATAGAAACACACAGCCCGTAGCCTAGGATGGCAAGGCACACCCCTGCTCCTTACCTCTCTCTCTCCCTTCCTAAGGCTTGGTTCACACAAGTGCGATTTCAGATGTCATTTCAGATGCACAGAATCACATGACAATGGAAATCGCATTGTTTTCAGTGGCCATTCACATCAAATGCAACTCAGCATGGTGCAAATTTGGAGGGTCCTGTGCCACTTTGGTGCGTTGCAGCAAGATTTTGTGCCTTGTAGTCATGCCCAAAAACACATGTACATGCTCTTCTTGTTGCATTTTTGCCCGTGATTTAGCATCTCTGCCCTGACATTAATCATTGGTTAAGGAGCCGGCACCAAATGAGCCTGTTGGTAAAAATAAAAAAATGTATCTAAAGTCTTATTGAAACATTGAGTTCACATACGACAAAAATTTTAAAGTCTGCACATCCAGCTTTTGTCTGATGAAAAAGTGAAATCAGTACAGTGCTTTCGACATCCAATGATAAGACTCGCAGACAATTGGTCGTCGTAACACAATTGACGTCCAAAAATCAAAGCGTGTGTTCGGGCCTTTAAACAGTGTGGGAGGCCACCCCACCCCCAATCCATACCAGGCCATTCAGGTTTTTAAGGAGAAACCCACGTCAGAAAAAGAAAAGAAGAAAAAAAAAAATGTCACGAGGCCCCCCCCACCAAATGCAAAGCAGACTCTCTACCGAACATGCACCGGCAGGATGAGAAAAGGGGGTGCTCCGGCCAAACCATACCAAGCCATATACCCTCAACAGGAGAGAGGATACTTTGCTGGGGGGGGGGGTGTTTTGTCCCCATGTTGATGAGGACCTCTTCCCCCACAGCCCAGGCCCAGTGGTTGTGGGTGACATATCGGGTGACAGGGGGTGACATATCGAAATCTGAAGGCCCCCTTTAACAAGGAGCCCCCAGATGTGAATGAGTAAGGTGTACATAGTACCATAATGGTGCAACTTGTAGAGCCCACATGATGGACAGAACTCCTTTATGAATGATGCCCGGATTAAAAAAGATCCTCCATCAAGCCAGTTGTCACACAGTAGAAGCATAACGTACATTTGTGCAATTTCATGAGAAAAGTACACATTTCTGTTGCTCACGTGGCTACAATTGGCTATTAGCCTATACATTTCTATAATGGATTGCCTAAACAGAGAGCTCTGATGAGAGTATCCAATGTCTATGGATACCTAAACGAAAACAGACATGATATCAGATATCACGTCAAGAACAACTACAGGTACAAGTAAAATTAATTAAATTAGCAAACTATTATTATAATACAGGATTTATATAAAAACGCCATCAGTTTGCGCAGCGCTTAACAATGTTAGAGCAGACAGGACAATTACAATTCAATACATAGCTAATACTGTGAAAGAAAACACGGCTCCTACGTTAACCACTTCAATACAGGGCACTTTCACCCCCTTCCTGCCCAGGCCAACTTTCAAACGCAGTCACATTTCGATTGATAATTGTGCGGTCAAGTAATGCTGTACCCAAACAACGTTTTTATATATTTTTGATGACACAGATAGAGCTTTCTTTTGGTGGTATTTATTCACCAGTGAATTAAATTTTTTGCTAAACGAAAAAAGACCAATTTTGAAAAAACAAAACAAAAAAAATACGTTTTTCTTTGTTTCTGTTACAACAGTTTGAAAATTAGGAATTTTTCTCCTTCACTGACGTGCGCTAAATGAGGCTGCACTGATGGGCACTAAAAGGCTGCACTGATGAGGTGACACTAATGGGCAGCAATGATGGGCACCGATAGACATCACTGGTGGGCATTGCTGATGGTGCCGCACTGATTATTAGTGCAGATCCCCCATGAGGAAAGACGCTTATTGGCTCTCCTCTACTCACATGCTGTCAGCATGAGTAGAGGAATGCTGATAACTGGAACTTTCTATTTACACTGATCAGCTGTGATTGAACACAGCTGATCATATGGTAAAGAACCTACGCCATAGGCCAGTGATGGCGAACCTTGGTACCCCTGATGTTTTGGAACTACATTTCCTATGATCCTCAACTACACTGCAGAATGTATGAGAATCATGGGAAATTTAGTTCCAAAACATCTGGGGTGCCAAGGTTCGCCATCACTGGAATCAGAGATGCAGGGTGTCACTCAAGGGTGCGCACAAGCTACTTGTTCTGAAGGACGTCGTATGACATTCAGTCAGAACATTTAAACCACTGCCTGACCATCATTTTGCTTTAGGCCAGGCAGGAAGTGGTTAAAGACAAAAATTCTATTCAGTTTACCTGAATAGGAACAGAAAATAACTCTTGGCAGCCAGATTTATCAGCTGATAAGTATCATAAAAGGATACTTATCACCCGATTCTGTGCAAGCATTTCCCCATCCTCCAATATATGTGGGTGAAGTCGTAGTGGGCCTCGAGAGAGGACACTGCAAGAACCAGGAACACAATGGGGTTCATTTATTAAAACTGGAGCGTGCAAAATCTGGTGCAACTGTGTATGGTAGCCAATGAGCTTTTAACTTCAGCTGCTTCAATTAGGCTTTGACAAATAAACCTGGAAGCCGATTGGTTTCTATGCAGAGCGGCACCAGATTTAACACTCTCCACTTTTAGTAAGGCCCGATTCACACCTATGCAGGTTGCAGTTTGCTTATTCCAGGTGCATTTTGCATTTTTTCTAAATACACATCTTTAAACCATTGAAGGTTTTATGGAACCAAAAAAAAAAAAAAGAAGAAGAAAAAAAAAAAAACCTGGCCCTTTCCATAAAATGCTCAGATGTGAACTGCATCCATAGGAAACATGTTAAATGGACTGTAGTATGTTTCAGCAAAACTGAAAACGCACAAAAAAAAATGCATATGTGTGGACCAGGCCTAAAACAACCCCAATGGCTTGCCTTTTCTTGTGTAGCCTTTAGATAGCACTACACTAATGTGTTCCTATCACCATTTAGAATATGCGTTACACAATATGCAAAAGGCGGCAATGCCACTCCGTGCTCATATTGTGTTCACACACAATACACCTCACAAAAGATGGAGTCGTAGAAGCTCCATATATTTTTCTATACAAAAAGAGATGCAGTGTTCAACAAAATCTACAGCTTGTCAATGAGCTTACATGTACTTTGCACCATAACAAGCCTATTCATGCACTATTTTTGTATCACCCCAACATCTTAATTGATGCCAACAGCAAGCATTGAATGATAATGCAATTTCCTACTGGGATGCTGAAGCTACTGCAATGTAATTAAGACAAACGTTTTAAACCTGATTTTCTAAGACTCGGTGTACGAATAGTTTCCTCAAAAAAAAAAAAAAAAAAAATATATATATATAAAAAAAAGGAATAAAAAAAAAAAAAAAAAAAAAAAAGGGCATGTTGTTCTGTTCTAGCTCAGAACAACATAGATTAAGCACCGTTCAATAACAGCAATTACACAGTAAACAATATTACAAAACATTAAAGATCTCTGGAATGTCATTTTACTAACTTGGGATACTGGTCATACGGTTTCAGATACTGCAGAAAGCAATGGTACAATGCAGCCCTTGTTCGCGTCTTTCTCCAGCAATGCAGAAACAGTAATCCAAGCCAATCTGTAGGAACTTTTTTGGAACTAGGCAAAAACAGATCTTGCTAAATCAAAGCATTCCAAGCAGGATTTTAGGGAATATGTTACCTTTTTACGGAAATATTTACAATTCGCAATATAATTTTCACAATTGAGTTTAGAAGATGTGGGCAAAATGTATGATATCAGGAAAAAAAACAAAAAAAAAACAACAACAAACGAAAAAAAAAAAAAAACGCAACATCTGTACATTTAGATGCAAGAGGAATATTTGAAAATTCCTAGATTTGACATGCAAAACCAAGATTACGCTGCTACCTTCAATCCCAAAATCATTACACGGTAGGTGAGGTTGGAAAAAAAAAAAAAAAGAGACAAGTCCATCAATTACACTTTAACAATGATGCAAGCAAATAGAATATGCTTTTCACTAAAACAATGTCTGCATGTATGTACACGTTAAACATGCAAACCACACGTACTCTGCCCAAAAAATGCATGGGACAGGGGATTTACCCAAATACCTTAAAGCATATGCAAAGGCAAAATAAATACATCGATGTTAAAGCAGCACTTCATCTAAAAAGGAGGAAGTTCCACTTTAAGGCCTCCTTCCCCCCACTCCTCTTTAACTACTTGCCCTCTGGAGGATTTACCCCCCTTCGTGACCAGGAATTTTTTTTTGCTTTTTGGCACTGCGTTACTTTAACGGACAATTGCGCGGTCATGCAACGCTGTACTCATTTTTTTCCCACAAATAGGAGCTTTCTTCTAGTTTACCACCCTTCATGACCAGGACCTTATTTTACTTTTTGGCACTGCGTTGAACAAAAAAAACAAAAAAAAAAAAAACATACATTTTGAAAACTTTCTGCTATAAAAACATATCCAAACAAAAAAATATTAAAACAAAAATCATGAATTTAGGCCAATATGTGCAGCAGGTCTTTGGTAAAATAAATCCCAATAAGCATATTCTAAATACTATGTGCTCCTGGAAGTAAATCCACTAAATACATTTTAAATTCAGGCAATATTCAAAAAAAATAAATAAAAATTATATGTGTGTGTGTGTGTGTGTGTGTGTGTGTGTGTGTGTGTGTGTGTGTAAACTCAGGATCAAAGTGTAGAGCGTCTAACACAGTCATTGTAAATGTTACCTCAATCCTTATTGATACTACTGTTCTGTGTTTTACACTCTGGACCATAGTTGGCTCTTATCAATGTAATCACCCACATACATTTTCTGTTATGGTTGTCATTGTACTGTACCCTCCCTTACTTTTCTCTAAAACCAATAAAATTATTATTATTTTTTTTCTCCAAGTCTAAAAAGGTGCCTAACCAGTGTTTGTGTACTGTAAGATGCCTTTACTAAGGGATGTGCTGGTTTTAATTCCCTGCTTTGCATACTCGCTGACAGGACAGAGCTCTGCTTTGTTTACATAGGTAGAGCTCTGTCCTGTGTTCCTCCTCGCTGATCAGCGAGTGCCAATGGACATCTATTGGCCAGCACCCGCTACCCGTAAGTGCTGGATCACGTATTAGGTACATGATCCAGCACAGGAGAGCCACTCTGCTGCCATACTCATGTGTGAGACTGTCGACAAATGGTTAAGAAATTACACTTTTTTGGAGGGGGGCTACGGTTTTGACCGGTATCCACTCCCACTTCCCCTTGGATCACCTATCTTAAGTAATCCAAGCAGAAGTTTACCTACTCCCCCCTCCCCTGCAGTCTTCCGGGACACATCACAGGTCCCAGAAGACCACGGGACCATTCACAATGCGCAGCATGCATCTCGTGTGCGCAGTGGGCAGCTGGCTGTAAATCCCTTTAAATAAGCTGAACTGCAGAAAAATGATTGTTACTAGAAATATAGCGTGCTCCTAGCCTCTTTGACATGACAACCAAGCACATGTCAGCCCTGCTTACTTCATTTCTGGTGGATTACAAATGAACACAGACCTCCCTTCATCTCCATAACCCCTCCTTGTGCACAGGCAGAGAGTAAAGGAATAATGCCTCCGCACCACCTGTCAAATGCCCTCTAAAAAGCGATCCACTCCAGATGGGAGGGAGACTCTTGTATAAACGAGCCCTTATGGTTTACATGCACTTTAATGCATCTCCAGATTATGGCTATTCAGAGACCTGTCCTCCTGTGGCTGACCATCTACTTGTATTATCATTCAATGCTTGCTGTTGGCATTAAGAAGACCACTTGTGTCTTCAGCTGGCCAAACATTGTACGAATTTGTGCCAGTTCCGGAGTGACCGCTGAAATGAGCTCATGGGGCAACACCAATGGCCGTCTCCCGTCTGACATCCTTCAATAAAAAACAAAATATCCTAGCACCCGGGTAGAATATTGTTGACCAAAAAGCAGCTGCATCCAATCAGATGAATTATCATTCTATGGGCAGCTTTAGCTTGATGTAACTTGCCAAATGCCAGTCTTTCATCACAGAATGCATGTAACTGCCACAGGGTCTATTAACAGCTATGCGTTTAGAAAAGGTATATGCAATTAGCGGACTACAAGCTGCTGCAGAACTACAAGCCCCATGATGCATAGCAAGACTGGACAGCCACAAGCATGACACCCAGAGGCAGAGGCATGATGGGACTTGTGGTTTTGCAACAGCTGGGGGTGCGCTAATTCCATATCTCTGGTTTAAAAGGAATAGATCAAAAAAAGTCCAAAATGTTAAGAAAAAAAAAAAGATGGCCTCGAAGGGTGCCTGGTGCTTCATTTAAGACTAAACACATCCAAACTGCTACACTGCTCCAAGTGGCAGGAACTTTGTTCAGATGTAGTTTTCTAAACAAGAAACATACAGGAAGGACGTACATCATGAACAGTCCCTTAAAAGGACTTTCTACTTTATTTACATATTTAGTAAATCCCCTCTTGAACACCATGCTGTACTTCAATTGAACCTATAATCTACAAGTAACCAAGTGCATGGTCCCATGAGTGGCCCCGCGACATAACCAAAGCAAAACACTGTACAAAAAAAAAAGAAGAGAAAAAACCTTAGTGTGAGGATGAATTGAAATAATTCAGTCCCCAGCACATTCGTGTCACAGTCCTCTAAACTGTCGGGATATTTCAGGAAAGTAATGTCACCAGGCCTCCTTTCCCTTATCTAGCCAATCCGGGAATCCAGGAACAAACAGATTAAGAGGGAGGAAGCCTGACGTTGATCTTCCAAGATGACCAGGAAGTGCTGGGGATCAAATTCTTTTGTTCTTCTCTTCACAATGTAGTTTTTTTTTTTTTTTTTTTGTACAAACTAGTTCATTTTAGCTAAAATAGGGACAGCCCATAGCACTGTGAATTGTTTACTTTTAGACTTCATGGTCTTCGAGTTACTAAAGGCAAGCAGGCTGTTCACTTTGAAAGGGAAGCTTCGTAAATGAGACACAAAATGTATTTTTCAAAAAACAATCACGTTAAAAAAAATAAAAAGGAAAAGATTTTTGCTTGCATATGAGACTCCATTCACATCTCCACGTTCCGAATTGCGGGCGGAATCGCTGTGCATTTCCCCGTCAATTTCAAAAGCACCGAAAACACTACGTGATTTTCCCACGATTCGTCGGGCGAGCATTGCAGGACGTCTGTCGCCCAGAAGTAGCACGAGCCTCTTTTTGTCGATGGACGCCCTGCAATTCTATTTGCGTGATTTTACTGCGATTGTCACCCCCATGCCCAGATGTGAACGGAGCCTAAAGCAAGCCACAACCTGCACAGAGCAGCCTGGATCCTCTTCTCAAGTCCCTCACTGGCACTCCTGGCCCCTCCCTCTTGCTGAGTGCCCCCACAGCAAGCAGCTTGATGTGGGGGCACCCAAGCCAGGCCACTGCTGTGTGTCCATTCAGACACAAAGCCGCAGCTCGACCCTGCCCCTCTCTCTCACTGGCTCACTGACTTTGATTGACAGCAGTGGGAGCCAATGGCCTATTGCTGCCTCAGCCAATTAGCAGAGGAAGTCCTGGACAGCTGATATTCTCGTGTAACATCACTGGATTGAGATGGGGCTCAGCTAAGTATTAGTGGGGTTGCTGCACACAAAAATTTTGCATAGAATGCATTAACCTCCCTGGCGGTATGATTCAGTCTGGAATTAGGTGCTGAAAGCGGTACAATTATTTTGCACAGAAATCTGGCTTTTATTTTGTAGTCCTGTAATTCTTAGGAATAACGCTCTTAAATCTGTTCAAACCAGAGTCTAGCAGACATCCCGGGTATGATAAAGTTTATAATATAATAAAGAATAATAAAATGTATTCAATAAATGTAATAAAATCCTAAAAACACTGAAAAATTGACACTTTTTGGTTGCTATGGACAATCTCCAAATTCCAGGCAGTAAAAAACAGTATTTATAATATAAAAGTGCATGCAGGGCATTACACAAACCAATAGGGACAAAGGGGGTGTGTATTTTTTAATACAGCACTGTAATCTGTAAGATTACAGTGCTGTGTGTGTTTAGTGCGTTTTAACTTTTTTGAATTTGCCGCCGTTCTCCGCTCCCGTGCGCCGTAACATCGCAGGGAACGGAGCTCGGCGGCATTCGGCACTGTGAATTGAGCGGAGGACAGCTCGATCACACAGCGCGGCGGACATCGCTGGATCCAGGGGACAAGGTGAGTAACGATCCCTGTGTCCTCCCCTGCATCGACCGAAGCCATCCAGAGTCTGGCTCGGGGTTACCGCTCCTATCAGTATATTCCTACCCCGAGCCAGACTCGGGATTACCGCTAGGGGGGTTAAGATATAAAACCTTCTGCCTTTAGAATCACTTTAAATGAACAAGCTAAAGTTAGATGCTGATTGGCTACCAAACAGCTGCACCAGATTTTGCACTCTCCTGTTTTAGTAAATCAACCTCAGTCAGTTTTGATGGGGGAATCCCTCCAGCTCTGCTATTGTATCCTGACAGCAGAAGGTTTCCCTGCCATCAGAATACAATGATCGCTGCTGGCAGTTATAGCACAATCAGCCTTCCCAAAAATGGATCAAAATTCCCGGTTCTTGCTGACCTGGCCGAATTTAGATCCATCTATGGCCGGCCTTAAATTGGAAGATGGAGGTCAGCAGAGCTTTCACTCATTCACTAAGCCAAGTGAAAATTCCTTTGCAAAGCAAATAGCCCATTTGCCTTTCGTAAATCAACCCAAATGTCTGCTTTATTAGCTAAAAAAAAGGGTTTTTTTTCCTTGCAGATTAATACTTACCTAGGTGGATGCAGCATCAATCCCCCGCCGCCTCTGCACTGAGAACCGAGCCACTCAACATCACCGATGGCTCGGTTCTCTCAGCTCCCCGAGTGGAGAGCTGCTGCCTGTCAATCAGCATCTCTCCTGCTCTGCTTCTCCACACTCATTGGAGCTGTGGAGGGGCAAGGAGCGGCTGTCTCAGTGGCTCTCTGAGAGGCTAAGACTGCCATCAGTCCTGGCGGACCCAGACTTCCTAAGTCGGGATGACGTGGTGCCTGGACTGATTGCAGTGACAGTGGAGAGCGGACCACTCTCTGCTGAAAACAGGAGTGCCATATCGTTTTGCACTCCTGTGACCCTTAGGAGAAGCCCTGCCTAAAAAGCTCAGACTGGACTTCTCCTTTAAGTAAAACTAAATAGGACCCCTTTGCCACTGTTTTGGGGTTGGTAATGGGCAGGTGGGTTGAGCTTGTGGTAGATTATGGTCAGAGACCTTTTCTCCTTAGGTTGACCACCTACCGAGAAGCCCAACATCCTCCTGTCCTAATGTACCATCCCAAATGCCTCTAATAAGAGTACTGCAAGTATCCTTCATGGTTTGCTGCCAGAATATAGAAACATGAGAGGTAACATGAAGTGCAGTGAAGAAGGTTGAGTTTTGAAGGCAGCAGACAGTACTAAGCTCTAACAAATGGGTCCATGGTGCAGAATTCATCTTTAAGCAACATACATATTACAGAGTTGTAGCTTAACATTTACACCATTTAAAAGCAACACAATATAAAGCTAGGATAGTACACCAAAAGTAAAGATCAATAAAGACCTAAGTATACTAACGAGAAGTCATATTCAATGCTAAGATTTCAGTTGTATATATTATTTTTATCTAGGAGGTGCTTACAATGATCAGCTTATAACACGTTTACCCCAAAAGGGGGAAAAAAAAAAAAAAACATTTGCTGTAACTGATTACAAAGTGCGATCTGGAATTTGGCTTCAGTTTGTTAGTGTATCTAAATCTGCTAGTACATCTAACACTCCCTTCCCCCCCAGACTGACAATGCCGCTGTCCAAAAGGTGTCCTCTGTGCTCCTTAAACCAGAGTAGGGGCACCCTTATACAGGAGGTGTGTTACTAGCCAGATTACCAAGTGAAAACTAGAAGGAAAAAAAGAAAATGAATGCAGCCACCATATCGAATGATTGGTAAGCTGATATATCTTAAATCTTTGGTATGGGGTTTAATACTGCTTTAGTTAGTGGCTGCATATGGATTATTTAAAAAAAAATAATATATGGTAGTCTCTCTTTAAAGCGGAGTTCCACCCAGAAATGGAATTTCCTCTTATTGGATTCCTCCTGCCCCCCTTCCGGTGTCACAGTTGGAACCTTTTAGGGCGGAAGGGGGGGGGGAGCAGATACCTGTCAAATCCAGGTATTTGCTCCCACTTACGGGCATAGATTGCTGCACTTTCTGCAGCAAACTACAAAATGTCTGACCCCCCCCTCCCTCCCTCCTATGCGGCTATGACGGAGTACACCCTACTGCCCACTCGTGCCACTGTGCCGTACATTGTCATGCGCTGGTCGGGAAGTGGTTAAAGTGTATCTAAACCCAACAATATTGGGTTTAGATACTATTTTACACATTAATGGTCACTGGTGTGGAAGCTGCCTTTGTTTTCTTTTTTTCAAGCTTCTTTTGCTTTATTTTCACCTGGTTTGCCTGCAAAACACCACATTTCCTGTCCTTTCGTGGATATCTCACCGCCCTACTGTATCTATGGAGGGAGTTCATGGTTGTCACCCTAGGTTGCTCTTAATATATGCCCTACAAAAATCTGTATCTCTACATCTCCATTAGAGTGGGGGTATGGGCAATTGGTAGATTACAGAAGTATGCTTACAGAAGTATGCCTGTACACACGAGCCGAGTATTGGGTGTTCAGTACGGCAGCCAGTCTGGCTTCTGTCAAAGGGGTATTACCGAAATATGTCTGTCAATCAGCATTCAATCAGCACTGACTGGTTTGTTCTGGTGGAGTGGGTGGAGGGGGGAGGGCAGTCCCCCTGCCAGAACACAATAGCACAGCAGGGAGATTGAGGAGCTCTGGAGATTCTGTACTGTTTTTTGGGATTTCTTTGTTCAGGCTGCAGGGTTGAGAAAAAAAAAAAAATACTAGAGTGTAACAGGCTTAAAGCAGAGTTTCGCCCAAAAAGTGGAAGGTCCGCTAATTTGACCCCCCCTCCAGTGCTTCCTTGTTCCCCCCCCCCGCCGGGCCACTGAGAAAGCGCAGCGTGCGTCGTGCATGCACAGTAGGGAGACCAGCTGTGAAGCCGAAAGGCCAGGTTCCCTCACTACAATTGGCAGCGGCAGCACCCAAGAGCCGATGGAAACATCGGCTGGAGTGCCGACATGGCTGGACTCCAGGACAGGAAAGTGTCCTAATATTAAAAGTCAGCAGCTACAGTATGTGTAGCTGCTGACTTTCTTTTTGCTGGGGAGGCTTTAAAGAGGAAGTAAACCCCTTTAAACCACTTTGACCTACAGGTAAGCCTAGATTAAGGCTTACCTGTAGGTCCAAGCAATATCTCCTAAACCTATATGGTTTAGGAGATATTTGCCCGAAAATGGGCACCGCTGTCTACGGCGCATGCGCCGCAGACAGCGGCGCGCAAGCGCACTAAATGCGGCAAATCCAAGAATGGATTTGCCTAATTTGTCGACTCCCGTGCGCATGCGCGGGAGTGACGTCATCGCGGCTTCGCCGAATGGCAGAGGCGGAGCTGCGAGACGCGACTCCCGTGCGCATGCGCAGGAGTGACATCGCGGCTTCGCCGCTGTCATTGGTCGGAGCTGCGAGACGCCACCAGCAAGATGGATGCGGCGGACTACAGGGATCAGCGGCGACTTCGCTGGCTCCTGTGTCAGGTAAGTGACACATAATGAGCTACTATGCGATGCATAGTAGTCCATTATGCTTTACCTTTGCAGGGAAAAAAAGAGGAAGTAAACCCATCAGGGTTTACTTCCTCTTTAAGAAGGGAGATATTCTTTGGTGCAACTCAGAAGTGGCAATGACCTTGCATTTGTGGTAGGATCAACAGGTCTTTTCTGTACTTGCTGAGAATATTATTAGCGTGATAAAAATAAAAGGAAAGCAGCACATTCAAGAACTGTAAGCAGCAATTACATTTTTAATCTCGAGTTTGGTTATCCTTTCATTTTTTTGTGGGTCTTTCAGCCCTCAGCATCAGCATATGAAATAACAGAACCATTGCACCATCCTGAAAACATTTAGTCACGGAATAAGTCCCATCTTGAAATCACAAAGCAGGGACAATACGGTCACGTTTTTGCAAATAAAAAGTATTTGCAGTTCACACATCCATGGGTTAGGGCTTAGGATATTTACCATTGGCACTGGCTCTCCGAGTTTGGTTACCTACAAACATTTTCTGGTTGTCACGGAGATGGGGATTTGTCTAGGTTTCCATCTCTTGATGATAACATCGCTGACGGTCTATTTATTCTTCATATTCTGCATCAAGTGATTCTTTTAAAGTGGAATCTTACCAGAAAATTTATTTTTCCTTCAATGCCTGACATGCTCAGTATTCAATCGTGGAGAATATCACATGGTCACATGTAATATAAAATATGAGAAATAAATAGTATTTCCATCTATATTAGGCGCAATCATACAGAAATATGTGTAGTCTTGGACCCATAAAGGAGCGAATAGCAGAAAATAAAACAATGAAGACAGATCTCTCTGTACCCAAGTCTGACAGCCCCTCCTTTGCAGTTACTTAGCTACTGCATGATCACTTACCAAAAAAAAAAAAAAAAAAATTACAAAAAATATAAAATATGTGAAATCCCCAACAATCATAAAATGTAACCCCTTTTACAAGTCTCTGTTTTTTCTAATCTTCCCAATTACTGCATTTCTAGAATTCGTCATATTATGATGTCACATCTCTCTCTCTAAATAAATAAAAAAATTTTTTATATATATATATATATATATATATATATATATATATATATATATATATATATATATATATATATATATATATATATATATATATATATATATATATATATTTTTTTTTTTATAATATATGTATGCAATGTGTACATGCAACATAGACATTTATTACATTTTACAGACAATGCTTTCCTCTACTTTTTTTTTTCTCCAGAAGGACAGTGCCATCTTTCTTTTGGTACTATCCAGGGTCAGCACATATTTCCTGAGATCCCGGCCCAGAGACTACACAGACATGTAAATCCTGGCGCCTTGCATTTCCCTTGTTCAAACATTTTATTGAAGGAAGAACAGCGAATATAACACAAATCTGTACATAGCTTAGGTCAACCACAGGAACAAGGATGCACAATGGTATAGAAAGACAACAAAAACGCTGCAATAAGAAAGTGGGTATAAGGTGCCATATAACTACAATGCATAAAGTTATTATAAATACACGATCAGTCATGTCCACCCAGTTAAACCATAGTGCTGAGCATTGGAGTGGTGGATGACTCGGGGGATACAGGGTTATGGCAGAGCCCCCCTTAAGGGGAGTGGAATTTGGAGGTACAGGGAGTAATAGCGAGACTGGATTATCTCAGGGTATTTCCACATACTCAGTTACTTATGTAGCACCCTGGTATTAGGCAGGGTTGCTAACAAATTTAGTTATGCTAGGTGGTAATTAACCTGGCTAATTGGTAGTTGCATCCTCTGACCCTCTTGCCTTAGGCCTGAATCTGGTGCATTTCTCTTCTGTCAATAGGTGGCACTGCTGCCTTTGGCATTAGAATGACAAGACCATAGTGAGTTCAGGTTGTGAATAGACATAATTTCTCAGCCAATCATATTTGTGGCTAAGCATGCTGGGAGAGTATTTAAAGTGGTTGTAAACCCACTCTCATCCTTTCTAAAACTACTGCCATAGTGTTTATCTATAAGATATACATGCCTCCTGCATGTATCCTTACCTGTCAAATGTCTCCTCTATCTGTCATTAAACCTGAAAAACTGCAGATTCTGTGGGTGGGTCTGTTGTCCGGAGCTCAGTGGGTGGAGTTGTGATGTCAGACTGCCAGCCCACCTCTACACTCCCCTTATCAACATGCATTTTCTCCAACTGAACTTCTGCTATGATCACTAACATCCAGTCAAAACCCAGAAAAGTCACCACATGACTTTAGCATGTCCAATCATGCTGAGGTGTGGAGCAGCCAATACTGGGAGAGCTGGAGAAGAAAGGAGGAGGGGATCTGAAGTGCATAGAATGCCTCTCTCAGGCTAGTGCATGAGATATGTAAATCCCTGTCACTCATAGCAAGGGGGAAGAAATGACTCCTATTTCTCTGTGTCAGTTTTTATCTCACTGAAAAAAGATAAGAGGATTGCTCAGAGCTGGATTAACTCTTCATGGCAAGACTGGGCACAGATGACATGAAAACATTTACTGTACAAGATGCAAGTCCTAATTAAAAAAATATTTTTTTTGGGGTTTACATCCACTTTAAGGGGAATAAGTCAGATGAACAGTGTTCTTTTAGCCCCAGGCTGAGGCCTGGGGGCTGTATGTGAAGCAGCAGCTGAAGGTTAAGCCTAAGCCTGAGGCCTAGCCACGTGTGAACCGAGTGTTTCCAGAGGTGAAGGAGAAGCAGTTGCCACATGGGACGACCACTCCTGTTATCAGAGCCAGGTTTGTGAAGTCTGAAGAAGTACCAGAGCAACCTTTTTCACTACACAGTGAACAAGGACGGTGAACAAGTGGGGAAAGCTTCAATCTTCAAGTCAGGGACCCAACAGGTGGGCGTGGGTGACACTTGAAGATGATTCAGTGGGTTAGCTGAGAGCCAAGCCAACAGGTAGTGTGGGTGACACTTGGAGTGTATAGTGGGCTGGCTGTGGAAAAGCTCAGGGGATCCAGCAAGTGGTTGGGATCTAAAGGTCTAGTGAGAAGACTGGGAGCTCAGTGAGAAAAGCTACAGCAGGAGGCTGTGAGATGGAGACCAGGTCCAATACAACGGGGATACCAAGTCTGGTATATGTACAGATCTGTGTTGAAGTCAACCTACAAGTTCAGTAGCCATAAGAGACAGCAGTTCTACAAATACACTGCTGCAACCAGCTTAAAGGCCCTCAACCTGTACAGCTGTCTGCCTATTTTGTCTCAAAGTCTGCCAACTGCTATTGCATCTGCCTAAGGGTGTTCAGGCCCTAACCCTCTCTCCCCCAGTTCTTGTTAAGAGATAATAAATCTCTTTTGCTTGCATTCAGAAAGTGACTGGTGCCCAATCATTCTATCTTGCATTACACCCACTATGCAAAGAAGGATGTCAGCTCTTCCTGACTCTGGAGATCACCATAAGGCCTCTAGGGGTCGGGGCCCTTGCTACACTTAATAAGATGCCTTGCATTTCCGACACATATCAGCCCCCTGCTGCAGCTTCTCAACTTGTGACTTGCTGCAACCTTATTTCGGATCACTTGGGAAAAGGAGACTGATGATATGCTTCCTCTAGCATGCAGCAGAGTGATGACATCCTCTATCTAGACCAGCCTTTCTCAACCTTTTCAACAAAGAAGAACCCTTGAAATAACTTTATGGTCTTGGGGAACCAGTGTTAAAAACTACTGTATCTTACTCAGGATACATTAGTGTGATGGTCAGTGGGACGAATGCTCCATACAATTGTGGTTATTGGGAAGAATTACCCCCTTACAGATAGCTAAAAAGATCAATGGTGTCAGTGGGAATGTATCAGAGAGGCAGAAATTGCTCAAGGAACACCTAGCAACCTTTGGAGGAACCCAGGTTGAGAAACCCGGGTCTACACAAAATCACCTAAAATGGAGCTCAGGGGCTGCTTGGTTTCTAAAATTACATATTACATTTTTGATCACAGTGTAGCACACAAAAAAGAAAAGTTGTAACAGACAGAAAATAGTCAATACAATCACAGGTATCAAATGATGCTCAATCAAGTACATAATACCATGAGAAGCAAAATGGCATACATGACTGACTGACCCCTCACTTTCCAAGATTGCTTACACATTATGTGGACAAAGAAAGTAAAGTCTCAAATGAAATTAGGGTCCTAAAACAAGTAGGACCAAGTATGTGAAGATTGAATGATCCATATTATGCAAGCAGACTGAACCCAAGATATTACAGTACAACTACATTTTTTTGTTTTGGATTTGGAGTGCAGTGCAATTAGGCTTCATGTACACTAGAACCTTTGGCATTTTATTTTTCCAAAGCTTCTAAACTCAACTCCATAGAAGCCTGTGTGCCCATGTACTGTACACATGTTTTGGCTGCAGGCTGTGGGAAAAAACGCAAATCGCAGGAACATCCTAGTAAAAATGCAGTTTGCATTTTTGACACGTTCTGCGTTTTCCTGTGGGCGTGGTCAGGGTAGGCTACCATACATGTAGCCTTAGAGTGCTTGACCATTTTTATTGCTGTCTGTGCCCCAGTTAAGGAGATTCACCCTCTCTACATTTGTCCCGTTTACCATTGCATTGAAAGTAAAAGTAAAACCCAAAATTTTGGGTTGCTCCAGAAAAGTAAGAGGCTAAATTTTCAAATGGGGACACTAGTTCTAGTGACCTGGTGGTCCCCAAGGAATTCCTTTGATTTGCAGGGACTTCCTTCACTTCCTGCCCCATTTGGCTATGGGACAGGAAGTGAAGGGAAAGCCCTGAAATGTGGCACAGATAGCAAAAAAAATAAAAAATCTGATACGGATTATAACCCTTATGCCCTTTACACACAGTCGGACATTCCGACGACAAAATCCGTCACATTTTTTCAGACGAATTTTGGCCCAAACTTGTCTTGCATACACATGGTCGCACAAAGTTGTCTGAAAATCTGATCATTCAGAACGCGGTGCAATAGAACACGTACGATGGGACTATAAAGATGGCAGTAGCCAATAGTTTTCGTCTTGTAATTTATTCTGAGCACATGTGGCACTTTGTCCCTCGGAATTGTCTACACATGATCAGAATTTAAACGATCGGATTTTGTTGTCGGGAAATTTTAGATCTTGATCTCAAACTTTGTGTGTCGGAAATTCCGATTGAAAAAGTCAGATGGAGCCCACACACGGTCGGATTTTCCGACACCAAGAGCCGATCGCACATTTTCCGCCAGAAAGTCCGACCGTGTGTACAAGGCATTACTCTATCCAAAATGGAAAAAAAAAAAAAAAAAAAAAAAACAACAACACACACATGTTGCCTATAGTTCTACTTTATAATTGGATGGAATAACTCCAGAGTATCACTCAATTTTGCTGTGATATATTCCATCTGTCTTACATCAGTAATAATGTCAATATGTTGGAGTTGAGAAGGGCTTTTGGTAGTTCAACAGAGTAGGATAAGTCTCCTGGCAGCCATCGGGATGAGAGTGGCCAACTTCTTGGAGTTTTTAGAAATACCTGGTAGGTCAAGGAGGCAGTGTATGGGATTTAATGCCAATGAAGTATTAGGCAATTGTCTCAAAAGCTGCACTGCTTGCCAAATGTGTTAGATATGAGAACAGTTCCAAAAGATATGATGCAAAGGGGTTGAGTTACTAAAACTTGTGCAGCTCTGCATAGAAACCAATCAGCTTCCAGGTTTTTTTGTCAAATCATAAATTAAATCAGCTGAAGTTAGACGCGGATTGGTTGCCATGCAGAGCGGCACCAGATTTAACACCCTCCAGTTTGTTTTACTAAATCAACCCCAAAATTCCTTTCTCTTGCTTGCATCTCCAACAAAATTTTGACACCATTATATGTATCTAAAACCTTTGGAGATTTGTACCAAAACAGCAAGGAATTGAACATTGCAATTCCCTTTCCCATAATGCCATGTAGTGATGTTGGTCATTCTTAGGGGAGGCTCCATGAAAAAGTTTATACTGTATATTAATGAGATCAGGTGTAGTTGAAAGGGACCAGAGATACAAATATATATTCAAAATGTGAAGGGTGATTTAGTGTTAAAGAGGGTTGTAATCTAGAAAAGTAATGTTTTAACTGCAAGAAGGAATAAAAAATGTTTAGGCAACATTTTGGTAGCCTAATACTTTATAAATTCTAAATTTGGGAGAAGTTAGATTTACAAGTTGTTTAAAAGGGAAGTATGGGTTTTACAAATAAAATTTATACTCACCTAGGTGGATGCAGCATTGATCAGATGCTGCATCTGTCCCCTGCCGCCTCTGCATTGAGAGCTGAGTGATCAAAGTCCACTGATCGCTCAGTTCTCACATCCGCTCTGAGCAGAGAGCTGGGACTCTCAGTCACCACCTCTCTGCTCTGCCTGTCCAGTGGTCACAGGAGTGCCGAGCTGGGGAGGTGCAGCTGGTTCAGTGTCCCAGCGGCGCAGCGGAGAGGCAGATTCAGCTGCCAGTCCAGGCATCTGGGTGGATCCTGACTGTAAAGTCAGGATCAATCCAGAGCCTGGACCAGCTGAGTGACGTAACGCAATATAATAATCAAATAATACTTTGATTAAAAGGAGACATCCACTCATGACCAGATAGCCATCACAACATAGTGGTACATATGGGGTGTGCCTGGGCCACATAGAAATCAGATGTGGGCAAGAGAGGGGGTGATTTGGTGTGGCGGGGGACTCTTACAAGAACCCATCCCATTATGTGCATCTCATTGCAGCAGCTGAAAAGTCAGCTTTGTCTTTCTCCAAATTTCAACTGTTGCAGGGAGAGACACACACACACACACACACAACAGGATTGGTTCTTACTTAGCCCTTGTACACACAGTCGGAGATTCTGACAACCAAATTTTGTCATTTGATTTTGTCCGAAACTGTTGCATACACACGGTCGGACAAAGTTGTCGGAAAATCCGACGTGATTACGTTATTTCGTTACGACGGGACTACGTTCACGCTAGTAGCCAATAGCTTTGGTGTAGGAATTTGATGTGAGCATGCGTGGCACTTTGTCCGATCGGAATTCTCTACACATGATCGGAGTATTTTGTTGGAAAATTTTACCAACAAGTTGGAAAACTTGGTCCGTCGGATACTCTGATGGAAACAGTCTGATGTAGACCACACACACAGTTGGAATATCCGACAAAACGGTCCGATCGGACACATTCCGTCGGAATCTCCGACCGTGTGTACAAGTGCTTAGAATTGGTCCCCCCCATCGCACCAATCACCCTGTCCAGGATTCGATCCCCCTGCTACCTGGCTCCCCCGTGTGCCGTCCCCCCTGCTGTGCTTCCAGCTTCCCTCCACTCCTTTCTAGCCGGATGCTGCAGGCACATAGGAAAGGGGATCTTTAGGATGAAGAAGGGGGTTAGGGGCCACTAAATATGTAATTTACCAGCCCCTACATTTTCTGAATGGCCACAATGAGTGATCGGTACCAAGAATGTAACTTCTTTGAAATTGTAAAATCAATGGGTTTAGTTCCAGTTTAATGGTTTAGCTCCAGGTTTAGTTTCAGTTTCACAGTAGCAAAATATCATGCATTGTGGTGCACTGCAATTTTTAAATAGGCTCATGCACTTTTTTGGGATTTTTTCTCTGTCCTAAACACGACATTGAAATGAAGTAAAAATGGCCATGCTCTATCGCACCTGCAAAGGTGTGAAGGAGGGAGCCTTAGGGCTCATTTACACTTGCTTCGATTTCAACACACATGAACGGTTAGTTTACACTTGCTTCACAACAAGGCTTCAGACAGGCTTTGTTAAAGCTCTCTGAATGCTAGTCAAAGCTCCTGTCACTATAAAATAGTTAGCTTACAGTCCAGTTTGCTTTGTTTCGGCTTTGCTTCAAAAATTATACCCCATGTAGCTTTAGTGGTGCTTCAAAGCCTCCATAGAAGTCTATGGCAAAGCTCGTTTGAAGCCCCACTGAAGCACCAAGCAAAAGCAGGTGTAAAAAGGACTGTAAGCTAACCATTTTATAAATTTAGTGACAGGGGCTTTGACTAGCGTTCAAAGCACATTAGCAAAGCCTTCCTGAAACCTTGTTTTGAAGCAAGTGTAAACTAGCCCTTAAAGTGAAATTTAAATGATTACAAACTGAAACCTTATAAACAATAGATACAACACAATGTACACGTGTCCACTGCTCAGAATGTGGACTTGCTCTCTGTGGTTTTTAATTTTTATGTCATCAATGTGACCTATAGAAATAAAAGTCATATGAAACCATAACACTGCAAAGTCATGAGGGAAAATAATGCTGTTGGCTAATAACTTCTCAATGCTCTATAGAGAGCTTGTAAAAACATCGGCTGGTTCATTATGCCTAGAGATACATCAACTGATCTACTTTATGTAACCTTAAAAGAGAACAAACCATGAGCTGTTAAACATTATTCAATTTCACTTACAGATCATTTATGGGAAGAGGGGATTTTTGGGCATATAAACCAGGGAATGTAAAAAAAATCTGGGAAGGAAAATAATTTTAAACAAAATTCACCATTCCCATAATCGTGAGCGTGAGCAACAGTGCAGTTGTAGTTCTAAGCGAGGCCATATATGGTAGCAAATTATCAAAGTATTACGATATTGGCAATTGAACATCCACTCAAAAATGTTTAAACCACTTACCTACTGGGCACTTTTACCCACTTCCTACCCAGGCCAATTTTCAGCTTTTAGTGCTGTCACACTTTGTATGACAACACTGTACCCATATGACATTTTTATCATTTTTTTTCACAAAAATAGAACTTTCTTTCGGTAGTATTTAATCACCACTGTTTATTATTTTTTTTTATTTTTATTTTTTAGTTTAGCAAAAAACAACAATTTTGTTATAAAATTTTGCACAGGCAATTTTCTCCTTCACTGATGTGCACTGATGAGGATAGGTGAAACTAATGGGCACTGACGAGAAAGCACTGATGGGCACTGATAGGTGGCACTGATTGGCAGTACTGCACTGATAATCAGGACACTGATAATCAGTGCCCCGATTATCTGTGCCAATGTCCCTTCCAGTTATCAGCTTTCTTCTCTTCTCACGCGGTCACCATGAGGAAAGAAACGCCAATAACTGGCTTGTGTTTACATCCTGTGATGAGCGGTCATTGGCTGACAGTGTGGTAAAGGGCCACTGTGTGGCCCTTCACCTCAATCTGTGATCACCAGCTGGGTCCAAAGGACCACGGAGCACGCCGCCAACTAAGCCCACATCTTTCGGCTATAGCGCTGGCAGGAATAATTACATATTATTTGTGGTCTGCAATGGGCAGTCAGGCAGCAAGGCGAAGGGAAGCTCTGGGTCCATGGGAAATGTATGTGACTTTACCAATGAACTTTGATTTGGCGTACCAAGACTCTTTCCTCCAACGTACCCAACTGAATGCCTTTCAAAAATAATGAAGCCCTGAGAAGTTCTGCTAGTGGTTCTAATGCAAAGGTGCAGCAGAGTGGTAGAGGGGACACCCCTGTCTAGGCCCCCATTGGATAGAAAAAGAAGGTACCTTGGGTGGAAATGTCTGACACCTGTGAGCTGAGTCCTAGGTTTCTTAAGTTCACCTGCTCATTGATATTTTCTCAGATATTTATATCAAGCAGTCCTAGGATTTGTTTGCGATTGTTCCAGCACTGCGACCTTGGGTTTACTATGTGTAGAGTATGGTTATTATCACTTCCTTTAGTGTAAATTTCAATATTTTTTTTTGTTTTTACCCAAAACATCCATGGATGCTATTCTGGTTCTACACAGAAGCAGTGGCGGCCCGTCCATTGGGGCAACTGAGGGACGCCCCCTCTATCCACAGCCGACATGCCCATGCGCTATCCACAACCGCCATCCCCATTCATATGCCTGACCCCTTTCAAGATGCCGGGCGCATGAATTACAGCAGCGCGGGGGGGGGGGGCGGCTTGAAGCACCCAATTAGAGCCAGAGGCTTTAAAATAGGGTGGGCTCGTGGCTGTTCGCCACCCCCCCCCCCCAAAATAAATTACCACCGGCCACCACTGCTTGGGAGGCACCCTCAGCAGAGCACGGAGTCACCCTCAGCAGGGCACTTTTTTACCCATTTTTCCATGGTAACATGGAAAATGGGAAAATGGGAAAATGTAGTCTGTCCTTTGACAAAAAAAAAAAAAAGAAGGGAGGTATTAAAAAAAAAAAAAAAAATGCAGAGATACAGTTATTAACACGGAGGCGTGCTAGGGGTTGTGTATATAAATATCTATACCGAAGTAATACATTTATCGGCAAATCTAAAATTTAAGAAAGATTTGAAATACATGGGACCATTCTGTAGAGTCCATACATGCTTGTTTGACTCACCGCCACTGGCGTGTGCCCACGTCCTATGGTAAGAGTACCTAACCCTCTCCCCCGGTAGTGGCAGCACATTCCTGGGTGTTTTAAAAGTACGGGAACATCACCATCCATGCCTTTGGGATTTATCCGACACTCATATAGAAGAGTATACTATGACATTCATCATTTGATGGACTTTGTATTGTGATAATGTGCATTTAGGTTGCATTTTATTATTCACAAATAATTCACTGAGATATAGATATACATCTGTCAATAAACCCCGCTTGATTTACTTTAAAAGGAGAAGTACAGCCAAAGCTTGTTTGGTTGTACCTCTCCTATGGATCACAGGAGCACAGTTAGCTTTGCGGGCTGAAGTCCTCTCTCTGCTGACGTCACAGAGTCAGTCCAAGCTCAGCGTCATCACGAACATGGAGTCAGGATCTGCCCAGATCCCTGGATCGAAACCCGACTCAGCCTCTCAGTGAGCTGCTGAGAGCCTGAGCAAGCCGCTCACCCCTCCCCCCCTCCACAGCCCAGCACTCCAGTGAGCGAGGAGGGGGCAGAGCAGACAGTTGTGACTGACCATCACCAGCTCTCTGCTCACAGAGCTGTGAGAACCAAGCAATCAGCAGTGTTTGATCGCTCGGTTCTCAGTGTTAGAGGCGCTGGTGGGATCTATGCTGGGTCCACCTAGGCAAGTATAAATCTGAAGGAAAAAAAAACAATTTAAGTCCACAAGTGAGTCAATAACAGAGTTTTACCTAAGAGCTAGTATTGGGGGGGGGGGGGGGGTTACCTTGCGGGCGCTCTCCCGAGTCCAGTTTTCGGCATCCATAGACGAATGCAGGACTCGGCCCCACCCCCGTTGGGCACATCATTGGATATGACTGACAGCAGCGGAAGCCAATGGCTCCGCTGCTATCAATCTATCCAATCAAGAGCAAAGAATCCCCTGCTGAGTGAGAGCGCGCCCCAGTGCCACAAATTTGAGGGTACAGGTAAGTAAAATGGGGGGGGGGGGGGGGGGGCTGGTCACGGACAGGTGTTTTTTCACCTTAATGCATAGGATTAGGTGAAAAAATACAAACCTTTAAGATCTGTATTCATTATAGACAAAATGATTTGCATCAATTAAAGCAGTATTAAACCCAAAAATTTAATATATTGCAGCTTACCGATTGTCTCCTTGTGCTTCTTTCCCCTCCCCCTGAGCTCTGCTGTGCAGACTCTACAGTAACCTTTAATTCGAATCCTGATCTTCCTACTACAAGTTAACATGACAGCCAGGAAACAAGCATTTTCAGAGGGAGAAGTCAAAAATGGCAGCGCTGTGTTCTTCTTGGCTTTCTTGAAGGATTTGATAATATGTAGGCTTGGTAGTTGGGACCAGCACAAATAGAAAGCATAAAAAAAAAATGTGTATTGGAACGGAGGTCAGTGTGGGTGTCAGCAGAACAATCAGAGCTCCAGAAAGATAAGCCGCTCAGGATTCAAAGAGGGGGATTTATGAAGCAAGTTCCTACAGTATCAGTGTCTTATCTAGCGCAGATCTGGCTACATCTTACTTATCAAAGGACGGGTGTCTGGTTCTGGCTTTAGAAATCCTGGGCAGCAGGCTGTGACAGTTATGCAAACATCTGTCACAGATTTATCACTGTGAACATCATCACCACAAAAGATTACCTCTTAAAAACACTGGTTCCATGTTGTCACAGTGCTACATTGGAGCAGCTAAGGGTGGGAGTGTGGGGGGTTTACCATAAATCTGTCCCTCTAGTGCTGTTTTCTATGGATTTACTGGGCTTTAAATCTAGACTGACTGTGGATTCCTGAATGTAACCCGCTTCTTTCTTCTCATCTTTACAGCCCTGCTCCTCTCATCTGAACACCACAATTGGTTGATGAGGCACTAGGGTTGCCACCTCATCCCTTTAAAGGATGAGGTGGCAACCCTATGAGGCACCCTATCCAGTAATGGGATAGGCAGGACCGGAAATCATGAGAGATGGTCACTCAGTGCAGATCAGTATTTTAGGATCTGGGGGTCCTCTGGAAAACAATTGTGAGGTGTCACTTTGAAATTGGTTTGCACCATTGCGTGGCATCCAAAACATCCCAGCCAGATCCTCTGCCTAATGTCCACATGTGCCATAGCCCCATTCATTCCCATGGATGATTTGTACTCCTGACAACCCTCAGTCATCCAAGCAGAGTACAGACCATCAATAGCAATGAATGAGGGCCATGGCACTTGTGTGAGCGTACTAGACAAGGTCCTGAATAAGGCCACACATTGAAGAACAGCAGGGATGAAGGCATTTACCTAAACTGGCTACATTAAGTTGGGGGGGGGTTATTTAAAGGACAACTCCACTAAACATAAAATTGTCCTTTGAAAAAAGAAACTGGGAACAATCATAATGGCACCGCTCTACAAAAGTTACTATGAAACCGGGAACACCAGGTCTGTATTGTCACAGGCTCTATTCAGAAAGATCTAGGCAGACACAGGATTTAGCGAGTGGAAAACTAGCTTCACACTTGGGCAACTCTGCAAGACGCATTTTATGTGGGCACAGCAGCCTCTTCATTTGAATGGGTGACGATGCCTTATAAAAATGCAGGGTTCAGCTCTTCTGGGAAGGCTGTCCACAAGGTTTAGAAGTGTGTCTATGGGAATGTTTGACCATCCTTCCAGAAGCACATTTGTGAGGTCAGGCACTCATGTGGACGAGAAGCTGTTCTATCAGGACTCTGTGCAGGCTAGTCAAGTTCCTCCACCCCAAAAATCAAGACATTTTGGATAATTTCATGCTTCCAACTTTGTGGGAACAGTTTAGGGATGGCCGCATCCTGTTCCAACAGGATAGCGCATTAGTGCACAAAGCCAGGCCCATAAAATTTTTTTGGATGAGCGAAGTTTGGGGTGGATGAACTTGACATCAGTGCCTGACCTCACAAAATGTGCTTCTAGAAGAATGGTTAAACATTCCAATAGACACTACTAAACCTTGTGGACAGCTTTCCTAGAGGAGTTGAAGCTGTTATAGCTGCAAAGGGTGGGCCGACTCAATATTGAAGACTGGAATGCCATTAAAGTTCATGTGCAAAGGCAGGAGTCCCATAAATTTTGGTATATTTAATAATTAAAAAATTTTTTATATATATATATATATATATATATATATATATATATATATATATATATATATATATACACACACACACACACACACACACACACACACACACACACACACACACACTAAATAAAAACAGTGAGTTCATCTGAATCCAGCAAGTTCATCCAATGAGCAGGCAATGCTGCCTCTGCTGCACTAAAATTCCATGGTCATCAGTGCTACCTGGAATTTCCTCAGCTGGACTAGAGAGCACATCCACCTCTCTTTACAGCCCAACCTGCAGGGCTACACAGTGCCCCTTCTATATATCTTGAAAACCAAGATCCAATAAAACGTTTTTGTTGCAATGAGTTTATGAATGAATCCTGCAACCACTGTTTGCAGGCTTCCTTTGCACAAACATTTGAGTCTGTGCTACTGGTAGACGCAGCTGGACCTGGCAATTAAACTGGGAGCTGCATCAGTGTTAACTTGTACGGCGTATATCCCTAAATGCAAAAGTGGCAGTTGCAGCATAGTGCATAAGTTGACTGAATGTTGAAGGAAACTTGTTTTTTTTCTCTTCATACTTTTACCTTTGCCACATTGGGTATCAAAATAAAATCCCAATATATGTTGCTATATTGACAACTCTTGGAATATAAAACTTAAAGATTTGATGCCTTCTATCATGACAAAAATCTGTTTTACTGTGTATTCAATAACGTCAAGCTCTAATGACAAAGTGCAACAATAGATAGTAACCAATCAGAAATCATTTTTCACTGAATTGAGTACACTGAAATCTGACAAGCTGCTGAGTAACTGTACTTTGTGTCAAATGAAAGGAAATGCAACATTTGTTACAGCAATTGCGCTTTCATTCTTTTATTTTTCCTGCATATATAGGTCACTTACATTGAACTTGACTTTACAGTAGAAATGGTCCTTGACAGCTCAAGCTTGTTACAGATGAGTCACCTGCTGAAAGACGGCTACAGGTGCTCTAAGGGTTTACATGGTAAAAAATCTGTAGGCGTATGAATTAAATACTATTCAAGCATCATGAATGTATGGAGATTGGCATGCAAAAATAAAAAAAATGCAATATCTAGTCAACAAGATTTTACTTTTAAACATGCTAAATACCCTGTATTTAGAGAGCAGCGATTGTACCACTTGCACATGCTTTGGAAAAACTTGATTTGGCCATTGTCACATGACTTGTTTTGAATGTGTTCTATGATAAAATTCACAATGTCAAGGTGCACTGGGGTTCATTTACTAAAGCTGGAGCGTGCAAAATCAGGCTCACTTTTGCATAGAAGCCAATCAGCTTCCAGGTTTTATTGCCAAAGCTTAATTTAACAAGCTGAGGTTAGAAGTTTCTCTGCAGAAGTGAGACCGATTTTGCCCTCCCCAGCTTTAGTAAATAAACCCCATTGTATTACCAAAAGCTATTACGCACAGGGACTTTAATGGCATCCCGGTCTTGGTCCGTAGGGTTCAATATTGAGTCGGCCCTTTGCACCTATAACAGCTTCAGCTCTTCTGGGAAGGCCATCCACAAGGTTTAGGAGTGTATCTATGGGAAGGTTTGACCATTCTTCCCAAAGCACATTTGTGGGGTCAGGCACTGGTGTGGACAAGAAGGCCTGGCTCGCAGTCTCCGCTTTACTCCATTCCAAAAATGTTCTATTGGGTTGAGGTCAGTCAAGTTCCTCCACCCCAAACTTGCTCATCCATGCCTTTATGCTTCTATAAAGTAATCTTCATTGATGTAAACTCAACCACCATAATCTCATATAGGTTTTAATGTATTTTCAATATTTTCTAAATGTAGCTTTCATTTACATAATTCCTGCCAATGCTACCATGAACGTCTTTCCTGATATAGGGTGGCAATCTGTCCATGTCTTCCCACTGTGCTCTTACATGGTCATCCTGTCATAAGTGGCAGGCCCTGGATTTGACTCATCAATACATCAAGACTAGAGAAGATCAAACAAATCCATATGGGGTGCAATAACTCCTGAGGCTGGCCGTAGACGCAGCCAGATCGTTCCTATACATGGGGGACCTCAAGGTTGGAAGTTACATATACAAAGCCATAAACGAGAGCTAGACCAATAAACCTTTAATATCAGTGTTTGTTCATCAAGACAATGTAAAACAGCCAACACGTTCCAGAGGTTTAAAGGCAACCATCTTGTTCAGGGTTACAAAGCAAAACACGCAATAGCTACATATATTGTTGAAGAAAAGAAAAACATTTGTCACTAAATTTGAGTTTTAGTGGCCAACCTTTTTTACAATCATTTTTCTATCAATTTCTTGTTAATTTTGCAGGCTTAAAAAAAGGGGCATACCACTTGAAGCCCCAAAATAAGTTGGATAATAGCGGTTTTACATTGTCTTGCTGAAAGAATACCAATATCAAATGTTTTTTGGATCCTCGGCTCCTTGCTTTGGCCCTTTGTATAATCTGTCACAAGTGAACTTGGTTAACTGTTGTTACCCACATAGACAAGTCATTAAGAAATCACTGAAGCGTATACATGTAGACAAATAGCTACAGGAGATCAGCAGCAATGAGATCTAAGACAGGATTAAAACACATGAATTTTTAATAAATCTAAAATTGCAATTGTTTTTCATTTAGCTATAAACATTTTAAAAATCAGTGATAAAAAATAAAAATAAAAATTACAGTTGAAATACATAGGTCAATCATGTGATGTGTGTGAGTGCACAACTAGCTAGGCCTTTAAATTAAAGTGAGTCTTTACTCTCTCAATCAACATTAACTATTTTTAATCCTTATGCTGTTAGCAATAGTAAATAGATAGAATATACTTTCCCATTTACTTTTTTTTTTTTTTAAACATTTCTTCAGTTGCTTCCTGGTTTCTGACCTAGGCCAAAAATTATGTTATGCATCTCATGGGTCTTCGTGGGCATTTTTATTTTTTCTTTCACCCGGAGGAGGGGGTTTTCTCAGCTAAGCATGTGCATGCCTAAACTAAAGGCATATGGATTCCAGGAAGTAAATGCTAGATGTAGGCAACCTTAAAGAGGTGGAGAGCTACCTGAACAACATGGAAGAAGTCAAAGATCACTGGACACAGTGTCGCCTCCTGACACCTGATTTAAACTTCTAATTGCCATACTACTGTGTCGCAATTGCATGTATTGCACGGCAATCATAGGTTTAATTCAGTTGGCAAGGAGGCAACATATCACTACCTCACCACTTGGATTGCTTTTCAGAGGGGCAGCAGTGCCTACTGCACTTGTGAATGAGCCTTTTGTGGCATTCGGCAGTGCATCAGTGTAAAAGCAGCCCTATACTATTATGCCCAGTGTATTGCTTTACACTGACCTGAAGATCCTTTTTCCTGCTGCTGGCACCACGCTGAAGACCGCTAGCTGTGATAAGAGGTGGAGTGCAGTTGGTATCATTCTGCATGAGACAGGAGCCAGCACTACAGAGGAGGCATTGGCTTATGCGGCCCTTACTCCCTACTACAGCTCCAACTTTAGAAGTAGTCCCTCTGCATTGCACTCCGTTTGATTGAAATGGCGGGTCAGCAAACCGAGACCACGATCTACCAGTCACCTGTCCGCAATCTACAGGTAGATCGCAATCTATAGGTTGCTGACCCCCGTGCTAGAGGAATCATCTGCCCTCACTCAAATGGCCATGGCTAGAAATGCAAGGAGGCGGCAGGGGGTTGTCAAAGTAATTTCTCAACAAAATAAATAAAGCATGAGACATTGCTGGATAGGTGGGATTGCTTTCAATATTAAAAATGAATTTAAAGCCCCTTCCACACTGGGCAGGCTCAATTGGAGTCCGCCTGCTCAGCAGGGAATCTGCCCGCCGATTCCAGCCGAGCAGGCGGATGGCTGGTCTGTGTATGCAGAAAAACACAGACATAGCCTGCTCTCCTCTATGGGCAGTTGGATATAAGCGGACTGCCTGTCCATTTATTTAAAGCCCACTGCCTTTCCGATCCGCCAGACGTCTGTTTTTTTTGCAAATAGGATGCACACGTGTCTGTTGACATCCACCACTCTATAGAGAAAACTGGAGGGCCCGATCGGATCCCCCTGAAAAACTGACAGGCGGAACCAGATCAGTCCGCTAGTGTGAAAGAGGCCTAATAGTGTTTTCGGTGCTCAGATACAGTTCTGTCTTAAGTCATCATGCCAACAGCATCTTTATACAGATGGACAGAATGGAAATCGGTTTAGATGTCAACTGCTAGAATTAAAAATGTGTATATAGATTTGCACTTCCCAGGCTTGTAATGTGACATGGTAATAGTATAATAGAATAAACCTGCATATGAACACACACAAAAAAAAAAAAAAAAAAAGTATATGTAGCCTGATGAAAGAATGTACATCCTTGGCGCCAGCTATCCATGGCTGTTATAACAACATACGTCACGGCAGCTAAACTTTTTACGCGTCGGGCATGTGTGAACATAATAAAAAGGCAACTGCAGAAAATAATGGCGATTGCCATACCAAAAAAAAAACCTTTAGAGATACTTTATTCCAAGACCATGATCTTATCTCTTAGATATACACACACAACACCTATTAATTTAAACTGCGCTAGGGCACATAGCTCATATATATATATATATATATATATATATATATATATATATATATATATATATATATATATATATATATATATATATCTATCTCTGATGTAAATCCTTTTTGGATTTCGTGCAGCAATCCGCTTCGTTGTGTAAAAAAAAAAAAAATTTGATATATAGAGATTTTATATATATATATATATAATTGGGAGGTGATGCTTTGATTTCCTCTAGGGTACCACAAATGAACTTGCTGAACAAATCATGTGTTTCCTGTTCCAGCAGCAATTTCTGACCTCTACACACCCAACATATCTTCCCTTATGAAATCCGCATCATAGACACAAGCACTCCCTATGACCATAGCCATCACATACATATGACGCTACAAACAAAAGGGTAACCATAGCCTTTGGACGGGGTGTCTGACTAGGACACATTTTCCCAAGTCAGCGGGTATCGCCTTACCTTCAGGGTGTTGGGAAAGGGTTGATACCGCTGTTTAGATCTGTAGTTTTGCACTCATCAACAAAGCTTCATTCCTACCGGGTCTGGAGCCATTGTATCTGATTATACTTCCAACATGCTCGGGCTTCAGTGCCAAAAAAAGAGATCAGTCAGCAGCTTGTCTTCAGTCACTAGCTGGTATAACCCACACTGCTAGCAGCAGCTACTATGTTCACAGAGAGAAAGGGAGAGAAAGGAGGGGGAAAGAGAGGGGGGCTGGATCTCAGCCTGAATCCGGTGTCATCTGTACTCAGAGAACTTTCAGAGTCTCACTTACATGCAGCTGCTTGCTGTTTAAAGTTGTACTACCCAGTCACGTTTTCATGCGCACATCTATTTTTGATGTCTAAAACACTTGACAGAGGCTTCTTTACAGCTGTTTATGGTCACTATGTCAATTATTACAAAGATGCTTCTCCCAGTGAGGCGTGTCCTTGACTTCCAAAATTTTGTAAAACTATCGGTGTGCTACCAAATTGACAAAAATACATGTATGTGATGTTGGAGTGAAACCATTTTTTCCTTATTTTGAGTTACAGCCAATAAAACCAAAACTAAAATCAATCAAGGCCGCATAGTTTCGGTGAGATCACTTGTCTTCGGGTGTGTTACCAATCCAGAAGTATATTTCAGATTATTTGTTAATCCACAACATTATTGAGATTTTATAGAACCACTCATCCCAGAGTACATACTAAAATGGCAAAACGTACTAATGCCGCGTACACACGACCGGACTTTCCGGCAGGCTAGGTCCGAAGGCCTTCCCGACGGACTTTCAGCGGAGTTCCAATGGACCTTCCAAACGAAGGGACTTGGCCACACACGAACGGACTAAGTTCGAAAGTCCATTCGTTTTGAACGTGATGACGCAAGACGGGACTAAAAAAGTAAGTTCAATAGCCAGTAGCCAATAGCTTCCCTTGCGTCGTATTTGGTCCGTCGGACCAGCATACAGACGAACGGTTTTCCCAATAGGAATTGAGTCAGTCGGACAGATTTGAAACATGTTCTATTTCTAGGTCCGTCTGATTTTTTTTTATGTGAAAAATTATCGGATTAGCCCAGATTGTCCGACGGACTGATTCAGTCAGACCTAGTCTGCCGGAAAGTCCGGTCGTGTGTACGCGGCATAAGAGTAAGTTCAAACAGCCTTTACACAGGGGCATGTGGTACATTTCCATCATTCACCAGGCCCCAATTTCAACGGGCCTGGTTAATCAGGCATTATGTCGTAGTGCTGACTATGCGTTTTTAACCAATTTCAGTTCCTTCTTTCAGCAAACCTGACTATAAGCAGGGCCTACATAAACGCAGGGACGGGATGCAGAAGAGCCCTGTATGATTGGAGTCAAAGAGCCAGTTTCTAAGGAAAGAGACTGGTTGCCACATGTAACATCTCCTCTTAATTTTAGTTCAAAAATGAGCTTTACTGACCACTAAACTAAGAGCTGCTATGTGTCAAGGGATAGGAGGCTCTGCTATGAGGATTAACGGCGGCGAATGACACCACTCGGAGTGTGTCCATAGTATGGTACAGTGAGCAGCAGGCATCAGGATTTTGGAACGCCAACATCTACATCCCTTACGGATGATGTGCAAAGGATGGACAGTTACAGGACAAAATGCAAAGCATACTTGTAAGCAAGGCCAGTAACACACAGCTAGACAAGAGGCATTCTATGGCCACTCTTGCTTGTAGCTAACTATACAATCCTGGGTAACACTATCTAGTCGCCTAACATATTTAGGACTAGGAACTGGCATGGAACTCTACAGAGATTTTAACAGATAAATTACCCTTCCAACATTTAATCTAATACTTATTGCCCCCCAGACTTCTACTGACCTCATTTTGACCCTCCAGCAATTTTATCAACCCCTTGGATAATCCCATCATTCCTTGGGGGCCAATATTGACTACTTTGGGGAACCATGCATTAGGAGAAAGAAAAGCTAATGCCATTAACTACATGTGTAAATATACCCACACCTGTAAAAAAATTAGATATTTGACATTCAGGCACCATTGTTTTGGACTCTAGCATTGCAGACAAGAGGTGATAAAATGCCTATAGGTTATTTCTTTAATAGGGTTACAGAAACAATAAAGTTATAAATAATACTTTAATATGTTTCTCCATACAGGTTATCTCTTCTGCATGAGCCAATTTATTAAAAACACCCACATTTTAAAAGGCCCTTTAAGGCTGAATTTTAGGATAACATCCCTCTATTAAGTAAGCCATTATGAGTAATCATGAATGCGACCAGGAGTGTAAACCATTATATATATGATGAGGTCATTCCCTGCAGATGTTCCTTTATGTGTAGAGGGAAAGTGGCAGCTAATGGAAAACTCATGTCAACTTTGGCTCTTCAGTGTCAGTAATACAAGGTAAGGGTGAGAGATGTACAGCGGTAAATGTGCTAGGCAAACTGAACAACTATATGATCACATTAATAAACAAAATTACTATCACGTAAAACACATTCAATTAAACATTTTTCAAGAAATGTAATTGGCCCATGGCTTCTGCCAGCAGTTTTTCTTTTATTACAACACTTGAACTGATCATTTACTATAGCAGGAAGACCCTTCCTACTTAGTGCACTGAAAATAATGATAATGCATGCACAAGTTTCCACCAAGTAGTAGATGGTACAGTTTGCAATGAGGTTTGCAGAAAACCTTATACATTTATGTAACTTATATGGAGAGCAATGTTATAGCCATAGCACATAATGCGCAGCCACATAGTTATATCGCTGCAGGGGGACAAAAAGCAAGTTTGGACATCTTGAACATTTATATAAATTTGGGAACCTCTATAAAAGGAACGGTCTACAATTTGGCAATTAAAGAGAAAGGAGGCCCCCCTTTTGCTAGTTTTGCTACGAGGCCCTAGCACATATAAATATGCCCCTAAAGTATTCACATAATGTAGACTGAGATAATGAGGCAGGTCGTTTGAAAAACAAAAAAAACAAAGTTATCCAAAAAGCAGTTAGGTTCAGAGGTCATTTTATATTGATTCAGGCCCCCACACTGGTACGACACCAGTGTGAAAGGTGCTTCACTGGGTCCAGACCCCACATTACTAATTGTGATCCCTCCCTCCACACACGTTTTAGCGCTGGTGACATTTGCTATCCAACACTGGTACAACATGACAGTTGTACGACTGTGGATCTGTCTTTGCCCTGCAACTGGAAGTCTGACTTCAATGAATAGGGATACGACAATACCAGGAACTGTCTGGTATGAATCTTTAGGGGGAAAGACACACACACACACACACACACACACACACACACACACAGTAAAAAAAAAAAAAAAAAAAAAAAAGTTATGGGTTCTCTTTCCAAGAGCATACCAGGCCCTTTGGTCTAGTATGGATTTTTAAGGGGAACCCACAAGCCAGAAAAATCCATACCAGACACTTATGCAAGCACATAGCCCGGCAGGTCAGGAAAGGGGGTGGGGAAGAGGGAGCACCCCCCCCCCGAATCGTACCAGGCCGCATGCCCTCAACATGGGGGGGGGGGGGTGGGTTGCTTTGGGGCCTCTTCCCAACCACCCTAGTCGTTGGTGTCTGTGGGCGGGGAAAAAGAGGAAGAAGAACCAGAGAGGGCTAGAAGACGTCAGCTGAGAGCGAAGAAGACCCGAAGAAGGGGAGAAGAAATATCGGAATTCCAGAGCTGCCTTAATAAATTAATTACTTTAAAAACCTGTGTACTGCGTTTTATTTTTGACACTTTTTTGTTTTTTTAGTAGGTAGGGGTACAATGTACACGATATTCACATAAGAGTGGGGTTCCGGGATCTGGGGGCCCTTTTGTTAAAGGGGGCTTCCAGATTCTGATAAGCTCCCCACCCGCAGACCCTGACAACCAATGGCCAGGGTTGTCGGGAAGATGCCCTTGTCCTCATCAACATGGGGACAAGGTGCACCATGTTAAGGGCATGCGACTAGGTATGGTTCGGGGGGGGGGGGGGGGGGGGCGCTCGCTTGTCTCCACTCCCTTTCATGCCCTACCGGGCTGGCTGTGTGCTCGGATAAGATCTTGGAGGTGGAACCCATGGCGTTTTTTCTTTTGGTGTGGAGTTCCCCTTTACGATCATCAGAGCACAAGTCGCATGCCAGTCGGATCAAGTAGTGCAGGGACTACTTTGAAGTCGGCACGACTTGAAGTTGTACCAACATGAATGGTTGTCATTGGAAATCATGGGGAACGACTTGTCATGCGACTTTGCAGTCCCAAGTCGCAGGACAAGTCGTACAAGTGTGAAAGGGGCCTTAGCAGAACTGAAAAGAAAAAGTAATAAATTGCTCATCTAATTCCATCTAGACCTGTAGCACAGAGCTGGCCATTTACGGATGCCGAGACATGAGTTCATCTCAAAACTCACAACTGAAGCTCCAGGACCCGCTAAGAACTTCTCATAGACTTGATCAATAGGCATTATCACTACCAGTGTAGATATGATGTTGTACGCTCTCCATAGGCAAGGCAAATCTCTGTGTGAGATAATACATGTCCACATGCAGGGATCCAGTTTAAACACATAGCTGTAGTGCCATTGGCACTAAGAATTGTTCATATAGTAAAATGCAATGCTTAAATAGGCACCCATTACTGCTCAAACACCTAGCCTTGCTTCATCCATTTAAATAAGTGAGGAAAGCCTGTGCTGTATAACTTAACGACCAGGTTCCGTTCCAGTGACCAGGTTGTTAAATGAATTGGTCCTTAAAAGAGGAGCCACAAGTAATCAATACTTCAAGCATTTTTAACTATTGTACTGTATTCTGAAAAAAAAAATAAAAATAAATGTCTAAAAACACAAAACTCCAACTCCATAACATTTTAATTTGCATACGTTACAAAACACAAAAACAACAAAAATTCTGTACAATACGATGTACAGTGCATCACTCGGGTCGGGAGAGCTGGTCGTAAGTCCGAGCGGTCGTTACACAGGTAAGTAGTTAAACGAGGAATATCTGTATCGTCAGGGCCCATTCACACCACACAGAACTGTTGCTGTGCATTTAACACACACACACAAACAACGAAAAGCTGAACTATGGAGAACTCACAAAAATACCCTTGCAGTGGGGCTTCACCCAAACTGCAAGGGTTACATAACCGTTAATGCCTATGGTACCAGGAAATTACAGTTTTACTTACTGTATATCTCCTCGACAGCCAACATTCACCTCTTCACTCTGATGCTACAGGTTGTGGGCATGTCTTCCGTGTTCTCACTTACAACGACATTGTACGTTGTGACATCACAGCTGACCAAAGCACCAAAGAGAAGAGGCTTTGGAGGAATGGTTCCAAGCAAGAAGCAGCCAGTGAGTGGAAGGGATCAGGTAAGTGAAAAGTCCCCTTTTTCTGATACCCTAGACATAAACAGTCATTTTTGTCAGTTCCTCAGAGTTCAGCTTTAAAGCAGCCAATTCATTTGAATGGGCCCAAGACATGCCTGCAGTACTTTTTGTATTGTAGCACACCCCAACGCATAGTAGTACATTGCATGCAGGCACATTGGGAAGGCGTGTTGGGGCTGCTATTCAAAATGGATCACACCACAGCAATACACATATAGCATTGGTAACAGTGTTACTACAGCATACTGGCATGAATGAGACCCTAATGTGGTGGGCAAGTTAATAAACTCCCTGCTTTAACATACTATATCTTGCAGCAGTTATAGAACAACGTAGGGCATTGCTGATTAATGCAACCCCTATCTTTGTAAATGGATAAAGGATGGGCTTTACAGCGGGATGGGACTGCATGTTATCTGTATTTCATTAGGACACCAAAAGGCATCAAGCGTTCCACACACTAATGCGTCCCTAAATCCATGAAAAGCTCTCAATAGTTTTAAACAAACATCCTGTCCATTCTCACCCCTGATCTTCGGGCACATTAAATTATACTGAGATCATGTCTGCTACACAGAGGCCCAGGATTTTTTTTTTTTTTCTCTGAGCTATCTTGTTTTGTTAATTCGGTGGAAAATGCCAGATAATGCTCCCTCGTTCGTTCCATAATTAGGCAGGCATTAAAGCTACCACTGTGCCATTGTTTTGATAGTGCTACCTATGAATTATTCAGTCTATTGAAGTGCAATCTGCCGTGGCATTTTCTTGCAGGGCACAAATAATGCAGCAAGCGCAAAACGTTTAGCGGCATCCGATTACACGTCTGCAGAGCTTCGAAACGAAAGGATACCAAAATGCAGTTGTCTTGCAAACTGATTTCAATGATCCATTGCTGAACATGACAATTAAAACATCAGATGTCAGTAACAGCTGTTAAACAAAAATTCTAGTGGGCATGCAGTCTATGTAATCGCATAGCATTTGATGGGCGTGTGCAGAAAGGAATTTGGTGTTGTGGATATCTAAACTTGTTTTATGGAAAATGTGATCTATGGCACTTATGGCATTGAAAATACCAATCATTTTTACATTTAAATTAAGGGAATAACTTAGCACTTTAACAAACACACCAGTAGCGTAATACAAACATTGGTTTGCTATAGAAACATTAAAGTCTTTTCATTTGGATGTACACGAACCAACTAAAGCAATGTATGGAATGCATAATGTGCCTGAATTATACAATGAGACATCAGCAAGTAGCTACAAAATGTATTTTGGAGACTTTGCAATGATTCAAAAAGGTCTATTCAGGATAATGCAACCTGATCCAGCTTTAACAACCATTGAGTTGGGTGGCAATTAATGCTGAATTTACAAAAGGGGCTTCATGAATAGCCTCCATAGTCCAGAGCCATGGGAAATGGTCTGACGATCTCTTGCATGTCTGATTCCGTCTATCAGGAGTTAGAAAGAATATATTAAGAATGGTGATCTTTTCAATATTTTTTGTTAATTTAACTGATTAACTCAGCCCGATTAGAGCAAAATTTCCAAAGAAAATTAATGCTTTTATTCACCAAGCACATTCTGACAAAGAATTTTTCTTAGCTACACCAAGATAAAAGAGGCTTTTCTGGGTGTGATGTAAAATACAAGCAGAATTAGGGCTATGCCCATGAAACAATGAAAACCAAAAGTTCTAAAGTTATTAAAACGCTGCCCGGTCCACGTGTACTGATCTCAGAGCCAGACACAAAGGGCTTGTTACCATCAGATTCTTGATTATAAATTTGCAACATTTTCCAGTGATAGTAAACGCATGGACAGAATAAAAAGTCATGCACTTTATATGCACTAAACACTGTTGGTTTTCTTAAAATTTTTCATTATTGTTGGGCAATCTTAATTTGTTGTGTATTTATCTGCACATTTATATACTGTATCAATTTTTATTGGAAATAATCTCATTGTTTATTTCATCAGCGCTGCACTATATTACTTTATTCGATAGCAAATGCATGGACAGAATAAAAAACAACAGTTAATTGCAGATATAAAAAAACAAGTATTAGCTAGCTCGCAATTTTATTTACTGTCCAGAAATGATTTTTTAAGCACTTAGAAGGTACCTGCATTTGAACTTGATTACTCCAGGAAGAGTCAATTCCCTAGTACAGGAAAGAACGTCACCCTCTGCATTTTACCCACTTTTACTTTTTTAACATACTCATACGCCCCTTGATACCAGCTATATCCTGCTGTAACCTGTCGAATGCCAGGTCCCATGCCAAGATCTTTGCGTTATTGGGGGCTGAGTTTCTCATCCGTATCCTAGAAGTGAGCCCCTGATAATGCACCCCCGGGTCCTTCCCTTATTAGCTGCTGCATAGAAAGCAAACATTGCCAGATTAAGCTCTATGGAGGCCCCTAGGCAGTTGGGGCCCCCTTGCAGGTTTCTGCAGGTTACTCCTGTGTGCGCTCGAGTAGGATAACACTTAACCAAGTAGTGCGCACATCGGGCGCTAGATAGAGAGGACCATCACTACTGTACATTACACATGCGTAGGTGTGTCTAATCACAGCCGGTCACATGTAAACACAGAGATGCCAGTATTCGGCGCTCCTTGCCTCACACCGACAGAGTGAGAGGAGAGCCGATCAGTGGCATCTTCTCACAGGGGGACATCTAGGTATGCAATCTGATTATAATTAAGTGCCCACCAGTGCCAGTAATGAGGGCCCATCCCTGTCAGCAATCAATGGCCATTAGTGATGCCAGTCAGTGCTGGCCATCAGTGCCGCCCATCAATGCCACCAGCTCTGCCAATCTGTGCCGCCTATCAGTGCCACATATTAGTGCGGCATATTTGGGCTTCCTCCTCATCGTTGCCAGCTTTTCAGTGCAGCCTCATCAGCGCACATCAGTGAATGAGAACAATTACTTATTTACAAAATTTACTGGACAGAAAAATAAGAAAAACATTTTTTTCAAGATTTTCCAACTTTTTAAAAAAAATAAAAACACCACACACACCACAACCCAGAAGTGATTAAATACCACCAAAAGAAAGCTCTATTTGTGTGAAGAAAATGATAAAAATTTCACATGGTTACAGTGTAGCATGGCTGCGCAATTGTCATTCAAAAATGTAACAGTGCTGAAGGCTGAAAAATGGCCTGGGCGGGAAGGGGGTGTAAGTGCCCTGTATTGAGGTGGTTAATGTAATGTAAGTTTTTGTTTCTATAAGCTGATTTTTTTTCTATCTTTTATAAAAATAAAAAAAGTTTGAAATCTTCACTGTAATTTTCTTTCAAGATAAAACCAATATTATTTTGATTTGTTGTCGTGGGGCCCATAGACCACTGTTCACTCTGCCTATTTGGTAATCCAGCACTTAAGGCAAAGCCTCTTGATATCGGACATTGATATCCTAGGTGGCTGCTGTAGAAGGGCTGAAGCCATTATCGTCTCGGTGAGAATGGAGGCAGGAGGGCAAAAAATAAAAAATTAATTAAAAAAAAAGCGCCTGCCGCTTAAGTTTGCAGGAGGGTTGTGGTGCACTGGTGCTGACACTAGTAGTGCAATATAGTAAAGCCTGATTGGCTTACAATGCAGTCCTTTGCTTTCTAAATCCTGCTATGCAAGGGACTACTACAGGTAGCTAACAAATCTAGAATTCCCATATTTCTACCATTTTTTTTTTTAAATAATACACATTAGCATACCATTTTAAGACATAGCTAAAATTTTGCTTTTCTGAGATCTCTATGTTTAACCAAGGTAAGGGGCGCATTCCTTGTGATCTGAACTGCACCGGACTATAAAGTTGAATACTGCACCCACTTTGCAGCCTTTGAGTCCAAGATGACAAAGAAAAGTAGTAGCAATAGACGTGCCAAGAAGGGACGTGGGCACGTCCAGCCTATCTGATGCACCAACTGTGCCCCAAAGAACAACGCTATCAAGAATTTTATGATCAGAAACATCATTGAGGCCACGGCTGTCAGGCTCCGATGCTAGTGTCTTCGATTCGTATGTACTGCCTAAGCTTTATGTGCAACTGCACTACAGTGCAAGCTGCGCCATTCACAGCACACCATTCACGGTAATCAGAAACCGCTCTCATGAGGCACGTAAGGATCGCACGTGCACGCACCTCCGAAAGCAGCTTCCAAACCATTGTAAAGAAATCTGTTCAAATGTCTTGTCCAATAAACAAACAGTTAAAAAAAAATAAATAAAAATAAAATGGATGCTTCGTCGATATTTTACTGCACATAACAATGTGAAAATGGTCTGGTTTACCGCAAGCCTGATTTTTAACAATGCGATTTTACTTACCTAAACTAATTTGGAGTTATGTCATAGATAGTTTAAGACAAACGTCAAAGGAATGCAAATAACCAACACATTACAAGGAAAAGGTGTTGTGAGCCATTTTCTGTACAAGCATCATGTAGCGCAGTGGTCCCTACCTCCTTTTTTTTAGGTAAATCCAACGCAGCAGGCTGTGAACGGAGCTGGTTTTATAGACATGACTCCCCTTCTTGTGATGTTAGCCTAAGTACTTAATACATTTGCATGTCAAATTACACTTGTGCTTTGTGGGAAGGGATGCTTACAAATCCTCAATGCCTTGGGTTCTCTCAGGAGTTTGTAAGTGCTATAGATTCCAGACGGCTGCTTAGCAACCAGAACAAGCAAAGGGAAGCAGCATGCAGCAGCCCACATCAGGTTTTGTGCAGCGGCCCACATCAAGTTTTGTGTTACTCTAAGTCGCAAACAAAGAGACTCATTTTCCAACATCGGCACAAGTAACTCGCAGACATCTTCAAGAGACAATTTAACCCCCGATCCCAAGGCACAGCGCAGAATGACATCACTCAGCTCAGGTTACAAAAACAAGTGCACAGACATCCATTTATATTTAATGTCGCCACTCAATGGCCCCATGCAATCGGGAAGACGTTCGCTATACCCTAATGTATATATACACACACACACACACACACACACAAACACGCACAGCTGAGATCGGTCACAGAGATCATCATAAAAGGACACACTGAAATATGTATGCACTTTCAAAGGAGGCTTACATTTGGAGAAACACATACAGTATATTCTCACTCCTCTTCACTATTGCTATTTTTAACTTTTATGTGTAGTGGGGCCTGGATACAGGCTGATTCCGTAAGCAGCACGCGAGCAATGGCCGATGACAAGGAACAGAGCAGCTACAAGAATGGCACAGATGCGTAAATCACATCAATGTCCTGGTGCCCTTTCCACTAATAATCCACAAAGCAAGAGCTGTCACTTTCAAACCTAAGGCTCCATTCACACCAGTGTTTAATGCGCACATCGGGACATGCTAAAATGCATGCGTCATCAAATGCAATATTATAGATAGAGCAGGGGCTGACTGGCAACTTTTGCCACAGGGGGGCAAGTACAAAACCAGAGGTCCATGGTGCAGCAACTTGGCCCCCTTACCACTCTCCTCCTTCCCAGCCTCCTCCTGAGCCCCATCCCAGGCTGAAGCTCTGCTCCAGGTACCCTCTGCTCACTGGTAGGTCGGACTGACCAACGCCTGCTGTAATGACTCCGGGTTCCCAACTGGGCGGCAGGTGGTGGCCAGGGGCCGCAGGGGGGGAGCCAAGTGGCTAGGTCGGGGCTGGCCTGGGAAGGCGAGTCGGCCTCTGCTCAAACAGGGCATACACTATCCATGGTAGCCTGTGCCCTGTCCTCGTCCTAATCCCACACACCGACAGGGACATTACTCCTCTTCACCAGGAAGCCTTTAGGCATGTCTGGATCATGAGAAGAGCCCGGGGGGGGCAAATGCCCCCTTGCCCAGTCAGCCCCCCCCCCCAGATAGAGCCTGTTCATATCACATAGAATTGCAACCGTACTGTCTCCCATTATATTGTAAATCACTACAAAAACTGCTGGTACCATAGGAATCCTGAATAATATAATAATATTATTTATTATTAATAATAATCTGTGCCCTGCAGCGTATTTTTGAAATTGCCTCAGGTCCAATTTTTTTGTCCAGTAACCTACATCCTGAATTACATAGAAGTCAGTGGTAATGCTTTAGTTCCCAATTAACAACTAAACATTTTCTGAAGCCTCCCACTGTAGTCAAGGGGTTCAGTCACATCCAAGTATTTTGTCGCCTGCAGCGTTAAGTTAAAAAAAAAAAAAGTACATGAAAGTGAACATTTTTGACCCAATTAACTATAATGGAAGAACCTTAAAACTGCTTGAAGATGTGTGTTTATGACATTTCAGGAGCTCCAATTAAAAGTTTTTGGGGTACAAAACATACAATTCTGCCCCTATACTACAAGTTACAAGTACAAAAAGCTTAGCTTCTCTAAGGCCCCTTTCACACTGGGGCAGGAGCGTCATTGGCGGTAAAGCGGTACTATTTTTATTTTCGTTTTAGTGGCAGTATACGGCTGCTAGCGGGGCAGTTTTAACCCCTGCTAGCGGCTGAAAAAGGTATAGCCACGCCGCCTCATTTTTTCAATGGGTAGGAGTGGTTTAGGAGCGGTGAATACACCGCTCCAAAGATGCTGCTAGCAGGACTTTTTTCACCATCCTGCTAGCGCACCGCTCCAGTGTGAAAGGGGCCAGATTTTTTCAGGAGCTATACAGGCGCCATTTTTAGCACTGTAGCGCCTGAAAATGCCCCAGTGTGAAAGGGGCCTAAATGCAGGAGAAATTAGGCTTTTAGAAATGTCCTCAATGTATAAAAATGCAGGCCCGATGCTTCCAGAGTGAATGAGGCCTTTAATAAAAGCAATACATTCTGGTTTTAGATATATTTAAAGACAAAACAACTCCACAACACCAGGCTCTTTATACTAAAAAAACATGCATTATTTGCATAAGTTGAAATGATAAACCCTTCATTTTTGTCGATTAGGACTTGAGAGTAATTTGTCAATCCAAGGCAGAAGTTGAATTTCCCGTTGCCTGGGTGATAAAAGTACTGCCTAATTCCACCTTCACACCGGATCGGAGGATGTTGCCCGGCATCCCAATGATACCGAATGAAAGGCCTGAAAACATTTAGCAGTACACTAAGTCAAATGTTCACACAACATGTGCTGCAGACTAATACAAAATGTACAATATGCTTGAAAAGGACGGATGGCTGGGTCAACAGAGGGGGACTCAAGCGTTTCTAAATCGTTTCAGTTTTAGTCAGAATACAAATGGCTATTTATTCAAATCTTGGCTAAACTTTTTTCCTGACTTTACACTCAAAACAGAAGTTGCGCTCATTTGTTTGAGAAGTTATAGAAAACACACGTGTTGTTGAATTTTGACCAAACCATCATAATGGTCTCAGCCACCCACGCTATATCTGTATGAAACCTAATCTATACAGAGGCTGGATATACACAACCCAATAAAAGCAGGCAAGCTATGCTTGTGACATTCAGGTCATGAATTTGTACAGAAACGAGTGTCTATTAACCGCATGCACTGCATGCCTTCATCAGCTGTGGGTTCCTCTGGTGTATGAGTTGGTCAAGGACAGGCAGCTGTCTGAATGAGAAAGCCATGAAGTGAGACAAGCGCACGTTCTTCTACAAACTTCCACACCCAAGACCGTGCCTGGGGCAGATGCTGCCTGAGGTGGCCATTTTTGCCCCTCCCACAGCAAAGATGGTACCTTAGGTGGCAGCAGCTATGCATGTGTACCCACACATGGAGTGCCATGGAGCCTGTTGGCGTCAAACAAAAGTTTCTGCCCGGCCACACAGGCATGTGAAATAGCCAGCAGTGCTAAGCACAATAGCGCTAAACCTGCACGGCTATCAGGCTCTAAGGCTGGATTCACACCTATGTATTTTTAGTGCTTTTTGCATTTTGCACTACAGAACGTGTTCCATAGGAAACCATGTTAACCACTTTCAGACCGGACCATTTTGCTGGTAAATGACCAGAGGTCTTTTTACACTTTGGCACTGCGCTGCTTTAACTGGTAATTGCGCGGTCATGCAATGTTGTACCCAAACAAAATTTGCGTCCTTTTCTTCCCACAAATAGAGCTTTCTTTTGATGGTATTTGATTGCCTCTGCGATTTTTATTTTTTGCGATATAAACGTAAAAAGACCGCAAATTTTGAAAAAAAATGATATTTTCTACTTTTTGTTATTAGAAAAATCCAATAAACTCAATTTTAGTCATACATTTAGGCCAAAATGTATTCAGCCACATGTCTTTGGTAAAAAAAAAGTCAATAATTGTATATTTATTGGTTTGCGCAAAAGTTGTCACATCTACAAACTAAGGTACGTTTTCTGGAATTTACGCAGCTTTTAGTTTACGACTGCCTATCTCATTTCTTGAGGTGCTAAAATGGCAGGGCAGTACAAAACCCCCCCAAATGACCCCATTTTGGAAAGTAGACCCCCTAAGGAAATTGATAAGAGGCATGTTGAGCCCATTGAATATTTAATTTTTTTGCCTCAAGCGATTGAATAATGACAAAGAAAAAATTTTTTTTTTTTTTTTTTACACAAAGTTGTCACTAAATGATATATTGCTCACACATGCTATGGGCATATGTGAAATGACACCCCAAAATAAATTCTGCTGCTACTCCTGAGTACGGGGATACCACATATGTGGGACTTTTTGGGAGCCTAGCCGCGTACGGGGCCCCGAAAACCAAGCACCGCCTTCAGGCTTTCTAAGGGCGTAAATTTTTGATTTCACTTCTCACTACCTATTACAGTTTTGAAGGCCATAAAATGCCAAGATGGCACAAAACCCCCACAAATGACCCCATTTTAGAAAGTAGACACCCCAAGCTATTTGCTGAGAGGCATGTTGAGTCCATGGAATATTTTATATTTTGCCACAAGTTGCGGGAAAATTACAAACTTTTTTTTTTTTTTTTTTTTTTCACAAAGTTGTCACTAAATGATATATTGCTCACGCATGCCATGGGCATATGTGAAATGACACCCCAAAATAAATTCTGCTGCTTCTCCTGAGTACGGGGATACCACATATGTGGGACTTTTTGGGAGCCTAGCCGCGTACGGGGCCCCGAAAACCAAGCACCGCCTTCAGGCTTTCTAAGGGCGTTACAGTTTTGAAGGCCATAAAATGCCAAGATGGCACAAACCCCCCCCAAATGACCCCATTTTGGAAAGTAGACACCCCTAAATTTAGGGGTACACTAGTGAGACTAGGTAATAAATGGCGGGTGCCCTGAAACTATAAAAAAATAACTAACCAACCAGCGTCACCTGTAACAGTTATATGGTGATCACTGGTGAAAGGGTTAACTAGGGGGCAATCAGGGGGCTTTATGCGGTAGTATATGGGGGTCCCTGGCGCTATAAAAAGCTGCGGCGAACCTAAATACCTACCTGCCTAACTAGCGTCACCTGTGACACTAATACAGCGATCAGAAAAACGATCGCTTATTAGGCTGGGTTCACACTGGAGCGATGCGGGAACGCCACGAATGCGCGGCGGGTTCCCGCATCGCATGCCTCCCGGCGGCAGTTCACACTGCCCTATGCGAACTGCTGGGAGTGTCAGTGAAATGTTACTGACACCCCCAGATCAGTTCGCATATCGCAGTGCGATCTGCAAACTCGGATCGCATGGTGTGAACACCCATGCGATCCGATTCTGCTGCGGGCCAAAAAAAGGGTCCCGTGCGAATTTGCGGCGGGTGCGGCGGGTGTGGCGAATGGCTGAACTCGAATCGCACAGAGATCGGATGTGATTTGCACTGCAGTGCGGTGCGAATCACATTCGTTCTCATAAACCGCTGCAATGTGAACCCAGCCTTAGTGACACTGGCGACGGGGGGTGATCACGGGGTTAAACCTTTATTGGGGGGGTTAGGAGGGTACATTAGAACTAAAGGGGGCTAACTCTAACTGCCCTAACAGTTATTACAGTCACAAATGACACCAATGCAAAAAAAAAAAAAAAAAATGACATTGGTGTCACTGTGACTGGGGGGCAGGGGTAATTGGGGGGGTGATCGGGGGGTAAAGGGGGGGTGTGAGTGTGCCTGGCATGTTCTACTGTGTGTGTAGAGTGTTGGTGCAACTCACCGATCCGCTCTCCTCCGTGTCGGAACGAAAAATACCGACACGGAGGAGAGAATACATCACTTCCTCTCCTGTGTTTACATTACAGGAGAGGAAGTGATGTCACGGGGGATTTCCATTCGTCGAGAGCGATCGCGAGGGGGTGGCCATGAATGAATGGCCGCCCCCTCATCCCGGATCGCTCTCGAAGGAATGCCGACCGCCGCAGGCACCGGGGGGGGGCCCGATCGGGCCCCCCACCCGCGGGCAGGCAGGGACTTATATATACGCCCATATGCCTGCCCGTGCCATTCTGCCGACGTATATCGTCGTGCGGCGGTCGGCAAGTGGTTAAATGGACTGTAATGCAAATAGCACTAAAAATGCATAGGTGTGAATCCAGCCTAAAACACTGAAGAAGCTTGGCTGCTGTGCCCGTCTGTGGGACAGGCACAGTGGTCAGGCAATGAGCCCAGTAATGCCGAGCCTGAGGTTTTATCATGCTTATCATTACTGAGCTGCACTGAGGCCCACCCTGCCATCATGAATGCAGGCCTCAGGCAGTCGCCTCCGTTAGTGGTATGACCCTGTGCACATGTCCGGTGCCAATTTCCCCTCAGTTTTCACTGAAAATTTCCAAAGCAGCTATTTAGCTGTGATTTAGATGCAGTTCAGATGCTAATTTTTTAAAGCCGGCAGCCATCAGCGTCAGGAAGTGGGTTGCCGCGTCCTTAACGGATGTCTCATCAGCTTTCAGCAGGGTTCCTCACTGACAGCCGAATGTAGAAAAAAAAAAAAATAAATAAAAAAAAAAAAAAAAAACACACACACAACACAAACCAAACACACATTGTCCTGCCCACAGACCCCCACTGCCACCTGCCAGGGTTGTGGGGAAGAGGCCCCATGGTGCTTTGGAGTGGGGAGGGGCTGCTCGCTCTCCCCCCCCCCTTTTCCTGGCCTGTTAGGCTGAATGCTCGGATAAAGGTCTGGTATAGATTTTAGGGGGACCCCACGCCCAGATGCGGCCCTTTGTTTGCCTTTATCTGGCCCTTTATTCCTTATTCTTGCCACTGATGCCGACCATGGGACACTATTCTTTCCACTGTCACAAATCAGGCATTGTTTACTCCCACTGGGCACAGTCCGGCCCCCCTAAAAAATTTAAGGACAGTAAACTGGCCTTTTCTTTAGAAAGTATGGAGACCCCTGGTCTAGAGGATGTTTTACTTACTCAACTCTAGCAGGCTCTCTCTGTGTGGCTGACCTACCACAGCCTCCGCTCATGTCACAATCCTGCCTCTACCACCTACAATAGCCTGGCACTGTATCAAAGTGCGCAGAGGTTCCGCTTAAAGCCTGGGGGGGTGGGAGAAAAGTAGAACAGATCTGGGGTAGGGACTCAGATAAGTAACCTGCATCCCCACAGACGAGCATTTAACCCTTGCAGTGTAGGGAAGGCGGGTACTGCATGCATTTGTCTCACCTCCCAGTCCTGTGACACTCACACAAGTAAAGGAAGAAGAGGGTTGTCACTGGGACAGGAATATACTGAAAGCAATAAAAAAAAAAAAAAAAAGTTCTAACCCGTCATGCATTACTAGAATTTGCTCTGACTGGAAGTGAGGACTACGCTCTCCAATAGGAACACAAGCATAAATAAAAATCGATAAACAGATTCTCTAACCCTCTGCGACCCTACCCAAAAACAGAATAAAAAGTTGAGGCTCAGGTCAGGTTCCTTCACAACTTTGAGTTACAATGACTGACATGCACTTGTGCAAAATTTTGAAAGAACTGCTAAAGCACCTCAGTGCACCACAATGCACAGTAGCCACTTCCTGTCCTCAATGTACTGCCAGCGAGGCAAAGCTACGTACCTGTATGTCGCTGCCTACTTCAGGGTCCAGGGCACATGCATTCCGCCTGGCACCATCTGTGATTGTATATAGTGGGAGTCTATCAGCAAGTCCTGGCCATAAATCAAGGCCAGGACCTGCTGAAAGGCTGTGTCCAATTATCAACACAGAGCTCTGGGCTGTAAACAACAGAGAGAGATCTGTAATGCCCTGTACACACAGTCGGACTTTCCGACGGATTTTGGCCCAAACTTGTCTAGCATACACACGGTCGCACAAAGTTGTTAGAAGATCCAATAGTTCTAAACGCGGTGACGTAGAACGCGTATGACTATAAACAGGCCAATAGCTTTCGTCTCGTAATTTATTCTGAGCATGCGTGGCACTTTGTCCGTCAGAATTGTCTACACACGATCAGAATTTAAACGATCATATTTTGTTGTGGGAAAATTTTAGACCCAGCTCTCAAACTTTGTGTGTCGGAAATTCCGACGGAAAAAGTCAAATGGAGCCCACACGCGATCGGATTTTCTGACAACACGATCCGATCGCACATTTTTCATCAGAAAGTCCGACCGTGTGTACGGGGCATTCGTTTCTCATCCCTGAAAGCCAAGATCTAGTAGTAAAAGCAGCACACTTTACACACAGTTAGGCACAAATTTAACCCCTTCATCGCCCTAGATGTAACAAAATTTCCCAGCCAGTGTTATTAGTACGGTGACAGTGTATATTATCAGCCATCACTGTATTAGGCCTCATGCACACTAGACATTATAAAAACGCCAGTAGCATTATCTGTAGAAAGAGTTTTGCAGCATTTTTACAGTAGCATTTTTCAGCAAAACTATAATCCCATAAAAGCAAACAAACCTTCCCCTCAGCAAATTTTTCTATTTTTTGTGTGTTTGAGCTTCTTTGCGCTTTTTCACTAGTTTTTGAGCACTTTTTTTCATTTTTACTGCTCGAAGACTCCTCTCAAAAATGCGAGTTTGGTGGGGGTTCTGCCTGTAGGAGAATATGCCTGTAAACTCCTGAAAAAGCTCTAGTGTGCATGGACACATTGGCTAACATGGAGGGAAGTTTCCAAGCAGAAAAAACGAGAGCTCAAAAAATAAAAAGCTCAAATGCTTGTAGGAGTAGCTTCTTTGAGATGCAGTGTACATGATTCAGAATGTCATTGATGATGTCAGTGGCAGTTAGTCAGTTACCCCCAGTATCAGTTAGTGTCATATTCCCTGCCTCCTTATTGCTGTCCCATTATACCGCCATTAGTAGTATAAAAAAAAAAAAACACTTTCATGCAAACCAAATCAACATACACTAAGGGCCCTTTCACACGGGCTTCCCAATCAGGTCTGCCTGTCAGTTTTTCAGGCAGACCTGATCCGAGCCTCCATTCACTCCTATGAGGCAGTGGTGACATGTCCGCCTACACCCGCTGCTATCCGATCTGATCCTGTCCGTGAAATCCAGGACGGATGGAGACCTTATTTTCCATCCATCTACCAGATTAAAACAAATAGGCGGTCCATTTTCATCCACTCTCCCCATAGAGAAGAGCAGGTCTGTCTCAGAACAGTGAGTGGAGACGGACCTGTCATCCGCCTGCCTTGCTAAGAGCTCTGATCGACGTGAAAGGGCTTTTTTTTATATTTTTATTTTTTTAACAAAGGACATGTAACAGAATACATTTTGGCCAACATTTAAATAAAAAAATAAAAATAAAAAAAATCTAAAATATCTTCATAAAAATCTTTTTTTAAAGAAGTGTATTATTATTATTTTTTATTTAAATGTTGGCCAAAATGTATTCTGTTACATGTCCTTTGTAAAAAAAGTAAATACATTTTATATTCAATATGTTTTATAGCTAGAGGTAAAGAATATTAATAATATTATTAATATTAATATTCTGTCCTTTTTGTTTATATCGCAAAAACAAAAAAACACTGGCGATCAAATAGCACCAAAAAAAATACAAAAATTTGTTTGGGTATAACGTTGCGTGATCACGCAATTACCAGTTACAGTAGCGCAGCGCTAAATAGCAAATAATGGCCTAGTCATGAAGGGGGTACAATCTTCCAGAGCTCAAGTGGTTAATGTGCGTTGGAGCACTCTAGAAGGCACTTCTGGTCAGAACGAACGGCACTGCAATGCACGCAAGCTGTGGCGTTTTGCAAAGACGTGAGAGGGCCTTAAAACGTACAGTTTTTGGGCACTACATTGTTTTCATGAATAAATCCAGAAAATAAATATCCCCCGACTAGAACATTTAATAAAAGCTTTGCAAATATCGCTTCATAGTGCATGCTTTTATTCCAGCCGCTCTATACTGTAACAGTACAGATTTTGATTCATATCCAAAAACGGCACACAGGTGTGTCCATTTCCGCTTCCTGCCGGGGAGTTCTATAGGCCAGAACAGAAAGTAGACCTCACAATTATTCGTGGTTTACTTGTTGCCTGGATATCATAACAGTCCTCAGACCGCCTTGTGTAGAGTGACACATGAAAACCCCACTGTGGTCAGAGAGAATGTAAGTTCCTGTCAACCGCACCCTGATGAGTAAAATAAGCCTGACTTCTCCCAAAACAGCAAAACACAAATAGAGAGCAAAAATACTACTACAACATATCATTCCAATTTATCTATATTATATGTTTCTAAAAAACGCCTGCTATGGTTTTCAAACCCCCCCCCCCCCCCAAAAAAACACCTTGCCTATTAATGTAATTATTAATACTATACTGTGTAAGTACTCATTCACTGCAGATGTGTTGCTCAATGCAAAGACACTGAGAAGACAATTATTTTCTATGTACGCTGCTGCACACTGTATAAGAATACTTCATTTCTAATGCAGTCTCTGTACGTGGATTTCCACCCACATCCCAGCTATTTTTATAGAAATATCTTCCCAAACACACTCCTTTCCTACAGAGCCTTCCAATAACCAGCAGTGTAAGCCTTCTGACCCATTATTGAAGATGGTGCTAAGAGATTTAGGGCCCATTCACACCAGAAACTGAGGATTTGACCACGTTTACATGCATTTGAAGCGTGCTTGATGTGCACTTGAATGCATTGTGCGTGGCATTTGCAGTGCGTTTGTCTATACGTTTTTGGGCTTGGCTTTCTTGGCATAAAAGGGCACAGTGCAGTGCGTTTGAAGCGCGTTCCCTGCATTTGCGGTGTGGAAAAATGCAGCATGCTCTATGCGCTTTTTTATCCGCTAAAGTGGCATAGATACCCGCGGGTGGCACGGGCATCTATGCCTGTATTAGACAGGTATTTGCACCCCCTTCCCCCTGAAAGGTGCCAAATGTGACACGGGGGGGGGGGGGGATTCCGAAAAGCGGAAGTTCCATTTTTGGGTGGAACTCCGCTTTAAGAAGGCAAATCCCATTCGGATCAAAGGCGCCAGTTCACATCTGAGCATTCTGCCGCTTGAAGCAAAAAGTACACAAGCTTCTTTTTGGCAGATTACAGGTGGTTTTGGCCCCATAGACTTCAATAGAAACGCCTGACTTGGAGAGTTTTACAGCTCGTTTTCTGCACAAACAGCAACTCTCCACCCCTAATTTCCTGTCCCTGTCCTCCCCCTAGTGCTTTCTATTGGCCAAGCAAAAATGCTTGGGGCTGGGTTCACACTTATGCCAACTGGATGTAGGTTTCTCCACATCCAATTTGCATGACAGGAGAGCATGGCCGGCTCTCTATGGAGCCAGATCACACATCTCCGGGCAGCCGCGGAACGCACAGCCAAAGGCTTCTGTGCGTCTTCGACTCTGTTTCAGGCCCGATTTGTCCCTAAAAATGGGGAATGCGGGGTGGGGGACGCACTGGACCCCCTGCTGTGAGCCACTCTGCACATAGTGTGAACTCAGCCTGAAGCTGTAAAATGCTTGCAATTACGCTTCTAATGCCGCATACACATGATCGGAATTCCGGCCAGAAAAAGACAGAGGAGAGCTTTTCTTCAGAAAACGCGACCGTGTGTATGCTCCATCGGAATTTAGCTGTTCGAATTCCCGCCAGCCAAAAATTGATAGCATGTTCTCAATTTTCCCGACGGAAAAAAACTTTATATCGGTAATTCCGATCGTGTGTATGCAATTCCGACACTCCAAAAATCATGCATGCTCAGATTCAACTACGAGACAGAAGCTATTGGCTACTGGCTATTGAACTTCCTTTTTATAGTCGCGTCGTACGTCACTGCGTTATAAACGATCGGAATTTGGTGTGACCGTGTTTAGGCAAGACAGCTTCAGCCGAATTCCGTCGGGAGAACCATCAGAGCTTTTTCCCGACGAGAATTCCGATCATGTGTACGTGGCATAAGGCTCCATTCACACCTAAACCAGTCGCGGATCGCACAAACACGCTGTCCATCCCTGTTCTCAGTTTCAGGGGCGAATCGGGGCAGGATCTATGCCTGAATTCGGCCCTGAAACGGAGGCAAAGACGCACAGTGTGCAGTGTGCTCGGCAGCCAACCCGGGGACATGTGAACCGGCTCTATAGAGAGACGGTCATATTCTCCTGCAATGGGAATTGGATGTGGAGAAATCCGCATAGGTGTGAACCCAGCCTTAAAAACTCTTTAAAAAAAAATAAAAATACTTGTTAAAAGCTGCAAAAACACCCTAAAAAAAGCCAGTAAATCCCTACGCTCAGGTGTGATTGGAGCCTTGGATTTACCTTCAATTATGTACAAGGGCCTGCCTGATTGCATACACAATTGACTTTGTTTACGTTTGACCTCATTATATGGCTTTGGTAAATCTAAGGGAAAAAATTGTATAATGTATGGCCGGCCTTAGTGAGGTCCAGTGTGATTCAGCCCATTCAAAATGAATGGACTAAAAACACAGAAATGCACACACAGCGCCTTCCTATGCAATTCCTGGTGTGAACCCGCTCTAAAAAGAAGCGCATGTACTTTTTTTTTTGCTTCATGCAACTCCGGTGTAATTGAGCATCAAAGAATATAATGGAAATACAAGTGTCCAGCACAAGACTGGGTTCACACTATTGTGAATAGGATGTGGCTTCCCTGTATCCAATTCGCCTAGCAGGAGATTGTGACTCTCTATGGAGCCGGTTCACACATCTCCGCAGCGGCTCCGGTGCAAATCGCACAGGCGTTGTGTGGGTCTTTCGGCTCCGTTTCAGGGAAAAAAAAATTCAGCCCTGAAAACAGTGAACAGGGATGCACCGGAGCGTGCTGCAGCGTGAACCCAGCCTTAAACTCCTACTAGCGAAGCTTCAGGTGTGATTGGGATCTTCGTCCCCGTTTGCACCTGTGCGATTTGTTGCACATCAAGAAGAATCCTATTATGTATGGGACCTATTCATACATTATACAATTTTCCTCCTAAAACCATATAATATGAGATCAAACCTAAACACTTTCAATGTGTATGTAATCAGGCAGGCCCCTGTACTACATACCCTGTTCCCTGAAAAGAAGACCTAGCGTGATTGTCGGTGATGGCTGCGATATAAAAGCCCTACCCCCAAAATTAGCCCTAGTTAAAGTCCTTGTAGGTCTTATTTTCCTGGTAGGGCTTATTTTTGGGGGAAACAGGATAGGGCTTATTTGGGGAGTAGGGCTTATATTGCAGCCATCACCGACAATCACGCCAGGTCTTATTTTCATGGAAACAGGGTAGTTAAATGGTAAATCTAGAGAAAATTGAATAGGAAAATTGTAAATTGTGTATTAGCCAGCCTAAGCAACGTTACATAGTGTAATTCATTTCAGTCCCACAGACTTCAATAGCTGTACATGACACACACACACACAAAAAAAAAAAAGACAATTCAGATGCAGTTAGGGATGGAGTATAAAGACTGTGAGCAATGACCAGCTACACCATCAGGAACAGCGTTGTGATACGAAACAGCGTTGTGATACGAAACAGCGTTGTGATAACCAAAGCTTCCTATCCCAGTGTTACGTAGATGCACAGTAATAATAGACTGTGCTGCCCCCCTGCATACACATGGCTGTACACATTCCTAGTACATACAGAAAGGTGTAGGTTACCTTCAGAGAGCACATCATCTGCCTCCTCCACCTCACTCAGGTGTGCACTGCTTGTGTCCTCCCCTGCAGACATCTTGACAATCAGAAGTAATGGCCCCCCTTCCCAGGCAGGATTTGTCTGATCACAGAAGGAGGAACTGAGTCTGCAGCTTCCTGACTACAGCAACATCCTCTCTACAAAGATGATGACATGCCTCAGCTCTGTGTGCATCAGAGGTAGGTACATGTGTTCAGGGAGAACCCCTCTGGGCAGGACTGAGAAGGTGTGTTCTCTGCACACAGGAAGTTCAGATGGATACCAGGACTGGGGGGATGTCATGTGCTATGCTGAGTTACACATATTCCCTCTATAGATACATTGTATGGGTACACCCAGTTATATTGGGAATGATTACATATCAGGATGAATGAATGTGCTTTTTTTTCCTGCCTGGTACACACAATGAGATTATCGGACGAACGATTGTCCTTTTTTTTTTTTTTTTTTTTTTTTTTTTTTAACCACTTTAAGACCAGGCCTTTTTTTCAGACTCAGTATTTACAAGTTAAAAACAGAAAATTGCTTAGAATCCCCAAACATTATACTTTTTTTTTTTCCTAACACCCTAGAGAATAAAATTGCAATACTTTTTGTCACACCGTATTTGCGCAGCGGACTTACAATCGCACTTTTTTTGGAAAAAAATCACTTTTTTTTTTAATAAAAAAATAAGACAACAGTAAAGTTAAAGCTTTTTTTTTTTTATATTGTGAAAGATAATGTTACGTCGAGTAAACTGATACCCAACATGTCACGTTTCAAAATTGCGCTTGCTCCTGTAATGGCGTGAAACTTTTACTCTTAAAAATCTCCATAGGCAATGTTTAAAAAATCTACAGTTTTCATGTTTTCAGTTACAGAGGAGGTCTAGGGCTAGAATTATTGCTTTCGCTCTAATGATCGCGGCGATACCTCACATGTATGGATATGGAAAGGAAAGTAGAAATGGCGCTGTCCCCTATTATCTTAAAGTGGAAGATGTGCTGTTCAAAAGCAATTTTTTGAGGTGAATCCGGAAATGAATATATGTAAAATAATAAAGAATATAAAAATATATTTTTTTTTAAATGAAAACTTGTGTTAGACCCTCTGCCGGGTGTTGGTGAACAGTGATTATTGTGTATTAGACCCTCTGGTGAATTCAGCCAACAAATTATCTGAATAATTTAAACATTCTTATTTTACCATAAGCCGTGAACTGATTAAGATCCTGCAAATAGGAACTTTTTTCTTCAGAAACAATACAAAAATAAAACTAGAAATTGAAACCAAATAGCATGTGAGATTAAAATATTGCTTCCCTTTAGTAATTATAAGGTGAGAAATGTGTCACCAGCTTCTCACAATAAACTGTGATAGAGCAAATAAAGGTGTTTTTATTTGAGGGGATGTTTGTGTGCTTGACCCTCTGTTGGGTCTTGAAAGGCCCTATGTGGTGTATACCTAAAATTTATTAATTAAAGTGACTTAATGGTGTGTTTTTTACTTGGAGAGTGAGAATCGAAATAAAGTAAAAACTGTGTTGAGTGTTAGAACCCCTGGAAAAAAAAAAATATATATTTTTTTTCTGCATCAAAAACACATGGAAAGTAGGTTATATGGGTTCCAATGACAAAGTTCACACCAGTGCAATGTGAACCAGTGCGTTTCAGTTCCAGAAAAAAAATTACATGTGGCTTTTTTCCTGCACAGAACTGTACTGGAACGCAGTAAAAAAACATACAAAACACACTGGAACTCATCAAAAATGCACCAGATCCCAATACAAAGAAGAAAAAAATCATCCGGATATGCATCTAAAAAGCACCAGAATGCTTAAAAAAAAAAGTGTTAAAAACACGCATGCAGAAATGCAATCGGAAAGAATCTGGCATGCGTTTTTGTGGTGTAAACCAGCCCTTAGTGTCGGTTCACACTGGGACGACTTGTCAGGCGACTTAGCCATCTGACAAGTCGCGTCCCGTTCTGTACAATGGCACCATTCTAATCGGAGCGACACAAGTCGATCCGACTTAGAAAAAGGTTCCTGTACGACTTTGGGGGCGACTTGCATTGATTTCTATAGAGAAGTCGCCGCAGCGGTCTGGGTCGCTCTGCAAGTCGTGCTGCCTCAATCTGAACCGACACTTACTCTATCCAAAATGAAGAGAAAAAAAAATTGTCTTTAATTCTACTTTAGGCTGGAGTCACACTGATGTGCTGCAATGTGGCTGCGGTATGGGTGTAACCGCAGTTTTCATGCATTTTACCTGCAGTTTTATTGACGTCTATTAGGTTGCAGGTTTTCGAAGAATTTTCTGAAATCACACCAAAGATGCAACATGCAGGGCAATTTCAAAAAACTTTCATCCTAATAGAAGTCTTTGAGGCCACAGATAAAACTGCAAGTAAAATGCACAAAATCTGTGGATACATTCTGCACTGTGGCTAAATCGCAGCACACCAGTGTGAACCTAGCCTCAAAGTTTTGGATGCCCAGTTCTTAATCTCAGACCGTTGGGGGACCCCAGAAGACGAGGATCGGGACCACACTGTGCAAAACTAACTGCACAGTGGAGGTAAGTATGATATGTTTGTTATTTAAAAAAAAAAAAACAGGGTTTACAACCCCTTTAAAATTGCCACCTAATCCTTTTAACCCCAAACACACTGATTTAATGCAGATAAGGCCTTAGGCCTAATTCACACTTATGCAGCTTGTAGTTTGCATATTCCAGGTGCATTTTGCATTTTTCAATACACGTTTTTGATCCATTGAAGTCTATGGAACATAAAACGCACAGATGTGAACTACATCCATAGGAAACCATGTTAAATGGAAAGTGGTGTGTTTATGCAAAACAAAAAATGCACAAAAAAAATGCATAAATGTGAACCAGGCCTTAAAGCGGAGTTCCACCCAAAAATGGAATTTCCACTTTAAGTGATGGTGACCCCCTGACTGGCCATATTTGGCATGTAATTTTTTTTAGGGGAGGAGCGGGTAACCTGGTTTTTACAGGCACCCAGCTCCCACGTCCTCCCTGGCGCTGCGGTGCCAGAAGGAAGATGACCTCTCCCCCCTCCCTCCCTGCAATCTTCTGGGACACGTCACAGATCCAAGAAGATTGCATGGCCAATCACAGCGCGCACCGCGGCTCGCGCCCAGCTGTGAAGCCACAGCCGGGTGCCCACAGTTAGAATGTCGGTGCCGGGGAGAGGATCGGGGCTTTCTGCGCCCACATCGCTGGACCGTGGGACAGGTGAGTGTCTGATTATTAAATGACTTTAAGTTAGTTTATTTATTACCTTAATTAGCCACAAAGCCCCTGTAATTAATATGTGTTGGGGGTTTAAAGGGTAAGGTGGAAACCCTAATGTGGCTACATCTCTACTTTGTCCTGTAGTGATGTAGGTGCCAGTGAATGGAACCACAGAGTAAAGCTAGGAACCAGGCAGCCAACATTCAGTGTCATATGTGAAGGTTCTGCAGCTTAGACTAGGGTGACCAGACATCCCCGGTTTCCGGGGACAGTCCCCGGATTGAGGACACTGTCCCCGTACCAAGTCTGTCCCTGGTTTTGTCCCCAGATTGAATTTGAACAGGGACTGGGGCAATTTCAAAGACATTCAGTGCAGAATAAAACAAAAAAAAAATCAGAATTACACAACTCCGTTCTGCCACTCCTACTAGCTAAGGGGGGTGTATTTTTTTTCCATTATCTGTGCCCCTTTCTGATGATCATGTGCTGGTTGGAGCAGAGGGAATATTTCTTCAGTTTCAGGCGCATGCCCATTCAGCTCTGCTTGCATGTTCTTCTGCCTTGGCTCAAGTCCCGGCCAGCCACCTGGCACTGCCTGCTTATCTCCTTGCCTTCCCTGGCGGAGTGATCTTCCTATGCTCCCCACCCAGTAGTAGCTGTTGCCTGGAGAGTAAGACTTGACACGCTGTGAGGTGGGCGGCGTCGGCGACGATGGGCAGAGAGTCGCTGATTGGCACCATTACCAGTAAAAAAAAAGTCCCCGGATTTAATTTTAAAAATCTGGTCACCTTAGCTTAGGCACCATGCACATTGGAATTTTAGTCCTAGTGTATGAGGCTCCAGTGTTTAGCTGTGGGTGGAGGGCACAGGGGCACCACCCAGCCATGCTTCCAGCAGCCTGTCAAACTCTTTCATAGGCTGGCAGCTGCTGTGGTGGGGCAGAGCTGGATGGTACACATAACAGTGCTAATGTTTAGGGCAGTATACGCCTAGAGATGAATGCCCACAATGCAAGATGTCTGCTCTCCAAGCAGTCATCCCTGGGCCTATACTGCCCCAAACATTAGTATTACTAGATGCACCATCCAGTCATAGCAACTGTTAGCCCCTTATAGGGTTTCACAGGCCTCTGGTAGGAGGACTGGTTGGTGCACTTCTGCCCAAAATCCTGGAGAATCATGCATCAGGGCTAAATGCCCATTGTGCCTGGGGCCTTTTTGTGCCTTATATACAACACTGATCTTGTCTATTTACTGTCTTTATGTGTTCCATAAAAATATTTTTTGACCGTTTGCCAAAGCGACCAGCAAACTACTTATAGAGTCTCATCGGGATTGTTGGAACACCCCGGAGTTCATATCTGAAATGTATCATCAATGGCCACAATAGAATCAATTTTCATTTGAAAATAGAATACCTCTTGAAAGTATTTCAATAAAACATAGAAATTCTCTACGCCCTCCCCAAAGAGTAGAAGAAGACATTTAAACTGGGCCTTCATATTTGTTGCTAAACTAGCCTGCATCTATTCTCTTTATCTAACAATCTCTGTGGAGATGCGGCTTTCACATGGCATTTTCACTGAGTTTAAATATGACGTGATTATGGCATACTTTTCACCAACTGCCAGCAAATTGTAGAAGAGAGCTTTGAACTCTGATTGCTTGTGAACATGTCTCTGTTCCGTCTTTGTTTATATTTACATACTTCACCAGTAAGATAACGGTATCTGAGCATCGGGGCTGCTTAAAGAAAATATGCAGCCTTTGAGGATAAGATGTGGGATTGCATTGATCTGACAATCATTCGTGTAGAAACATGTTCTGAAATCATCTGCACTCAAACACTAAACGTTTGTCTGCTAATTTTAAGGGCAGTCTCTACACTGACCACAGGGCCGATTTCATGTCAGATAACCAACAAACCTCACAAGTGCTTACTGGTTATGTAGCGCCCATAACCAATTAGCGGGATGCTTCTATCAATAAAGTGTCTGTTAACCCCCCAAAAAATAGAGATCCTGGTCCCTTCAAGCACATTAACCACTTAAGCCCCGGACCAATTTGAAGCCAAAGGACCAAGCCCCTTTTTGCAATTCGGCACTGCGTCGCTTTAACTGACAATTGCGCGGTCATGCGACGTGGCTCCCAAACAAAATTGGCGTCCTTTTTTTCCCACAAATGGAGCTTTCTTTTGGTGGTATTTGATCACCTCTGCGGTTTTTATTTTTTACGCTGTAAACAAACATAGAGCGACAATTTTGAAAAAAATGCAATATTTTTTACTTTTTGCTATAATAAATATCCCCAAAAAATATATAAAAAAAAATTTTTTTCCCTCAGTTTAGGCTGATACGTATTCTTCTACATATTTTTGGTAAAAAAAAAACGCAATTAGCGATTATTGATTGATTTGCGCAAAAGTTATAGCGTTTACAAAATAGGGGATGGTTTTATAGCATTTTTATTAATATTTTTTATTTTTACTAGTAATGGCGGCGATCAGTGATTTTTATTGTGACTACAACATTATGGTGGACATTTTTGGGACCATTGTCATTTATACAGCAATCAGTGCTATTTAAATGCACTGATTCCTGTGTAAATGACACTGGCAGTAAAGGAGTTAACCACTAGGGGGCGAGGGTGGGTTATGTATGACGTTATGTGTTTTTTATTTTATTTTAGGGGGCGTGGCCTGGCATGTGACGTCACTGATCATCTTTCCCTATAACAGGGAACAGATGATCGGTAACAGGCACAGTAGGAAGCACTGGGAGAGGTTTGTTTACACAGACCTCTCCTCGTTCTTCAGCTCTGTGACCCGATCGCGGGACTCCAGCGGTGATCAGGTCCGCTGGTCCCACGGCCACGGTCACAGAGCTCAGGACCGGATCGGGAGCGTGCCAGCGGCGGGTTGCGCTCCCAACTCACGGCTGGGCTTTTAAAGAGCAACGTATCGGTATGTGCTTGTGCCCAGCCGTGCCATTCTGCTGACGTATAGGTGCAGGAGGTGGTCCTTAAGTGGTTAAACAGCACAGAACTTGTGCTGTGTAATCTGCCCCTCTCTAAACTGTAAAAAACCTGTCTGATCGTGCCACTTCCTGTGTCCCCCTCTGTGAGCTGACCACGTTAATCAGAGTACGTCCCTCCATCACCCGCAGCCCTGCTCTGGTCTCATCTCTCCCCTCACCCCCTCCATCCCTGCCTGTCAGCTCTGTGTTCTGTGTGTCTGTCTCCAACCTCCCCACTGCTATTAGTACAAATAAAAAATTATAAATGGTCACTGCCAGACACTCTATTATAGTCAGGCATACCACACTGTATTAGTATTTTATAAAAAAGAGGCATGTAAATATATTTTTAGAGCAATCTTCAAGCCGTCACTTGACACTCAGATGGTTTCCAGGGCTACTGCAGGAGGGGCTGAGCGGCCATGGGACCTCCCAGGCTGACGTCAGAGGGAGATCTCGGCCCCTCCTGCAAAAGCCATGTATCGGAGATGTAAAGTAGCCACAAGTCACATGACTGGCCTGAAGATCGCTCTAACGCAATAAAAAGGTATTTACATGCCTCATTTTTATAAGACATGTACAGTGTGCTATGCCTAGCTCTAATACAGGGATTGGCCGCGTTTTTTATATATGGGTTAACAAACACTTTAATGAAATGAAGATTCAAATTTGGAGCTGTGGGCTCTGTTGTCCATCCTCCTGGGTTCAATCAAATCCCAGAAAACGAAACTCCTCAGATTTTTTTTTTCTATCAGCAGCCCTTCAGCTGTTTGCAAAATACTGGAAATCAGAGGTAACCCCCCCCCCCCCCCCATAGGTGGATTGATATCCTCAATGACGTCATGATAACAGAGGAGATGCAGGCTTTAGAGAGAGAGAGAAAAACACCTCAAACTATGGTATGTCTGGGACCACCACTTAGCCTAGGGTTGCCACCTTTCCTTCAAGCCAAACCCGAACACTTTAGCGGCGCACGGCATGGCACCCCAACTGTGGCACGATTTTTGCTGCGATTGTCCCCGGACAAATTGCAGCAAAATGACAAACAATCACGGGATGCCTGTCACCCAAAAGAAATTTTGCTTCGCAATTGGGGTGCCATTATCCCCATCCCCTCCTATTACAAATCTTCTATCCCTACCAGCACAAATCCTCCTCCCTCCAATACCCCCATGGCAACTGACAGGGGGTACCACGGATCCCCAGCACACAGGGGGGCTCGGAGCAGGGGGTGGGCAATTGCAGAGGAGGGGGGTAATTACAGAGGAGGGTGGTCAATTACAGAGGAGGGGGGCAATTACAGAGGAGTCAAAACATAAGGGAGAGTGAGAGGTGACAGGCAGCTGCTGGTGCGGGAGTTTTTAATGAAATAAATGTTTAGAAACAATCCACTCACTCTCCATGTCAGAGCTGTTGGAATTCCGCTGCCCCATTCTCCCCTCCGATCCACGCTGCTGTTTTACTGAATTGCTGGAGGAAACAGAGAGCCGCGGGAAGCTCATGTGAACTGTCAGCCTCTGATGATGGAGGCGTGGTTAAGCCTCCGGAATGCTCTGATTGGTTACAGAATTTTGATTGATTTGCATTTTAATGAGTGAAATAAGTATTTGACCCCATCGCAAAACATGACTTAATACTTGGTGGCAAAACCCTTACTGGCAATCACAGAGATCAGACGTTTCATGTAGTTGGCCACCAGGTTTGCATGCATCTCAGAAAGGATTTTGTCCCACTTCTCTTTGCAGATACTCTCCAAGTCTTTAAGATTTTGAGGCTAACGTTTGATAACTCGAACCTTACGTTCCCTTCACATATTTTCTATGGGATTAAGGTCTGGAGACTGGCTAGGCCACTCCAGGACCTTAATGTGTTTCTTTTTGAGCCACTCCTTTGTCGCCTGGGCTGTTTGTGTTTTGGGTCATTGTCATGCTAGAAAACCCATTCAATGCCCTGACTGAAGGAAGGAGGTTCTCACCCAAGATTTGACGGTACATGGCCCCATCCATCGTTTTTTCGATGCAGTGAAGTTGTCCTGTCCCCTTAGCAGAAAAACACCCCCAAAGCATAATGTTTGCACCTTCATGATTGGCAGTGGGGATGGTGTTCTTGGGGTCATAGGCAGCATTCCTCCCTTATTAAAACACAGAGAGTTGTGTTGATGCCAAAGAGCTCGATTTTGGTCTCATCTGACCACAACCCTTTCACCCAGTTCTCCTCTGAATCATTGAGATGTTTATTAGGAAACTTCAGACGGGCCTGTAGATCTGCTTTCCTGAGCAGGGAGACCTTGAGGGCGCTGCAGGATTTCAGTCCTTCACGGCGTAGTGTGTTACCAATTGTTTTCTTGGTGACTATGGTCCCAACTGCCTTAAGATCATTGACAAGATTCTCCCCTGTAGTTCTAAGTTGATTCCTCACCTTTCTCATGATAATTGAAACTCCACAAGGTGAGATCTTGAGCCCCAGACCAAGGGAGATTGACAGTTATTTTGTGTTTCTTCTATTTGCAAATAATCGTACCAACTGTTGTCACCCTCTCACCAAACTGCTTGGCGATGGTCTTGTAGCCCATTCCAGCCTTGTGTAGGTCCACAATCTTGCCCCAGACATCCTTGGACAGCTCTTTGGTCTTGGTCATGGTGGAGAGATTGGAATCTGATTGCTTCTGTGGACAGGGGTCTTTTATACAGGTAATAAGCTGAGATTTGGAGTACTCCCTTTAACCACTTCCCACCCGGCCAATGCATATATACGGCCGGGTGGGAGCCGTCTACTCCTGATAGGCCGTTCAGGAACGTCCTTCAGGAGTAGCGGGATCGCGCGCGCGCGCGCTCGCGCAGCGGCGCGATCCCGATGTGCTCGTGTCACCCGGACACGGCACATCTCAGATCGGCAGGAGGGCTCTGTGATTGGCCCTCCTGATCACATGACGCCCGTGTCCAATCACGGCCGTCATGTGATGTAAACAAACAGCCGGTTGCTAGGCAATCGGCTCTCCTCTCCTCACACGGAAGTCACCGCTGAGGAGAGGAGAGCAGAACGCTGCAGCCGGCTGATGATCAGTGAGTATGGGCTGCTTTTTACAGCTTTTTACTCACTGATCATCAGTGTAGTGTAAACACACAACACACCACACAGTACAAACACAGTCCCCACATATGTCCCCAAAACACACATGTCCCCAAAACATACATGTCCCCAAATAATAAAAACACATGTCCCTAATAATAAAAACATGTCCCCCACATATGTCCCACTAAAATCACATGTCCCAATGATTATCTGCACACACATGTACGTGATCACCTGCACACATATGTACATGATCATTTGCGTACATATGTCCGTGATCACACAAACCAATTATTATACACTTAACGGAATTTTTTTTACCAAAAACATGTAGCAGAATACATTTTGGCTTAAATTTATGACAAAATTTGATTTTATTGGATTTCTTTTCAAATAGAAAAAAGAAAATATTGTTTTTTTTCCAAATTTCCGCTATTTTTGCGCTTATATCGCAAAAAAAAAAAAACGGAGTCGTGAATAAATAACACCAAAATAAAGCTCTATTTGTGCGAACAAAATGATAACAATTTCATTTGGGTACAGTGTAGCATGACCGCGCAATTGTCACTGAAAGCGCTAGAGCGCTGAAAGCTGAAAATTGGGCTGGGAAGGAAGGGGGTGAAAGTGCCCTGTATTGTAGTGGTTAAGAGAGTGCCCCTAATCTCATCTCATTACCTGTATAGAAGATACCTGGGAGCCAGAAATCTTGCTGATTGATAGGGGGTCAAATACTTTTTTCACTCATTAAATGCAAATCAATTTATAACTTTTTTGAAATCCGTTTTTTCTGGATATTTTTGTTGTTATTCTGTCTCTCACTGTTAAAATAAACCTAACATTAAAATAATAGACTGATTAGTTCTTTGTCAGTGGGCAAACATACAAAATCAGCAGGGGATCAAATACTTTTTTCCCTCAGACCCCTTTCATGCTGGAGGCGTTTTTCAGGCGCTAAAGGGCTAAAAATAGCGCCTTTAAAGCACCTGAAAAATGCCTTCCCTGCAGCCCCAGTGTGAAACCCCGAGTGCTTTCACACTGGGGCGCTGCGCAAGCAGCGTATTTGGGGTGGTGGAGGAGTGGTGTATACACCGCTCTTCCACTGCCCCTGCCAATTGAAATGAATGGGCACCGCTGCCGAAGCGCCTGCAAAGTGATTCGGCAACGGTGCTACACAGGCGCATTTAACCCTTTCTTTGGCCACTAGCGGGGGCTAAAAGCGCCCCACTAGCAGCGAACTAGCACTGCTAAAACAACAGTGAAGCGCTGCTAAAACTAGCGTCGCTTTACCGCTAACGCTGCCCCCTGCTCAGTGTGAAAGGGCTCTCACTGTATGTATACAAAAATATTTTTTTGATTGAAAGGTCACAGTGATTGGCACTGCAAAATACTCTATACACATGACTGTTATGATTGTCGTTTTTGCATTTGCCTGGAGTTTAGCTTTAATCACATGCTATTATTTTATGTGTATGATAGAAATGTGTAGTAGTATTAAGATACATAAGTTCCAGTGCTTCTCTCCATTTTGGTTTCAGCCTCACTCCATTTCCTGCACGTAAGTAAAGGAAATGATGAACTCTGCTCCAGCCCAGCCTGGGGACTCGGCTCCAAAGGATGGAACCTTGCCAACCCTCTAAGTAGTGTTGTCACACCTCTCAGAGGGACATTGTTGGTATAAACATTTACAGCTTTAAAGAGAGCAATAAGGACAACATGCAAGCAGCTAATAAAAAACACATTGACTACAAATAGCAAAATCATAAAAGTCAAATGCAATCAAAATTTATTAAAATACAGGCTGAAGGGGTATCCAGACATAAAGTATATTTCTGCCCATGTTTTGCTTATATCCCTTTTCCAGTTGCCAAGGAAATATGTCACTTTTTGGAAGATACCCACGATACAAAACATACATTTTTGTTTTGGTTGTAGCGTAACTGGGCAATAGATGTATAAAGCTGTTTTGACCACTTTAGACAAACCTTTTTTTTTTTCATTTTGGATAGCGTAAGGGAGGGTTATAAACCCCCATCCATTTTATTTTTGCCATCTGTGTCCCATTAGGGAGATATACCTTCACTTCCTGTCTCATAGCCAAAGTAGCAAGTGAGAAATAACCCCTGTAATTAATGTGTTTGTTAACCCAAAAAAGCAAATAAAAAAAATGGATCCTCTTAATTTAAAGCATTTTATACAGTACACTGCTTGTGCTGTGTCATTTGGTCCCCTGTAACACCTAAAAAACCTGGCTGATCCTGCCAGTTTATGCCCTTCCCTATGTAAACTGACCACGGTGCACCAAAGCTGCTGAGCACTGACAAGGTGGTCAGTTTACATGCTTCCGTCATCCGCAGCTGTCTGCTGTCCTGTGTCCTCCTCTGTCCTCTTCTGCTCCCCCCTCTCTGCCTGTCAGATAGTACTAGGACCACCCCCCCTTTCCTGCTGGTATCATAACATATATTTGTTGCTACCATCCTCTCTGCAATATTAAACGATGTGCGGCACTGCATGTGTTTTCTAAAAAATCCACCTCTAAATACCTTATTCTGTATTGGCGATGTGCTGCACTGCGTGTGTTTTCTAAAAAATCCACCGCTAAATGCCTTATTCTATAGTGGCCGTCTCTCTCCTCTTCTCCTGTCCTCCTCCCAGCTGACATCAGCTGGTTTTTTTGGCTCCACCCACTTCCCTGTCAGCCCGAGAAAGGACAGAGATGGCTGGACACATTAGCGCCGCTTGGCCCTATCAAATAAGGTATTTAGTGGCGGATGTTTTAGAAAACACATGCAGCACATTATTTTATAGTACAGAGAGGATGGTAAAAACAGCACCAAGTAGGTTAACAACCACTTTATGGGAATTCCTTGGGAACCCACAGGTCACCAGAACTAGTGTCCCCATTGGAAAATGTCCCCTCCTTTTACTTTTTTTTTAGGGACAACTCAAAATTTGCGGTTTTCTTTTCTTTCACTTTTGAAGATAATGGTAAACGGGACAAATCTGCCTTACCGGGGAAGAAGCAGCAATAAAAAACTAATAGGTGTTCTAATCCGTCTCCACTCTGACCAAAGCTAAAAAAATAAGTTTTGCCTTTAGTTATATTTTAAGCAGTCTGTGTGCAAGATGGTCCCATTTGCCTTACTGTTGTACGCAGGGCCGCCCAACCATGGGACCCAATGGGACCATTGTCCCAGGCAGCACTTTAAGAGGGGGAGCAGCCGTGGGCCGGCAGGTGAGTGAGCGCGCGGGTGAGTGAGCGGGCGGGGGTGGCTTGGTGGGTGAGGGGGTGGACCAGTCAGAGGGTGAGCCGGCGAACAGGACAATCAGCAGGTGAGTGGATGGGCTGGCCAATTGGTGGGCGGAAGAGCAGAGAGATGACATCATCTCTCACTGCCCTCCCTGCATCACTGCAGTTCCGCTCTCACTGTGCAGGCAGCCATGGGCAGGAGAGAGATTGCATCATCTCTCTGATGCCTGACTTCACTCTGGGACACAGCAAGTGACAATCCACACCTTAGCAGGCAAGTGACAATTGTAGCAGGCAAGTGAAAATCCACAATATGTGGCACATAATCTGCAGCATGTGGCAAGTGACAATCAGCATCTGAAAGCAGGTGATGTGGCAATTAATAATCTATATCTGGAGGCAGGTGACAAGCTCAGGGAGCCCACTGATTCTGCATTATGGTGAGTTGCATTTCAATCTTCCTGACACCATAACAACCATGGTGCTGTTATGATTGAACTGATAACACCAGCCATTGCCCCAATAAATTACCTGCAAAAAACGTATTTCCTGGCACTGCCCCTCCTGAGATTAGACTCTTGATCTGTCCCTGAGTGGCCACCTCAGTATTCAGAGCACTCAGCCTCCGTGCCTAGTAAATTAGCTCCACCTCTTCCATCTTCTTTAGCGTGGCTCCGAGCCTGAGGGAAGGGAGCACATCTGAAGAGACCTGCCTGTGCCTGTGAGCTGCCTGTGCCTGTAAGCTGCCCTTGAGGTGCCTGTGAGATGCCTGTGCCTGTGAGCTGCCTCTGCCTGTGAGTTGCTCTTGAGTTGCCTGTGCCTGTTAGATGCCTGTGAGCTGCCCTTGAGCTGCCTGTGCCTGTGAGCTGCCCTTGAGCTGCCTGTATCTGCCTCTGCCTGTGAGTGTGAGTTGAGCAGCCGTCCACAGTCCACCTGCACAGCACCTATACCTGCCTGAGGTGTTGCTGCCTGTCGCTGTGTCCATTTTCTGGAGGCCCGGTCGGCATTGACCCTCACCCTGTCCATTTTGCCACCAGTGAGTTCCCCATAGCTGCATTGTCTGCAGGAGTCTGAATCAAAACTAAGTACAAACACACATTTGCCCCCTTAATGACCAGGCCATTTTTTGTGATACGGCACTGCATCGTTTTAACTGACAATTGTGTGGTCGTTCGACGTTGTACCCAAACAAAATTGGTGTACTTTTTTCCCCACAAATAGAGCTTTCTTTTGGTGGTATTTTATCACTTCTTTGGTTTTTATTTTTTGCACTATAACCAAAAAAAGCGTGACAATTTTGAAAACCAATATTAGGGATGCACCAAAATTTCAGCCGCCGAAACATATCGGGCGAATATGCCATTTTCGACAATTTGCCGAAAGAGAAAAACGGGCGATAAGGGAGCCAAAAATTGGGCGGGACCTGGGCGGGGGACGGACTCTGCCCCTGGTGCCAACCATTATGGGGGTGTCCTATAGCGCAGGAGAGCCACCATGTCCCCAGTCTCTGACCGACTCCTGTATCATGTCCCCAGTCTCTGACCGACTCCTGTACCATGTGCCCAGTCTCTGACCGTCTCCTGTACCATGTCCCCAGTCTCTGACTGACTCCTGTACCATGTCCCCAGTCTCTGATCATCTCCTGTACCATGTCCTCTGTCTCTGACCACCTCCTGTACCATGTCCCCAGTCTCTGACCATCTCCTATATAAAAATATTTTTTTTTAAATATGTTTTGGTATCAGAGCTGTTTCAGTGCCATTCGGTGCACCCCATATTTTTTACTTTTTGCTATAATAAATATCCCCAAAAAAAAAACATTTCTTCATCAGTTTAGGCCAATGTGTATTCTTCTACATATTTTTGGTAAAAAAAAAGAAAACACAATAAGCGTATATTGATTGGTTTGCACAAAAGTTATAGCGTCTACAAAATAGGGGATAGATTTATGGCATTTTTATTATTATTATTTTTTTTTACTAGTAACATGATCTGTGATTTTTTTTTTGCGGGACTGCGACATTGCGGTGGACAGATTGGACATTTTTGACACGTTTTTGGCACCATTGACATCTATACAGCGATCTGTGCTATAAAAATTCACTGATTACTGTATAAATGTCACTGGCAGGGAAGGGGTTAACACTAGGAGGCGATCAATGGGGTTAAATGTGTTTTCTGGGAGCTGTTTGTAACTGTGGGGGATGGGACTGACTATCACCTGTCAGAATGGGGATCTGTCTGTTTACATTGACAGATCCCCGTTCTGGCTCTCTGTGGAGCGATTGTGGGTGGCCAGCGGACATCATGGCTGCCGGCCATGGCCTGGGGCCTTTTATACTCCTATATACATGTATAAAGCCCTGACAGGTCCTTTTATACCCCTACATACATGAATAGAGCCATGACAGGTCCTCTTTATACTTCTATATACATGTATAGAGCCATGACAGGTCCTCTTTATACTCCTATATACATTTATAGAGCCATGACAGGTCCTCTTTATACTTCTATATACATGTATAGAGCCATGACAGGTCCTCTTTATACTCCTATATACATTTATAGAGCCATGACAGGTCCTCTTTATACTTCTATATACATGTATAGAGCCATGACAGGTCCTCTTTATACTCCTATATACATTTATAGAGCCATGACAGGTCCTCTTTATACTCCTATATACATGTAAAGAGTCATGACAGGTTCTCTTTATACTTCTGTACATGTATAGAGTCATGACAGGTCCTCTTTATACTCCTATATACATTTATAGAGCCATGACAGGTCCTCTTTATACTTCTATATCCATGTATAGAGCCATGACAGGTCCTCTTTATACTCCTATATACATTTATAGAGCCATGACAGGTCCTCTTTATACTTCTATATCCATGTATAGAGCCATGACAGGTCCTCTTTATACTCCTATATACATTTATAGAGCCATGACAGGTCCTCTTTATACTCCTATATACATGTAAAGAGTCATGACAGGTTCTCTTTATACTTCTGTACATGTATAGAGTCATGACAGGTCCTCTTTATACTCCTATATACATGTATAGAGCCATGACAGGTCCCCTTTAGTTATCATAATATAAAATAATGAATGTAGGGACCTTTTGGTGAGTGTAATTTTTTTTGGGGGGGGGGGGGGGGCAGCATTTCATTCTTGGTCCCAGACAGGCCATCATACACACTCAGCACCAGGATACATTACTTTTCAAGTTGTATGTGCTGAGCAGTATTGAAGTGCTGTCCTAGTGTGTATGATAACTTGAGTCTAACATAGAGGTGTATGAGGACTGTTCTACACTCAGAGCAATGATCAGAGATGATGCATGTAACAGATATAACGGAATGCCACTTCAGGCCACTTCAGATGCAGCTATTTAACTATGTGCATAAGCCCATGTTGTTAGTTCCACTGACATCTGCTTTCAAGAAATGGTATGTTCATACCTTTTTTGTATGTGGCATGGAAATGCTCCATAGTTGGTGTTCATTAAAGAGGAAGTAAGTCCATCAGGATTTTACTTCCTCTTTATTCCCCTGCAAAGTAAAAGCATAATGGGCTAGTATGTATTGTATACTAGCCCATTATGTGGCACTTACCTGCAAAAGAAGCCCGCGATGTCCCAGCTGGTCGAAGCATCTATCTTCGCCCCTCTTCCTTCCGGGGCTGTGTACTCCAGCTATGTGACTGCCCGGGGCCGTGTGTCGCCAGTCACGGCACGCGCTGGGGAAGAAACAGCCCGGAAGCATGCACCGATGACATCATCGGTGCACTACAAGGTAAATATCTCCTAAATGGCACACGTTTAGGAGACATTTTCAGTACATATAGGTAAGCCTTGTTATAGACTTACCTATATGTAAACATGTCTCGGGGGGGGGGGGGGGTTTATAACCACTTTAAGAGCAATAAAATGCCCCATTGTCAACAGGAGGAAACAATGCACCATAGTTGGTCATTAAGAAGAAGAAATACACAGGGCCAGTGCTACCACTAGGCAAACTAGGCAGCTGCCTAGGGAGCCCTGCTGCCGATGAGCACTTGGCCACTGGTGTTCCTACTCTCTTCTCTCTGCAGCAAGCAACTAAGTCTCAGCATCAGCAGGCAGCCACCGCTTCGTTCGGACGTAGTCTCAGAGGCGCACTGTCGGCGGAGAACTGTGTCTGTGTCCCGACTCCCGAATAAATGAGGCAAGCAAGCATTCATTCATGAGCACTGGTGTGGCTAGATTTGATGGGCACTGGTGAGGCTGCATTTGATGGGTGCTGGTTAGGGATGAGCTTCGTGTTCGAGTCGAACGCATGTTCGACTCGAACATCGGTCGTTCGTGCGTTCGCCGAATTCCGAACGTTTGGGCCGTTCGCGGCAAAATTCGTGTGGCCCACAATGCATTGCGATGGCGCAATGCATTGCTGTCTCACGATTGGCCAAGCATGCACTGTGACCCCGCATGCTTGGCCAATCGCAGCGCCAGTAGCGAGGAGAGCAATGGTTGGCCACAGGCATCCTGCCTGTGGCCAATCATAGCTCAGGCTGTGTAGTGCACGCCCCACACTATATAAAGCTGCCTTTCAGGCGGCCTCGTGTAGTGTTTGTTAGCATCTGAAGCAGTGGGTGTTCTGTGTACCTTCAACACAGTTACACACCAATTGTTTTTGGCTGATTTACTATTTTGCTCTTGTGTAGTGGTTACTGTCTGTGCCCTGACCGCAGTATACACCACTATATTCACCTCACCTATATAGCTAGTGATCTAGCTTTAATAATAGAGCTTGCAGTCAGTAGTGTTAGTGCGTGCTGTCTGCGTGCTCTGTACCCAGTACATACCACTATATACACCTACATAGCTGTTCTCTATTTGAGCCCGATTGTCATTTGCTGGAGTTATTGGAAGTTGTGTGTGCCTCCAGAACAGCACAGTATACATCTGTATATACCCCTTTAACTCTGCTGTTTTCTGGTTATTATCTGCGTGCCCTGACCGCAGTATACACCGTGATATTCACCTCACCTATATAGCTAGTGGTCCATCTTTAACAATAGAGCTTGCAGTCAGTAGTGTCACTCAGGAGATAGTGCGTGCTGTGTGCCTGCTCTGTACCCAGTACATACCGCTATTATCCACCTACATAGCTGTTCTCTATTTGGGCCCGATTGGCATCTGCTGGAGTTATTGGAAGTTGTGTGTGCCTCCAACACAGCACAGTATACATCTGTATATACCCCTTTAACTCTGCTGTTTTCTGGTTATTATCTGCGTGCCCTGACCGCAGTATACACCGTGATATTCACCTCACCTATATAGCTAGTGGTCCATCTTTAACAATAGAGCTTGCAGTCAGTAGTGTCACTCAGGAGATAGTGCGTGCTGTGTGCCTGCTCTGTACCCAGTACATACCGCTATTATCCACCTACATAGCTGTTCTCTATTTGGGCCCGATTGGCATCTGCTGGAGTTATTGGAAGTTGTGTGTGCTTCCAGCACAGCACAGTATACATCTGTATATACCCCTTTAACTCTGCTGTTTTCTGGTTATTATCTGCGTGCCCTGACCGCAGTATACACCGTGATATTCACCTCACCTATATAGCTAGTGGTCCATCTTTAACAATAGAGCTTGCAGTCAGTAGTGTCACTCAGGAGATAGTGCGTGCTGTGTGCCTGCTCTGTACCCAGTACATACCGCTATTATCCACCTACATAGCTGTTCTCTATTTGGGCCCGATTGACATCTGCTGGAGTTATTGGAAGTTGTGTGTGCTTCCAGCACAGCACAGTATACATCTGTATATACCCCTTTAACTCTGCTGTTCTATAAAAAAAGGCATCTGCAGGAGTTAGTGGGTGTTGTGTGCCTCCAGCACAATATAAACTACCCAACTACTGTTTTACCCAACTCCCTTCAGGCCATTACCATGTCTGGAAGGCCAGCAAGGAGAGGCAGACAGGCGCGAGCCGATAAAAGAGGGCAAGCAGGCTCTGTGTCTAGAGACAACAGTGCTGGTCGTGGACGCGGTGCATTGTCATCAGCACGTGGCCATGGGACATGCTTGGCCTTCTTTTCTGCAGCTGGACATGTTGAACCGCAACATGCCAACGACTTGGTAGAGTGGATGACCAAGCCCTCTTCATCCTCCTCATCCTCTCTCACCCAGTCTCAGGGTAGTAGAAAAGCAGCTGCCAACACATCGTCGTCCCTCCTCTCAATGTCATCATCAGTGACTCCTTCCCTAGACCCACCACGTTCTCCTGAGGAGTCTCCTGAACTCTTTGAGCACAGTGTTGGGTACATGCTCCAGGAGGATGCCCAGTGTTTGGTGGGCTCTGATGATGACACTCAGCTAGAGGAAGGCAGTAGCGTGAGCACAGAGAGAGGGGATGCTCAAGAAGGACAGCAATCTGGCAGTCATGTTCCACAAGCTGCAGCATACTGCCAGGTTTGCTACAGCGATGAAGAGGGAGGGGATGATGAGGGCACTGACTCCACGTGGGTGCCTGGAAGGAGGGAGGAGGAGGAGGAGGAGGCACATGTCCAACGAGGCAGGATGCCCTCCGGGGGCCAGCTTAGGGGCAGCACACCGACTGAATCACACCGCAGAGCTCCGCCTGCGCAGAGCGCTTCCTCTGCGCAGAGCGCTTCCTCTGCGCGTTATTCTAAAAGTTCTTTGGTGTGGGCCTTTTTTGAGATGAGTGCATCAGATCGCACCGCTGCTATTTGCAACATATGTCTCAAGCGTATCTCACGTGGCCAAAACATCAGCCGCTTGGGCACCACATGCTTGACCAGACATATGTTGACCTGCCATGCAGCTCGTTGGCAAGCATACCTCAAAGACCCACACCAAAAAACAAAGCGGACCTCTCCTTGCTCCTCATCAGCTGGCATCTCCAACCCCACTAGACCTTCAGTCCTCTCTGAAACCTGCTCTGAGAGGAATGAAGGTGTAGAATTAGGTGTGTCACAGCCAAGTGCTTCCGGGAACTCTGCTAGTGGTACATCCACGTCCGATTATAGCAGACAAATGTCCCTGCCCCAGCTACTGGACCGGCGGAAGAAATTTACTCCCAGCCATCCACATGCCCAGCGGTTGAATGCTAGCTTGGCTAAATTGCTAGCACTTCAACTGCTGCCTTTTCAGTTGGTAGACTCGGCCCCCTTCCGTGAGTTTGTACAATGTGCGGTTCCTCAGTGGCAGGTCCCCAAACGCCACTTTTTCTCACGGAAGGCAATTCCGGCTCTCTACCGGCATGTGGAAGGCAATGTCCTTGCCTCGCTGGACAGGGCGGTCAGTGGTAAGGTGCATATTACCGCTGACTCATGGTCCAGCAGGCATGGACAGGGACGTTACCTGTCTTTCACGGCCCATTGGGTCACTCTTCTGGCTGCTGGGAAGGATGCAGGACAAGGTGCAGTAGTATTGGAGGTTGTTCCGCCACCACGCCTCCAAAATGCTACTATTGGTTGTGACACACCTCTCTCCTCCACCCCCTACTCTTCTTCTTCCTCCATGGCCTCTTCCAGTGCTCTGTCCTCAGAACCAGCGGTGCTCCGTAGGCGTTGCAGGGGCTACACAAGTATGCAGGCAAAACGATGCCATGCCGTGCTTGCGCTGGTTTGTTTGGGGGACAGGAGCCACACTGGGGCGGATGTTTTGTCAGCTCTGCAGGGGCAGGCCGAGAGGTGGTTGACGCCACGCCAGCTTAAGCCAGGAATGGTGGTTTGCGACAATGGCACCAACCTCCTCTCCGCCCTCCGACAGGGACAACTGACCCATGTGCCCTGTGTAGCTCACGTCCTTAACCTGGTGGTGCAGCGGTTCTTGGGCAGGTACCCCGGCTTACAGGATGTCCTGAAACAGGCCAGGAGAGTCTGTGTGCATTTCCGCCGATCATTTAATGCCTGTGCTCGGCTGGCTGAGCTCCAAAAGGAGTTGAACCTGCCCAAGAACCGCCTTATATGTGACATGCCCACCAGATGGAACTCAACATTGGCCATGCTGCAGCGGCTGCACACGCAGCAGAGGGCCATCAATGAGTACCTGTGCGACTACGGCACCAGGACAGGGTCAGGAGAGCTTGGTTTTTTCTCACCACGCCAGTGGGGCATGATCAGGGATGCATGCACTGTCCTGCCACCGTTTGAGGAGGCCACAAGGATGGTGAGCAGTGACAGTGCATGCATCAGTGACACTATACCTCTTGTCCACCTCTTGGAGCATACGCTGCGTGGAATAATGGACAGGGCACTTGAGGCAGAACAGAGGCAGGAAGAGGAGGACTTCCTTGCCTCTCAAGGCCCCCTTTATCCAGACAGTGTTCCTGCTGTGCCACCCATCACACAGGAAGAGGGTGAGGAGGAGGAAGAGGAGGAGGAGGATGATTGTGTCAGCATGGAGGTGGAGGCTGGCACTCAGCATCAGCAGCAGCAGTCTTATAGGGATGATTTACAGTCCCAAGAAACACGTGGACTTGTACGTGGCTGGGAGGAGGTAGCTGCGGATCATGTTGTCCTTAGTGACCCAGAGGACTCCGGACCGAATGCCTCAGCTAACCTACGCTGCATGGCCTCCCTGATCCTGCAAAGCCTGCGGAAGGATCCTCGTATTCTTCGGATCAAGGAGAGGGACCATTACTGGCTGGCCACTCTCCTTGATCCACGGTACAAGGGTAAGGTTGCCGACCTTATCTTGCCATCGCAGAGGGAGCAGAGGATGAGACATCTCCGGGAGGCCTTGCAGAAAGCTCTGTGCAACGCATTCCCAGAGACTGGGAGGTCACAAACTCCTGGTCCTGGACAACGTGTTGCTGAGGCATCAGTCAGAAGGAGCGGTGGAGAAGGTGGCCGTCTGACTGATGCTTTCAGACAATTTTTTAGTCCGCAGCCCCAAGGTATGATTGGTTCCAGCACCCATCGCCAGCGTCTAATTTACATGGTGCAGGAATACCTAGGGGCAAGGTCAGACTTGGACACCTTTCCCACTGAAAATCCTCTGGCTTACTGGGTCTTGAGGATGGATCACTGGCCAGAGCTTGCACAGTATGCAATTGAGCTACTGGCCTGTCCTGCATCCAGCGTTCTTTCGGAACGCACCTTCAGTGCTGCTGGTGGCTTCGTTACCGATCACAGGGTGCGCCTGTCCACCGAATCAGTTGATCGACTGACCTTCATCAAGATGAATCAGTCTTGGATCACCCACAGCTACCAAGCACCTGAAGCTGATGTAACCGAATAATTTTTTTTTAAATACCACATCCCTTCAAGACTGCCTATGCTGATGCTGAGTGACTGTCCTGTCATGTTGATTGTCTATCCTCTTCCTCCTCCGCTGATATGTTGGAAGAACATTTTTGGTTCTGGGTGATGCCAGCAGCCCAATTTTTCTGCCCCTGTTTAACAGGGGCGTTTAAGTAAAATTTTTGATGCAATGCTTTGCAGTAGGGCTAATTCCTGCAAAAAAACTAGAGTGTATGGCAGAGGTTGCAGTGTGATGGCACCAGTGCCTAAGGCCCAATTTTTCTGCCCCTGTTTAACAGGGGCGTTTAAGTACAATTTTTGATGCAATGCTTTGCAGCAGGGCTAATTCCTGCAAAAAACTAGAGTGTATGGCAGAGGTTGCAGTGTGATGGCACCAGTGCCTAAGGCCCAATTTTTCTGCCCCTGTTTAACAGGGGCGTTTAAGTACAATTTTTGATGCAATGCTTTGCAGCAGGGCTAATTCCTGCAATAAAACTAGAGTGTATGGCAGAGGTTGCAGTGTGATGGCACCAGTGCCTAAGGCCCAATTTTTCTGCCCCTGTTTAACAGGGGCGTTTAAGTACAATTTTTGATGCAATGCTTTGCAGCAGGGCTAATTCCTGCAATAAAACTAGAGTGTATGGCAGAGGTTGCAGTGTGATGGCACCAGTGCCTAAGGCCCAATTTTTCTGCCCCTGTTTAACAGGGGCGTTTAAGTACAATTTTTGATGCAATGCTTTGCAGCAGGGCTAATTCCTGCAATAAAATTAGAGTGTATGGCAGAGGTTGCAGTGTGATGGCACCAGTGCCTAAGGCCCAATTTTTCTGCCCCTGTTTAACAGGGGCGTTTAAGTACAATTTTTGATGCAATGCTTTGCAGCAGGGCTAATTCCTGCAATAAAACTAGAGTGTATGGCAGAGGTTGCAGTGTGATGGCACCAGTGCCTAAGGCCCAATTTTTCTGCCCCTGTTTAACAGGGGCGTTTAAGTACTATTTTTGATGCAATGCTTTGCAGCAGGGCTAATTCCTGCAATAAAACTAGAGTGTATGGCAGAGGTTGCAGTGTGATGGCACCAGTGCCTAAGGCCCAATTTTTCTGCCCCTGTTTAACAGGGGCGTTTAAGTACAATTTTTGATGCAATGCTTTGCAGCAGGGCTAATTCCTGCAATAAAACTAGAGTGTATGGCAGAGGTTGCAGTGTGATGGCACCAGTGCCTAAGGCCCAATTTTTCTGCCCCTGTTTAACAGGGGCGTTTAAGTACAATTTTTGATGCAATGCTTTGCAGCAGGGCTAATTCCTGCAATAAAACTAGAGTGTATGGCAGAGGTTGCAGTGTGATGGCACCAGTGCCTAAGGCCCAATTTTTCTGCCCCTGTTTAACAGGGGCGTTTAAGTACAATTTTTGATGCAATGCTTTGCAGCAGGGCTAATTCCTGCAATAAAACTAGAGTGTATGGCAGAGGTTGCAGTGTGATGGCACCAGTGCCTAAGGCCCAATTTTTCTGCCCCTGTTTAACAGGGACATGTAATTACAATTCTTGATATAATATTTCACAGGAGGGCCCCTTCCTGTGCCCACCCAGAGTAACTGTGAGGACTTATAGTGTTGTGGCACCAGCACCACAACCACCAAAGGTCAATTTTTCTACCACTGTTCAACAATGGCATGTAATTACAATTCTTGATATAATCGTTCACAGCAGGGCGCTCCAGCGCCCACCAAGAGTCACTTTGAGGGCTTACAATGTTGTTGCAAAACCAACACCTTGTTCCGCCATTTCTGCAGAGCATATAGGGCAGGCCCCTACTTTCAAACATCCAATTTACAAACATCTCCTACTTGCAAACGGAAGGAGACAACAGCAAGTGAGATGAAAAAAGATGGACGACAAAACAAATTATACAGGGGTGATAACCCTTCCCTATGTTTTCCAAAAAGCTTAAAAATATTTTTTTGGACTGGAGCTACACTTTAAAAATGTACCAGTTGAAAATTACAAACAGATTCAACTTAACACAACAAACCTACACAGTCCCAGTCTTGTTTGCACCGCCTGTATACTGCTGTTCTGAGTATATAGGGCCTGGGGGCCACACGCATTTCCTTTTTTTAATATGGGTACAGGGTTCCCCTTAATATGCGTACAAGACCCAAATAGGCTGGTAATGGGCAGGGAGGGCTACCCATGCCATTTTTCTGAATGATTTTCAACCATATTGCAGGAACCAGATATAACATTAAAACCGCAAGCAGTTTTAAATGGTGTTATTTCCGCTTAATGTCATTTTGTGCAGGGACTGTTCTAAACACGGGAAACACGTGGCACTTCACAGGCATACTACAGACACCCACCAGGCACCATATTTAAAGGAATATTTCACTTTTTTTTTTTCACTTTAATCGTCATTAAAATCAGTGCTCCCACCAAAACGGTAGTTTTTAAAACTTTTTTTTGCAGTGACCCATGTCCCCTGAGGCAGGAGGCAGGTCGCCAAACCCTTTTTAGGACACTATCTTGCATATTAGCCGTTAAAATTAGCACTTTCCAATTCGAACGTTCGAGTCCCATAGACTTCAATGGGGTTCTAACGTTCGTACCGAACGCGGGGGTCGTTCGCAAGTTCTGGTGCGAACCGAACCGGGGGGTGTTCGGCTCATCCCTAGTGCTGGTGATGCTGCATTGATGGGCGCTCGTAGGCTGCATTTGATGAGTGCTGGTGAGGCTACATTAATAGGTGCTGGTAGGCTGCATTGATGGGCGCTGGTGATGCTACATTGCTGGGCGCTCATAGGCTGCATTTGATGAGCGCTGGTGAGGCTGCATTGATGGGTGCTGGTAGGCTGCATTGATGGGCACTGGTGAAGCTGCATTGATGGGCGCTGGTGAGGCTGCATTTGATGGGCGCTTCATTAAAAAATGTGAGGTTTACATGGGCAGGGAAAAGGGAGTGGGGTCAGGGGGGAGACAAGGGGGGGGGGGGCATCAAAATGAGGTTTCTTGCAACAGCCCTGGAAATACCCCACCATTGGTGGTCAGTAAGAAGAAGAAAAAATATACCATTATCAATGGGAGGAAAAGAATGCCCCATCATCAGTGGAGGGAAGAAATGCTTTAACGTAAGTGGTCACAGGTCAGTGGGCAAAAGAAATGCCCTGTGATCAGTGGTTAGCGGGAGGAATAAATCCCCCTTCATGAGTGGTCAGTAAGAGGAAAAAATGGCCCCATCATGAGTGGTCATTGGGAGGAACAAATACCCCATCGCTAATGGTCATTGGGAAGAACAAATGCCCCATCGCCAATGATCATTGGGAGGAACAAATGCCCCATTGCCAATGGTCATTGGGAGGAACAAATGCCCCATTGCCAATGGTCATTGGGAGGAACAAATGCCCCATTGCCAATGGTCATTTTGAGGAACAAATGCCCCATTGCCAGTGGTCATTGGGAGGAAGAAATGCCCCATTGCCAGTGGTCATTAAGAGGAAGAAATGCCCCATCGTCAATGGTCATTGGGAGGAAGAAATGCCTCGTCACAGTGGTCATTGGGAGGAAGAAATGCCCCGTCGTCAGGGGTCATTGGTCAGAAGAAATGCCTCGTCACAATGGTTACTGGGCAGAAGAAATGCCTCATCACCAGTTGGGGACGCTGCCTGTGCAAAGTTTGGGTATCATTCAACCCAAAACACTGAGGACATCTTGTGGCAGAGTAGAAGTACTACGAGAGACAGCAGGTTAAAGGGTAAGTATTTTAACTATTTTTTTTACATTTTTTTTAATGCTGCTGGGGGACCAATTTATTTTAAAATCTATCCATGCAAGTGGAGAATGTACATAATTTTATACCAAGTTACGTTTGATACAATAATATCAGTGACTGCTTCCAGGGTAAGGGAAATTAATTAGAACGTTTTTATCCATTGTGTCTGTACATGGAAAACTCTGCTGTCTTTTTAGAAGGTGTAAAGGTCATGGATATGACACTTGTACAATAATGTACATTAATAATGATCATTGTAATTATGTGACTATGAAGATGGTCTGTAAAACAGCCTAAAACACCATCTATCGGATTAGAAAACAAAATCTTTGCAATTTTAGGTCATTTATGCAATCGGGCCTTGTCAAATATCTGTTATGTAATCCATCCTGTGTTCTTCTGACTGATGTAACTGTGAGGTTTCCATGCCACACTTACTGGGAAATAGTATGGGTCAATGCAATTGTATAGAAATACAGAAGGGGAGCAGAAGGTAAAGCAATATATAAACAGTTTTTATAACCTGAACTTCGAAAAACATGTCATACAGCTACGTTCGTGTTCTTGTGTCAGTTATGTTAATGGTGGGCATGTTACCTATTTTATAGTGAATGTTTTAATTAGACTAAGGGGAGATGTTAAGCTTTTACAATAACCCCCGGTTCACATGTGTTGTGAATTTGGCACAAAATTAAAGCGGTGCACAGTGCAAATTTGCATTGCAATTTCTGCTTGCCATGTGTGATTTCCATGCAAATTTAGTGCATATTTGTCACAGCTGTGATTTTTTTTATTTTCTATAAAAGGTAGGCAAAAATAAATTTGCAGTGATATGCACACTGGGCTGTGGTTTTAATCTGGTCCCATAGAAGTCTATGAAGATGAAATTTGCACCACACTAAACACGCACAGGACCCTTGTTTGAACTGGATCAAACTCGCACCACATGTACAATATCTCCCAAAAGTGAGTACACCCCTCACATTTTTGTAAATATTTTATTATATCTTTTTATGTGACAACACTGAAGAAATGACACTTTGTTACAATGTAAAGTAGTGAGTGTACAGCTTGTGTAACAGTGTAAATTTGCTGCATCAAATTGGTCTGCATGGCTGTCGTCCCAGAGAGAAGCCTCTTCTAAAGATGATGCACAAGAAAGCCCGCAGTTTGCTGAAGACAAGCAGACTAAGGTCATGGATTACTGGAACTATATCCTGTGGTCTGATGAGACCAAGATAAACTTATTTGGTTCAGATGGTGTCAAGCCTGTGTGACGGCAACCAGGTGAGGAGTACAAAGACAAATGTGTCTTGCCTACAGTCAAGCATGGTGGTGGGAGTGTCATGGTCTGGGGCTGCATGAGCATAATCCCCTCCCTTCAGAGACTGGGCCATAGGGCAGTATTCCAACATAATGACCCCAAACAAACCTCCAGGATGACCACTGCCTTGCTAAAAAAGCTGAGGGTAAAGGTGATGGATTGGCCAAGCATGTCTCCAGACCTAAACAATATTGAGCATCTGTGGGGCATCCTCAAACAGAAGTTGGAGGAGCGCAAGGTCTCTAACATCCACCAGCTTGGCGATGTCATCATGGAGGAGTGGAAGAGGACTCCAGTGGCAACCTGTGAAGCTCTGGTGAACTCCATGCTCAAGAGGATTAGAGTAGTGCTGCTAAATAATAGTGGCCACACAAAATATTGTCATTTTTGGCCCAATTTGGACATTTTTACTTAGGGGTGTACTCACTTTTGTTGCCAGCGGTTTAGACATTAATGGCTGTGTTGAGTTATTTTGAGGGGACAGCAAATTTACACTGTTATACAAGCTGTACACTCACTACTTTACATTGTAGCAAAGTGTAATTTCTTCAGTGTTGTCACATGAAAACTGTATGTGAACAACCTTCATTGGAAATAAAGCTTTTTAGATGACATGGGAATGTATGCTTTTTGAATTGCATCTAATACACATAGAATTTGCAGTGTAAACTGAGGCTCTGGCCTCATACACGCTGGAGGTTTTTAACTTGGCTGTTAGGGGGGCCGGCAATTTTAATTTTTGCCTCCAAGAGTCCTTTCACACTTGTCTTACTTAATAATTGTGCGACTTTACCCTGTGACTTCATGTGACTTTGATAAGATTTGGATGCAACTTTGGATGAGTGTGACTTTGTTACAACTTTGGCTTTGACCAATGTGATGTGTTGTATTTGGTTTCTTTATTTTCTAATAAAGTCCAACTAGCTGGTGTGTTAAGGGGCAGGACTGGGAAGCTGGCCACCACATACTTAACAACTGATGACTCATCAGCTCATCAGGAAACGCACTGACAGCTGCATGTAAACAAAAGAATGCTGGCAATGAAAGATAAATGAAAAAAACTGTGGTGTCCCCTTCAGGTCTAGTATAAATTTTAAGGGGAACTCCACACCAAAATGAAAAAAATGTTTTGGAATCCCCAAAATCCATACCAGACCCTTATCCAAGCATGCAGCCTCGCAGGTGAGGAAAGGGCGAGACGAGTGAGCCTCCCCCCCCTGAACTATATCAGGCCATATGCCCTCAACATGGGGGCTGGCCGGTAATTGTGGGGGGCTGTGGGAGGGGGGCTTATCAGAATCTGGAGACAGAATTTTACCAAGAGGGTCCCCAAATCATGCCCCCCCATGTGAATGTATAAAAAATAAATAAAAACACAACACAAGTTTTTGACAATTGCTTTAATAAAAAATCTAAAATCTAAAAAAAAGTCCCCCTGGTGTAGATCCATTGTCAATCGACACCGCTGACTCGAAAAAAGAGAAAAAACCCTCCGGTCCCGCCATCTGCCAGCTCTGCCATCTGACAGCTCTTAAATAATAACAGAGCTTGAGAAATCATCGACCATCATAAGGGGCGGTGCTAATCGGTGGTGTCATAAGGGGCGTTGCCACCCGGAAATGTCACCAGCTGGACCCGCCCCTTAGTTATTTAAGGCCTGGCAGACAGCAGAACTGGCAGATGGTGGGAGCCTTTGGGACCAGAGTTTTTTTCTTTTTGTTTTTTTCAGGTCAGCAGTGGTGGCGCACGTTGTCATTGGCGATGGATCTGCAGTGGGGGACAATTTTTTTTTTTTTAAATAAAGGAATTATTAAAAACTGCCTACTGTCATTTGTTACACTACACTTTTTTTAAGTGAATAAATAGGGGTACTATGGTAAGGGGGGCTTCCAGATTCCGATAAGCCCCCTGCCCGCAGACCCCCACATCCACTGGCCAGGGTTGTGGAAACGATGCCCTTGTCTCCATCAACATGGGGACAAGGTGCATGTTGAGGACATGTGGCCTGATATGGTTCAGTGAAGGGGGGGGGTCTTATTGACCTGCTGGGTTGCATGCAGGGATAAGGGTCTGGAACAAATTTTGGGGGGGGGCCCCATGCCACTTTTTTTTACATTTTTACATGTGGTTTTACCTAAAATCCATGCCAGAGCTGAAGGGCCTGGTTTGTACAAGAGGGGGGCCCCACACAGTTTTCATTGCCAGTATTCTTTTTACAATTCGCACAACAGCTACGTGTATATCATGTAGGTGCAACTTTCATGCGACTTTTGAGGGTTTACATTGAAGTCATTGGCCCTCAAGTCACATGAAAGTTGGTCCAAATTCGCAATACAACTTGTGAATGGGGCCTAAATGCCCTTGCATGTTAGCCTATGTGTCTATACACACACAGGCATTTAGAGGCATTTAGATGCAAGGACATTTAGAGGCAGAAAGAAAAACCCACAGCCAGTGCATACAGGAGCAGCATCGTTTTGGCAAAAAAAATGTAATGCACCTAAACATGTGTAAATGCATGGTAATGCTTAGGCGCATTTAGCAATTGAGTATTAATTCATTTTAATGGCCAGAATAAATAATTTTTATGGCCAATCAAATTAATGAATGCCCAAGCATTTGATGTGCCTAAACACAGTACAAGCGTCAAGCATTTTCTCTGCCAAAACTCTGCTGCCAGGAGGAAAGGAGTCTAGATGACTTGGCAAAACATCCAGTGTACATGAGGCCTAAAACCTGGAAGCTGACTGGTTGCTATGCAGAGCTGCACCAGATTTTTCAAGTTTTAGTCAATTACTCCCTTATGCCCTGTGCACACGACCGGTTTTCCCATCGGAATAAACTTTGAAGGTTTTCCCGATGGAGCTCCAACGGTAATCCGCTGAAACAGTCTTGCGTACACACGATCACACCAAAGTCTGATCATCAAGAACGCGGTGACGTACAACACATACGACGGGACTAGAAAAAGGAAATTCAATAGCCAGTAGCCAATAGCTTCTGTTTCATACTTGCTTCAGAGCATGCCTTGTTTTTGGTCCGTCGGAACAGCATACAGACGAGCGGTTTTCCCGATAGGAATTGTTTCCGTTGGAAATATTTAGAACATGTTTCTAGGTCTGTCAGAATTTTCAGGAAAAAAAAAGTCAGATGAGGCACACACACGATTAGAATATACGATGAAAAGCTTCCGTCTGACTTTTTCTGTCGGACATTCCGCTCATGTGTACGCGCCATTAGAGTTTTTGGAATTCCTGATTGGGCCCAATACCACCTAACACAGAAAAGAGCAGACATGAATAAACACCCCTGGGTCCAGTGGCTTTTGGTGTATACCTGTGCACGCTGCTCTGTTTTTCACTATGTTAGTGCACCAGTCCATGTACGGCATTGCCGATTGCTGTGTGCTGATGAAACCTTTTGGTACTACAAAATTTACCTCGGGTATATTTTCTAAAATGACACCACCAACCTAACCATTGACACCACCAAGCTACTCAATCACTTTCTTGTTTCAACTACTACAATTCCCCTCTCATTGGTCTACCTCTTCACAGGCTATCCCCCTTCAATACATTATGAATGCTGCTGCCAGACTTATCCATCTTACCAGCCACTTGGTGTCACTACCACCGCTACCACTCTCTGCTAATCCCTCCTGTAGCTTTTAATTCCCCAACAAATAAAATATTATCAACACCTTACAAGCCATCCACAACTCTGTCCTCAGCTACATTACCATCCACACCTTAAAAAATCAACAAAACCATCCACATCACTCCACCCAAGATCTCATATCATGGGCATAGCAATAGGGGTTGCAGGGGTCACAATTGCAACCACTGCCCATGCTTCAGGGGGCCTGTGTGGCCTCCCTGTCATATTAGTATACCCCAACAATTCAATAAAATCTTGTAGTATGGCTCAGATTTGGCTTGTATCTTGCAGTCAAGTTGTGGAATAGTTCTGGTACTGGGCTTCAACTTTGCCTTCCAATCCACACCATTCTGCTCTCCTTGGCTCAAGAGATGCTCTAAGTTTTTGGTGCTATTTTCAAGTCCTGAGATGTAGAGCTGGAGAGGAACTAGTGGAGGGAGGATGGGGAAGTGTCAATGCTGACAACCAGCCAGGAGCCAACACCAAGCTGTCACAAGGCTGAGTGATGCAAGAGGAGAGTGCCACCTGGGAGCTAGGAAAGTGTCATTGGAGAGGCAAGACACCTCTTGGGTCTGTGTCACCTTTTGGGGATGTAGAGGATGTCCCCTCCCCCCATCCTACTCACCCCACAACACTGCAACAACACTGCCAGTCGGCAGCAAATACACACTACCCCTCCTCACAACACCTGCTGACACCTGCTAGCAAAAAAATCCAATCCAAACAGAAAAAATAGTTTTAAAAATGTCCTGCCACCTCCTGAGGAGCCCCAGGGGCCACAGATGATTGAGCAGGGTAGGGGGGGGGGGGGGAAGGGATTTCAGTTTTTTTTTTTTTTTTCTTTTATGGCCCCTCTCATGTTTTTAGTTATTTGGGCTGGCTGGACTTCTAGGTTTTTTTTCTGCTGCTGTTGTTTTATGCTCCTATTGCAGATTAATTTCTGATGCTAAAGTGCATTTATTCCAGTGTCTCCCTCGTGCAATGTTTTAGATGTGGTATTGCATCTCCCCATGATCCTCCCTATGTTATTATGCTGTATATGACTGCATATGGCTAATGTGCAAAAACTGATCTCTTGGAATGTCAGGGGTTTGGACTCGCCTCCTAAGTGGTCCTTGGTATTCTCTTTCCTTAAAAAATACAAGCCACATATTGACTACCTTCAAGAAACTCACCTCACCAATGCTAAACTGTGGTCCCTTAAATGCCCTTGGCTGGCTACACAGTACCACGCTACACATACCAACTCCTCCCGTGGGGTTTCTATCCTGCTAGCAAAATCCCTCCCGGCTGAAATCCTGTGGATTAAGACAGACCCAGAGGGGAGACTCATTATACTTATTATCTGAATTATCTCCGTAGTATTTACACTAGTAAACATATATGTTCCTCCCCCATTTTCCTCAGACCTACTTTCCAATTTATCCCTGATGCTGCTGTCTAGAATCCCTGGCCCACTGCTCTATATTGGGATGTTAATGCAGTTCTTGATCCTGTCATGGACTGCTTGGGGGTAGACCCTACCCCTCATTTATTGACTGGACCCAGGTGTATGGTCTTACTGAGCTGCGGGGGTGAAAGCATCCAGAGGAGCATCATTTTTCTTGCCACTCTGACTCCTTCCACACTATGTCACATATAGCTATGGCATTCTCTACTGTTGAAGTACTCCCTATTGTGCAGGCGGCTTCCTACCTTCCCCGAGGGGTGTCGGATCATGCCCCCCTTTCTCTGGATCTCCTCCTCCTGCCAAACTCTAGCACTTTTGTCTGGCTGCTGAACTCCCATTGGTTGGAGGATGAGATAGTACAGAATGATTGCAGGAAGAACATTGCAGATTATTGGAGTATGAATCAGGGCACTGTTCGGTCCTCAACTGCCTGAGAGGCTTCTAAGATCGTGCTACAAAGGGAACCTTTATGTCCATTACTAGAATTTTGCAGAAGAACACCCAGCAGTGCACTGAGGATCTAGAAAATAAGATGGTAGCTGCAGAAACAGCATATGTGAATCCTGATACAGCTGCCCAGAACTCATGGCTACATATTCATAGAGAATATGAGCTTTGCCTCTGGGACCTCACTAAAGAAATGTATACTCTATGTCACTCAGAAGTTGTTTGAGCATGGCAATAAGGCAGGTCGCTTACTTGCATATCTAACTAATCCAGACCATACTCCCATCTCTATTCATAGGATTCTAACTTCTCAGGATAGGGTTAGTGATCTCCCTCGGGAGATAACTGACGCCTTCCTCGGCTTCTATCGTGATTTATACACTACTAGGGCCCACTACTCCGATGCTCATCTAGGCGACTACTTGACCCAGACGTTGCTTCCCTGACTTTCTGACCAAGACTGGACTGAATTGGATGAACCTTTCTCCGTTGAGGAGCTCTCCCTGGTAATTTTGCAGCTCCTGACTCATAAGATACCGGGCTTGCATGGCTTTCCACCTGAATAGTATGCACAATTTTAACACCTCTTGAGTCCCATCTTACTCAATACATATAATGAGGCCCTGAAAGATGGAGTTATTTTGATACTCAAATCACGTAAAGATCCGCTTAAATGTGACTCTTATAGACCTATCTCTCTCATTAATGTGGATGTTAAAATTCTGGCCAAGATCCTGGCCAATTATCTGAATGGGGTTGTTGCAAAATTGGTTGGGAATGATCACAGGGGATTTATACCAGGCCGTTCAACCAGAATGAATATTCGTAGATTGTTCCACAATTTGACTTATCCCTATGACTGTACCTCTACCTGTGTGATTGTGTCACTAGACATTTGTAAAGCCTTTGATAGTGTAGAGTGATCTTAACTATTTTGGGTATGCAACTATATGGGTTTGGCCCTCGACTCATAGGGGGATATGGCTACTGTACACATCATTGCTTGCCTGACTGAGAATTAACTCTAAGGTCACTGAGCCCTTACCGATTACTAGAGGCACCAGGCAGGAGTGTCCCTTATAGCCCCTCCTGTTTGCTGTGGCTATGGAGCCCCTTGCTGTAAGGATCCGTAGCTCTCCGATTAAGGGTCTTCCTATAAATGACATTGACGAGTGTATATCTTTCTATGCTGATGATACTCTAGTCTATCTAGTGGACCCTCATACATCTCTTGATAATTTCTTGTCTGAAGTTAACATGTTTGGGTTTATCCCAGGGTGAACTGGGATAAATCTATCCTATTTACACTAGCTCAAACTGTACTCCCACTGATTCACTCGAACTCTAAACTGCAAGTCGCTACCTTTTTTAGATATCTAGGTGTTATAGTTCAGTTGCCACTATCCTTGTATATTGCCAATAATCTACACCCCTACTGCTACAACTAAAGACATAGACCAACAGTGGAAAGATCTGCCCCTGGATCTCATGGGGAGAGTCAATGTCCTTAAAATGATTTACTTACCTAAACTACTGTATGTTATGGCTAATTCACCTTGCAAGATTCCCAAATCCATTTTTAAAAGCATTGACTCCATCTGTATTGCGTTCCTATTGCGTTCCTTTTGAACAGGCAGTCCCCTAGAGTTGCACTAGAAATTCTACGCCTGGCTTTCTCTAACTTCTACCTTTACTACCTAGCATCCCACCTGGTTAACATTCATGATTGGCTCCACCCTAACTCTGATAATGCCTGCACCACTACTGAGGGAGTCATAGTTTCCTCATTTGAGACACTCCACAACATTGTCTATAGGGGATGCACACCACTTGGACTGGGCATGTCCATAATCCAAACCTCCCTCTCCCTATTCCGAATGGTAGTTGTGAAAATGTCCACTGATTCATGACAGATCTCCCCCAACAATCCCTTGTGGTTCAACCTTTACCTTATTTTCCATACCTGACCCCATCAGATGGACATCAAAGGGAGTGTAATACATATGTCATCTATATACCCCCAGGGCTTTAAATCCTTTTCTCAACTACAGACAGACTGACATCCCATCGACATACCTTTTTTACTATTACCAACTCAGACATGCTATATGTACTCAGTTTGGTTCTCTGCTCAGTCCTATTAAGACACCTGACCTGGAAAAACGAATGAGAGACCTGGACCAGACAAAACTTATATCCACGTATTACTCCACTCTCATGACAGGCACTAACCCTAGGTTTCGGAGGGCTCAAGAGAGGTGGGCCTCCTTTGATATCTCTTATCACATAAGAGGAAGAAGAGGATTGGTCTGAGTTCTGTGATACCTTCAAAACCTCTGTTATTTCCTCGAGGGACAGGGTGATTCAACTAAAAATTTTCCATCATTCACACCTCACCTTTGTGGACAAACTGCTGATTTTCTCCACTGCTTTTGGACTGGTACACAACTTCTGGGTTGACATAGGCTCCTTCAAATCTAATGGGTTCTAATTTAACAGGTGTGCAGGTGTCGGAGAGTGGCCCTGAATGCACACTCTCTGTGTTCGGGGCCATACACCTGCACGCCTGTAAAAATTAGGACCTGCATCTGTGTTCATATAGCCATTGCGTCCCCATAGAACAATATAAGCCCCGTACACACGATCAGAAAACCATACGGAAAATACAGATTTAGAATCAATCGTACGATAATCGGATGATTAGTACACAGCTTTCGAGAGCCAATCATGACAGTTCATCCGATATTATTCTAACGGACATGCACGAAAAATGTTTTCGTACGATGATAGATAATACGATTTTTATTTAATCAGTACAGCTATCGTTCGAAAATGCAATACAAATGCATTACAACACATGACATCACTTCCGACTTTTTATTCTGTCGTATGGAAATTTTCGTGACTTTAGTAAACTCATCAGATTCGATCTGAGATTAGCATGCAAAAAAAAAAAAAACGGACGATCATTCGTCTGATAATCTCATTGTGTGTAAATCAAGGTGAGTAGAAAATTCTGGACAGCCGCACAAATGAAATTTCTCTTGCCTTTTATTAGAACATCAAGATCACACTGTACATGTCACAGCAAAGTAATACAGAACTAAAAACAGCTGACGCGTTTCACACTAAATGTAGTGCTTACTCATAGCTAGTGATCACTAAAAATGCTAACAAATATATACTATTTGTGATAAAACATGTGACTGAATGGTTGATTAATTAGTTGATTGGCTAACTCACTGGCTGAAAAAAAATCAGTCCTGCCAGATGATACCAATCTTGTGAGGTCTCAGCACAAGCTGCAGAACCATCAATTCCAAACTAAACCAAATTGTGATCATATAATATGTAAGCACAAAGATAAAGTATCTGTGCACAAATAATGTTAAAGCGGTTCTTCACCCTAAAGGGGAAGTTCCGCTATTCTGATCCCTCCCCCCCCGGTGCCACAATCGGCACCTTTCAGGGGGGAGGGGGGTGCAGTTACCTGGATAATCCAGGTAACTGCACACACTTCCGGCCAGACCGCTGCAGGACCCCCGCAGACGCCCCGCCCCCCCCGTTGTGTTCTGGGAAACACACAGTTCCCAGAGACACAGTGGGGGACCATAAGAGATGTGCAGAGCGACTCGCGCATGCGCAGTAGGGAACCGGGCAGTGAAGCCGTCATGCTTCACTTCCCGATTCCCTGACAGAGGATGGCGGCGGTGGCATCAGCGAGACGAACGATCGCTCGTCATCTGCCGCCGACATCGCTGGAACCTGGGACAGGTAAGTGTGATTTTATTAAAAGTCAGCAGCTGCAATATTAGTAGCTGCTGGCTTTTAATATTTTTTTTTTAGGTGCAGCTCCTCTTTAAATAATAAATAATGGTAAAAAGTGGTTCGCACTGCATAGGACACAGCACCTATGTGAATAATCCCCAAGACCGCACGGACACATAGGGCCTTATTTATTACCTCAAAACAGTTTTATCTTTTATAGCAGAAGTTTTGTAAGTTATGTTGTGTTTGCGTCCTATAATATTGATTTTAGTGTAAATTAAAATGTGCAAATAAAGATCTTAAATAACTCTTAAAGGAGTGGTAAAGGCAGAAGTTTTTTTTTTTTTTTAATCTTAATGCATTCTATCCAGTAAGATAAAAAAAAACGTTTGCGCATAGCAGCCACCCCAGCACCCCCCTCCCCCATTACTTACCTGAGCCCCATCTCTCTCCAGTGATGTCTCCTCCTGATTGGCTGAGAAACAGCAGTAGTGTCATTGGCTCCTGTGGCTGTCAATCAAAGCCAGCCAGCCAATTAGAGGAGAGAGGGGCCGGGTCTAGGCTCTGTGTCTGAATGGACACACAGAGCTGTGACTCGGCTCCAGTGCCTCCATATGAAACTACTCACTGTGGGGGCACTCGATAGGAGGGAGGGGCCAGGATTAGCAAATAGGGACCTGAGAAGAGAAGGATCTGGGCTGCTCTGTGCAAAACCACTGCACAGAGGAAGTAAGTAAAAAACAAGACTTTACAATCACTTTTGAGGCCTGGTTCACATCCCTGTGGGTGCTTCCTGCTACAGGTCCACACCTGTACCTGTGCCGCCTTATCTGTGCCTATTAGTGCCGCCTTAACTATGCCTATCAGTGCCCACCAGTGCAGCCTATCAGTGCCCACCAATGCAGCCTATCAGTGCCCACCAATGCAGCCCATCAGTGCCCACCAGTGCAGCCTATCAGTGCCCACCAGTGCAGCCTATCAGTGCCGCCTCATCAGTGCACTTCAATGAAGGAGAAAAATGACCCGTTTGCAAAATTTTATAACAAACTATTAAACATGATTTTTTTTTTTTTTTGCATCTTTTTTTGTTTGTTTAGCAAAAAATAAAACTCCCAGCTGTAATTAAATACCACCAAAAGAAAGCTCTATTTGTGGGAAAAAAATTATAAAAATTCCATTTGGATACAGTGTTGTATGCCCGCGCAATTGTCATTCAAAGTGCATCAGTGCTGAAAGCTGAAAATTGGTCTGGGGCTGAGGGGGGTTTAAGTGCCCAGTAAGCAAGTGGTTAAAAAAATACTATACATATTGGTGCTGCCGATGATATAATAAAGCCATCGCCCGCCCGAGTCTATCAATTTTCATCACCAATAAGAATGTGCTTGAGTGCATAATTTTTCTGATCAGTAAACAATGTTCCTGCGCATGCGCGATTGCTGTTAATAGCAGCTGAAGCCATAATTTTTCTTCACCATAAGCTCCGCCCGCCCACCCGCAAGTCTCCGCTCACTTGAGTATAATTTTTAACCACCGCTTAAGATTCAGGGGCATGTTAGTGGGGTGGGCGGGGCTGCTGCTGACGTTCTAAGCATCTGTTCAGCTCCGCCCGCCCACCCGCAAGTCTCCGAGTATAATTTTTAACCACCGCGTAAATAAAGCTCTTGCGCATGCGCCGTTAAGATCACGGACTTGGCGCATGCGCAGTAAAGGCCCGCCGTCAGCTGTTACAGTGACGGAGCCGCACCGGAAGTGACGGGGTGAGCGAAATTCACGGGTCGCAGGAAATTTTACCACACCGGCAGCCTTAACCACCCACACAGAAAAATGCGTTGGATGCGTGTGGGTGCCATTAATTCTAATTATTCTAATTGCAGTTCGTACACACTGGAATTTGCGCCCACAGCAATGCGTTCCCATGCAGGCTGCGACTGCAGAAATGGTGCAATGACTTTTTCATTGCGTTTCTGGAGGCATGGCAGACCATTAAAATGAATGGGCTGCTGTTCCCATGCAAAACATGGCTCTCACTGCCGCATTGATGTGAGCCAGGCCTTAGCCACTTGGGGTATCTTGGTGGTAGTGAGGGAGCCCAGGTTAACTTTTGCATTGGGGCCCACAAGCTTCAACCTATGCCTCTGTCTCATACTCTCTAGCTCTGTCATCATCTCCTCTTAAGTTCATGCCCAGGACACCCCCAGAGGTGGCACTTCCATCCTCTGGGAACCTACCCCAACCTGTATGGCTATCTGCTCCTTTTAGACTATCCCCCCCTCTAGATAATAACTGATTGTTACTCTCTCGATCAGCTAATTTCCCACACAGCTACTCTTTTGTATCATTTCCACTTCCCTTTGGATGGCTTGCTTTCACAAGCAGAGCCCTCCAAATATAATTGGCACTATATAATGTGAATCCTATATAATAATAATTAAATATAAATATATATATATATATATATATATATACAGTGGTGTGAAAAAGTGTTTGCCCCCTTCCTCATTTCCTGTTTCTTTGCATGTTTGTCACACTTAGTGTTTCGGAACATCAAACCAATTTAAACAATAGTCAAGGACAACACAAGTAAACACAAAATGCAATTTGTAAATGAAGGTGTTTATTATTAAAGGTGAAAAAAAATCCAAACCATCATGGCCCTGTGTGAAAAAGTGATTGCCCCCCTTGTTAAAACATACTATAACTGTGGTTGTCCACACCTGAGTTCAATTTCTCTAGCCACACCCAGGCCTGATTATTGCCACACCTGTTCACAATCAAGGCATCACTTAAATAGGAGCTGCTTGACACAGTAAGGTCCACCAGAAGATCCTTAAAAGCTACACATCATGCCGAGACCCAAAGAAATTCAGGAACAATTGAGAAAGAAAGTAATTGAGATCTATCAGTCTGGAAAGGGTTATAAAGCCATTTCCAAAGCTTTGGGAATCCAGCGAACCACAGTGAGAGCCATTATCCACAAATGGCGAAGACATGAAACAGTGGTGAACCTTCCCAGGAGTGGCCGGCCGCTCAAAATTACCCCAAGAGCGCAGCGACGACTCATCCAAGAGGTCACAAAAGACCCCACAACAACGTCCAAGGAACTGCAGGCCTCACTTGCCTCAGTTAAGGTCAGCGTTCATGCCTCCACCATCAGGAAAAGACTGGGCAAAAATGGCCTGCATGGCAGAGTTCCAAGGAGAAAACCACTGCTGAGCAAAAAGAGCATCAAAGCTCATCTCAATTTCTCCACAACACATCTTGATGATCCCCAAGACTTTTGGGACAACATTCTGTGGACCGATGAGACAAAAGTGGAACTCTTTGGAAGGTGTGTGTCCAAGTATATCTGGCGTAGAAGGAACACTGCATTTCATAAAAAGAACATTATACCAACAGTAAAATATGGTGGTGGTAGTGTGATGGTCTGGGGCTGTTTTGCTGCTTCAGGACCTGGAAGACTTGCCGTGATAAAAGGAACTATGAATTCTGCTGTCTACCAAGAGATCCTGAAGGAGAATGTCCGACCATCTGTTCGTGTACTCAAGCTGAAACGAACTTGGGTTCTGCAGCAGGACAATGATCCTAAACACACCAGCAAGTCCACCACCGAATGGCTGAAGAAAAACAAAATGAAGACTTTGGAGTGGCCTAGCCAAAGTCCTGACCTGAATCCTATTGAGATGTTGTGGTATGACCTTTAAAAAGGCCGTTCATGCTCGAAAACCCTCTAATGTAACTGAATTAGGACAATTCTGCAAAGATGAGTGGGCCAAAATTCCTCCAGGACGCTGTAAAAGCCTCATTGCACGTTATCGCAAACGCTTGGTTGCAGTTGTTGCTGCTAAGGGTGGCCCAACCAGTTATTAGGTTTAGGGGGCAATCACTTTTTCACACAGAGCCATGATGGTTTGGATTTTTTTTCACCTTTAATAATAAACACCTTCATTTACAAATTGCATTTTGTGTTTACTTGTGTTGTCCTTGACTATTGTTTAAATTGGTTTGATGTTCCGAAACACTTAAGTGTGACAAACATGCAAAGGAACAGGAAATGAGGAAGGGGGCAAACACTTTTTCACACCACTTGTGTATATATATATATATATATATATAAAATATTAAACCAGAATGTGCAAAAATAAAAGTCAGGCAGTGCCATTAGTACACTATCCTCTCTAAAGACTACCTTACTGGGGCAGCCTAGGATCTCCATTCCCTCATGGCACTGTTGTGGCAATATTAGTTGCTATGGCAAGGATAATGTATGTGATGCTGGTTTTGTATCCCTCTAGGGATAGATGATTAGTACTAGTTCTCTGGAATCTTTAGTGTTTTATTTAGTGATTTTCAAAGAAAAATAAAATATTCTTTATAAGCCTTTAGGGCCAATTCACTCATAAGTATGGGTTAATTTAAAGTGCTAGTATAGTGTAAAAACATTGTTGGCAAAAATGCAAGAAATAAATACTAGTACATAAACATACTCCATTATTTATCTCGTACAATAAGTATAATATGGAGTTTTGCATTTTTAATGTTACACTTTAAGCATTATTAAATCACTGCTCTCCACCAAATGGAATAATAAAAAAAATGCCATTTGTTTGATAATCCCCTGCCTCTTAGCCTAGAAAAATGGCCATTAACGTTTTGTAACTATTAGCTCTTATTGATTTCAATTGGGATCAGATGTCAAAACGTTACCCAAATGTTCCTCAAACCTGCCTCAAATCCAATCCAGGTGTTCAGCTTATTGCTAGTTGCAAGTGTTAAAATGGTGCATGACATTTACATTGACAGCTTGAAGTAATTCATTTGTTGAATGAACGAATGCAATATCTCTACACAGATTATAAAATGACCCTTCCTAATGCGCCAAAAGTATATAGTAACAGCTGCGAGTTTGTTTTTACTTTTTACAGAGTGGTTTGATATAAGTGATTCGGCAGCTGTAAAGCTGTAAAGCTCTCCCTCCCACCTTATTCCCCCCCCCCCCCCCCCCCATATGTGTTCTGGGCTCACCTATGCCCTCCATGAGCCTATGAGACATATATCACCGCTTTCAGGATGGAGAGCAAAGGAGAGACATAAAAAGATCTGTTTCAGGACTCCTGCTGAAAGCCAATATATCCCCTTATTCTTCCCCCTAATTCCTGGTGTAACACCCTCATCCTAGAATAGGGCTATAGATAAATTTAGTTATGCTGGGTGGTAACTAGCCTGGCTAATTTGTAGTGTTTAGAGGTCAAATGGCTTCTCTCCTAATCCTGTTCAGCTGTGATTTCTCCCTTTTGTCAGTAGGTGGTGCTGTTGCCTTTGACATTAGTGTGATGAGCTTCAGTGAGTTCAGGTTATGGATAAACACACCCCTCTCAGCCAATCATCTTTGCTGCTATGCATGCTGAGAAAAGGTATTTATTTGGGAGACGTCAGGTGATCAGGGTTAGTCTTCCCACCCAGGGCTGCAGCCTGGGTTGATGTGTGTGTAAAACAGCTCCTGGCTGTTAGGTCTGAAGCCTGAGGCCCATTCAGGTGACTTCCGGCTTTTAGGTCTGTTTGAGGCCTATCCGAGTGTCCAAGGTTCTGCTGAGAAAAGTCTGCTCAGTATTCGGAAGCAAATTCTGAGAGGGAGAGAGTTCTAAGGAAGCACCAGAGGTGACTCTTCACGGACTGGGGATCCACATGGTGGCTGGGAGAGCTTGAAGAGAGAACTCATCCAAGGAGAATTCAGTAGGATGCAGTAAGTAAAGTTCAGTTACTAAGGGAGATAGCCTATCCTACAAAGTACAGATGTGTTGGTTCAGCTTAAATGCTCTTTCCCTGTACTGTTGCCTGCCTTATCTCACCTATTTGTTTGTCTAAGGAGTCTTCCAATCTACCTGTTTACTGATCGTTACTAAAGGTGTCCTGTGCCCTATCCCCTCTCTGCCACATGTTTCCTGTTTGAGAAATAAACTTCTCTCTTGTTTAAACATGAAAGTGACTGGCGCCCAACTTTCTTTCTTGTTCATAACCCATTATGCCTAGTAACCTGCACCCTGAGGATGTATGTCAGCCTTCCCTATCTCTGGTAGTCACCATCAGGCTCCCGGAAAATTGGGGTAGGCGTTACACTTGAGGCAACAAGGGATCCTCCCTCCCTCTCCCCCCTCCTTCCACCTCTCTCCCCCTTTTTTGTCCCTCTTCTTAAAGTGGAACTTAACTCTCTAAATCAACGTTGATTATTTTGAATCCTTTTGCTGCTAGCATTAGTAAATAGCCAGTAGACATATACTGGCCACGGAACTATTGTGAGTTTCCTGATGGGCCGATGGCTAAGTGGGCGGTCAGGTGCAATACTGGAGCCACTCCTCTCTGACAGTGAGTGATTGCAATTTCACTCCTGTCAGGAGAAGCAGCTGCCGTTACTTGCTCGAGAGAGCATTAGGCTATCTGCTCCCTCCAGCCTGCAGGGGGAGATAGACAGCGGCAGACTTTCCTTCCTCTCTCCCCTTATCACTTGTCACTTATCACATGACTGGAGAGAGGAACGAGATGCTTCCTTCAGAACTGTGAGTAAACATGGGAGGGGGAAGAGAGGGAGGGCACTCTGATGTAAGGGGGCTGCTGGTGATGGGGACATTCTGATGTGAAGGGAGTTGCTGATGGGGACACTCTGATGTGAAGGGGGTTGCTAATGGAGACACTATGATGTGAAGGGGTTGCTGATGGGGATACTCTAATGTGAAGGGGATTGCTGATGGGGACACTCTAATGTGAAGGGGTTGCTGATGGGGACACTCTGATGTGAAGGGGGTGCTGATGGGGACACACTGATGTGAAGGGAGCTGCTGATGGGGACACTCTGGTGTGAAGGGGGCTGCTGAAGATGGAGACACACTGATGTAAGGGGATGCTGTTAGGGACACTCAAAATTAAAGTGGGCCGGTCATGATGAAGTCCAAGGCCAAATTTTTGTCCCAGTCCTGATAGATAGGACAGTATTTCATATTTTACTTTTTTTTTAACTTTTTTCTTTTGTTGCATTTCTTCAGTTACTTTCTGGTTTCCTGCCTAGGCAAATTATGTCATTAATTCCAGGAGTCTTCGGGAGGAGAGGAGGGGTTTTCTCAGCTAAGAACACTCTCCTGCATGCGTGCTTAGGATAGGAGCAGATGGTTTCCAGGACGTAAAAAAATGCTATGTGAATCATTTGCCCTTACTCAAGATGGCCATGGCCAGAAATGCGAGAGGGGTGTTTTTCAAGTGACTTCTCAATAAATAAAGCATAGAGACATGGATGGATGAAGGAGTATTCTTTGAATATTAAAAATGAATTAAATTGTGTTCTTGGTTTGTGGTGCTCAGATGCAGTGAAGTTTCACGTTTTTTCTTTTTTTTTCTTTGTCTTCCTAGCCATACCTTTAAGGCCGCGTACACACGCGGGGACTGTTCGCCCAACTTTGTCCGCTGAACAGTGTTTCGGCGGACAGTCCGCCCGTGTGTGGGCTTTCAGCGGACAGTTTCAGCGAACAGTCTGCTGAACAAAGTTTTTCGGAAATTCCGAAAAACTGTCCGCTGAAACTTGGTTTCAGCGAACAGTCCCCTCGTGTGTAGGCTTGTTCGTCAAACTAAGTTCCGCGCATGCTCAGAAAGGATTTACACGCCGAAAGTTGTAATGCAGTGTATAGGACGTCGCATTTTCCGTCCCGTCGTACGTGCCGTTCACGTCATCGCGCACGGTTTCAGCAAACTGTTCGTTCGTCGTGTGTGGGCAAGTCCGTCCATGCTAATTTTGAGCGGACTGTTTGCTGAAACTGTTTGACGGACAAAGTTGAGCGAACAGTCCCCGCGTGTGTACGCGGCCTAAGTCTTAAAGTGTTTTCACACCGAGCCACCTCAGGCGTCCCCATGCTAGCGGCCAAAAAGGGGTTAAATCTGCCAGCAAAGCACCGCCAGTATTGCATCGCTGCCCCATTGATTACAATGGGGAACCATGGTGGACGAGTGGTGGAGGAGTGGTGAGTATAACGCTCCTTCACCGATCCAAAGAAGCTGCTGGCAGGACTTTTTCTGATGCCCTGCCAGCGCACCACTCCAGTGTGAAAGCCCTCGGGCTTTCACACTGCAGCGAATGGAGCCACTTTTTTTCAGGCGCTATACAAGCACTATTTTTAGCGCTGAAGCACCGGGAAAAACGCTGGCAGTGTGAAAGGGATCTTAGTATTTTTCTGAGGAGGACATTTCTCTCCCCTGATAGGCCCTTTACCAGTGGCTGCTCATTGGATCAATATAAAATCCACTCGCAGGGGCAACCACGCTTTACTGCACTCTAATGCTTAGAGGCTCTTGGCACTCTCTTATACAAGCACGGTATGTCTACATGACACTAGTACACATTTACTGTATATGTGTTATATGCTCCTTTTTCTTATACAGTGCCCATTTTTTTTTCTTTTTTCTTCTTATGGACTCCTTAAATGTGGTCAGGACACATGACCTGAGAGAGACCTATAGAATATTTCTTATATATGCCTCTGTATAAGTACACTATGGGTATCCATGCCATTGAAAATGTGTTACTGTTTCTTGTATATTCTTTTTAATAACATTTTTTGGGGACAGAAAAATAAATCTGTTTATTAATCTCCCCTGAAATCAATTAAACTGGAAGCGCTCAGTTCTGAGCACTTTAGGGTTCAGAGTAGTGAGATTCTGGCTGATGAAGCTGAAAAAACAACCGATTGGGTACATCTGTCGATCTGGTTGGGGGGTAAAAAAGAGGCATTAAGAGTCAAAGACCCCTGATGCCTCCATTAAAGTGTCTGTAAACTCTTACAACACACTTTGACCTACAGGTAAGCCTAGATTAAGGCTTACCTGTAGGTCCAAGAAATATCTCCTAAACCTATATGGTTTAGGAGATATTTGCCCGAAGACAGGCACCGCTGTCTAAGGCGCATGTGCTGTAGACAGCGGCGCGCAGGCGCACTGAGCGCGACATCGTCCACGACGAAGATGCCGTGCGCGTTGGCTCCCGTGCGCAAGCTCCCGTGCGCCGGACTACAGGGGACAGCGGTGACTTCACTGGCTCCTGTGTCAGGTAAGTGACACATAATGGACTACTATGCGATGCATAGTAGTCCATTATGCTTTGCCTTTGCAGGGAATGAAAGAGGAAGTAAACCCATTTTTTTCGGCGTAGGGCGGGAAAGTCCTTTCATTTCAAAAGTCCGGCGGACTAGCACACACACGGGCGGATTGTCCAGCGTGTCCGCCATAATATCGCAGTCACGAAAAAAAATCGCAGATCGTCTACATTACTAGTGAAAAAAAAAATGCCATAAATCTATCCCCTATTTTGTAGATGCTATAACTTTTGCACAAACCAATCAATAATTGCGATTTTATTTTTATTTTTTTACCAAAAATATGTAGAAGAATACGTATCGGTCTAAACTGAGGAAAATGTTTTAATTTTTTTTTTTAAATGGGATATTTATTATAGCAAAAAGTAAAAAATATTGTGTTTTTTTTCAAAATTGTTTCTCTTTTTTTGTTTATAGCGCAAAAAATAAAAACCGCAGAGGTGATCAAATACCACCAAAATAAAGCTCTATTTGTGGGGAAAAAAGGACGTCAATTTTGTTTGGGTGCAACATCGCACGACCGTGCAATTGTCAGTTAAAGCAACGCAGTGCTGTATCACAAAAAGTGCTCTGGTAAGGAAGGGGGTAAAATCCTCCGGGGCTGAAGTGGTTAACATGGGGACAAAGTGCTTTGCCAGGGGGGACCCCCCATGTGTTGAGGGCATGTGGTCTGGTAGGTTCAGGAGAGGAGGACTCACGCTCGTGCCCCCCCCCCATGCCTTTCCTGGCCTGCCAGGCTGCATGCTCGGATAAGGGTCTGGCATGGATTTTGGGAGACCCCATGCCATTGATTTGTTTTTTTTGCCATGATGTAGCCCCCTAAAATCCATACCAGACCAAATAGGGAGAGGGTAAAGGGACAAGGAAAACCGCAAAAAAAAAGTAAAATTGGCAGAGGTTCTAATCTATTTCTACACTATCCAAAATAAAACAAAAAAGTTTTGGCTATGCATGCACTCTAATTTTTGTTGAACTATGGTCCACTGGAGGAGCCTTTACAGCTGAGGAGTAGTGTTCTAGGCTTAGGCATTTCTGAGCTCATATAGCAGCATACTTATCCGTTTACCAAACAAACGGTGAATTCAAAAACTTATCACAAACTTTGACAGCCAGGTCTACTTCTGCTTTCAAGAAAACCGCAAATGGTGACACAAAGCTTGAGAACGGAATTTGTGGTTTTTGAGATGGCACCACAAGTTGGCCCCACCTAGCACGTGTCACAGTGCACATAAATAACCGGTATAAAAGGAGTGCTTAATGTAAGTGGCCTCTTTGTACCTCACATCAGCAAGCTATGAGCATCTGTCCATGTATTTTGCAATTTATCTTCAAAAAATATACAGAAGTCTCAGGGCATTAGTGCACATGCTGTGAAAATGATTTTTGAAATCTTGTGGGAAATGGAAAACCAGACTCTTGATGTATGACCTTTGACATAATGTGCTGGTGATTTTAATTTAAAATCAGAATGTTTAACACAAAATCTGGCACATTTATATTCTGAGGAAATGCAATGTCTGTTTATCTCCTTTGCTTCTTCTTTTATTATAATTAACCACTTCAGATCCGCGCTATTGCCAAATGACGGCATTAGCGCGGACCTACATTTTCAGGACTACGTCTATTGACGTCGTCCTGGTTACGAGCGGCCTGCGCGCCCCCTGAGGGGCGCGCGCGGCGCGCTCTGTGATCGGCGAGTCCGTGAGACTCGCCTGATCACCGATCCGTGTAAGGGGTCGATCCCGACCCCTTATCACGTGATCAGCTGTCAGCCAATGACAGCTGATCATGTGATAGAACGGAGCCGGTAATCGGCTATTATTCCTCCTCGCGCTGACAGCGCGAGGAGAGAAAAAAAAAGCCGATCACCGGCGGCCGTGATCGGGACATCAGTCCCGATCACGGCCATCAATACAAGGGACCACCTGCCACCTGCCTGTGCCCACCTGCCTCCCGCAGTGCCATCCTGAAAAAAAATAAAAGAAAAAGTAAGTGCCCCCCGTCAGTGCCCCCTGTCAGTGCCCATAGTGCCCACAGTGCCACCCACAGTGCCACCCCACAGTGCCACCCACAGTGCCACCCAATCTGCCTCAAAGGTGCTGCACCCCAGTGCCGCCCATCAGTGCCCAGCAGTGCCGCCCATCAGTGCCCAGCAGTGCCACCTATCAGAGCCACCTATCAGTGCCACCTATCAGTGCCCATCAGTCCCATCTATCTGTGGTACCTATCAGTGCCCATCCGTGCCACCCATCCGTGCCACTTATCCGTGCCACCCATCCGTGCCATCTTATCTGTGCCCATCTTTGCCCATCAGTGCCGCCTTATCTGTGCCCATCGGTGCCGCCTTATCTGTGCCTATTAGTGCCGCCTTAACTATGCCTATCAGTGCCCACCAGTGCAGCCCATCAGTGCCCACCAATGCAGCCCATCAGTGCCCACCAATGCAGCCCATCAGTGCCCACCAATGCAGCCTATCAGTGCCGCCTAATCAGCGCACTTCAATGAAGGAGAAAAATGACCCGTTTGCAAAATTTTATAACAAACTATTAAAACATGATTTTTTTTTTTTTTTTTTTTGCATCTTTTTTTGTTTGTTTAGCAAAAAATAAAACTCCGAGCTGTAACTAAATACCACCAAAAGAAAGCTCTATTTGTGGGAAAAAAATGATAAAAATTTCATTTGGGTACAGTGTTGTATGCCCGCGCAATTGTCATTCAAAGTGCATCAGCGCTGAAAGCTGAAAATTGGTCTGGGACTGAGGGGGGTTTAAGTGCCCAGTAAGCAAGTGGTTAAATATACATTTTTAAAATGTGTTAGGGCCTGTCAAAGGATAGAAAGGTAATATAAATAAATAAATAAATATATATATATATATATATAGAGTACTTTACACCACATGCCGTTGCTCTTTCAACACCCCTTCTCAACAGCATGTGCTTTGTCAAATTTATAAAAGTAGTAACAGAAAGGGGTTTTGGGATTATGACGGTGCCCAATACACAAAAGAGAGTGCAAATTTATTAAAAATCGAAATTTTATTACAAAAAGACAGTACAATCCTGTGTACAATGAACCATATTTGTACTTTCTTTTGTAAACATTTCTATTTCTTTTAATTTTGCACTCTCTTTTGTGTATTGGGCACCGTCATGATCCCAAAACCCCTTTCTGTTATTACTTTTATGTATTTAAAAGGGATGAGGTGCCAGATCTTATAGGGTCACTCAACTAACTTCTTTAGTCAAATTATATTCAGCTTCTTCTGGAAATAACTATAAGGCCGCGTACACACGCGGGGACTGTTCGCCCAACTTTGTCCGTCAAACAGTTTCGGCAAACAGTCCGCTCAAAATTAACATGGACGGACATGGCCACACACGACGGACGAACAGTTTGCTGAAACCGTGCGCGATGACGTGAACGGTACGTACGACGGGACGAAAAATACGACGTCCTATACACTGCATTATAACTTTCGGCGTGAAAATCCTTTCTGAGCATGCGCGCAACTTTGTTTGACGAACAAGCCTACACACGCGGGGACTGTCCGCTGAAACAAGGTTTCAGCGGACAGTTTTTCGGAATTTCCGAAAAACCTTGTTCAGCGGACTGTTCGCTGAAACTGTCCGCTGAAAGCCCACACACGAGCGGACTGTCCGCTGAAACTTGGTTTCAGCGGACAGTTTCAGCGAACAGTCCCCGCGTGTGTACGCGGCCTGACGCTCCTTCAACACTTGGTGAGTGAATCAGCAGTCATCTCCTCTGATGGGCGGGATTGACCCTTTCTGATTATGTAATTTTATACATCCCAGGTTGTCTTCAAAAATGGGAGTTGGATTGGACATGTCTACCCCAATGTCCACAAAAAGTTGACAAATCCACATCTCCTCTTGACATGCGTGTGCTGCTGCAATGTACTCTGCTTCAGTTGAAGATAGAGCTAGAGTAGCCATCCTTTTGACTAGACCATCTTATGGTTCCTTCCCCATACTGGAAGATGAATCCACTTGTGGATTTGCAGTGGCAACATATAGCAACTTACCGATTTGCTCTGCGATACTGTCAGGGCTGGGCTCAGCCATTCCTTCTCAGAGCTGGCTGCTCAGCTGTCGGCTAATTGCCAGCTCCTATCACTGCAGTTACTCAGCTGTTGATGATATTCTGCTCATTAGTCCTGCCTACTTAGGCTGTTCAGCCCAGAGGAGCTCTGCCTTCGTCTTGGTCAACATCATAGAGACTATCTCCTGCGTTCCTGTTTAAAGACTTGCTTTGCTGACATCCCTTCTGGCTCCAGATTCTTCTTGCTGTTCCACTTAGTTTGCTTACTGTAGCCTTCTAGAATGCTCTCTATGGCTCTGTTCTGCAGCTTGGATCGCTTTTCACTTGGAATATGAGCATACACTTTACATCCAAACACTCTGATGTACCCTATGCTAGGCTTTGATCCATGCCACATTTCAAATGGGGTACTTTTAATGGCTCTTGAGGGTATTCTGTTCTGTAGGTAGATTGCAGTCATGACTGCTTCTCCCCAGTACTTGTGAGGTAGATTGACATCCGACAACATGCATCTGGCCATTTCTACAAGAGTGCGATATTTCCTTTCTGCTACACTGTTTTGTTCAGGAGTGTATGGTGCAGTTATTTGATGAACTATTCCTTGTCTCTTCTGGTATGAGGAAAATTCTTTGCTTATGTATCCCCCCCCCCCCCCCCCCCCATTGTCTGTGCATATTATTCCTGGTTTGCGTTGGAATTTGTTGCTAGACATGGCAACAAACTCTTGACGTTTCTCTAATGTTTCATTCTTGTGTTTCATTAGTTAAATAGTTGTGTACCTAGAATAATCATCAATGAAAGTCAGTAGATATCTGTTCCCGCCTAACGTGGGAGTTTTCATTGGACTGCATACGTCATTGTGTATGAGCTGCAGAGGGTGGGTAGTTTTTCTTTGAGATGCCTGTGGAAGGGGAGCCAGTGTGGCTTTTGCTTACAGTACTTTACACCACATGCCATTGCTCTTCCAGCATCGCACATGCTGCTGCATGTCACACACAGCAAGTACTTCAGCTGTTCTCCCTCTCTTTGGCTGAGGGGAGGCAGAGGAGAGAGATAGGGAGCACACAAGACATTTGTAAAGCTGTTCTGCAGTCACTGTGAGCCATGGGAGAGCTCACCCACTGCCCCAGATTTCAGAGTTGTCTTTCCTGCATTGTTTTTCCTGCATTGTTGGCACTTGGGAGGGTCTACTGAGGTTATCTAGCAAAAAACGCTTCTAAACACTCAGAAACGTGGAATGTAAAAGTGGCGTTTTTAACTGTTGGTTACTAGCTGTCAAGTTCCAGCGTTCAGAAGAGGTTTTCAAATATCCTGTGTACATGAAGCTTTGTTACTGTCATTTAATTTATTGATTTGCTGTGTGTGTTGCAGTGTTTAGCATTGTCTGAAGGGTCATTGTCTTTCAAAGTCAGGGGATCGAAAAGATCAGCAGCTTTCGGGGGGAGCACTACAAATGTGTGTAAAGTCTGACATAAATGTTATCTTAATTGCTCCCTTTCAGTTTTTAAACATACCATTAAAAGTTTTTTTTTTTTATCTTTTTAATAAATGCAAAAATACCTGTTAATCCTGCCAGAAATCTTGTGAGCGAGTGACTTCCTCTGCTTTCCTACTCTGACAGTTAGGATTGTTCCCAGCAAACTATATGGACTGTGGAACATCCCCTATGAAAAGGAGGATGTGTTTTGTAGCCCTAATATTATTCCCGTCCTAGGGCGGACAGTGCTGCTTTCCTACTGATACAGCAAATGATGAAGTCTGAATAAAAGCTGCAGTCCTCGTAGTACTTGACTTTTCAATGATGGGTGCACAAAGTGAAAGTGACATCAGTATGGTGCGATGCCAGAGCCAGACGCGAAGTCAGCAGCACTCCAAAAAAATATGCCTTTCACGTGTTTATCAGGAAGATAGTAAGACATAAGAAAACAATGTTTTTGGGGTGTTGCAGGATCCGTTTCTCAAGACAACTTAGTGACACATATCCCAGCACTTGCAGTTTACAGCTTTCAATACTGCTGCCACAATATTGGTTTAAACAGAAGTCGATCGTCAAGAACGCGGTGACGTAAAGCACGTACGACGGGACTAGAAAAAGGAAGTTCAATACCCAGTAGCCAATAGCTTCCGTCTCGTACTTGCTTCAGAGCATGCGCCGTTTTTGGTCCGTCGGAACAGCATACAGACGAGTGGTTTTCCCGATAGGAATTGGTTCCGTCGGAAATATTTAGAGCATGTTCTATTTCTAGGTCCATCAGAATTTTCGACGTAAAACATCCGATGGGGCATACACACGATCGGAATATACAATGAAAAGCTCCCGTCTGACTTTTTCTGTCAGACACTCTGCTCGTGTGTACGGGGCATAAGAAAGTATTTCATAAAAAATATATTACAGGGCCATTAAGTACTGGATGTGATTAAATTACTTTTGCCAAATAAGGATATTGTTTAGTTTTACTTTATTTTGACACTAAAAGTACATTTGAGCATGTCAGAGTTCTGTCTAAAGAAGGTAAAAGCGTTTTTAAAAAATATATATTTTTAGTCTGGTAATGATAGAAAGTATATATGAATGACAAAAAATAAAATCAGCAAAAATATAACAGCTAAAGATGGAAAGAGAACAATGAGCTAATTGGGGCTGATAATGCTAAAAGTCAAAATCTTTTTTTTTTCAGATTTGAATATAGTGATTATGGGTTACCACCTGTCAGGATTGTATTATTGCTCACTAGGGAGATCCACATTCTTTATTTGTTCTGGTGACCATTTACACCAGAATTGAAAGTAACAGATAATCCATGTAGACATCACAATGTAGCTTAAATCCATGCAAACAAAATCAATACATTTCTACATGCCCTAATCTATAAAACTCAGATTGGCTTCCTCCCTGACAGACAATACTTGCAAAGTCATCCACTTAATCCACTTCATGCATCAAATAAATATTCCCTGTTTGTTAACAGGGGTTAGATATACAAAAGGATATATATATATATATATATATATATATATATATATATATATATATATATATATATATACACTTTCATGTGACAACACTGAAGAAACTACACTTTGCTACAATGTAAAGTAGTGAGTGTGCAGTGTGTGCGTGTATACCAGTGTAAATTTGCTGTCCCTTCAAAATAACTCAACACACAGTAATTAATGTCTAAACCGATAGCGACAAAAGTGAGTACACCCCATAAGTATAAATGCCCAAATTGGTCCAAAAGTGTCAATATTTTGTGTGGCCACCATTATTTTCCAGCACTTCCTTAATCCTCTTGGGCATGTAGTCAGTGGTGTATTTAGGTTTTGTGCTGCCCTAGGCCTCATACTACATACAACTAAACTCATGCACTGCCCAATTAAAATATGGACCACCCCTTCCTGTTTAAGACCTGCCCTATCTGTAAGCCACACCCCTTCCTATTTAGGCTCTACCTTTTTCCTTCTAGAGCTCCACCTCTTCTGCTCTATACATTTAAAAGTGGGTACCAAGTGGCCTCATCAGTGCAGCCTATCAGTGCCCATCAGTGCTGCTTTATCAGTGCAGCCCTATCAGTGCAGGTTAAGAGTGCCGCCTTATCAGGGACCAATAGTGCAGCCTATCAGTGCCCATCGGTACAGTCCCATCAATGCCCATATCAGTGCTGCTTTATCAGTGCAGCGCAGCCTCGTCAGTGCCCAACAGTGCAGCTCATCAGTGGCCATGAGTGCAGCCTCATCAGGGGCAACCAGTGCAGCCTAATAGTGCCCATCAGTGCCGCCTATCAGTGCTCTTCAGTGCAGCCTCCTCAGTGCCCAACAGTAAAGCTTATCAGTGGCGTAGCGGATTACATTTTGGACAAAATGTCATACAGGTGTAAATTTAGTTTTTGCCTCGGAACAGTAGGGGTTCTGAGGGTTAATTATGTAGGTTCACTTTGACATCAGTTTGGCTGGGCTATGTTAGAAGTTCTGCTTGGTCATGTGTACAGTGAGGTGCACATGACAGGCCAGAACCAGGCCTGGTTGGATGTTTTAGGTATCAGCCTTCTCGGAACCAGTGGGTGTGCCGGCCTCGCTGAGGAGTCTGGGAGGGGGTACTTAAGATGTTGGGGTCACGTGTTCTGGGAGAGGAGTTTGTGAGGCCCGCGTGGTCTGTTCTTGTTCCAGGACAGGGGTAGCCCCGCGAGGGGTCACGGGGTGTTCGACATCCTGCAACATGCTTCTGTTGGTTACCCTCAACAGACCCGACTGGTCTGGGGTAGGGATCCATCTATTCCCGAGTCTCGGGACCGGCTGGTCCGAGGCGAAGTAACTGAGGGAGGATTCAAGGTGTCCGGGAGTGCTCTCGGCTTGGAGATGCACCACAGCTCATGAAAGTGACCAGGGGAGGATTCTTCGGCATAGGGCCAATGAGCGGCATCCTGAGAAGTGCCTGGTTACTGAGTTGGGAAGGACATTGACGAATCCACGCTTTTTCCAGTACTATTAAGGAGACAGAGAACGTTCCAGGTACTACGGAAAAAGGTTCCTGTTCACTCTTAGTTACAACTTGTACACGTTCATAGGATTTCTCAAGTTTTGAATCAATGTGCTGATTGGCACGATCTCTGGCTAGAGATCTGTTCAGCCTTGAAGTGCCCAGCTGTGAGTGGCTACTCTCTGGGTGGAATTAGAGACTTTGTTATATCTGCAGTTCAAGGTACTTAAGTTCTTCACCCGTGCCCTCTGATCCTATCTGAGACTGTGTTATTGGATGTTATCACTGCAAAATAAAACCTTCCAAAAGGACTTTATTGGTGTCAGCATCCAAGTTGTTGGGTATCAACCCTGGGAACCCCTAGACGTGGAAGAACAAGCCGAGTGGAGGTAACCCGTAAGCCCAATAAGTTAAGGCTGCCCTACAAAGGGTTATGGCCGCTACATGTGCATCCCCATCGGGGGCAACCAGTGCAGCCTCATCAGGGGCAACCAGTGCAGCCTATTAGTGCCCATCAGTACAGTCTTATCAGTGTCCACCAGAGCATCCTCATCAGTGCCCATTAGTGTGGCCTCATCAGGGGCAACAAATGCAGCCTAATAGTGCCCATCAGTGCAGCTCATCGGTGCCCATATCCGTGCAGCCTATCAGCGCCCATATCAGTGCAGCTCATCAGCGCCCATATCAGTGCAGCCTATCAATGCCCATATCAGTGCAGCTCATCAGCGCCCATATCAGTGCAGCCTATCAACGCCCATATCAGTGCAGCTCATCAGTGCAGCTCATCAGCGCCCATATCAGTGCAGCTCATCAGCGCCCATATCAGTGCAGCTCACCAGCGCCCATATCAGTGCAGCCTATCAATGCCCATATCAGTGCAGCTCATCAGTGTTCATATCAGTGCAGCTTATCAACACCCATATCAGTGCAGTTCATCAGCACCCATATCAGTGCAGCTCATCAGCGCCCATATCAGTGCAGCTCATCAGCGCCCATATCAGTGCAGCTCCCCAGTGGCCATATCAGTGCAGCCTATCGGCGCCCATATCAGTGCGGCCTATCAGCGCCCATATCAGTGCAGCTCCTCAGTGCCCATTTCAGTGCAGCTCATCAGCGCCCATATCAGTGCAGTCTATCAGTGGCCATCAGTGTAATAATTTCCATATTGAGCACTTGACACACGCACATTAGTAATAGTCACATAACCTTCTGTCCTGGCCGCTGGCTGGGGATTCCCCTAATGCTCCTCTCTCTCTCACTTCTCCTCCTATCGCCCTGGGCTGGAGAGAAGATTCAGTGAAGAAGAAAGCCGTGCAGAGGAGAGTGGGTGGAGCATTGAACTCCGCCTCCGCCAATCAGATTACATTCAGCCAGGCCTGGCCAATCACTGGCTTCTTATAGGGGTGCAGCCCCACCCCCTCCCCGGCCAAGCACATTCCATATACTGCCCACAATATTTACAAGTGCCGTGCCATAGCAAGCTGGGTGCCGAGGCTGTATTTGTGCGGGAGGCGACTGCGGGAACCGGGACATGAGAAGACGGGATGCTGGTTTTTTGCATGCAGGGGCGGCTTTTTTGCCACCCCCTTGCAAAGTGCTGCCCTAGGTCTGGGTCTTGTTGGCCTAGGCCAAGACGCAGCACTGCATGTAGTTCATGCAGAGCTTCACAGGTTGCCACTGGAGACCTCTTCCACTCCTATATGACAACATCACGGAGCTGGTGGATGTTAGAGTCCTCCACCTTCCGTTTGAAGTTGTCCCAGAGATGCTCATTAGGGTTTAGGTCTGGAGACTTGCTTGGCCAGTTATTTCTTTCAAAGTGCCAACACAGAATTAAACCTGCCAGCTTTGAATGAGCCCTAAGGGACCAAAAAGAATGCAGAATGCACTGTGCAACATACACTGACCTACCTGACCATTGCATTCACCTACATGACACATGCACTAGCTGACACATGCACTCACCTACATGACTATTACACTCACCTACCTGACACATGCACTCACCTACCTGACCATTATACTCACCTACATGACACATGCACTCACCTACATGACATATGCACTCACCTATATGACCATTACACTCACCTACTGTACATGACACATGCTTCCTGCACTACTAACATGCCCCCACACAGTACAATGTAGATCGGAGGATCCAATCTCCTCCTTACCTTTCTATTGCCTCATCGTCCAGCTCTCCCCAGACGGTATTGAAGGAATCCCCGACATCCGGCCACTCCTCGATATCCCCGCCGCCTGGATGCCAGCTAGCAGCCATTGCACCTCTCCCCATGTAAAATCAGCTCCCAGCACCGCCCCTCCCCCTTCTTTTTCACAGGCTGCACTAGGACAGACTGAACCAAAGTCGTCCTGGAGCAGGGGGAGCTGAAATAGGGTACCCGCAGAAAGGAATCCCTGAATGCCTTACCAGAAGTGTAGGGGTCCGGGGGAGGCAATAAGCTGCTGAACAGACTCTGGATGGTGGAGAAAGAAGAATTTTACACCCCTCTTAAACGACACACATGGAACAAGATGACTGGCTGCCCACTCCCCTGCCGATGTCACTAGCAAAGAAGCAAGGAAGAGAGCCGGCTCCTCCCTGCCTGCAAGGTCAGTGCAAGTGACTGCCTGGCTGGGGGATTCCCCTGGCGTGCCAACAGGGAGGGCTTGACGTGCCAGCTGTGGCACGTGTGCCATAGGTTCGCCATCACTGGCCTAGGCCATTTTTATGTAGAGCAACAATTTTTTATTTCAGATCCTCAGAGAGTTCTTTGCCATGAGGTGCCATGTTAAACTTCCAGTGACCAGTATGAGAGCGATGACATTAAATTGAACACACCTGCTCCCCATTCACACCTAAAACCCTGCAACACTAATGAGTGAGTGAATGAAACCGGGGAGGGAAAATGGCTAAATGGGCCCAATTTGGACATTTTCACTTAAAAGGTGTACTCACTTTTCTTGTCAGCAGTTTAGACATTATTGGCTGTGTGTTGAGTTATTTTGAGGGGACAGCAAATTTACACTGTTATACAAGCTGTACACTCACTACTTTACATTGTAGCAAAGTGTAATTTATTCAGAGTTATCACATGAAAAGATATAATAAAATATTTACAAAAATGTGAAGGGTGTACTCACTTTTGTGAGATACTGTATATATTCTCTTTCATGGGAGTATATGCATTATGTTCTAAGTAAATGGGGCTTCCAACCCGATTTTATCTCCTGGTTGAAGGCTCTATATCTATCAACCTTCAGCTACAGTGCAATACCTCTTACATCAATCTAAACTAAAGCTTTCCTAATCCAGGCGAGGTACTCCCCAGAAGTATCCCCTTCCCCCCATTCTATTCATGTTGGCCCTATAACTCTTAGCATGCTTCTTTAGATCTAACCCTGATATTCAGTGAATTGATCTAGGGCCTCAATCATTTAAAATATGTTTTTTAGCTGATGAACTAATCCTAACATTGACACAACCACACACATTACCCATTTTATTCTACACTCATAAACAGTTCTCCAACATCTCAGGCCCTACTATTAATGAAAATAAGTCTTCAGCTCTCAATATCTTTTAGAACTACAAATTCATTTGGTCCACCTCCCACCTAGAGTTCCTCTCACTTGTACGTACTATACCCTTTATGCAGCTAATTCAATTTCAGTGTTCCAACGACTTAAATCGTTTATCTCCTCTTGGTCCCACCTCACCTTATCTTGGATAGGTAACATTTATGCTTTCTAAATGGCAGTCCTACCAAAACTCCCTTATTTGTTTCACACACTACCAGTCCCATTCTATGCTTTGAAATCTTTTCTGAACCATATTCTACAATTCATTTGGTCTAACAAACGAACACGTATTTCCAAACATACAAAGTTCATACATAAATTGTAAGGCAGGCTTAGAGTTCCTAATTTTAAGTACTTCACAGGTGCACCAATAACTCCCCTGATCTCTTTATATGCTTCACAAAAAGCTCCCCTATGAGTGGATCTGGAGATGTTTTGTTCTGCCCCCATATTTCCCCATGCACTTCCCTGGTTTCCATCCAAGTCCAGACCTGCTTCAATGAGTCCCCCAATGCAGCACTTACCATCTGGGACACCACCAAATACTTCAGTGAAATTATCTCACCATACTTACCTCTTCTACCCCTTCTAGGTAACCCTATGTTTCCCCAAGACTAGAATCTGCTAAAGCCTATCACTTGTGGCATTCTCATGAATGTCATTTATAGCTGTTCCTTTATCAATGAATTCACCACATACAATTGGGATGAAATTAGAGAGATTTGTCTTCTGGTGCATGAAAACGAGAGAAGACTGGATACAGATCTGGTCCACAATGCCACCTTACTCTATTAACATCGCCACAGCTGAATCTGCCTTCAAGACTGTTGTGAGATGGTAAATTGTTCCATTTCGATTAGCACATATTTACCCTTCTCCCTCTGGCACATGCTCTCATGGCTGCAAGACCACAAGTGACTATTTGCTGATTTAGTGGACCAGTCCTATGTTCACAAGATTTTGGACCAATGCCCTTAAACTTTTGCAGATCTTTTTTCATTGCTCCTTCAATATTGATCCCTGGTATATTTTACTTCATCTTAAACTCCTGTGAATTACCAAACTTCAATTTAAATTAATGACTTATGTCCTGCTAGCAGCAAAACAAACTAAAGCGAAAGCTTGGAAGAAACAACTCACCCCTTTTCGAGGAAGTTGGTTACTGTGTAGATAGTTTCTTCATCGCAGAAAAACGTACTAATATTCTTTTGAAAGAATAGGTAAATGTTGTATCTGGCTGGGTGGTAGTTAACCAGGTTTTGATTTGTATAGTTGTGTACTTGGTTTCTTCCTAAGCTCAGTGGGGTTGTGATCTTTCACTGTTGCCAATAGGTGCCACTGGTTATAGCATGAGGTTTCCCTGCCAGTCTGAGTTATGAATACTCCTATTTCCTTCAGCCATCTCAGTAGGAAGTTTAAGCCACTGGGGCATGGGGGGGGGGGGGGGATAGATATTTGGGAATGTCATATGCTATCTCTCTTGCGTCAGTCTGAAGCCTGAGGAGCTAGTGTTGGACTTTTCATTCTGATAGGCCAAAAATCCTCACTGGAGCCTAGTCTGCATTTTTGGAGCACAACCCTACAAGTCTAAGAGATTCACCAGCTGGGAAAGCTGCATGTCTGAAAGTGGTGCCACTGGTTCATTTGCTGTTCATCAGGATCTTAGCTGTGGCAGATCCTAGGGGCCCTACCTGAATCTTCAGAAACACCCCTGGGACTTCACCCTTTAAGAATCCTGTCCACTATCACCTCACTAGAAGGCATCTGGAAACTCAGTTTAGACAGATATTCCTTGGCCTTGTGCCTAAAAGACTGTTTGCTGACCCTGATGACATTTGTTAGTACACAGAGATAAGAGCCAATGTATTGTTCTGGGGTATTGAATGCTTTACCACTTGAGGACCAGCTGCCAGATATTCCCATATATACAATGTGATTTTAGTAATGTACCTTCAATAACAGTCTTCCATTTAGGTATTGCCAGCTGTTGCTGTCCCAGGCAGAGTGCATTTGGTATCACTTCGCCTGTGACAGAAGCCGGCGTAATACAGGAAGCATCGGCTTATGGGACTCAGCTCTCTCCACAGCCGTGCTTCCTCTACTGTCCGGCTTAATTTATATCACTGATGCTCTGGAATGGCGGGTTAGCGCGATCTAGCTTGCCAACCCGCCATCCCAGAACAGGAGGTTGCGGGCCACATCAGAGGGCTCCGCGGGCCAAGGGTTGGGCACCCCTGATGTAAACAGACAGAGCTCCGTTCTGTCAGGGGTGAGGAGACTGATCTGTTCTTACTGCTTAGGAACAGTGATTGGTCTCTGCCCCCAGGCAGTCCCACCCCCATATAGTTAGAAACATTCCCTAGGACACGCATTTAATCGCCCCCCCCTAGTGTTAACCCCTTCCCTGCCAGTGACATTTATACAGTAATCAGTCCGATCTGTCCGCTGCAATGTCATAGTCCCGATAAAAATTGCTGATCACCGTCATTACTAGTAAAAAAATAATAATAATAAAAAATAATAAATATGGCATAAAATAATAAAAATGCCATAAATCTATTCTCTATTTTGACGCTTTAACTTTTGCGCAAACCAATCAATATACACTTATTGCGATTTATTTATTTTTTAGCAAAAATATGTAAAATACATACTGGCCTAAACTGAAGAGACTTGTCTTTTTTAAACAAAATTGGGGGATATTTATTATAGAAAACAGTAAATGTATATTGTTTTTTTTTTTCAAAATTGTAATCTTTTTTTGTTTATAGCACAAAAAATAAAAACCGCAGAGGTGATCAAATACCACCAAAAGAAAGCTCTATTTGTGGGGAAAAAAGCACACCTGCACAATTGTCAGTTAAGGTGACACAGTGCCATGTCACAAAATATGGCCTGGTCATTAAGGGGGCAAATCTTCCACTGCTGAAGTCGTTAAAGTGGTTGTTAAGCCACTCTGACTAATTTATATTATCATCCGCTCTGTCCTAATCCTGTGTCCCCCTGTGTATGTGATTTATAAAAAAAAAATACTGATTATACTCACATGACAGGCCGGCTCTCTCCTCTCCCCCTCTGACAGCTGTAGCAGGTGGGATTCCCCCGCTGACATCAGTTGGGAGGAGAGAGACGGCTGGTCACGTGAGCGCTGAGTGGCGCTCTGAAATGAGGTAAAATCAGCACTTTTTAAACAAATCACACACAGGCAGACACAGCATTAGGAAACGGAGTAGATGGTATGAAAATAAAACTGTTATTTCAGCAGTAGAAGGGGTTGGGGTGGGCACTGTCACAAGCTGACAGGTAGGGAGGGGAGGGGGAGAGCAGACAAGAGAGAGCGGCTGATGGAGGCATGTAAACTGTGTCAGGGCTCAACACCCATGATAAACTGTGGTCAGTTTATAGAGGGGAGGGTAGAAACTGTCAGGATCAGCCAGGTATTTAATTTGTTACAGGGGGCTAAATTACACAGCACAGGCACTGTGCTGTATAACATGCTTTAAAGCGACAGGATCTTTCTTTTTTTTTCTTTTTTTTTGTTTAGATTAACAAACACTTTAACTACCCCTAATCTGGCTTTTCCCTTCCAGCCTTGTTTTCAAGATAGTGAACTTAGTGTCCTCTTCTTTAAACCTGCATTTATTGGAGTATCCCATGCCCTATACTTCTCCTCAGTAACAAGTTTATTCAGCATTAAACTTTAAAAACGACAACCCCCTATACCAGTGATGTTGAACTTTGACACCCCACATGTTTTGGAACTACATTTCTCATGACGCTCCACTACACTGCAGAGTGCATGAGCATCATGGGAAATGTAGTTCCAAAACATCTGGGGTGCCAAGGTTCGCCATAACTAGACTGGTCACTGAGTCTGTGCACATGGAGTCAGCAAAGTGTGTGTGTTGGCAGCCTCTGCACAGTCAGGAGAACACTAGAAAATAATAAAACCAATGTATGGTGCCTAAATTGTGAAAAATTGCAACCAATTGTCCCAAGACGGTTCCTGTGATTAATATATATATATATATATATATATATATATATATATATATATATATATATATATATACACACACACACATATGTCGCTGCCCCTTTAAATAAAAAACAATCCACCTTTACAATAATAAAATATTAAAAGTGTGGCGCTTATATGCTTTATAAATAAACAATTGTACTATCCAACACAAGAATACAATTAAGGGAAAGAAGAAGAAGAAAAAAACTGAATATAAAGAAAAGTCCAATGTGGTATTCATCACAACACCAAAAAACTGTGAAATAGTATTCTTCAAAGTTACTCTTCTATTATAATTGTTTCATGCCTTCATCACTTGTGCTCAAAAGTGTAGATACACACTCACCAGAGATGTTGATCCCTTTTTACAGATAGGTCAAGCAGCACTTATTGGCCCTCAAAGGTTATTTTTACTTTAGGATGATCTCCATTGTCTTTCCCCAAATGAATGGCATTTCACTCATATGACAACCAAGCAGGAGACATCATTTAAAATATAATTGTGTAGTATTTATTATGAACAATAGATCAGTAAATCGTAAAAGTTACACTGACATGTATTGGTGCCTATAACCGGCACCAGTATATACAGCTTGCGTGGGTAAACCCGCCCACCCGCCTGTCATTAGCTGGCGTGCGTTCCAATCCTTGTTTCTAGGCCAGATATAATGTCATACATGACCGGGACATAGTGATCCTATGCTTCAATGTACGTTTCACCGGAGCAGCATCTTCAGGAAGTGCACGGAGCATGGCAGGTATGGAGTCTTTGGCCCCAGGTGGCTGCCTGATTGGCACAATAGAGATCAACCACTGGACTAAGTATACATGGGCACTGGATAAAGAGAACCATCATGGATGCATCACTAAACCAGGCTCTGAGTAAAAGGTTACATGAAGCATTGTATTACCTCTGCAGATGGTGCATTGCACATTACTTGTGCATGCTGATGGATAGTACAAATGTAGCGCTTACCCCAGGAGGGGCTGCTGGAAATAAACAGGTTCTCCCAAAGTAGTAGAGTGGCCACCAGTCACACAGCCACAGTCCCACACACACTGTCAATTCAGGCTCAGTCTAGGCTAGGACAGGGGTCTCCAAACTATGGCCCTTAAGTTGTTCATAAACTACAATTTCCATCATACTTAATCATGTCTGTGAATGTTATTTTACAAGGACTCCTGGGATATGTAGTTCTGCAACAGCTGGAGGGTTGTAGCATGGAGATCCCTGGTATCTCCCCTGATATCTTTTTAGTATTTATTGCTGAGGGACTTTAACAGGAAAGGGATTTAGGGTCACAGGATACTCCAAAACCTATCAATAGGAATAATAGAGCAAACTTCTCACTAATCTTCTAATAGCAGCTCTTCCTGGAGGTAACAAGTAATAGCCAATATATCTAGGACCTACAGCAGCAATTCATATAGCCACTTATGGCACTTAGTTCCCTTCTGGCACTTGCATAACTAATAGTCTGCCACCCAGCATCCATAAGTAGATTCTCATTAAGGCTGGATTCACACCTATACATTTTTAGTGCTTTTTGCATTTTGCAGATTTGCACTACAGTCCATTTAACATGGTTTCCTATGGAACACGTTCTGCAGAGCAAATCTGCAAAATGCAAAAAGCACAAAAAATGCATAGGTGTGAATCCAGCCTAAGGGAGAAAAGATCCTTCTGCAAATAAGGACTTCAGTGCAATGCCTTACAGAAAACTTAAAGTGTTTGTAAACAATCACCTTGTAAAACAACCCACTCTGTTTGAAATAGAAATAAAAGGCAAAACATTTGTGTATAGCTTGAACAAAAATGTATAAATACCTTTTTTCCCCTTTTTTAAAGTGATCACATTCCCTCTGTTTACAGCTGCATAAGAGCTGGGGGAGGAGAAGCAGCAGTACACTGAGCTTCCCAGTGAAAGGGTGTGCAGTGGGAGGTTTCAGGACAAGTCCGATCAATGGAGGAGAGCACACTGAGTTCCCAGCACAGCTAGAGAATGACCATGGTGTGTTCTCCTGCCCAGTATGGTCCATTTTTTTTTTTCAAAAACAACAAGTTTATTGGTGGACAAGATCAGCAAGTCATACAGCATACAAAACATTTGAGAGTAACATGGCTATCAGTGTACAGATACAGATGTCATACATAGCAACGAGAAACTTTACAGCTACGTTGGTCAAACTCTCTTCAAAAACCACCCCACCAACCCACCCACCACCCACCGGTCAGTTTCGCCAATAGACTGGGAACGTAGAGCCCACATAATTTCTAGATTTCAATTGTAAGCAGGGTGCCAACCGTACACCATTAATCAGGCTCCACACATGTGTCTGGGTTGGCAAGCCACCTATCCCATATCCTATTATATTTATTGGGGCAGCCCCTATGCGCATATATGACCTTCTTCAAAGGCAGTGACAGATTCACCTCAAGTATCCACGCTCTAACTGTGAGTGGTACTGTGCGTAACCACAGCTTAGCGATCAGCTTCCTAGCACTGAACAGGGTCTCGTGTAGAAAGGCAGCATGACAGCGGTTGGTCTGAGCGTCAGGAAGAAGGCCTAGTAGACAAAGTTTGGGGTCAGCCTGTAACGGAGAACCCATGTGGTCATGCAGAAAGCGGATGACTTGCAACCAGAAGGCTTGAACGTCCGGGCAGGCCCATAGTAAATGATAAAATGTACACGGGTGCTCCCCACAACGCGGACACCCTGGGTCATATGCCGTGCGGAACTTGCTCAGTCTTAGTGGGGTGAGATAAGCCTTGTGTATAATATAGAGTTGGGTTAGCCGGTCAGACAGTCTAGGGGAAACCAGTCCAACATTGGTGAGGACGTCCTCCCAGTCTTCAGTGTCTAATGGGCCCACATCCACCTCCCACCTATGTTTAGCTACCTCCGCAATCCCAGTTACCGTGCGCGATCTAAGTAAGGTGTATATATTTGAAATAAGCTTGGCGGGGTCCTCCCCTACTATAACCCCCACCAGGGGCATTTCTTGAGTACTAGGGAACCCTTCCACAAACTGGGCTCGGAGGGCGTGCGAGAGTTGTGCATAACAAAAAGTCATGTGCGAGGGGAGTCTAAATTCCGCTTGTAGTACTGGAAAACTGCGGACTCCCAGCGGGGAGACCACCTGGTGTAAATATAGCACCCCCCTAGAGGCCCATTGCCGTACTCCTGGTAACGATCTGAGCTCCCCCAATTTGGGGTTATGCCACAGTGGCGTATGCGAGTGCACCCCGTCAGCCCCAACCATCTCCTGAGCGACATCCCAGACGCGCCTGTGCTGATCCAGCAGGGGCGTGCCGCCCTTCCCCCTCCCACCCCGCGCACGTCCTCGAAACAGCACCTGTAGGGGAGCATGTGTAGGGTCAAGAACTTTTCCACATATCAGCGCATGATACCGGGGGCCATCCGACTTGTGCAGGTGGTGGAAATGGGACAGCTGGGCCGCAATATAATACGAGCGCAGGTCAGGGAGCGCTGCCCCCCCTAAGTCCGTGGGATTTTTAAGTGTGTTCCATGCCAGTTTATGGCGGCCTGAACCCCAGACGAAAGTGTTAAGGATGGTGTCTATTGTCTTGAAGATTTTAAGGGGTATAAAAGTGGGCGAATGCCACATTTTGTACAGGACCTTGGGTAAAATAATCATTTTTATAAGGTTAATTCTGCCCATTACCCCCAGAGGTAGTCTGGCCCATGTTTGAGTCTTTGCCTTGAGATATGGGAGCAGCGGTAGGATATTATGATTCACATAATCTAGAGGGTCCCTGGTAATTTGGACTCCCAAATATTGGATGGATGATACACGACGAAGAGGGAGGGAGGCCGCGTCGCAGGCGGGGGGAGACATGTCTATGGGTAGGATCTGGGATTTTGACCAATTAACCCGTAGGCCCGAATGAACCCCAAAGTCCTCAATAATCTGCAGAGCAGCCCGCAGCGACGCCCCCTCATCAGCCAGATAAAGGAGCATGTCGTCTGCGTACAAGCTTACCTTCTCAATAATGGGACCCGACCGAAGCCCCTGGACATGAACACTAGCGCGGAGAGAGGCCGCAAGCGGCTCCACCGCCAAAGCATAAAGGAGTGGAGACAGCGGGCAGCCCTGCCTAGTTCCCCGGCCCAAGACCAGGGACTCCGACATCTGCCCGTTCACCGCCACCCTGGCCTCCGGGGAAGAGTATAGCACCCTAACCCATTGAATAAAGTTAGGGCCAAACCCAAATCGTCCAAGGCATTCCCACAAATATTCCCACTCCACGGAATCGAATGCCTTGGCCGCGTCCAATGCCACCACAACCCGGGCACCCGTCTCCTCATGACATGCCTGTAGATTCATGTGTAGTCTGCGGACATTCATGGCCGTGTTTTTGCCCGGCATAAACCCGGTCTGATCCGGGTGAATCAGAGAGAGGATATGCGGGTTCAGCCGGGATGCCAAAATTTTAGCCATGATCTTGGTGTCAACCTGGAGCAGGGAAATTGGCCTGTATGAGTCAGGGATGGCGGGATCCTTCCCCGGCTTCGGAAGAACCACAATCGTCGCCTGTCGAAGGGATTCGGGAAGGGATCCGGTTTCAAATACGAAATTGTATAGTCGGAGAAGTTCAGGGGCGAGCACCTCTAGGTATGTCACATAAAAGTCCAACGGTAGACCGTCCTGCCCAGGGGCCTTAGAGGCCGCCAGGGACATAATTGCAGCCTCCACCTCCTCCTTAGTAACGGGGAGTTCCAACTCAGCGGTCTGAGCCGCTGACAGTTGTGCAAACGGGACATTTTGCAAAAAGGCCTGGGTCTCCTGTGCCGTGGCTGACGCTCTGGACGTATATAGGTCTGCATAATACCGTCGAAACAGGTCGGCCACAGCTAGTGGGTCCGATATCAGGGCAGCATTGTGGTCCAGTAGCGAGACCACCACCGGTGGCCTTGCATCATGATGGGCCAAGTAGGCCAACAGTTTCCCGGCTCTTTCGCCCTGTTCAAAAATGCGCTGTCTCGAGAAAAAATGCTTACGCCGAGCCCGCTCAAAGTGTAGTTGCTCCACCACTCGCGTTTGGAGTTTAAGTGCCGAGGCGTTGGCGTGTGTGGGAATAGACATAAACGCGTCAGTCGTCGATTCTAGCTGTTCCAGCGCCTGTCGCAAGGTCTCCTGGGATGCCCGCTTTAATCTATTTATCCGGCTAATTAAAACCGCACGAGCATGCAGCTTGAACGCCTCCCACACCGTCCCCACCGCGGCTGTGCCCCTATTAGTCTCGAAGAAATACCGCCATTCCCCCGCCAGGCCCTCACCCTCCTCCCCCAGCGCCGTCAGCCAAAAGGGGTTGAGGCGCCAGGCACGGGGCCCCACCGGAGGAGCCAGGCATATAGTTGCCCAGCAGGGGGCATGGTCCGAAAGAGATCTAGCATGGTATCCCGCGTCCTCCACCCGTGAGAGAAGGACATCAGACACAAGGATATAATCAATCCGGGACATAGTGGTATGCGAAGCTGAGAAACAGGAAAACGCAGTGGCTTCAGGGTTTCTATGACGCCATACCTCAGTCAAGGAGAACTCACCAAGTGTACGGGACAGCCTAGTTTCCGTCGGAGTGGTCGGGTCCATATCACTGCGTAACCTATCCCTGCGGGGGTTCAGAGTCATGTTAAAGTCCCCGAGCCAAATGGCCGGGGTTCCCGGGTATTGGGCCATATATAGTAGTCCCTCATTGACCAGGCATGCAGAGTACGGGGGTGGTATATATAGGGCTATAATCAGACACGGTTTGCCATAGATATTACAGTGCATGAAAATATAGCGACCCAGTGGATCTGTCCGCAGGGAGATCAGCCCAAAATGCAATGTCTTAGCCACAAGGACCGAGACACCCCGAGAATAGGGAGAATGAGTCGCATGGTACGACCAGCCAACCCAGGGCCGCCGAAGTGCGAGCCGAAGCTGGCCGGTCACATGCGTCTCAGTCAGCACGACAATATCAGCCCTGTATGCCTTCAGGCAGCCAAAGACAGCAGTACGTTTAAGTTTGTCTCTGATCCCGCGGACATTCCACGTCAAAAATTTAACACCCAACATGTACCCACAGAATTACAGTTATGGACCAGGGCATACAGTTTGACCACCATAACAAGCCCTCCCTCCCTCCCCCAGCATGACATCGCAGAAAAAATATAGAAAAACAAAAGACATATAAGTAATCCCAAACTACAGAGATAACCACTTGTACCACCAACAACACAACCTTGAACAGAACTGCAACCAAATTCCCCCCCTCCCACCCCCCACCCAGCCCTCAGCCTCCCCAACATAGCCGGAGCATTTCTCCCCAACCTAGTAGATCCCCGACCCCCCGACATGTGCCCAGGGGCAGCCGAGCAGCCGCCGCCGGTCAGCCCGCACAGTCCCCTGCGCACACGGCCCAGGCAGTATCCACCCTAACAGAGGACGACCACTCGCTGAGACGGCGACTGTGGCTATACCATAAGCCCATAGGAGCAATAGAGCCAACCACCCCCGCCCCCAGCCCGTTAAAAATGCAGAAATAAGGAGATCAAAAAAGGAAAAAAAAAGGGAAACACATACAGGAGTCCAGAATCATTGCACGATGTCCGGGAACCATATAAACCGCCATCTCAAAAATGTGCTATAGCAGTTAGTACCAGCAACAATAGAGCAATAGTAAAATAAGAAAAGAGAACAGAGAATCAAGGCATACTTCTTGTCCCCCCCCCCTTTCTGTCCAGAAAAAGCAAAGTCACCTCACTTCATGCAATAGTCCTGGTGCCTCACGGAAAGATGGAGTCGTCAGTAGTCCGCATGTCGTCACCTAACAGGCAGCAGGATGCGTGAGGCCCATAGGCACCAATGGCAGAGAAGGAGCAGCAGTGGGTGCAAGAAATCAGCACAAATCCAGGTAACAACAGTAAGGGGCGACACAGAGAGTCCTGGAGGAGAAGAACAGTCAAAAGGTAGGCTCACCTCCCCGATATACCAGACAGGCCTTCGCTACTCAGGCCGGGCGGTTCCTAGCAGCCTCCCGTCTGTCCAGCCAGTCCGCCGCCTGTGCCGCATCGTCAAAAAAATGTGCACGATCCTCCCCAATAATACGAAGCTTTGCTGGGTACATCATCGCATACTTCAGGTGATGGGTCCGCAGCCGACGCTTCACCTCCACAAAACGAGCCCTCTGCCTCTGCACTTCCGCCGAAAAATCCGGGAATACCATCAGTCGGCCAGCCTGAAAGGGTATGTTACCCTTCTCTCTGCTCAAACGTAGAATAGCATCGCGATCTCGAAAATTCAGCAGCTTGGCGATGAATGTGCGGGGAGGCGCACCATCCGGAGGCCTCTTGGCTGGCATGCGATGCGCCCTCTCCACCACAAATGACGTGGAGAAGGCCTCCCTTCCGTACGTTGAAATCAGGAGGTTTTCTAGGAAAGTGGGGGGATCCGATCCCTCAGCGCCCTCCGGAAGGCCCACGAAGCGGAGGTTCGATCGGCGGGCCCTGTTCTCCAGATCGTCATGCTTCATGGCGAGGAGCTGCAGTTGGCGCTGTACCTCCGCGTGGGAATGTTGGAGTGAATGCAACGCATCCTCCGCGGTACTAATCCTGTTCTCCGCTTCCTTGACACGGTCCCTTAACTTGGTCATGTCTTGCCGAATCAGGGAGATGTCCACCCGGATTTCCTCGATCTTGGAGGTTAAGGATGTCTGGCATGTGGAAATAGCCTCAAGCACCTTGGTGGTGTCACTTGCTGGCTGCTGGTCCGCACGCTGTGTGGAGGCGCCATCTTGGTCCCCCTCCCTGTCTGCTCTCCGGAATTTCTCGAGGGAAGATGCAGCAGAATTATGGCCTTTCTTCGGCGGAGACATCGCAATATCTCTGGCCGGTGTGTCTGCGAGCCTCCCGGGTAAACACCAGCGATTCCCGGTCGAGTGTAGAGAACAGGATGTCTGGGCAGGATAGGCCGGGAGCGGAGCTCAGCTCACTTGCGACCTACACCATCGCCGTCCAGGCCACGCCCCCAGTATGGTCCATTTTTAATAGAAAAGCAAAAGGACTGACAGGAACACCAGGGAAATCATACAAAGGAAACAATACAAAGAAAACAGGATACCTTTTCATATAAGTACATGGTACAGCAGGAACATATCAGGAATATGAAATGCTGGGGTAACAAATGCTTTAATTCCTTGGCAATCTTTGCCAGGCCCTCAGCCCGCAGCTGCTGAGGCAAATACCCAAATTTCTTTGCTCTTTTTAGCAGTAAAGCTGCCTCCAGGGGCAGAAGCCACAAGAGATCTTGAACCTTCCCTTGAGGGAAAGAACACTGCTCAGGCCACCTGCACATTTATCACCTTTTGGGTGCCTCATTCCAGGTATTGGCTGAGGTAGGAAAAATATTCAACAGGTCATTTGAAACTCCCTGCTCTATGCCCAGGAAACCTTCTTCAGAGGCAGATGGGAGTAATCGAACACTCGGCTCAGGAAACCCTAAATAGACCGACACAATCAATCACTGCTCCACTCACTACAATGGAGCTAAAGACTAAATTTACCTGACAGCCTAACTTGAAGAGGGGGGTATACATTTCTAGATACAGTATATATACAGCATAAGTCTCCAAAGTATGGACCGTGGGAAACATCCAGCCCACTAGGACGTCTTTTGCGGCCCGCAGCTTCAGTCCTCACACTCACTGCAGGGACAGGCCTCTTTAAACTTTGTTGGGTTGCCGGACTTTCGCTGCATACTCCACTCTCCCCGCACTGTACAGGGCAAGTCCTGCAACCTGACAAAGCTTGCCCCTCCTGGTGCCGTACTGTATATGGGAAAAACTGTAAGGGGGACAAAAGTACAAAGGGGGCAATAAGGGGGACAAAAAAGTACATGGGGATCTCTGAGGGGGACATACGTGGGGGGACACGTATACATAAATGTGTGCCTGGGGGGCTCTGAGGGGGACACTAACTGTACATAGCAGGCAGTGATGAGAACATAAATGTGCATGGGAGGGCTCTGAAGGGGACACAAATGTGCATGGGGAGGCTCTGAGGGGGACATAAATGTGCATGTGGCTTAGATGGTGAAACAAATGTGTTTGAGGGGTTCTATGAACGGGAAACACAAATAAGTGGGGTCTCTGATGGTGACACAAATTTGCGGGGAGACTCTGATGGGGACACAAATTTGCGGGGAGATTCTGATCTTGACAAAAATTTGCGGGGAGACTCTGATGGGGACACAAATTTGCGGGGAGACTCTGATGGAGACACAAATTTGCGGGGAGATTCCGATGGGGACACAAATTTGCATAGAGACTATGATGGGGACACAAATTTGCATAGAGACTATGATGGGGACACAAATTTGCATAGAGACTATGATGGGGACACAAATTTCCATAGAGACTATGATGAGGACACAAATTTGCAGGGAGAACTCTGATGGGGACAGAGATGTATGGGGATACTCTGATGGGAAGAAAGATGTAAGACCCCAGGGCATGATGCTCCAGCATTTAGGTGCCGGCAGAGAATACAGGAGCACCATCCAGCACAGCTGCCAGTTGCCTGCCTAATTATTTTCTATTCTGCTGCTGCAGATTCATTTATAAATAACAGATTTTTTTCAGACCGCACATTTGTGTAAAATATACAATGTAGCCTTAGAAGCGAAACGTTTGAAGACCCCTGATATAGAGCATAGAATGCCTTTAAAAACCATGTAAGTATTGAGATGTGTTCTATCCGTGTTAAACACCATTATTGTTTTTAAAAGTTTGCTGATACCCTTGTCCCGGAAAAGTTAATTAGTAATGAAGATAAACAGAGTTCAGGTAAATTACTTTCAGGTAATTATAGCGCTAATATTTAATTAAATTTCAGCTATGCAAGTGGAGAATGTTTTTTCCTGATGTACATCATTTTATATCAAGTTAAGTTTGATACAATAATATTATTTAAATGCCTACATCCAGGGATAGGGAAATGGTCATTGGAAAGTTCTTATCAGTCTGCGGTTTAATATGCTTTGTGAACAACTTCTCTTCTTTTTTTTTTAAAGGATTATTAATTTATTATCAAAGTAATAACTGCTAGAAATTTGTGTTTAAAATAAAAAAAAATAAACATGTTCCTCAGAAAGTCAACAGAAGCACAATTTTGAAGTATCACAAAAAGTAGCACAATTAAAAAAAATATATATATATATATGATTAACCACTTGCTCTCCAGGGCAATTTTGAAATGTTTCACATAAATGCTTAAATCACCATTTATTCCTAGAAAATTACTTAGAACTCCCAAACATTTTCTGAAAGCAGAGGCCCCTTAGAACAAAATGCTGGCTGTTGCAATTCGTTAAGTTATATGATATTTGCACACAGCTGTTAATTTAAATGCAAATTTTCAGGAAGAAATGTACTGAATTATAATGCACACAAACAATACAATACATTTTTTTTTTTTAATATAAAAGATTATGCTGCCATGTAAATAGATACCAACCATGTCAAGATTTAAAATCGTGCATGCCTGTGAAGTAGTGACAAACTATGGCACGTAAAATTGTCCATTGGTGATGCTTTAAAAGCCGTTACAATTTACCTGTTTATCATTAATAATGAAGTCAACAAGCATGTACACAGTGTGTTATGGCTGGATAAAAGAGAGGGTCTGGCAGTGAAATTTTATTTATGTTTACTTTACTACTAAAGCCATGGAGGGGGGGGGCGGAGATGGCTCACACACAGAGGAGCTGACAGACAGGGAGGGAGGGGAGGAGAGGAGATCAGTGGATGACGAAGGCATGTAAACTGACCACAGTAATCAGGGCTCAGCAGTCTGATTATCATGGTCAGTGCACCAAGGGGGACTTAGGAACAGGCAGGATCAACCAGTTTTTTTTTTTTTTTTTTTTACAGCTTACAGAAGGACAGGTTAGATAGCACAAGCACTGTGCTGTTTAACCTGCTTTAACCACTTCCCGACCAGCGCACAACGATATACGTCGACAGAATGGCACGGGCAGGCATATTGGCGTACAGGTACGTCCAATATTCGATGCCGCCCTGCCATCGGGAGCGCGCTGCCGGCGGCGTGCTCCCGCGCTGGTCGGGACCCCCATGAGTCCGGTCGCGGGACCCGCGGACTCGATCGCCGCGGGCATCCCCGCGATCGTCTCACGGAGCGGCCGAATGGAGGAAATGCTGTGTAAACAACATTTTTCCATTCTGCCTAGCAACTAGTGACGCTGATCTCTGCTCCATGTGATTGGAGCAGAGATCAGTGTACACTAAATGAGAGCCCAACCCCCCCACAGTTAGTAACACACCCCTAGGAACACTTAACCCCTACACTGCCACCCACTGGTTAACCCTTTCACTGCCAGTGTCATTTACACAGGAATCACTGCATTTATATAGCAGTGATTACTGTATAAATGACAATGGTCCCAAAAATGTGTCAAAAATGTCCGATGGGTCCCCGACAATTTCGCAGTCACAATAAAAATCGCAGATCGCCGCCATTACTAGTAAAAAAAAATAATAAAAAATTATTAATAAAAATGCTATAAAACTATCCCTATTTTGTAAACGCTATAACTTTTGCGCAAACCAATCAATAATCGCTTATTGCGATTTTTTTTACCAAAAATATGTAGAAGAATACGTATCGGCCTAAACTGAGGGAAAAAATGTTTTTTTATATATTTTTGGGGGATATTTATTATAACAAAAAGTAAAAAATAATGCGTTTTTTTCAAAATTGTCGCTCTATTTTTGTTTATAAAAATAAAAACCGCAGGGGTGATCAAATACCACCAAAAGAAAGCTCTATTTGTGGGAAAAAAAGGACGTCAATTTTGTTTGGGAGCCACGTCGCACGACCGCGCAATTGTCAGTTAAAGCGACGCAGTGCCGAATCGCAAAAAGTGGTCTGGTCTTTGACCAGCAAATTGGTCTGGTCTGAAAGTGGTTAAGGGAACAGGATGTCTATTTTTTTTTTTTTTTTTTTTTTTTTTTAGGGTTTCCACTAACTTTAAAGTGTTTGTAAAGTTAGAAGGTTTTTTATCTTAATGCAGGCTATGTATTAAGATAAAAAAAAACCTTCTGTGTGCAGCAGCCCCCCTCAGCTCCCCTAATGCTTACCTGAGCCCCCTCTCTATCCAGTGATGTCCACAAATGCCTCGGTCATCCAGGACTCTCCCTCCTGATTGGCTAAGATGCAGCAGTGGCGCCATTGCCTCTTGTTGCTGTCAATTAAACTGAGTTAGCCAATCAGGAAAGAGAGAGGGGGCAGGGCCGAACCGAAACTCTGTGTCTGAATGGAGTGGTAAGCATAAATATAGGTGCATTCAAATGTCCATGCACGGATCAGTGTTGCGGCTTGCGGGTGACGTCACAGCTTGAGTCACGTGGTCCGTACGCGTTGCGTCCCCGAAAGTAGGCGGGACTTCATCAGCGACCATGTGACTCAAGCCGTGACGTCACCCGCAAGCCGCAACACTGATCCGTGCATGGACATTTGAATGCACCTATATTTATGCTTACCACTCTGCACTGGAGATCAGTGCAAGTAAATGTGAGTGTACAATTTTATTTAGTTTTTTTAATAAATCCTTCATAAACTGAGAGCACTAGATCTTGTCTTTTATGCTTTTATGTGGAATCATGCTGGTATTTGGGACATGAAATGGATCCACCACCGGAGTACTCCCGTTATGTTTGCTGATTGCTGTGATTAACCCTTGATGGGAATATGCATTTTGACCTGTCTGATTTATCAGGGGTCCAGTATTTGAGGTGAGAGTCCATCTTGCTCTTTGGTGGAAGGGATCACATCATCACCTGTTTTTGCTGATTGAAGACACACTGCACAAGCGGATTCTTCTTGAAAATCTATTTATTCTATCTTATATTTCATTTATAGACTTTTCTATACATACTATATTTATATTTATTTTTGTTAGTTTTTATCTGCGCTGTACTGTTACTTTTTATTTGCAATGTGGGATTTGGTATTTTTACCTATAGTATTCTAGCTGCAGTATTTTATTTTATTTTAATTTATTTTGTTCAGCGCTGATTGATTTTGTTTAATGCATATAAATCTCCCTTGCCTATGTAGCCCAATCTGCTTCAGGATTGCACTCAAGAGGCTATTAACAGGAAATGAAGAAGCAATGCGATGCCGCCACACAACCTGTTTTAACCCCATTTTTCGTCGACAAAAGCCCACTGATCGTTACATTTCAGGTCAACTTAGCCACGGCCGCAACATGTAAACATCCCCCTCCCTCCTTTTGCAGCTTAAGGCAGGGGGAGTTGGCAGGCAGCAAAAACACATCTTAACCATGCATTTTTGCCACCCCCTTCCAACCTCAAGTCTAAATGAGGACTAAAACTATACATGTGCAAATTTGGCTGAATTTTGCATCTTTCGGATACTCGGATGTTCGAAGAAAAAAAAAATGAATTTCAACGAATGCAAAAGAAATTATAGCAACAATTATGAATGAATTCAATATGATTTGTTCATTCATTAAATGTCTAATGAAACAAAAGGTCAACTCGGAGTAAATCCTACAGTCCAATCAGCTGATTAATTTTGTGTTGGAAGTTGGATTACTGGCAAAGTGCATTCCTGAGAACTGAGTGAGAAGGGTGTTGTATTGTATTTGAGCAGAGGAGAAGAGATATTGTCATTGTGTGTGTTAAGGGATTCAATAAACAAACAACTTTCCAAACTATGACTCGCTATGAATATGCATACATACATAAATATCAAATCAAATAGATATGCATACAAAATGAATCGATTCAGTATAACGAATATCGACACTCTATGGAAATAATGAATTATACGAAAATGAATTAACGTAACATAACGAATATAACAGAACAAAATTATGTATGGTATTTTACGCATCGAAAGCCAACTAAATAAAACAACATTTTCCGTTGTGCACACATCTACCTAAAACTATGCAGACACCAAAAAGTGGTGGGCAATCAGCCCCAGCTCAAGGAATCCTAGGGTACAATAAAAAAACATTTGTTAATTTCTGACTTACAATTTAACAAGTGCAAAGGGGAGAAGTATTAGCATGGAGCTGATCTGGAAGTCCAGGTGCATTCTCGGCTGTCTCTGGGGGTGAACAAGAGTTATCAGAAGTGCACAATGGCACTAAGTGATCTAGCATCTAGATGTTAAGGGGGGGTACAGGAATGTTATGGGCTGGATACGTGCTCTGTTGGCGGGGCTTTGCATGGCTGTTGGAGCACCAGAGGTAGCGGGGTAGTGGTCATGCAATGGGACAGGGAGAGGAGCAGAAACAGCATGCGGGCACCTCTGGGGGTACCGTGAATGCAGTCAGAAGGGTATGAGGGAGACAGGCCTAAGCCAACTCACGGGTTCCTAGGAGGGACATCAATGACATGGGTCTCGGAGTTCCAGTCCAGCGTAGTTCATCGGTGGGTAGACACGACTGGTAGGCTATGATGATGCAGGGGCAGCTGCATCCTGTCTCTCCAGCCATGGGATGACCGCAGAGGAATCTTCAAAGAAGTGCACCTTGCCGTCGGGGATCACATGAAGGCGTGGCTGAAATAGCATGGTGTAGGCTTGGTGATGGTTGCATAGCTGGTGCTTGGCTTCTGACAATTGTGCCCTCTTCTTCTGAACCTCGGTGGAGAAGTCTGGAAACAATGCAATGTGTGAATTGCCGAATGGGATGTATCCCTTTTCATGGGTAAGGTTCAGGACGGTATCCCAGCCTCGGTAGTTCAGCAGCTTCGCAATGAAAGTACGTGGGGGCTCCAGATGGTGGGGGCCTTGCAGCCAGTCGGTGTGCGCGTTCCACCACAAAGGTGGAGGAGAAGGCCTCTCTGCCAAAGTTAGTGATTAGGAGGTTTTCCAGGAACGTGGGGGCGGTCCGAACCTCCTCCGATCTCTCTGGCAGTCCCACAAACCTGAGGTTGCAGCGACGGAGTCTGTTCTCCATGTCGTCCTGCTTGCTTAGGAGGACATTGAGCTGGTATTGGAGCCGTTCGGTAGTGAATTGCAGTGGCGGGATATCTTCCTCCACCCGTCCAATCCTGCGCTCTGTCTCGGTTACACTCTCCCACAGTTTGTGGATGTCTTGGAGGATAAGGGAGATGTCAACCTTGGCTTCCTCTATCTTAGATCTGAAGGTTGTCTGGCAGAGAGAGAGGCATCAAGGATACGAGCGGTGTCTCCAGAGAGCGGGACTTCTTCCACTGAGGCGGGTACGGCACCATCTTCCTCCGCTGGGTCCCGCTCCTCGTGGCAGTATTTGTCTAGCTTTGCAAGCACTCCCGGAGCTCGATTCGGTGGCGACACGAGCGCGAGAGCTTCTCCGGATGGTGTAGGTAGTTCATGCTGAGTTGGAGGATGGTTTAGCGCCACAGGATTGGGTTAGAGGATAACATGCAGCCGGAGCTCTCACTCTGCACTCCTCACACCATGCAGCTTCAGGCCACGTCCCCCAGCAGGGGGCTGATCTGCTCATACATACACACAGCATAGCATTTAAAGGCTATAGCTTAGGCCTCAGGATTCACATGATTGTGATATCTCTGGGAAAGATTTTCGTTTAGAAAATAGATACGCACCATGGATGCTGCCTAAACAAAGATGGAGCTGATCCTATTGTAGGCAGGGCCTACTTTACCCTGTACAGGGGGGAACCTTTCAATGTTTGGGACCAGGCTGAGACTGTGATCATGTGAGAGATTTAACATTAAGGCAGTTCCCCAATTTAGAGATGAGCTTTCACACTGTGTGCAGTAAAAATAGTTCCTCTGAAAATTGCTGTCCCATGTCACTACACACTGTAACTGATGTATGTTGCATTAGGAGGGATATACCGAGCTTGTGCCCACTCCACCAGTTCAGCGCGCCTCTTGTGCACTTGTTAACTACTTTCTCTTACCTCATGACTAGGCCATAGATCTCCAAAATTCAGGTTCGGATCTGGTTGCTATTAGATTCGGACCGCTAGGGAAAGATCCTTTTTTTCAAAATTGTCACTCTTTTTGTCTATAGCGCAAAAAATAAAAAACGCAGAGGTCATCAAATACCACCAAAAGAAAGCCTATGGAACCAAAAACCAGAAAAAAATCCCTGGCCAATTCCATAAAATGGACAGCTGTGAACGTGGCCCATAGGAGACCATGTTAAATGGACTATAGTGTGTTTCTACAAAACTGAAAATGCACTAAAAAATGAATAGGTGTGAATCGGGCCTAAAGGAGAATTGCAGCAAAAATTTTTTTGATGAGTTGAACCCATAAGTGCTTTTTTTACCACTATTATTACTTTATATTGGCTTTTGAAATTTACAAATGCAGCGATTTAGAAATTGGAATAAAAAGGTAAACAAAAAACTATATAGATCAGACCAAAATGAGGGAAAAATGATAAGGAAAGAGGGACAGAGGGACTTTGTTCAAAATTAGGGACAATCCCTTGAAATCAGGGACAGCTGGGAGCGATGCTTGTACAGGGCTTGTAAATATTTAGAATATTTTGGTCTTTTTTTCTGTGCAAATGACAAGGTCTGTTTTTCATATTGCATGCATATAACACCATCTGCTGCATGTGTGACAAGCTCTTTTTAAATCAAGCAATATATTTAGGATTCTTGTCTAAAGGCAAAACCGTGATTTCAATAGCAAGTGACAACTCAAGAGTATTAGTGGATTCTGTCAGTATGCAACTGATTTGATTAAAATTGATTTTATTTTTTTTAGCTTTCTCATAGCAAAGGCAGAAAGCATATTATCTTACCTCAATGAATTATATGTCATGGCAAGATGGCTGAAAGCGTGGCAGAATGTGCATCAGTCCTAAATAATACTGTGAGTGCGCAGATATGTGTAGGTGGTAATTTGTTTGCAAATTATATATGTAACTGTTCTATGTCATGTTGGATAAAAATGCTATAAAGATTACTTGGAGATGATGTAAAGAGTACAAGCATGCATTACGCATTCAATGCTTTGGTTGTCACTGTGAATTTAATGATGCTTGTATCTAGTCTGCAAAACTAGCCATACTGTCACTTGTGTTTTGTATTGAATCACAAAAATCCTGATATTAATGTTAATACCTACAGTAATAGCATTTCCTAGATGTCCCATTTCAGTGATTACTGCACCACTTTGGTCTTCTTGACTCAAGCAGCTTTCTGACACCTACAGTAACGTATATCAAATAAGGTTTCTGTGGCAACAAGAAGTTTTGGTTGGAGATATACAGTGTATGAACTCTTCTGTCATTACTTTTAAAGACACACACCTTCCTCTATAGCAGTGGTTCTCAACCTTCCTAGTGCCGTGACCCCTTGATAAAATTTCCCAAGATGCGGGGACCCCTAACAGTAAAATTATTTTCATTGCTCCTTCTTTGCTGTAATTTTGCAACTGTTATGAATCGAATTATAAATATCTAATATGCTGGAGCCATCATTGCACAATATTCCAAAAAAGATAATTTATTTAGCTTAAAACGCGAACAGTGATAAATTAACTCAACGTATTGGTACAGGTTAAAATAAGCAGTGGTTCGAGCATAAATGAACTCACAGTAGGAAGGTTCTTACACAGCTCACTAGACAGTATAATCACTATGCTAAGGTAACTTACAATAGAGTTCCATACCCCTAGACTGGGCTTAAAGTGGTAGTAAACTTTGTTAAAAAATATAAATAAAAAACTTCTCTCTGCAAGGTAATGTCATAATGTGCTAGTATGCATCACATACTAGCACGTTATGAAAGACTTGCCTTAAAACAAAGCCCTCCAGTGGTGTCACCGCAACAGGGCTTCCATCTTCACCTTGTCTTCCTTCCCAGATCGTGGACTATGGGTGCTTGAATGATGTCACAATGATGTAACTTCCATGTAGGTGTGCAGGAGTCTCGGATGCGGCACAGAGCTCTTAAAGAACGTCACAAGCTGCAGAGACACTGAATATCTCCTAAACAGTGTATGTTTAGGAGATATTCCTTGTACCTTCAGGTAAGCTTTATTATAAGCTTACCTGTAGTTACAAGTGTCCAATGGGAGTTTACTACCACTTTAACCTCTGAATCAGCAAAGTCAACAATAAACAGTGCATATAAGCATTAACTGCAATGTGGATACTAGAACTAGCCTAGAGTGCTCTCTAAGAGGATGGCTAGGATATGATGCAATGTCCCCTGAGATGTCTCTCTCAGCATAAGCAACAGATGAAGGTCTCTGTGTAACAGCTGCAAAGAGACAGTCTTTATCGATAACTCTTCAGCCGGCTAGCATTGGACCAGTCGTACCGTTGGTGCACATGAGACTGCTAGATGACTGTATGGTACTAAAGATCTCAGTCTCTCTAGCAACAGATAGTAAATCCCTGCAGCAGCAGCTCACAAGTCCTAGCGATATTGCGGTTCACCATCCAGTCACACACAGCAATTAGATCTCCTCTCTGCTGTGCACCCAGGTGTCTCTGGCTGTCGGCACACCTGAACTCAGCACCCTGGATCCCTCTCAGCCAGCTAGTATGCAGCAGTAGTGGTGCACACTGGACAGAAATATGAATGCTCTGGGCTCCCTAATGGCAAGAGGAAGCTGTGTAATGTATAGTGTTGGGCGAACGATTCGACCAGAGCATGGGTTCAGGATGAACATTTGGCTGTTTGACCATTCACCGAACACTTGAATTTGCAATGTGTTCGCTGGGTGTTAGCCCAGCCGAACATCCTGCAATGCACTGATCGCTGCACAATGCATTCTGCTCCCTGATTGAGTTAAGCTTTGTGATGCGGTGGACGGTGTGATTGACGATGGATTTACATTGAGGGACTTTTTTTTTTTTTTCCTTCTTATAAAAGATTTATCAAAAACTGTATATGTTTACTTTATTTTATCTACAACTTACTGATCAAGCTGCTGTACTATGAGGTGTAGCTATAGTAGTTTTTAGTAGGGGTTTCCTGAGACCTAAAACTAATTCAGAGGTTCTTGCATTAAAAAAAAAGGTTGAAAAAGCCTATAATAAAAGTTAATAAAATATACTGTATACTCATCAGTGGGGAAAAAAGCCATTGCCTCTTTATTGTCAGTAACTGCTGGATTTTTCACCCATTCCTCAATGCAGAAATTATTTAAATGCACAGGTTTTTCAAGTTGTGCCATAAAGGATTTTTTCCTATCCACTTGTAAAGCAAAGTGCCCATATGGTACAATTATTACAATATACTAGCTGGCTTTAACCCAACCTAACTTCTAAGCCAATGTACTGTATATGGGTCAAAGGGGATTTATGTAGATTATCATCTGATTAGCACAAACTTGATGTCAACTAGCTGTGACAGTGAACACATTCATGTGCTGACCACATTTTCTGTGTGTGAGGTCATCATATAATTATATATATATATTATATTCTTTTTAAATCATCTCCCATTTTATCGAGGTTGACATTTGGTACCTCTCTTAACCACTTGACCACTGGGCACTTAAACACCCTTAATAAACAGACGATATTTCAGCTTTTGGTGCTCTCACATTTTGAATGACAATTACTCAGTCATGCAACACTGTACGAATATATGAAATTTTTGTCCTTTTTTTCACACAAATAGAGCTTTCTTTTGGTGGTATTTAATCACCTCTCAGTTTTTTATTTTTTGTGCTATAAAAGAAAAAAGACCGAAAATTCTGTGAAAAAATGAATTTTTCTTCGTTTGTTATAAAAATTTAGCAGATTAGTAATTTTTCTTCATAAATTTTGGCCAAAATTTATACTACTACATATCTTTGGTAAAAATAAGTACAAATTGGTGGATATTATTTGGTCTTTGTGAAAGTTATAGAGTCCACAAGCTATGGTGTCAATATCTGAAAATTGATCACACCTGAAGTACTGATGGCCTATTTCAATTCTTGAGACCCTAACATGCCAGAAAAGTACAAATACCCCCCAAATGACCCCTTTTTGTAAAGAAGACATTCTAATGTATTTAGTAAGAGGCATGATGAGTTTTTTGAAGTTGTCATTTTTTCCCACAATTCTTTGCAAAAATCAAGATTTTTTTTCCTTTTTTTTTTCCCACAAAATTGTTATATTATCATTATTTCTCACACACAGCATATGCATACCAAAAATTACACCCCAAAACACATTCTGCTATTACTCCCGAGTACGGCGATACCACATGTGTGAGACTTTTACACAGTGTGGCCACATACAGAGGCCCAAAATGCAGGGAGCGCCATCAGGCGTTCTGGAGCACCCAGGACAATTCTGACATTTCTCTCCTACATGTAAAAATCATCATTTATTTGCTAGAAAATTACAGAGAACCCCAAAACATTATATATTTTTTTTTAGCAAAGACCCTGGAGAATACAATGGTGGTCGTTGCGAATTTTTATCTCACATGGTATTTGCGCAGCAATTTTTCGAACGTGTTTTTTTGGGGAAAAAAAAAACAGTTTTGTGCTTAAAAAAAAAAAAAAAAAACAGTAAAGTTAGCCCAATTTTTGCATAAAGTGAAAGATGAAGTTATGCTGAGTAAATAGATGTCGAACATGTCACTCTTCAAAATTGCACATGCCCGTGGAATGGCGCCAAACGTCACTACTTAAAAATCCCCATAGGCGACGCTTTAATTTTTTTTACTGGTTATATGTTTTGAGTTGTAGAGGAGGTCTAGGGCTAGAATTATTGCTCTTGCTCTAATGTTCGCGGCGATACCTCACATGTGTGGTTTGAACACCGTTTTGATATGTGGGCGGGGCTTACGTATGCGTTCGCTTCTGCATGCGAGCACATGGGGACAGGGGCGCTTTAAATTTTATTTTATTTTTTATTGTTCATTTTACTTTATTTATTTTAGTTTGACATTTTTTTCCCCAAAAATAAATTTTTGATCACTTTTATTCCTATTACAAGGAATGTAAACATCCCTTGTAATAGGAATATGGGACGACAGGTCCTCTTTACAGTGAAATCTGGGGGTCAATATGACCCCACATCTCACCTCTAGGCTGGGAAGCCTGAAATAAAAAAATAAAAATAAAATAAAAAAAGATTCTGGCTTTGATCATTTTGGCGAGTTGGTAGAAGCACCGGAGGGCGGTGAGGGGTGGGGGGGCGTCTATGGCTGGGTATTGCAGGGTATCACAGAGTATGGCTGGGTATCTCCGAGTATGGCTGGGTATGGCAATTTATGGCAGGGTATTGCAGAGTATTGGCGGGGTTTTGGCGGGTATTGGCGGATATTGGCGGGGTATTGGCGAGTATTGCAGAGTATTGGGGGGTATTGCAGAGTATTGGGGGTACTGCAGAGTAATGGCAGGGTACTTCAGAGTATTGGGGGGTACTGCAGAGTAATGGCAGGGTACTGCAGAGTATTGGGGGGTACTGCAGAGTATTGGGGGGTACTGCAGAGTAATGGCAGGGTACTGCAGAGTATTGGGGGGTACTGCAGAGTAATGGCAGGGTACTGCAGAGTATTGGGGGGTACTGCAGAGTAATGGCGGGTACTGCAGAGTATTGGGGGTACTGCAGAGTAATGGCAGGGTACTGCAGAGTAATGGCAGAGTATTGCAGGGTATTGCAGAGTATTGGCAGGGAATTGAGGGGTTAAATTCGGTGAGCAGCGATGTGGGCACTGCAGATGCAGCCCACAGCGCTGCTAACACTGATCTCTTTCCCCTCCGCTGTACCGATCGGTACAGAGAGGTCCCGGCGCATGTTATGACGCCGGTTTGTTTACAAGTGATCACTCCGTCATTTTGAAGGAGCGATCACGTGGTAAACGGCCGCGACGAGCGGCTGTTTACTGTGATCCGTGATGCGCCGGGTCCACTGGACCCGGCGGTCACGGATGATCTCGTGTGCGCGCCCCAGGGGGCGCGCAAGAGCAGAATTCTGGGAGGCCGTTAATTAACGGCCTCTCAGAGTTAAACAACCGCCCTGAAGCCGTTAATCGGCAATGGGCGGTTGTTAAGTGGTTAAACTTGGAATATCCAACAAACACCTTTATCATCCATAGTTACAGTGCCTTGAAAAAATATTCAAACTCCTTGAAATTTTCCACATATTGTCATGTTACAACCAAAAACGTAAATGTATTTTATTGGGATTTTTTGTGATAGACCAACACAAAGTGGCACATAATTGTGAAGTGGAATGAAAACGATAAATGGTTTTTAATTTTTTTTACAAATAAATATCTGAAAAGTGTGGCACGCATTCGTATTCGGCCCCCTTTACTCCGATACCTTTAACTAAAATTTAGTGGAACCAATTGCCTTCAGCAGTCACCTAAGTAGTAAATAGAGTCCACCTGTGTGTAATTGAATCTCAATATAAATACAGCTGCTCTGTGAAGCCCTCCGAGGTTTGTTAGAGAACCTTAGTGAACAGACAGCATCATGAAGGCTAAGGAACACACCAGACAGGTCAGGGATAAAGTTGTGAAAAAGTTTAAGGCAGAGTTAGGTTATAAAAAATATCCCAAGCTATGAACATCTCATGGAGCACTGTTCAATCCATTATCCGAAAATGGAAAGAGTAAAGAGTATGGCACAACTGCAGACTTACCAAGAAATGGCCGTCCACCTAAACTGACAGGCTGGGCAAGGAGAACATTAATCAGAGAGGCAGCCAAGAGGCCCATGGTAACTCTGGAGGAGCTGCAGAGATCCACAGTTCTGTCCACAGGATAACTATTAGTCGTGCACTCCACAAATCTGGCCTTTATGAAAGAGTGGCAAGAAGAAAGCCATAAGCCCTGTTTGACATGTTGAGCACAAAGCACAGATGTGCAAGAAGGTGCTCTGGTCAGATGAGACCAAAATGTAACCTTTTTGACCTAAAAGCAAAACGCTATTTGTGGAGGAAAACTAACACTGAACATCACCCTGAACACACCATCCCCACCGTGAAACATGGTGGTGGCAGCATCATTTTGTGGCTATGCTTTTCTTCAGCAGGGACAGGGACGCTGGTCAGAGTTGATGGGAAGATGGTTGGAGCCAAATACAAGATAATCATGGAAGAAAATCTGTTAGAGTCTGCAAAAGACTTGAGATTGGGGCAGAGTTTCACCTTCCAGCAGGACAACAACCCTAAATATACAGCCAGAGCAACGGTGGAATGGTTTAGATCAGGGGTCTCAAACTGGCGGCCCTCCAGCTGCTGCGAAAATTCAAGTTCCATGAGGCATTGCAAGGCGGGCAGTTACAAGCAAGCCTCACAGGCAGCGGCATGAGGGGACTTGTAGTTTCACAACAGCTGGAGGGCCGCCAGTTTGAGACCCTTGTTTTAGATCAAAGCATAGTCCAGACCTAAATCCAATTTAGAATCTGTGGCAAGACTTGAAATTTGCTGTTCACAGATGCTCTCCATCCAGTCTGACAGAGCTTGAGCTATTTTGCACAACATTTCAAGGGGTATGAATACTTTTTTCAAGGCACTGTACATAGATACATAGTTAGTCAGGTTGAAAAAGGACACAAGTCCATCTAGTTCACCAATGAAAAAAAAAAAAAAAACAACAACCATACAATGCCATATATACAATCCTTTACCCCAGCAAAGCATGATCCAATTTGCTACTGCAGGGGAAAAATATCCTTCCTGATCCCCTGAGAGGTAATCGGATATTCCCTGAATCAACTTTACCTATACATGTTAGTATCCAGTTGAATTATGTACATTTAGTAAATAAACCAGGCCTTTTTAACTGCTTCCAGGCCGTCCACCACACATTTACTGCGGCAGGGCGGCCTGCCTGTGCAAAACAACGTACCTCAGGGTCTGGGGCATGCGCGCGAATGCTGCTGGCGACCTGCTCTCGCTTTCATTGGACACAGCGAAACCAATCAGTGGGACCCGCCAATTGTTCACTGGAGAGGCAGAATGTCAGTCTGCCTATGTAAACAAGGCAGACAGCCGTTCTGTCAGAGAGGAAGAGAGATTTTGTCTTCCTGCTAATCGGGAACACAGATCTCTCTTGTCCTCCAGTTAAACCACCCCCCATATAGTTAGAAATCACTCCCTAGGAGCACACTTAACCCTTTAAATGCCCCGGTGTTAACCCCTTCCCTGCCAGTGTAATTTATACAGTGATGGTGCATTTTTTTTAGCACTGATCACTATATTGGTGTCACTGGTCTCCACAAAGTGTCACTTAGTATCCAATTTGTCTGCCGCAATGTCACAGTCCTGCTAAAAATCACTGATCACCACCATTACTAGTAAAAATAAAACTACCATAATAATATCCCATAGTTTGTAGATGCTATATAAGTTTTACGCAAACCAATCAATATTCGCTTATTGTGATTTTTTAATCAAAAATATGTAGCAGAATACATAGTGGCCTAAATTGACTAAGAAATACGATTTTTTACATTTTTTTTCATGGAACCTTGGGATACACCAGTGATAACCTTACCCCATTCAGAGTAAGAGCATTAACCACTTCAGCCCTGGAAGGTTTGGCTGTTGAGTAACCGGGCCATTTTTCACGTCGCTCTAACTGACAATTGCGCAGTCGTGCGACGCTGCACCCAATCAAAATTGACATCCTTTTTTTCCCACAAATAGAGCTTTCTTTTGGTGGTATTTGATTGCATTTGCGGTTTTTATTTTTTGCGCTATGAACAAAAAAAGAGCGGCAATTTTGAAAAAAAACACAATATTGATCTGAAATATTTTGGTGTAAAAATACATAGCAAAAATGTGAACAGCATTACAGACAAGCTTGATGTTGGTTATATCTCAACAAGTGTCCGGCTTTGCCACATGACAGCAAAGATGATGCATGAATTATGTAAGGGTTAGATAAGAACTTTCTCTTCGGGAGTTCAAGTTCTTTGGATTAGGTTTTCTTTGTGTCAGAATAAAGCCGCCTTCCCCTGTGCAGAAGCAACAATGAAGCCTAGATAACAAGGTTATTTTACACTGCTGCTCAGATACCAGAATCAATCCAATAAATGTAACATACAAACCACTTTAATTTCAGTACAGATTGTATGAAAAAGATTAGACACTCCACTACAAAAACAAAAAAAAAAAAACTTTTGCTGGCAATTATAACACCCAATGGCATCTACTGTATATCATAGTAGAATTTTCTCAGAAGACAGTCCTTGTTTACATCAATGTCCTCCATTTTATATGGGTACTTTATAAGGCCCATTTTGTTAAAGTTTCCAAGGCTGATTCACCTACTTAAGATTTTCACCTACTTGAAGTTTTACTATATAGTGCTGAGGTTGGGGCTTGTCCTTACTAGTAGCCCTGTGGATGTGGTTGTTTGTTAACTTTCTGCTTTGAGTTTATTTTTAGTTATTTTATTTATTCATTCATTATTTACCCGAAGAAATGGGTCGATCAACTGTTTGTTCGGCACCTGAACCGACCACAATGCATTGCGGCGCTGAACTCATGGCCAATTATGGCTCATTCCTGCCGCACAGTATAAAAGTATCTCTCTATCTATTTTGCTTCAATTGTCAGTGTAGAATATTAATTTAATGTCAGTCTAGGGATAGTGTAGGTGTAGTGAGGAGGACCATAATTCAGCTTTGCACAGTGTGCAGCTAGAGTAGGGACAGCTCAGATAGTTTCAGTGTAGTGTAGTGTAGTGAGACCATGTCATTCATACATACATTAGTCTAGAGTAGGGACATCTCAGAAAGTTTCAGTGTAGTGTAGTGAGACCTTGTCAGTAATCTTTACATTAGTGTATAGGAAGAGTAGGGACAGTTCAGATAGCCTCAGTGTAGTGACGGTTGAACCGTCTATTTGATTGCGTTACTGCCAGTTTAACGCCATTTACTTCTGTGTGCTTTACCGCCAGTTTAACGCCATATAGTTTGTGCGTTACTGCCGGTTTAATGCCATATAGTTCTGTGCGTCACTGTACGTTTGGCGCATTATATTGCAGTATATTATAGTGTATCTGCGGAGTGTGTCTGTGTAGTTTGAGTACTCAAATTAAAGTGCACCAATCACCTCTTTACATTGAATAAAGTGCATCAACGTACAGATTTCAACTTCTTATTTACATTTGCTTATAAGCACCATCCCCTCCCTCCCAATAATGTCTGGGAAGACAACACGGAGAGGCAGATGTTCCTTTGACACTGTAAGGGGGCCAGCAACAAATGTGTCTACAGGCAAAGGTGGATGTGGTGGTCAGTACTCAGGCAGGCCATCGTTTCCTCTGTTTAGTAAGTTTGCTCATGCTATCCAGCCACAGCATGCAGAGGACGTGGTAGCCTGGCTTACTAAACCTTCCTCATCCTCCTCATCCTCTGTCACGCAAGCAGAGACAAGTGTGCAGTCCCCTGCAGTTGCCAGAGTGGATAAACATGACTCCTTGTCCACATCTATTCCTGCCATAGCCCCAACATCAGCCATTGAGGAGTCAGCTGAGTTATTTAAACCACAGGGTCAGCCACTTACTCCTTGATGATGCCCAGCTATTACTGGATTCATATGTTGGTTCTGAGGTTGAGGATGACAGGAACATGAGCCTACAGAGAGGGAGGAACACTGGTAGACAAATTGGCATTCGTGTTCCCCAAGCCACAGTGTATTGCTAAGTTGTCTCCAGTGGTAATGATGACGATGGAGGAGATGATGATGATGAGGTTACTGATGTGACTTGGGTGCCAGATAGAGCAGAGGAGGAAACTGAAGGTGAGGTGGCACAACCCCAAGGAGACCGACATCAAGAAAGAGTACAGAGCAGCCACCCTATTCCATCATATTCTGCAACTGTTATCTCTTGGCCCACTCCCCAAAGCTCAGCTGTGTGGGCCTTTTTCAGCACATCTGCAGCAGAGCGCACTGTTATCTGCAAGCTGTGTCTCAGGCCAACCATTTTGGTACCACATGCTTAACTAGGCATGTAACATCCAACTACTCAGGCTGTTAGCAAGAGGACCTAAAAACCACACAAAAGGGGCACAAATCTGTCCCTCCTCCTCCTCCTCTTCCTCCTTACCCACTTCAGTCTGCCCCTGTTATTCAGAGTCATTACCTCTCAGCAGCCTTCACTGACAGGGATGATGGTATAGCACAGGGTGTCCAGGTCCTAGCAGCACATCTGCCAGCAACACATCACTAGCTGTAGACTGTAGCCGGCAAATTTCTCTGCCCCATCTGCTGCAGCGGGAAAAAAAAATACAGTCCCTGACACCCACATGCCCAGTGTCTAAATGCAAGCTTGTCAAAGCTGTTGGCTCTCCAATTTCTGCCTTTAAGCCTGGTGGATTCTGCCCCCTTTCATGAATTCGCACAATGAGCTGTATCACAATGGCAGGTTCCCAGTCACTACTACTTTTCACGTACAATCCATCTCTCTACCATCACATGGAAGGGAATGTTCTGGCATCGTTGAGCAAGGCAGTCAGACCTAAAATCACCTTGCTGCTAACAAGTGGTCCGTCTCCATACAGTTGGTGGTGATGATCCCAGACCTGTGAGCTCTACCCCCTCCTCTGACCCCTCCATGCCCTCCTCTGCAGAATTGTCCTATGAACATCAGATATCCCCTAAGCCTTCAAAGGGGTATTCCCAGAGTCAGGCTAAAAGATGCCATGCAGTGCTTCAGCTGGTGTGTTTAGGGGACAGGAAGTACACCGAGCAGTGATTCTTGCAGCTCTGCAGGGACAGACCCAGAGGTGGTTCACTCTACACAAGCTGGAGCCAGGAATGGTGGTGTGAGATAATGGCTCAAACCTCCTGTCTGCCCTTAGACGGGGAAAGTTGACACATGTGCCATGCCTGGCAAATGTCCTCAATTTGGTTGTGCAGTGTTTCCTAAATACATACCCAGGGTTGGAAGATGTGCTAAAACTGGCCAGAAGAGTCTGTAGTCATTTCAGACGGTCATACACAGCCAGTGCTCAGTTGACTGAAATTCAGCAGGAAATCCACCTGCCCGCAAACCGCCTGATTTGTGACATGCCCACCAGGTGGAACTCGACTTTGTCAATGCTACAGCGGCTATACATGCAGCAGAGGGCTGTGTGAGTACCTGGGGCATTAACAAGGTGATTCCCCGTTCTGCCAGATGACATGTCAGAGATCGGGAACAGCGAATATACGAATATACGCCTACTGTGTTTTTTTTTTATGTGTTTTTTTTTTATGCCAAAAATATGTAGAAGAATATATATCGCCCTAAACTGATGAATAAATTTTTTTTTTTATATTTGTAGCACCCTGCTCCTGATGGACGGACACTATAAATTGAAATTTAGTTTTGTCTGAGCTGTAGTTTAGCTCAGACTGATTATGTTGAAATTCTGGTTCTGTTCCAGTTCAGCTGGTTGTGTGGTTTTCCCTTTGGCCGAGGGGTGGCGTACTTATAGATTGGCCAAGGTCGGAAATTGCAACGAGCTGGGTGTATTGAGTGCCTCTTTGCCCGGAAACAGTCAGTGGGTGTGGTCTGCCCACTGTGCATTCTGGGAGAGAGTACTTAAGGGACAGACCCCTTAAAAGAGTGTGTTCCGACCTGATGGCCCTCCTGGCCTAAGGTGTGCTGCTGCCTTCTAAATTGTCTTGGGCCGGCTGACCCGAGGCTTTGTTACTGAAGGGTAGGCCCAGAAGTTCTGGGGCCTATCGATCCAGGAATAGTCCTGTGCTGTCTTGCCTGCGGGAAGAAGCCAAGCAACTGGAGGATCCAGGGGAGGACTTTTCAGAGAGAGGACTGAGCAACAAGGCTGGTGCCTCTAGAAGAGCCCGGAGACTCAGTTGGAGGACGCATCCTGGGTCATCTACTGCACAGTACCGCCGGTTCAGCTGAAAGAAACCGGTACTGCATGATTGTTCTGTGACATTGCAAAAAGTTGCTGGTTACACAATCCTGTGGCAGAGGATTGTGCAACGGTTCTACTAATTCTTCCAGTCTGTGGCAGAGACTATGAACGAGCATCACATCGGCTGCTAGGTCAGTGAGAGAGGCCTATCTGGTGGTTGATGGATCCAGTTGTGGAGCTGTTGTTCTCTGGATCAAGAAGTACCCCTGACCCGCATTTACAAGGTACCTGAATTCTCCGTAACCCGCCATCCCTCTATTGGAATGTCTTTTTGTCAATAAAGCATTTAAAAAAATGTGTCAGAGGTGAAATCTATGAGAAAACTCTTTAATAGGACCCCTATGATGGACACGGTGGAATAGTGAGATAACAGTAAGCCCAGTCAAATACCGGCAGCTCCTTCGGGGGTAAGTGCTACATATTTTTTTTTGGATATGTATTATAGTGCAGAAAATAAAAAACACAGAGGTGATCAAATACCACCAAAAGAAAGTTCTACTTGTGAGAAAAAAAGAACATAAATTTAGTTTGGGTACAGCGTCGCATGACCTTGCAATTGTAAGTTAACCACAGCCCTGGAAGGTTTTACTCCCTTCCTGACCAGAGAACTTTTTACAATTTGGCACTGCGCACTTTAAATGATAATTGCGCGGTCATGCAATGCTGTACCCAAACAAAATTTTCGTCCTTTTTTTCCCACAAATAGAGCTTTCTTTTGGTGATATTTGATCTCCTTTTTTTTGTACTATAAATGAAAAAAACTGAACATTTTGAAAAAAAATTTATTTTCTACTTTTTGCTGTAAAAAAATACAATAAACTACATTTTTTTCATACATTTAGGCCAAAACGCATTCAGCCACATGTCTCGGGTAAAAAAAAATTCAATAAGCATATATTTATTGGTTTGCACAAAAGTTATAGTGTCTATAATCTACGGTACATTTTCTGGAATTTACACAGCTTTTAGTTTATGACTGCCTATCTCATTTCTTGAGGTGCTAAAATGGAAGGGCAGTACAACCCCCCCGATCCCATTTTGCAAAGTAGACACCCCAAGGAATTTGCTGAGAGGCTTGTTGAGCACATTGAATATTTTATATTTTGCCACAAATTCCGGGAAATTTACAATAATTTTTTTTCCACAAAGTTGTCACTAAATGATATATTGCTCAAATATGCCATGGGCATATGTGAAATTACACCTCAAAATATATTCTGCTGCTTCTCTTGGAGGAAGGAAGGATACCACATGTGTGGAACTTTTTGTCAGTCTAGCTGTGTAGAGGACCCCGAAACCAATCACTACTGCCTTCAGGCTTTCTAAGGGCATAAATTCTTGATTTCACTCCTCACTACCTATCGCAGTTTCTGAGGCTATAAAATGCCCAGATAGCACCAAAAAAAAACTAAACAAATGACCCCATTTTGGAAAGTAGACACCCCAAGCTATTGGTGAGAGACATGTTGAGTATTTTGCAGAACTTGCTTTTTGTCACAACGTTTGGAAAATTGAAAAAAGAAAAAAAAAGTTTCCTTTTCCTTCTTCAATTTCCAAAGCAAATGAGCACTGCAAAATACTCACCATGCCTCTTAATCCCTTGGGGTGTCTACTTTCCAAAATGGGGTCACTTGGAGAGGGGGTTGGTTGTGCTAACTTGGCATTTCTTGGCCTCCTAAACTGATAGGTAGTGAGGAGCAAAATCACAATTTTACGCCCTTAGACAGCCTAAATGCAGTGATTAGTTTTCGGGGTCCTGTACATGGCTAGGCTCCCAAAAAGTCCCACACATGTGGTATCCCCGTACTCAGGAGAAGCAACAGAATGTATTTTGGGGTGTAATTTCACATATGCCCATAGCATGTTTGAGTAATATATCATTTAGTGACAACTTTGTGAAAAACAAATAAAAATGATTGTCATCTGCACCGGATCTTGTGGCAAAATATTTCATAGACTCAATATGCCTATCAGCAAATAGCTTGGTGTGTCTATTTTCCAAAAAGAGGTCATTTGGGGGGTTTTGAACTGTCCTGGTATTTTATGCCCAACATTAGAAGCTTATACCACACATCACCCACTCTTCTAACCACTTGAAGACAAAGCCCTTCCTGACACTTTTTTTTTGTTTACGTGAAAAAATATTTTTTTTTTCGCTAGAAAACCCACAAACATTAAGCAAAGGCCCTGCAGATTAAATTGTTGGGTGTAGCAATTTTCTTTCGCAATTTTTCAAACCCATTTAAAAAAAAAAGAAAACACTTTTTTTAATTTTAATGCACTAAAACACACTATATTGTCCAAATGTTTAGTAGAATCTAAAAGATGGGGGCGTGGCTTGGCGCGAGACCGTGATGGCCGCTTGAGAACAGTGCTCCGGCGACCAGGGCTACAGCACGAGCTTACATACAGCGATAGTGCCCGAATCGACACCGAGGGATGGCGGGGAGGAGCACCCACGTCCCCCGCTCGCAGCTAGAGCAGAGCACGCAGTTGAGCCGGACCATACCCGAACTTTTCAGGTCCCAGCAGACGGAGGCTTCCGCACAGGCCGCAGACATGGCGGGCTCGCCTGACCCCCGGGACATGTCGGATCCCCGGCGCATGGCGCGCAGCATTCGCCGCTACTCTGTCTGGCGGATTTACAGTCAGTAGCTATGGACATTAAAGCCACCCTGTCCGCGGCGATTTCAGACTTGAAAACAGAGATCAGAGCGGTGGCGACCAGGCTGGAGCACGTGGAGACGGCAGCCATGACCCATGGAGCAGCACTGCAACAGGTACAGCACGTAGCCAGTGCACAAGAGCAAATCATGCTGGATATGCACAGACACATCGAGGACTTAGACAATAGGGGGAGAAGGCATAATTTAAGGCTCAGAGGCATCCCAGAGTCAGTGGAGAACCCCCAATTGCAGCAAACTGTCTGGACAATTTGTAATACACTTTTAGGTAGGCCCCCTGACGCGCCCATAGAAATGGAAAGGTGCCACAGAGCCCTCAGACCTAAAGGTCGGGAAACTGACCCCCCAAGAGATGTGGTTTGCTGTTTGGTCAGTTTTAGCCAAAAGGAGGATATTTTGCGCCAAGCTCGGAATCAGGGTCCGATACAACATGAGGGCGCTCAGATACAGATTTTCCAGGACCTGTCTGCCATCACCCTGCAACATAGAAGGGAACTTCGCCCCCTCTTGAATGTTCTGAGGGAAAGACGCATCATCTATCGCTGGAAATTTCCCTTTTGCCTGGTAGCGACTGTTGGCAATCGCTCCGCCTCTCTGCGCACTCCAGCCAACTTGCCTGCATTCTGTGACAGCCTGGGTATACCGAGAATAGCAGTTCCTGAGTGGTACAGCACACTCATGAGGCCAGAGCCGTGGATCTAGATCTCATCAGAACTAACCCCACGCTCGCACCGCAGCAGACATCGACGACGAAGATCGACATCCAACTCATCACAGAGAGGCCTGGACGATATCTCGGACCGTGATCCGGGAGCTGTGCCTTCATCTGTTCATAGGCGCATGGAGGAGCGTTCTTAGCCCATCGCACCCTAACTACCTGCGATTTTGATTTTTGCACCCCACCGAGAAACAAGGTCAGTTTGTTCCACTGTTGGACTTCCTCACGCTGTTACCTGCTTTTTGTTTTTGGTCAAGAGGTCTGCTACATTAGCCCCTCCGGCTGGTGAGTATAGATGGCAGCAATTGGGCCCTATATGGCCTGGTTTAAGCCCTTAGGGACGCCACACTTCACTCCACATCAAAGACTGTGTTCTGAAATGGTAGCAGTAGATTTGGTAACCCCTGCACTTTGTGGGAAGTGTGTGCGAGACATTGCCATCAGCTCACTTTTATATATGCTCACTATGGGTCAGTTACTGTATGTCAGTGCAGTAGGCAGTATGGGGGGGTGTTTTGACCTATGGTCCGCTTACGCCTTGGATGTGACTGACCCCCCTCTACACTGGGATGATTGTTGCACTGAGCTTCAACATAGCGGAAAGTGGACTGCATGTGCTAATCAATCGGAACTGTGAGCCAATTACCACATAAATCTGTAGGCTTCATCTCTCATTCCACTACCTGATGTGTATGGCTGTGACTTTGTGGCTCGGAACGTATACACACCAGCTGGGTATAGACAATGCTCGTTCTCAAGTTCATGGGCAGCATCTTTTGATTGTATTGGGTTACTGTGCTTATTAGGTGGTGGGGTGCCAAATATGGTTTTCTTTTTCCTCTTTTTTTTTATGTTACTGTTCACATGATAGTTTTCTGTCTGCACTATTTAATAGAGAACAATTTAATATGTTATTGACGTCACGAGTGACTCTGTGATATGTTCTCAACCTACTGTGCCTCTTGGCTCTCCGTGGGAGGCCTCGCGGTCTGGAGTCCTCCCCATGGGAGTTGAGGGGGTTGGACCGAACCGTGAGACTTCCGCCGGACAGTCCGGGCCTCAGAGTTGACGCTTATACATTGTACTGTGGGGACCTGGTTTCTTCGGGGGGCCTCCTTAAGGGAGGCCCCGCGTCTCTCAGCTCGGGGCTTTGTGATCCCGAGTCCGGATGCCAAGAGTGAAGCTCTCGGGGTTTGATGGCTTACAGCAGATTGTCCCTCAGTATCTCACTCCGGGCTCATTCTCTGAGGAGCACGGGGTCAGAGGCTGTGCGGATAATGTTCACATTGCCCACCCTCGTAGTGGGGGGGCAGAGCGGATAGCTTAGTCTCCCGCATGGCCCCGAGTTAGCCTTCTGTTTAAAGTAGCCACTGCTGCTGCTACGCCCTGGTTCGCCGTAGCAAATATCTAGTTTTCGCGTCAAGCCTATTCCCTAACCCAGAGGGGCGGGTTCCTCTCCGACAACAGCCGGACTTTCCTGTCGTTTCTTTTTCTAGACGGGTTAGCAGGCCTGTTCCCGTCTCCGGCACCTGTTTTGGGGATACACAGTGTTTTTGAGTGTACCCCGTCCCATCAGGAATAGACTCAATAACCCAAGTTTATAAACTCCAGTCCCATCTGTGGGTTCTATTGCCTGTCTCCCATCTCACCCCTTATTCCAGACCCCCCCCCTTTTTTTTTTTCCTCTCTTTCTCCTCCTTATTCTTCTCTTCTTTCTTTCTCTTTCTTCTTTTCCTTCCGTCTCTGCACTTCTCACCAGCTGTCCTCTCCAGTTATAGCATCCAAAAAGCGTCTTTCAGGTGTCCTACCCTGTAAGTTATCCAGGCAGGGTCGACCATGGCTAGTGTACGCACAGAGTCAGCCCCTCTATCTCTGAAAATCTTATCCCTTAATGCCAAGGGATTGAATATCCCCGAAAAGCGCAGCAGTATACTATCTGAAGCCCGTCGACTTAAAGTGCAAGTTCTTTTTTTGCAAGAGACGCATTTTAAGTCTGGATCGGTTCCCCATTTTGCCAATAAACATTTCCCAGTGGCGTTCCACGCCTCTACACACAACTCAAAATCAAAAGGGGTCTCCATTTTATTCTCCAAAACCCTCCCCTTTGTGGTTGAGGACCAACTGATCGATGGTGACGGAAGATTCATCTTCCTAAAAGGCACTTGGAATGACAGACCTCTGACACTAGCAAACGTTTATTGTCCTAACACTAAGCAGGTAGCCTTTATTAGAGAAGTTACAGCGAAGCTTACCCTATTTCAATCTGGCATTCTTATTTTAGGGGGCGACTTTAATGTTCCCCTAGACCCCTTGGTAGACACGTCCACTGGTACCTCAGCCCTCCCCTATTCAGCCTTACGCCAAATTAAGGCCCAATTAGCCTCGCTATCCCTGCATGATGGGTGGAGAACGCTACACCCAAAGGATCGCGATTATACTTTCTTCTCGTCACCCCATAATCGTTATTCCCGATTGGATTATCTCTTTTTGACCCTGCCATGCCTCCGTGAGGCCACTATTGAAAACATGGTTCTCTCCGACCATCATCCCATTACAATGTCCCTAGTATTCCCTGAAACTGTGACCTCTTCCAAGCTTTGCAGATTGGACGCGTCCACGTTGACAGATCCCGGTGACTTAGCGGACTTGCAGTTAGGCCTACGTGAGTTCTTCACACAAAATGATACCCCTGATGTCTCGGCAATGACCCAATGGGAAGCACATAAATGTGTAGTAAGAGGCCAGCTATTAGCCATCTCCGCGAGGAAGAAGAGAGAGAGTCAAGCCCTAATCCTAGATCTTACTACCAGATTTCGCAAATTGGAGACTGTTCACAAGCACACTTTGGCAGTAGAGACTGCGCAGGAACTAGTGGAAACGCGGTCACGATTGTGGGAGGAACTCCATAAACGGGCACGGCGTCGCAATATTCTCGCACATAAATTGTTCTATGAACAAGGTAGTAAGCCAGGTCGCTTACTAGCAAGAGCCACTCAGCAACGTAAGACCGCCCATACCATTCACCATTTAGTGGACTCTGGCGGTACGATCCACTCCAAAAATGATGATATAGCGAAGCAATTTCAAATATTTTATGACAAGCTTTATAACTTACACCCGGAGCACCTGGAACAGGGGGTAGCAGCCAAGCGAGCGACTCTGATTGGGGAGTTTCTTAAGGCGTATAGTCCCAAAGCCCTTTTAGAAGTAGACACCCAAGCGTTGGAAGCCCCATTATCCCATGAGGAGTTTATAGCTGCACTGAAGGCTACAAAACCGGGTAAGAGTCCGGGCCCAGACGGATTCACGGCGTTATATTATAAGACGTTTGCGGAAATCCTGTCACCTAGATTCCTCCGAGCGTTCAACTCTCTTTCCACTAGTCCCTGCGTTTCGGAAAGGTTATTGGAAGCTTATGTGGCGGTCATTCCCAAAGAGGGGAAGGATCACACTAATGTAGCAAGCTATCACCCAATTTCACTTTTAAACGCTGACGTAAAAATCTACGCTAGGGTCTTGGCATCCCGCCTAGCTCGCCATGTACCTACATGGATAGGCTTGGACCAAGTGGGCTTTGTCCCTGGTCGTGAGGCCAGGGACAACACCATTAAAGCGCTGAATTTACACCACTGGCTCACCTCTTCCTCACAGGAGGGCTTTTTTTTATCATTGGATGCGGAGAAGGCGTTCGACAGGCTGGCCTGGGACTATATGGACGCGGTTTTGAGCTCAATAGGCCTGGGACCCGGTATGAGGACCCGAATTATGTCCCTGTATGCAAATCCCAGAGCGCGGGTCAAGGTTAACGGCCGCCTGTCGGACGCCTTCTCCATCCACAATGGCACCAGACAGGGGTGCCCATTATCCCCCCTCCTATATATCCTCTCGCTTGAGCCCCTCTTACGTTGTATACGAGCCAACCCAGACATCAGGGGTATTCGGGTACAAGACCATGAATATAAGATAGCCGCTTTTGCGGACGATATCCTCTTCTTCCTCTCTTCACCCTTGACTTCCCTGCCCAACCTTTTGAAGGTACTTGACCAATTTCGCTCCATTTCAAATTTAAAAATCAACTACACTAAATCCTTCGCACTAAACATCTCCCTTCCTGTGGAGCTGATGACTCAATGCCAGCATACCTTCCCCTTTCAGTGGAAACAAGATGCGATTCAGTATTTAGGCATTAAATTACCGGGTGATCTGTCACAATTGTATAACAGGAACTTCCTGACTGAAATCCAACACATGAAGCAAGATATACAAAAATGGGACAAGTCCAATATTTCATGGTTTGGAAGAGCGTCTATCCTTAAAATGTCCATTCTCCCACGCTTTTTATATAAAATTCAGACCTTACCTATACACTTGCCTGCCTCATTCTTTGGCTTGTACAAGTCAACATGTAGGGCCTTCTTGTGGCATGGCAGGCCCGCACGTATCAGTTGGGATAAAATGATACTAACAAAAGACAAAGGAGGCATAGGTTTACCTGACCTACAACGCTACTATTGGGCGGCGCATCTTGCGCGAGTTGTCGACTGGAATGTGCACACAAGATGTAAAGCTTGGGTAGATCTAGAGAGACGGGTGATACACCCAGAATTACAATATCTACCGTGGCTGGCCAAGGAGCACATACCAGCCAAGGTATGGGCTCATCCACTTACTGGACCGACCTTGACCACCTTTGACAAGACCTGCAACAAATTTGACATTTCAGCGAAGGTCTGCCCTATTACTCCGGTTCGCTACAACCCAGACTTTCCACCGGGCTTATCAGAGACTTTTTTAGAGGCAGAATGGCCACACGACCAAATGTTGGCCAAACACTTTTTTCATAGGGGCCGATTCCTAACGCAATCTGCCCTGGCGAACCTCTCCCGCACGGGCTCTTTCCCGTTCTGGCCCTATATCCAATTAAGGCATCTCCTTGACCACTCCACACGTAGAAGAGGGTTTGGCAGAAATCCAACAGTACTGGAGTCTCTCTGTGCAAGCACCTCCCCCCAGAAACACCTTATTTCCATCCTCTACGGGACCCTCCAGGGGAAAACGCCGGCGAGTTTGGCGGCGGAGCGTGCATACTGGGAGGAGGCTCTTGGGGTCGAAATAGGAGATAGGGACTGGGATAAGATTAACTTTTATTTACACAAGGGGTCCTTAAACGTCTCGGTACAAGAGAATGGGTACAAAGTGAGAACACGCTGGTATAGAACACCGGAGGTGCTCCATAGATTTGCTCCGGATGTACCAAAAGAGTGCTGGCGTTGTGGTGCAGAGACGGGCACGTTCCTTCATATATGGTGGAGCTGCCCCTCTCTATTACCATACTGGCGAAGCGTTCATGAGGTGGTGACGAGAGTATCTACCTTTCCTTTAGATTTCTCTCCCGCGCAATATCTTCTACACCTGTCTGAGATTCCCAAAAAAAAATATCACAGATCGCTTGCGTTACATATGATCAATGCGGCTAGAATGTGTGTACCGATCCATTGGCGAGCGGCTTCTGTGCCGACCTTAACTGAGTGGTTTCATCGCATCAATAGGATGGCGGAAATGGAGGAGCTGATTCATACTTCACTTGATAAGACTGCCTTGTATGCTGCAATCTGGGGCGACTGGTTATCCTTTAAGGCCTCTCAGATGTACCAAGATACCATGGAATTGTCCACCTCAAGCAGTAGGTTGACCCCGTAAAGAGCCTTGCTGGATGAAAGCGAACCCCAGTTTACCATTTTACTGTGAGACTGCTGTCAACTGTGAGCTCACGGGAGGGCAGCTGGTGAAGTTCTCACCCCCTCCCCCCCCTCTTTTTCTTTCATCCCCTCTTAGGAGAACTCATTCTGGATGTCTCTCCACCCGTGTTTCTTTATGTAACATAATATACCCTTCCCCCCCTCCCCCCCCGCTCCCCTCTTTCTTCTATGTCTTCTTCTCTCCCTTTAACTACCTTGAGTCTTCCGCTATTCCATTTCTCCTAGGGAGTTTCCCCCCCCCCCTTTTTTTTTTTTTTTTTTAATTTATTTTATTCCTCATCTTAATATTATTTATTTTTTATTAGTTTATGAAGTGGTTAGTGTTCACCTCAGAACCTGACTAGGATTGGGTCGTCAGAGGTTCTCGGGCCTGAGGCTCAAGTACTTGAAGCTAAATTCACTATATCCTTCCCTTTAGACATATTGTATTTGTTCTACTTTTGTTGATGTATACATGAGTCATGGGCGCGACCCAGAATAGTTGCCAATTTGTTTATATGGAAAAAAACATTGGCAGTGTTTGTTCTTTTTGTGTATTTCTCCTTAATTTCAATAAAATGTTTATGAGAAAAAAAAGAAAAAAAAAAAAAAAAAAAGAATCTAAAAGATGATCTTATGCTGAGTACATAGATACCAAACACAACATGCCTTAAAATTTGCGCACAACTGTACAGTGGCGACAAGCCTTTACAGGTTACCACTTTAGATTTGCAGAGGAGATCTACTGCTAGAATTACTGCCCTCTGATGTTTGTAGTGATACTTCACATACATGGTGTAATTGCTGTTTACATATGACACGAGACCGACGCTTGCAATCGCCTTTGCGTGCAAGCACAGGGGGAACAGGGGTGCTTTTTTTATTATTATTTATTTTGCCTTTTTATGTTATTTTTACACTATTCCTTTCATTTTTTTTTAGCATTTTTATTGTTATCACAGGGAATGTAAATATCCCCTATGATAATAATAGGTAGTGACAGTATACACCACTCCTAAAGCGCCCCTGCCTACTGAAATCAATGGGCAGCACCCTTTATTACCCTTTATGCGGCTGATAGCGGGTGTTAAAAGCTAAAAATAGCGGCGCTTTACCGCAATTCGGCCACGCAATTAGTGTGAAAGGGCTCTAAGGGGGAAAATCCTCCCGGGGCTGAAGTGGTTAATAAATTACCATAAAGAGCATATCATTTGTATACATTTTCTTATTAAAAAAAAAAAGTATCAAACCATATTCACACAATATTCTTGCTGTTCGGTTACATACAGAATATTCCATAGGTAAGTGTAATACCTAACAATTTCACAGAAATGTTTTATACACAAGTTTGATTTAAAATAGCATTTGCAGTACAGTGGCCTGGATCTCTGGTGTCAGCCCATAAAGCACAGGGAAATAAATAATAGGGAGGTTATAGTTATAAACATGCTTTAATACCACAAGTATTAAATAAGCTTTTCATTTCTGCAGGGAGATGGGCTTAGTCCACTATTGGCAATGTTGACCTCATACAAAGGTGACCAAGAAGCAGTAATCCGTCATCTCACTCCACCTACAGCAATGGGAATTGTTGCAAAGACGGCAGAGAATTGCAATCCAGGACTAGATTATAGCATCAATAGAAACAAATCTCTGCAGTTTTTCCTCACCCACAGCCCATGCCATGCATAGATGTAAAGTGACAGAAAGTGGTCACATGTTCTCTGCAAATACAGCCAAAAAAGGTACTTGTGATTTTTTGGACTGATTGTTGTGTGCCTTCATCACACTCTGCTTATTTGGTCGCCCTAGGCTTCACATCTGCTTTAATTTGAGTGACAATCTAGTCTGCCTAGTTAGTTACATCATAAGGGCTCCTGCCATGTTAAATAATTCATCACTTGCATATTATTGCGATAGTTCTTTTTTAATGTCCCTTCAAGACAAGCTAATTGCAGAGACAACTGAAAAGACAGTAAATGTTGTATCAGTGGCGGCTGGTGCTCAAGATTTTTGGGGGGGAGCAAACAAACTGAAAAAAATCAGAAAAAAACCCCCATCAATTGCAACCTCACTGTGCCCCTCAAACGCAGCCACTGTACTCATCAATTGCAGCCACTGTGCCCATCAATCTCTACTACTGTGACCATCAAATGCGGCCACTGTGCTATCAAATGATGCCACTGTGCTATCAAATGATGCCACTGTGCCATCAAATGCTTCCACTGTGCCCACCAAATGCTGCCACTGTGCCCATCAAATGTTCCCACTGGGCCATCAAATGCTGCCACTGTGCCCATCGAATGCTACCATTGTGTCCATTGAATGCAGCCACTGTGCTCATCGAATTCAGCCACTGTGCCCATCGAATGCTGCCACTATACCCATAAAATGCTCCCACTGTTCCCATTGAATACAGCCAATGCGCTCATCGAATGCAGCCACTGTGCCCATCAAATGCTGCCACTGTGCCCGCCCACCGTCTTCCCGACACTTATCCTGTCTCGGTGGGGCAGCGTCTATTGCTCTAATCGGGTGCTTCAAAAACACCCCCCGCCACTGTAATTCAGGTGCACGGCGCCCAAAGAGGGGTTGGGTGCCTGAATAGGGAGTGGCAGCGGTGGCCATGGATAGATTCATTTAATGCATGAATCGATCTATTGGTGATAGAGGGGGTGGCTGGAGAGATGGTATGGCGCCTTTATGGATGCACTGCCACTATGTATACCTATGATATTTCTATAAACGAGCGTGCTTTATATCTTAAGCGGTATATCATATCCAAGATCAGACTAAACAGGGCTAAATACATCTTAGTCCACTTAATGTAATTCATATATAATGTATGTAACAATATGTAATAAAAAATAACATACAGACATTATACCTTTTATTATAGGGTAGTGGCATTGTACTTTTATAACTTAAAATTGAAGTGCCACACCACAGCTAAGAGGTCCAGATACAACTCTATTCCATTAAAAGTCAGATGTACATTATAAAAAGTAGCCAATGCGTTTCAGGGGTTCAGGAGTGCCCCCTTCATCGGAGCTTGATTGACTACAATGCGAACAAACCATAAATTAACAGGACCTACAATTTTTCCAATGTGAATTTTTTGGGCTGTCAAACAAGCTGCTGAAAAGGCCTATGGCTGCTTTTTTGCTACTTTTTGGACTGTATTCCTGACTTTTAATTAAATAAAGTTGGATCTGGACATTTTAGCAGTGGTGCAGTGCTTCAATTTCAATACTCATTACATTACACTGCAAGCCAAGGAAACTATGGAGATCCTCAGGGGTGTAAAAGCTGCCTGCCAGAACCAGCTCATTTAGACCCCTTCACACTAGGGCATTTTAGTACTAAAAATAGTGCCTGTAAAGCGCCTGAAAAGCGCCTCTCAAGCCACTCCAGTGTGAAAGCCCGAGTGCTTTGACATCGGGGCGGTGCGCTTGCAGGACAGGAAAAAAAAGTCCTGCAAGCAGCATCTTTGGAGCGGTGCCACACCACCCCTGCCCATTGAAATTAATTGGAAGCGTTACCGAAGCGCCTGAAAAGAGCTTCAGCAGCACTATGGGGCACTATTAAAAGCACCCCACTAGCGGACAAAAAAAGCCACTATAACAACGGTGCTTTACCACTAATGCCTGCACCGACCCAGTGTGAAAGGGGTCTTACACCAACGTCAATACCTTAAAACCAGGGTATTGAATTAAAATTCTTGAAGATCCGATCAGTAAAATGTTGTTCCAGCAGAGGTCCGAATTGCATGTTTATGCAATGTCTCAGAACCTTTCCATCACAGCCCCTTATTTTATATCCCAATCCCGTTCTTACATCAGTGTCCTAAGTCCCCCACTTCAGAGGTTCCCCTTCACATTAGTGTCCACTGCCTTTTTCACATCAACCCCCTCCCACAGTACTACCCCAATTTTACATCGCACACCCACAGCACTGCCCCCCCTTTACATCACCCCCTATTCAAATCACCCCTTCCCCCCACAGCCCTTGCCCTGCTTTATATCCCATCTTTCCACCCACAACACCGCCCCACTTCAAATCAACCCCCCCAGCACTGCCCCCTTCACATCACTGCCCCACAGCATTGCCCCTTCTTTACATCACATCTTCCTCTCCCAGAGCACTGCCCCCCTTTACATCTTCCCCATAACACGGTTCCCTTTACATCTCCCCCCCACAGCACTGCCCCACCCTTTAAATCACATGACCCCACCCCACAACACTGCCCCCCTTCATACCCTCCACTCACAGAACTACCCATTTTTACACCCCCCCACAGCACTTGCCCCTTTGCATTTCTCTTCCCCACAGCACTGCCCCACATTTACATCACCCCCCCTCCACAGTATTGCCCCCTTCACCTCACATCTCCCCATCAGCACTTGCCCCCTTTACATCACTCCACAGCACTGTTCCCCTTTACATCCCCCCACCACAATGTCTTTGCCCTCCCTCAAATCACCCCCTCAGAAAAACAGCACTGCCCTCTTCACGCCACCCCCTCCCCCTACCACTTTCACAGCCATGTCCTCCTGCCCATACTCTCCTACCTTACACAGAGAGGAGTGGAAGCTGCCAGAGTTACCCTTTCATAATAACAAGCTGGTGATTGGTTGCTAGGACCGCCCAGCATCCTAGCAACCAATCACCTGTTAATCTGGAAAGTTAATCCATGCAGCTCCTGCCCTCCACCCAGCGTGGCTGTGTCTCTCGCTCTCTGTTCATTGCTATTGCCTGCCTCTCACTGTCTGCGCTGCCTTGAGAATAACAAGGAAGGAAGGCTCCTGAATGGCATGACCATGGGTCCTGATCCAGGCCACGGTCCCCCATTTAATGATGCCTACTTTAAGATAACAATACCAGTAGGATAACCCTATGGGTCCAGTGCTATCTTTTCACTTTCCTCAACCTTTCCTTTTATGACTGGCTGAATTATACAATTAATTTTGCTTTGCCTATACACGGGCCATGAGCTCTGTTGCTACCACCACTTGGAAAGAGACATAGCTTACTTTGTAGTAACAAGGATTGGCCTTTGACAGACAAAGCTGTCCAGGCTCAGAAACCTACCAATAAGCCATGCATATTCTAATGCCAGTAATGTCGGTAGTGGTGGTAGCATTGAATCTGTTCATCATTAGTCTTGATAAAATGTTTAATTGCCAGAAGCCCTGAAAGCTTTTTAACAGTTAAAATACAATGTGTTTGGCCTTTACATGTTTCTTTGATCTCCCTGCTTCAGTTAAAAGCCTATCTCTTAAAGCTAAACTCCCAGGCACAAAAACTTTTATGTTCGTATATTTCTTGGTAGCAATGAAGGGTATACGTCTACTTATAAATCTACTTTGTGTACACTAAATGCATTTTCAAATCCAGATATTGTGGCAGTGACGTCAACACTGGGCTGAGCATAGCCTGAGCAGAGAACTGAGCTGTGGGAGGGGCCAGCAGGCCACACCTACTACAGGCTGCCTGCAGAAAACAATAGGGAGGTGCAGCAGTGACTGGTCTTTATTACAGGAAGTTCCTGCACAGAGACAAAGTTTCACACTGGATTACTACGCAGATCCGGTAGAAATACACAAAGCACACCAAGATTCAAGTAAAAATAAACATCCCTATTGTATTTAGACCATACTTGCATATCTTTGATTTCAGCTTTAACATCCGATCGCCTCGGCCGCTGCCAACGGCTTCCGATATCCGGCAGAGGGCACCGGAGCACGGCGGGAGGGGGCCTCTCCCACCGCCGATAAAAGTGATATTGCGGCTAATCCGGTGCACTCTTATCGTAAAGCGGACCGCCAGCCAAAGAAGAGAATACCGGGGTTATGGCAGCTAGCTGCTGCCATTACATTGCTATTCCTCTTCAAATTTAAGACATATATCAGTGTGCAGCGGTCCATAAGTGGTTGGCATTAATAACCTAAGAATAAGTGCACAGGAAGCTAATATTCAAAAGCACCTGGGGCTCTATTCTCTCCATACCATAACCACCCCTTTGAGAAGAGGAACATCAATGTAAAGTACTGAATAAACTCTATATGTAAATGTGGCCATATTTAGATATTTAAAGTGATTAGATGTGACCTCATACTAAATGATTTTGGTAAATTTAAAGGAAAATTGTCTAAGAAAATTGTATCATGTATACAGTTGCAATAAAAAGTATGTGAACCCTTTTGGAGTGATATGGATTAATGCAGAAATTGGTTATGAAATGTGATCTGATCTTCATCTAACTCACAACAATTGACAATCACAGTCTGCTTAAACTAATAACACACAAAGAATTAAATGTTACCATGTTTTTATTGAACACACCATATAAACATTCACAGTGCAGGTGGAAAAAGTATGTGAACCCATGGATTTAATAACTGGTTGAACCTCCTTTGGCAGCAATAACTTCAACCAAGGGTTACCTGTAGTTGTAGATCAGACCTGCACAACAGTCAGGAGTAATTCTTGACATTCCACTTTACAGAACTGTTTCAGTTCAGCAATATTCTTGGGATGTCTGGTGTAAATCACTTTCTTGAGGTCATGCCACAGCATCTCAATTGGGTTGAGGTCAGGACTCTGACTGGGCCACTCCAGAAGGCGTATTTTCTTCTGTTTAAACCATTCTGTTGTTGATTTACTGCTATGCTTTGGGTCGTTGTCCTGTTGCAACCCATCTTCTGTTGAGCTTGAGCTCTGGCTTAGATTGGCCATAGGTGCCTCATTTTTTTTTTTACGATTAGCCATGCTGAGAACTCATGATAAGTGACAGATACTGCAGCGCATGCTCACAAAATAATAAAAAAAGTTTTTTTGTGCCTTAGGTTAGGGTCAAATGTTGGGCAAACATTTTCTGCCTATATTCTAAACAATAACTTTACTCAGCACGATGCCCCTTGTGAAAATACAATAATAAACGTCCTTTTCAAAAACTAGTAGACGGTCCCTGTCTGCACTGTTGGATACATCAATCGTGAACCAATCCCCATGATTTCTGATCATGTGATCACTGACAGCCAATAATAATGACCCAATGGCTTAGTTCAGAAAGCAGCTATTACTTAATGGCTAAACTTGTGCTGTGCACAGAGATTGACACTTTAACAGACTGCATCCCGCTGACTGCTTCTGTAAAAATATACGCCATCTTTTAAAATAGAAAAGTTTATAAGCCGTTGAATGGAAATAGCATTCCATTCATTCAAAACAGTGTACCAAATAAACGATGACTGTAAAAGCCATATAATATAATTTAGGTAGGCAAATGAGTCATAGGCATAGTCAAGTTAAGGGACATTGCTAAATTTGGCCTGGGCATCCAAGCTTCATTGACCTATCATTGACCTATGGTATGTTTTAGGCTTTAAGTTCATTATTGGGCTTCAGCTTAATTGTAAACATTAGAATAAGTTTTATAGTTCAGGTGTGGGTTAGAATTATTAGGGAACTTTCTTTTATTTTTTTCTAGATATTTTCTATGTATATGTGTGAAGGAGATCAGAATATTGTAAATAATCTAACGTTAATGGGCGCTGATGTATTACCTAATTTCTTCAAATCTTGTTTCTATATAGTATGTAATTAGCTATAAGCTATATTTTCTTAAGGCCTCATGCACACTTGAGCTAAACTTGCTAAACTTGCCCCTAAATGCCCCTCCATGTTAGTCTATGTATCCATACACACATAGGAGTTTACAGGAAGCGACATTCATGCGCCTAAACATGTGTAAGCACGTTCAAGCGCTATCATGGGTATTTAGCCCTTCAGCATTTTTTAATTTCAGTGGCCAGGATAAATTATTATTCTGGCCAAAGAAATACCCAAGTGCTTGGCACACCTAAACATGTTTGCAAAATTTGGTTTAGGCACATTTTTTTTAAGCTGCTTTTCTCCTGCAAGGAGAAAAGCATTTAGAAAAGCCCCATTGGGCATAAAGCCTAATAGATTTTAAAGCTTTGCTTTGTTTGAGCCTTGCTGATCCTGTTATATTATTGGAAGTCTACCTGACTATAAACGATAGACACAACATTCTCTAATCAACGGGGTCTGAATCTGTCATCAAAGCTGCATAGATAATCAGACTCTATGAATAAGCACTAATCTGTGTGAAATGCGTCAGTGTGTCATGCAGCCACTATTCTTATATTTTATTACCTTCCCAGAATGTATTCATACAAATCAGCCAATTAAGTACCTGAATAAGTTATGGTGGGCAACACTAGACAGAACCCAAAACTGCTGGTATGCTGCATAGGCAGGGAACTTGAGAAATGTTTTATCTTTGTTAATGTCAACCAAGCAATACCTTTTTGTACTCAAAGGTGTTATCAGATTTGGTATTGCAGGAGTTTTGATTTCACTGATCAATATCCACGGCTCGTTACATCTGCTTTCTGTGTTTAACTCATGCACATTAACGGGCTTTGCATTAAGGCAGCACATTAATTTGAATGGATTGCCTAATGTAGCCACCTCACCAAGGTTCATGTCCTGCAATGTGCAATGTGTGCACTGTGCCTTGAAGTGCACTGCAATGCTGGTGCATTGGGATGCCATCCAGAATGAATGGCAACATAGCTCACCAGTATGGGTTTCCCTGAGTTACTGCAATCCAACAATGTGAATCTAGCCTAATAGATCAAATTAGGGTCAAGATTGATCAGAGACACACACACACACATATATATATATATATATAACTGTTGGAGCTGAGTACATTGCTTATTGGCCTGGACTACACTGTGCTCTCAGGAACAAGAGACTATAATAGGTAAACAGGGCTGAGAAAAAGTCAAGGCACCAATCCAATCCCTGAAAAAAGTACTAAATCCAAACAATAAAGAATTCATGGGGACATTTAATGTGTATTTTCACTTTTGCAGCCAGATTGGGATAACACCTACTTTATATACAGTATGTTGCATGTTCCCATTAAAGCGCAACTTCAATCATTTTTTCAACTTCCCTTGTTGTTTTAACTTTGGATAGTAAAAATTATTTTTTTTCTGCCCGTAAATACCTCACTTCCTGTTTCTTGTCTGGTCATTAGCCTAGGCTTATGACATCATGCACAGCTCTCTCTCTCACTCTTGTGAGAGTTTGCCAGGAAGGGAGGGGGGTACGTCATAAGAGGGCCAATGAGAGCTGCAAAGCTGGAGGTGTGCCTCTGTGTGTCTGTGTAAATCCAGGATGTGAACAGGCAGCAGCTTCAGCTGCCCACAGTTAAAATGGATGCAGCCAGACTCAGTGGAGGGAGGTTTCTGCAGCATATTTAGCAAGTATAGAATCACAGTATATATAAAATAATATGCAAAGTGGTTGGAGTGACGCTTCAGAATGACAAGAATGTTTTTATTACAAATGATGTGCGCAGACTGCAGTTCCTCTTTAACATAGAATAATGCAAAAAAATTGCTGGTTACGTCTGTACTTGATATTTACTTGCTTAAAATCCCTACCTAGCCTTACCCTGCTTTGTAATGTTTAGGAGGGGGGTGAAGAAAAATGCTTAACTTAATTAACCCTCTGTGTATTGTGATAACACCTTGAGAATTCATTGGAAACTGCTACTTCATCTGTAGAGGTATCCATTTGTTTATCAAAAACAGTATCAATTATCACACTAGTTTTATGTTGCCCTATTTTACTTTTATAATAAAAAAAATTACAAAACAAATTAAGTTTTTTTTATTAAGATAGATACATTATCTTCTGTATATGAGTGATCGTTAACTTGTGATCTGCTCGACATTTTCTGCACATCATTTATCCTGATGGTTAGTGTATTTTATGTGCAACCCAAGAAGATTCCTTTTCTACCAATGTGGCCCAGGAAGCTCAAAAAGGTTAGACCGGGCATGTCCAAAGTCTGGCCCGTGGGACAATCGCTGCCCGCGGGTTAGACACTCCTAGAGATTTAAAATTTCTGAAAATGTTGAAGCCATGAGAAAAAAAAATGTTCCCTTTTTTTTAGGGGGGAAATGTAAATTTGGAAAAAATGCAAAAAATAAAATAAAAAATTCAGCGTAGAGGAGTTTTACAAATTGAAAGTCATTTTGTTACACTGGGAACATGGAATACTACATGGAATACTTATAAATAAGTATTATGCTTGAAATAAAAGAAAGTACAGCTTATTAGGTAAACTCAACTTGCATTTTAAAATGTTATTTTTTTTTATTACAAATGGAATAACAAAGACTATATATGTTAAGAACATTTCAACTATACATGAGAACAGGTATCCACCCTCGTTACCTTTAAATAATTTATAAACTTCCTGCCAAAATGCATTTGCAGCTATTGATAAACCTGATCCAGAAGCATAAATTGCTCTTCCAAGAGCTTGATCAATGTTCTGCTAATTTTCAGGTGTCATTTTATCTACAAATGAAGGGGTTTGTGTATTTTTGGAGGCAGTGGTTTGCAACACTTTCTCACTTAAAGATGCTGCTGGTGAAGACACACTTTGTGATCATCCAGAAGCAGCAGAAAGAGTGTTTCTGGAATGAGAACTCTGGAGGGAAAAGTTACTAACACTTTCATTATAGTCCGCATCATTTAATTCCATAAAGTACCATATATATCGGCGTATAACACGCACCCTACGTTTAGGAGGGAATTTTGTGGAAAAAAAACTTTTAGGAGGGAAATTTAAGGAAAAAAAAAACCTACATTTAAATGCCCATCAATGCAGCCTCATCAGTGTCCATCTGAAGCCTTGTCAGCGTCATTTGCAGCCTTGTCATTGAAGCCTGTCCTCATTGCAGCCTTGTCATTGCAGCCTGTCCTCATTGCAGCCTTGACATTGCAGCCTGTCCTCATTGCAACCTTGTCATTGCAGCCTGTCCTCATTGCAGCCTGTCCTCATTGCAGCCTTGTCATGCAGCTTGTCCTCATTGCAGCCTTGTCATTGCAGCCTAGTCATGCAGCTTGTCCGTCATTGTAGCCTTAGTGTATTGTCCGCTTATTTTTTTTAAAATGGTGCCGCCAAGATCTCCTGTGTATCTCAGCGGCGCCCGGAAGCTCTTGACGGCTTTCGGCCGTTCTCTGACCTTCTCGGCGGCTTTCGCCACCTCGGCCCTTCTCGGCGGCTATCGGCTGGCTCGGCCCTTCTCGGCGGCTGTCGGCCGCCTCGGCCCTTCTCGGCGGCTTTCAGCTTTTAGCTTTTTGGCCGCTATCGGACCTCGGCGGCTTTCGGCCGCTCTCGGACCATCTCGGAAAGGTCTGAGAGCGGCCGAAAGCCGCCAAGAGTGTTATACGCCGATAAATACGGTAGCTTTTATTGTCTTTATGGCACCTCTGGCATGCAAGGATGTGTTTTGTCATCCTTGTAGCATTTAGAAAATAATCATTCTTCCCACAATATTTGCAAATGTCAGCTTTGCTCCCAGCAGAAATTGCACTGTGGAAAGGTTTCCAAACACTAGATGTAGTCTCACTATTTGACTGAGGAAAAGAAAAAAACATTTTACTAACCAGACTATAGTAACTATATAAACATTATGCTGTGATGATGGAGAACCTTAATAGGAACCATTTAAAGGTTAAAAAAGATAAACTATTTTCTGTACCTTCTTACCTGTCAATTAAGGCCTGAGACTACAGAAACTATCATCTACTGTATCCCAACAATCACCCAACTGTAGGCGGTACAAGGAGCCCACTAGCAAACTAAACTGGAGTCTTTCCCCTTCAGTGTCCCGTACTGGCAGAAATGCATATTTCTCTTGTTTGAGAACTGAAATGAGAAGTACAGTGTTACTTAAACTGTATTCCAGGATTTTCCTGTCTTCAGCTGAGAGAACTTGCAATAATTTAAGACTTTACATAGTCATATATGGTATATAGTTATAGTAATATTGTATAGTTTGAATACCATGTCATATATATATTACTTATCATTGTAAAAGAAAATATTCCACATTTCTTTTTTTTTTCCCCACAGAAAACAAAAAAAACAAAAGACACCTTCAAAAGAAATTGGGAAAAAAACATTTTTTCTAAATGTTTCTATTTTTGTTCTGGGCTTTCCCATCTCTTGATTTAAAGTGATTGTAAACCCTCCCCCACAACTTTGTTCCATGTAAATCAGCATAAAAAGCCCCAATGAACGCTGCTTGTAGATATTTCCTTACTTACTTAGTATTGTTGTAATCCTTTTTGTTCTTTAGAATGACGTCACTGAGCATGCCCAGATCTCCCCAGATTTACGGCACACTCTCTATGTGCTTATCTATCTGTTATCAGGACTTCCTACGGCACACAACACTGAACTTCCAGGAGGCTGCTATCAGTCAGAGCTTCCTCCTACACCCCATGTGACCATGTGACATCACATGCAGTGTAATGCAGGGCATGGGACAGCATTACTGCTGTCTTATCAGCTGAAGCTGATAGGACTCACACAAGCAAACACTAGATAATCAGCACAAGTAAATACTGTGAAATAAACCAAGTCAGCTATGAACAGAGAAGCAGGGTTGCCATAGAAACGTTGGATTGAGAAGGAGGCTTGGTTAACAGTACAGGGAGTACTCAATGTAAGGGTGGAAATACATTCTACTGTGGACTCAGAAAACAATACTTAAGATGGCGCTGCCTAACCCCTGGAAACAAGTTTTTTTAAAGTTTCTAAGCAGTAAGTAATATGCAATTTGGGCTGGATTACAGTTGCTATAGTTTGATAATTACTTTTTATAATGGACTAAATGAAAAGAAGCATCAGAGTGGGAGAGTTTACTTCTTCTTTAAAAGGTCTTTCAGAATGAATGTGGATCTACATGGTGTCACTGAGTGCCTTACCTCTTCCACACATTTTTTTGACCAGTGAAGCAGCCTATCATAATGGTGGTCCAATAGGATTATGTGTGGGGAGTCGGTAAGCTCCCAAACTTCCCAAAGTGTTAAAGCTTTGCCTGCTCAGATGTAAAGGTGGGAATGAAAGCGGCTACAGGTATATGTAGGATACCTGCAGGCGATAGTCACGTTTTAGCTTTACCACTGAGTGGTAGTAACCACTGTTTTCCCATGACCCTGGAGGGTGCCCAGCTTTCAACCTGATACAAAACTTTCCATGGCATTCTACCTATAGCACTGACCCCCGAAGGAGCAGCTGATTTTATTGGGCTTACCGTTACCTTCTTCACATTTGTGTGCATCTAGGGGTTTCCCGTGGTAGATGGCCCAAAAACTCTAGAGACTGACACCAGATCCACTTGAAGGAATTTTTATTTTCGAAAAATAGTTAACAACACAGTCTCTCGACATAGAGTTAGCGGGTTAGGAAGGAAAAATCCAGGTACTCTTAGTGCTAGCATAAAAAAAAAGTCTCTCGTATCAACAAATCCAGAGAATAGCCATTTACAGCTGGATTTTCACCCTTATGGTCCTTCTCTCACCAGGCCTAGCAACCAACAGGGTGCTAAGATCAAGAACAAGTCTCTGCCACAGGCTTTATGTAGGTCACCTTGGTAAACCAAGTAGAGCCCTCGTATGGTACGAGTATCTTGCAGCTGGTCCGGCGATACCACACGAGATCGGATTCACTTGGGTCTTTCAACTTGTCCAGGCTCTTGCTGAGAAGCCAACCTTTGCATGGCTTTCTCCCAAAGAGTCCTCCCCTGGATACCTTCACAGTTGCTGGGCCTCTTCAATAACTGAGACGGTACCAGACCACCTCCGAATCCCTACTTCAGTTTCCTCGACTCGGGCTGACCAGCCCCGAGACATAAAATCGGGTGGATCCGCACTCTAGGCCATGGAAGTCCTGGGGGCTGGTCAGGACACACGTGACATCGCACCTTAAGTACCCTCTTCCAGGAAGCACAGCAAGAGTGACTGGGCTGGTTTCCGAGAGAGAATAATCTTAATGCACCCAACTAGACTGCGTTTCAATACCTGCCAAAAGTGGCAGCGCCACCTATAGCCAGGCAGAACACCCTGCCGTCCAGTCAGACTGGTGCTGAGGTCAAAATTTAGAACAATTAAACCCAAAACCAAACTGCGGTTTAAGGGCAAAATTAAATGACAAAAAAACACATATCGCATGCTCTTCAGGAACCGGTGCTACATAAGCATTGTCAATATGATTTAGCTATAATTGCCTAATGCGACAGTATGATTCCTGACAGTTATTAGGATGGATAAATGAGTTGCCCTGTTTTCCTTGCATTGTTTTGTACCACACAGGAAAATAAAGTTTTTACTATTACATACTTGTTTAAATCATGTAAAATTCTACTTTTTCAGATACAGGTATTCAGTACATTTCACACAAATGATGTACTCTTCTAATGACAGCTGTCATGTTCTTTACTGTCAGTATTCCTCCCACTCACACAGTGCACTATGTTTTAAAGTAAAATGGCTGTTCAAAATATACATGTCTATGGGAGAATTAAGAGAAGATGAAAATGTTACATTTGTCAAATTGAAAGTTAGAACTTAAAGTAAAAGTGTATTTAATTAAAATATACTTCCTCACTTTTTTTGTTTCCACTTATAGTATTACTTTACCAGTTGTAGTTAAAGAGGAAGTAAACCCTGATGGGTTTACTTCTTCTTTGTTTCCCTGCAAAGGTAAAGCATAATGGGCTACTATGCATTGCATAGTAGCCCATTATGTGTCACTTACCTGACACAGGAGCCAGCGATGTCACCGCTGTCCCCTGTAGTCCGGAGCGTCCATCTTCTTCCGGGTATCGCTGCTCCGGCCACTCACATTGCTGGAGCAGCGATGATGTCACTCCTGCGCATGTGAGGCCGCGTACACACGGGCGGACTGTTGGCTCAACTTTGTCCGCTGAACAGTGTTTCAGCGGACAGTCCGCTCGTGTGTGGGGCTTCAGCGGACAGTTTCAGCGGACAGTTTGACGAACAAAGTTTTTCGGAAATTCCGAAAAACTGTCCGCTGAAACTTGGTTTGAGCGAACAGTCCGCCCGTGTGTAGGCTACTTTCGAAATGAGCAAACTGTTCCCGCTCGTAAGGAAGTCTGCTCATTTCGAGCGCGTGTGCAGGTAGGCGGGGCCCGCGACGGAGACGTCGCGGGCTCCGCCGCCTGGAATGGACTTAAAGGGGAACCCCAACGCCGAAAAAAATCGGCGTGGGGGTCCCCCCAAAGTCCACAACAGACCCTTGTCCGAGCACGCTACCCGGCCGGCCAGGAAAGGGGGGCGAGCGAACGCGCCCCCCCTCCTGAGCCGTACCAGGCCGCGTCCCCCCAACATGGGGGGTGCCTTGGGGAAGGGGGGGCCACGCGCCCCCCCCACCCCAAAGCACCTTGTCCCCATGTTGATGAGGACAAGGGCCTCTTCCCGACAACCCTGGCCGTTGGTTGTCGGGGTCTGCGGGCGGGGGGCTTATCGGAATCGGCGGTGGCCCGGTCTTCTGTCGCCGCTGTCGCCGCCGCCTTCCGTTCTTGTTCTTCTTCTTGTTCTTCTTGTTCTTCTCCAGGAGATGTTGACACGTCGCTCTCTCCGGCCGGAATGCCAGAGCCGCGCTGTGCGGCCACTTATATAGTGACAATGGGGCGGTGTCACATGGTATATGTCACATGGGTTGGTCACATGGGTTGATGTCACATGGGGACTATGACATCGTAAGGGGGCGGGGTCACCATGTGACCAACCCATGTGACATATACCATGTGACACCGCCCCATTGTCACTATATAAGTGGCCGCTCAGCGCGGCTCTGGCATTCCGGCCGGAGAGAGCGACGTGTCAACATCTCCTGGAGAAGAACAAGAAGAACAAGAAGAAGAACAAGAACGGAAGGCGGCGGCGACAGCGGCGACAGAAGACCGGGCCACCGCCTCTAAAAGAGCTATAAGAAGGCGCGGTGGCCCGGCAGAAGAACGGAAGGCGGCGACAGAAGAACGGAAGGCGGCGACAGAAGACCGGGCCACCGCCTGCAAAAGAGCTATAAGAAGGCGCGTTGGCCCGGCAGAAGAACCGAAGAGGGGGACAAGACCCCCGAAGACGGAAGACCCCCGGAGCTGTGCAATAAAATATTTTATCTCGTGTGTTGTGTTTTTTTTGGGGTACTTTTATTTTACAGGTGAATGGGTAGGGGTACATTGTACCCCATACTCATTCACATAGGGTGGGGGGCCGTTATCCGGGGGCCCCCTTATTAAAGGGGGCTCCCGGATTCCGATAAGCCCCCCGCCCGCAGACCCCGACAACCAACGGCCAGGGTTGTCGGGAAGAGGCCCTTGTCCTCATCAACATGGGGACAAGGTGCTTTGGGGTGGGGGGGCACGCGGCCCCCCCTTCCCCAAGGCACCCCCCATGTTGAGGGCACACGGCCTGGTACGGCTCAGGAGGGGGGGCGCGCTCGCTCGCCCCCCTTTCCTGGCCGGCCGGGTAGCGTGCTCGGACAAGGGTCTGTTGTGGACTTTGGGGGGACCCCCACGCCGATTTTTTTCGGCGTTGGGGTTCCCCTTTAAGTCCATTCCAGGCGGCGGAGCCCGCGACGTCTCCGTCGCGGGCCCCGCCTACCTTGGCACCGCTCATTTCAAAAGTTGCGTGGACTTAGTACGACGAACAAAGTTTGCCGTATTTATCCGCTCAAAAAGTGCCGTGTGTGGGCGTGTTCGTTCATTCAAAAGTTTGAGCGGACTGTTTGACGAACTTAGTTTCGGCAGACAGTCCCTGCGTGTGTACGCCGCCTGAGCCGCCACTAACGGCATATCGCCGTTAGCAGCGGCATGCTGCTAACGGCGATAGTGCGCCTGCGCGCCTCTGTCTACGGCGCATGCGCCGTAGACAGCGGTGCCTCTCTTTTTGTAAATATCTCGTAAACCGTGTAGGTTTAGGAGATATTTCTTGGACCTACAGGTAAGCCTTAATCTAGGCTTACCTGTAGGTCAAAGTGGTTTGTAAGGGTTTACAACCACTTTAATGGTACACAGAATAATGTATAGTAAATGAATTTGAAGTATTCTACTAGTAAATATTAACGTTATACACAATAATGTGCATAATAAAGTTTAATTTAACATTTCAAGTTAAAAAATGGAAAATGACAGGGCTGTAATTACTATGAGGCATTTGTGGGTCATTGCCCAGGTGTCATAAATTCCTCCATACTGTAATTCCCATATGCGAAAGGTTTCTAATTTGGCATAAAATCAGGGTGGATGAAATGGGTAGCTTTGAAACAAACTTATAACAAACAAACATCAATAGCTTATTATAAGCAGATGGCTTACTTTTCCATCCTTTCAATTATCAGATCCTTTAAGAAAAAGGTTCCTCTCAATAACATGAAAAGGCAAATTTCCGAAGAGCATTTTTAAAGGTGAAAAGAACCCACTGTACTGAAGGGACCATACATTGACTTTTATTAGACTTTTATGTCATCCACACCACCCCAATTCACTGCCAGAGTACCTAGGATTCCTATGTAAGTTTCAGCTTGCTGAGCAAGTCTAAACTCATACAGGGCTATATTCCCTGCACTTAGGACTGGCAAATGGTGACTTCAACACCAAGCCCTGTATTATATAGTGGAGGTAATATGCTTATGGATGTTGATTTACTAAAGGCAAATTGTTTTTTTTTGCTTTGCAAGGGAAATTACACTATGCAACAACATTTTTTTTGCCAAAGCATAGTGAATGCGGTAAAGCTCTGCTGGCTTCCTTTGTTCACTCAGGTGCAAGCAAAAAATTCATTTTTTTTTATATTCTCTTTGCCATTAATGGATATTCTGTGCAAAGTGAAATTTCACTCCATTCACCAAGATCTGGAGAAAATTTCCTTGCAGAGTGCAATTAGTAAAGCAACCCCATGGCCTCTACTGTAGAGTAAAGACTCCGTATTAAAATGGCAACAGAGTACTAGAGTGAACTGGTTGGAGGGGAAAACACAGGGCTCCACTCCAGGCAAGTAAAGTGACCCTATCAGCATAGGCTCGTATACTTACCTTTTTGGTGACCCGGGTCTTAAATCACCACAGTTTCTTTGCTCCCTGACCACTGCAAGTACCCCACATTTCTGGGTGTGTGGCTCCCTGCTACATGCTGTGGTTTCTCCTGTTGGTTTGTATATACCTATAGAATGTATGAGTCTTCAGGAGGAACCACAGCTGCTGTGGCAATTCAAAATATGAGCCTGCAGAAAAGTGCCCTTTTTTTTTAAGAAGGTATGCTTCTGTATACAATTGACATTGTGGCGATAGGGTCACTTTAAATGTCATTATAGTCTCTAATGGGGGGGCAGTCATTCTTGTAGCCTGGGCAGTGTTCCTGAGCAGCCCAAGCCACCTTTCTACCCCAGCACATGGGGCAGTTGTACTCTTTAGGCAATGTGTTTGTAATGTGCAGCAGCTATAGTAATACATTGCCTACCTTATTAAATAATGGAACACATGGCAAGATAATGAAATATAGTAAACCATAATCACTTAAATTGTGTGAATGGAGAGACAATACCTAAAGGTATAAACATTGTATTGTTATATGCATTTACCCAGTTGGTCCATCAGTCCATTATTTATGTCCTAAATACCCGTGGTACTTACTGTGAAAACGCCTGCCATGTCCTCTATTTCTCAATAGCCTGTTTCGAATCCATTGTAATCTTGATGTAACATCCATGACCTTGTCAAATATCCTAGCTTTATTGCAGGGCATCCATTAAAAATTATCCGCCTTCGGAGACATCTCTTGAAAACTCCATTATTCCCAGTTTGCGTTCAAGTACTAGTCATGCAACATAATGTCATTTGCTGCCACCTGTGACAACCAATCGCCACGAAGCAGGTCCTGAGAGAGACAGATATTTTATGCATGAAGGTGGATTGTCATTTGTTCCAATGTGGGCTGGAGATAATGTCTCTTTAAAAGTAGGATTATCTTGTGTTATTGTCCCACAGACAATGGAAACTTATGCATAAAGTTCTGGTGATAATTTGACAGCGTGGTTTGTGAAAAAGAATAATTCTCTTGAACTACGTATGTTGTTGCTACATTGGAAAACATTATTTATTCATGCTAATTAATATTAAAGGAATCTGTCTCTCCATCCTCCTGTACACAGAAAGAACAGGTGTGTGATATGAGTCAGCAAGGACAGCAATGTAGTTCCATGCAGAACGACTATATATATATATATATATATATATATATATATATATACACACACATATACACACACACACTGTAGCTCACAAAAGTAAGTACACCCCTCACATTTTTGTAAAGATTGTATTATACCTTTTCATGTGACAACAAAGAGAAAGTTAAACTTTGCTACAATGTAAAGTAGTAAGTATACAGCTTGTATAGCAGTGTACATTTGCTGTCCCCTCAAAATAGCTCAACACACAGCCATTAATGTCTAAACCGTTGGCAACAAAAGTAAGTACACCCCTAAGTGAAAATTTACAAATTGAGCCCAAAGTGTCAATATTTTGTGTGGCCACCATTATTTTTCAGCACTGCCTTAACCCTCTTGCACATGGAGTTCACCAGAGCTTCACAGGTTACCACTGGAGTCCTCTTCCACTCCTCCATGACAACATCAGGGAGCTGGTGGAAGTTAGAGACCTTGTGCTCCTCCACCTTCCGTTTGAAGATGTCCCACATATGCTCAATGGGGTTTAGGTCTGGGGACATGCTTTACCCTCAGCTCAGTCTTGGAGGTGGGTTTGGGGTTGTTATCATGTTGGAATACTGCCCTGCGGCCCAGTCACCGAAGGGAGGGGATCATGCTCTGCTTCAGTATGTCACAGTCAGGGCTGGTGCAAGAATTTTTGATACCCTAGGCGAAACCTAATTTTGCCGCCCCCCACCCCCCTTTGCCCTGCCCATGTATACGGGGGGGGGGGGTGGAGTTTTTTTGTGTTCCCTCTCCACTTATTTCTTCAGCCACTTGTGCCTTTGGAACCAGCCTGAAAGACAAATAGTGGTAATACAGCACCCCTTTACAATACAGTACCTGCTTTACATCACAGACCTCTTTGCATCCAAGTCCCCCAATTTACATCACGGCCCTCTTTACATCAATGCCCTCTTCCCCCCTTCACATCCCAGCCCCCTCCTTACACCAGAGACCTTCCCCCTTTACATCAGTGTCCTCAGCCCCCATTCCTTGCACCTGTCTCCTACACAGCCTCGCTCCCTGTATACCATGCTCCTCCACAGCCCCACTCCCTGTATACCACTCTCCTCCACAGCCCACTCCCTGTATACCACTCTTCTCCACAGCCCCCCTCCCTGTATACCAGTCTCCTCCACAACACCCCTCCCTGTATACCAGTCTCCTCCACAACACCCCTCCCTGTATACCAGTCTCCTCCACAGTCCCACTCTCTGTATATTCTCCTCCACAGCCCACTCCCTGTATGCCACTCTTCTTCACAGCCCCCCTCCCTGTATACCAGTCTCCTCCACAGCCCCACTCCCTGTATACCACTCTTCTCCACAACCCCCCTCCCTGTATACCAGTCTCCTCCACAACACCCCTCCCTGTATACCAGTCTCCTCCACAGCCCCACTCTCTGTATACCACTCTCCTCCACAGCCCACTCCCTGTATGCCACTCTTCTTCACAGCCCCCCTCCCTGTATACCAGTCTCCTCCACAGCCCCACTCCCTGTATACCACTCTTCTCCACAACCCCCCTCCCTGTATACCAGTCTCCTCCACAGCACCCGTCCCTGTATACCAGTCTCCTCCACAGCCCCACTCTCTGTATACCACTCTCCTCCACAGCCCACTCCCTGTATACCAGTCTCCTCCACAGCACCCCTCCCTGTATAACAGTTTCCTCCACAGCCCCCCTCCCTGTATACCACTCTCCTCCAAAGCTCCCCCCCTGTATACCAGTCTCCTCCACAGCCCCCCACCCTGTATACCAGTCTCCTCCACAGCCCCCTTCCCTTTATACCACTCTCCTCCACAGCTGCCCCCCTCCCTGTATACAAAGTCTCCTCCACAGCCCCCCGCCCTGTATACCAGTCTCCTCCAAAGCCCACTCCCTGTATACCAGTCTCCTCCACAGCACCCCTCCCTGTATACCAGTCTCCCCCACAGCTGCCCCCTTCCTGTATACCAGTCTCCTCCATAGCTGCCCCCTCCCTGTATACCAGTCTCCTCTACAGCTGTCACCCTCCCTGTATACCAGTCTCCTCCACAGCTGTCCCCTCCCTGTATACCAGTCTCCTCCTCAGGACCCTCCCTGTATAACAGTTTCCTCCACAGCCCCCCTCCCTGTATATCACTCTCCTCCACAGCCCCCCTCCCTGTATACCAGTCTCCTCCACAGACATCCTCCCTGTATACCACTCTCCACCACAGCCACCCTCCCTGTATACCAATCTCCTCCATAGCCCCCTCCCTGTATACCAGTCTCCTTCATAGCTGCCCCCTCTCTGTATACCAGTCTCTTCCACAGCTGCCCCCCTCCCTGTATACCACTTTCCTCCAAAGCTCTCCCCCCTCCCTGTATACCAGTCTCCTCCACAGCCCCCCACCCTGTATACCAGTCTCCTCCACAGCCCCCTTCCCTTTATACCACTCTCCTCCACAGCTGCCCCCCTCCCTGTATACAAAGTCTCCTCCACAGCCCCCCGCCCTGTATACCAGTCTCCTCCACAGCCCCCCTCCCTGTATACCACTCTTCTCCACAGCTACCCCCCTCCCTGTATACCATTCTTCTCCACAGCCCCCCTCCCTGTATACCACTCTCCTCCACAGCTGCCCCCCTTACCTCACACAGCAGGTAGAAGACAGAGGAGGCGGCATGTCCAAGCAGAGGGCAGGAGATGTTCAACTTTCCATTGAACAGACGATTTGTTGCTAGGACCGCCTCTAACAACAAATCACAGGCATCTTAACTTAAAAATTGACAGTTTATGCCTTTTACTTGGACATTCTGTCTTCTACCTGCTGAATGAAAGCAGCGGTGGGGGAAGGAGGAATCACACAGGAGAGGAGAGGAACCCAGTTCACTGTCTCCTGCACATGTACTCCTCCCCCCCTCACTCCCTCTAGCAGCGATACTCTGCAGCCACCACTGGACCTAGCAGTGCAGGGAGCTCAGTTTGCACTGCAGTGTCACCGCCTCATATACCTGAGCAGAAGAAGGCGGGCGCAGTCATCTTGGAAGCAGCAGCACAAATGAAACACCTCACTGCTCACTCCTTACCGCCACATGTAGCCAGCATGGCACCCTCTACTGATGTGTGCTCTAGGCCAACGCCTACCTTGCCTATTTGTAGCACTGGCCCTGGTCACAGTACATGTTGGCATTCATGGTTCCCTCAGTGAACTGTAGCTCCCCAGTGTCGGCAGTGCTTATGCAGCCCCAGACCATGACACTCCTACCACTATGCGTGACTGTAGGCAAGACACACTTGTCTTTGTACTTCTCGCCTGGTTGCAACCACACACGCTTGACACCATCAGAACCCAATAAGTTTATCTTGGTTTCATCAGACCACAGGATATGGTTCCAGTAATCCATGTCCTTAGTCTGCTTGTCTTCAGCAAACTGTTTGCGAGCTTTCTTGTGTATCATCTTTAGGAGAGGCTTCCTTCTGGGATGACAGCCATGCAGACCAATTTGATGCAGTGTGCGGCCTATAGTCTGAGCACTGACAGGCTGACCCCCCCACCCCTTTAACCTCTGCAGCAATGCTAGCAACACTGATATGTCTATTTCCCAAAGACAACCTCTGGATATGACTCTGAGCATGTGCACTCATTAAAGTAAATGCCCCAAGTCCTAATGCCTCAACATGTCATTGACCCCAAACAATCTAAGAAGTAGGTACCACTTTGGCTGGTACCAATCCTTGATTAAATACTTAGGGTTTCAGATCCCAACGGATCTGAATAAGCTGTATGAATGTAATTACCTACCATTGTTGATGTCCACTTAATGTAGACTTCAAAATTGGTCATCCCTGAAACACTCTAGGTTGGGCAGGATGTCCATCTTCAAGATGGACATACTGCCACTTTTCAGTGAGATCACTCAAGTACCAATGGCCCCGAATCACAGTTTGAGTGCGTCATGACATACTAGTGAAATGAAAAACGGAGGGGCAGGCCTGCTACATCTAGAATTATGCATGAGAAAGCCAAATTCTGTGTAAGCATTGAATGACATGCTGTTCCATTGCTTATAACACCTATACCCTGGCTCCGGCCAGCATCAAATCCACGGGGGGGCATAACTTCCTTCCCTAGTGGTTGCCCTTCTTCTTCTATGGGACTCCACAGTTAATTAATATGGCATATCCTTACATATCGGCCTGCTCACGCAGATTCTTGGTAATACAGATTTTCTCTAAGGATGAATTGTAAACGTTTTTTACACTAACAGATTCACTGCCCACCCCTTCGTGATAAAACATTTGAGGGAGCTGATAACCCCGGATACCCCCTGCCAGGGACGTTGGCTCTATTATCTACAACCTAGATACTTTTTTACACTAACCACAAAATGATGGTAATTTTGTAGGGAGCTTAAACCCTTTGAGGCTCTGTACTTACAGGTTCGGAATGCTCACATGCTATTTCTCAGCTCTATAATATTCTTCTTTCAGTGACCTTCCAGGTCACCCATTTTACATCCGGAATTGGGAGAGAGAGTTGAGACATCCATTTCCAGAGGAGGATTGGGACAAGACGTTCCTCCTCACATTCAAAATGAGTATAGCCTCCCAAGCTCAAGAATACAATTTCAAACTTTTAACTAGGTGGTACAGAAGTCAATTCCTATTACATAAAATAATTCCCCCAAATTCTGACTGGTGCTGGCGATGAGATGAACCAGGAGGCACTGTCCTGTGTCTGACCTGCTCCATTATTCTGCCCTTTTGGAAATCCATCTTCCAACTCTGCCATCTCATTACAGGTAGAACTTGGCCTGAAACTCCTGAAGTCACCCTTCTCTCTCTGTTTCCTGGGCCCATTTCTAAGATTAAGAAGGGAATTTTTAGATTCTTGATGTTAGCGACCTGGGTGGAAATCACTAGGCATTTAGAAATTGACCACATCACCCACTGTTAGGAAATGGGTGGCGGAGGACAACCACATTATGAGGATGGAGGAGTTTGTCACCAGCCTTAATGAACGTTATCCAAAATTCTTGAAATTGTGATACACCTGGGTCAATTTCTCTGACTCCCCTAAACTGCAAACCTTCTTGTGATTGAAATATGGGAAATATAGTTATAAATTCCCAATAGAATAGATCGCCCTACCAGCCGGATGCCCAACCCTTCTCTCTTTGTTTCTCTTTCTTGTTTTTCTTCCCTCCCTCCTCCTTTAGTCTCTACTTTCCTTCAGCAAGGCTCTCTAAGGCCGCGTACACACGCGGGGACTGTTCGCTCAACTTTGTCCGTCAAACAGTTTCAGCGGACAGTCCGCTCAAAATTAGCATGGACGGACTTGCCCACACACGACGAACGAACAGTCCGCTGAAACCGTGCGCGATGACGTGAACGGCACGTACGACGGGACGAAAAATACGACGTCCTATACACTGCAATACAACTTTCGGCGTGTAAATCCTTTCTGAGCATGCGCGGAACTTAGTTTGATGAACAAGCCTACACACGAGGGGACTGTTCGCTGAAACAAAGTTTCAGCGGACAGTTTTTCGGAAATTCCGAAAAACTTTGTTCAGCAGACTGTTCGCTGAAACTGTCCGCTGAAAGCCCACACACGAGCGGACTGTCCGCCGAAACACTGTTCAGCGGACAAAGTTGAGTGAACAGTCCCCGCGTGTGTACGCGGCCTAACTCTACCCTTTATTTGTTCCCATGATGAAAGATAGATCATCCGTGTAGAAAGGTACTCAGAGCTTGACCTTACAGTATTTTCAATAGTATTTCTGTGAAAGGTGCTACACTGATATTCTATGGTGCTTGATGAACCAGTGACCATACTGACCATACACTGTGGATTTCAGCCACAGTGTAGTGGCTGAAATCCTGTAACACAAGATATTTAGTACACTTTCAACTTTTGATTCGCTGTCATTTTTGTTGTATAAATCACCCTGTGGAATATATTGCACTGTGTAGGGAATGCAAAAAAAATTTTTTTTTCATAAAGGAATAGAGATTTGGTCACTATAGCACTGTGATGCATGCCTGGTCCCGATTGTGCTACCCAAATTAGCACAGCTATAAAAGCTGTTTTGTGAATGGATATGTATGTACTGAATACGAACATGCATGTAATGGCACTAATTGATCATATTTTTCTTGATAGGTTCATAGGTCTTCCCCAAATACAAATCCTAATATGAATAATCTCTGTTACATTTACAATAAAGATAATACAATAATCCTACCTTTTATAATATTGTACAAAGACACTAAAGGTAATAGACATTACTACATAATAAATGTGATTGTACTATTAATTCAAAAAAACAATAATATTCTATCCTGTCCCATCTGTTTAAAATCTGTTTCATAAACACTATGAATTTCCTTTCCAAAACAAGCCCACGAAACAGCTGAGAATCTTGTCACACCAACTAATTGAAAACATTTTGTCCAGCTCAATGCCTCAATGAAAAAAATTTGTTGACTCTGCATGCATTTACAATCAGAAAGGTAAAAAAAAAGAGAAAGAAAAGGATAATTTTCAAGTGGTGTATTTATAAAAAAAAATAAAAAATTGCAGAACTATTCCTGCGAAACTACATATACTTTTGTTTTGCGCGAATATTGGAAAAATCAAATGTTACTGGGCTTTTTTCTCTCCGTGTCGAATGTTCTGCATTCATACTAATAGCATTAATCAGGAAAATACTGAATTATAGCCACTAAGTGGAGCTGTTGATAAGAAATAAGAAAACATATGTATTTGCTAATACTGTAAGCTCCAGCCATAATGCTGTATTTTTCTGATTCACGTTATTACAAATGAAGAACATTCATCCTGGAGAGAAAAATAGCCGTGTAAGATTTGATTCTGCTGATATTCGCACAGAACAAATGTGCATGCAGTTATATAGGACAAATAGCCTAGTAACATTTGATTTTGCTGACTTTCGCACAGAATGGATGTACATGCAGTTTCAAAGGATGAATAGCTCTTCAAACTTTTTTTTATAAATACACCCTAAGTGCCTGTTTTAAATCACTGCATTTTGAATGTTTCCATGTCAAGCTGTGCCTCATTAAAACCATATATGCCAAACATTAAAAATTCTAAATACGCACCTATGAATCTTGTGCAAGTTTATATACAGCGTGTGCATATATGTATATATATATATATATATATATATATATATATATATATATATATATATATACATACACACAGTATCTCACAAAAGTGAGTACACCCCTCACATTTTTGTAAATATTTTATTATATCTTTTCATGTGACAACACTGAAGAAATGACACGTTGCTACAATGTAAAGTAGTGAGTGTACAGCTTGTATAACAATGTAAATTTGCTGTTCCCTCAAAATAACTTAACACACAGCCATCAATGTCCAAACTGCTAGCAAAAAAAAAGTAAGTACACCCCTAAGTGAAAATGTCCAAATTGGGCCCAAAGTGTCAATAGTTTGTGTGGCCACCATTATTTTCCAGCACTGCCTTAACCCTCTTGGGCATGGAGTTCACCAGAGCTTCACAGGTTGCCACAGGAGTCCTCTTCTACTCCTCCACGATGACATCACAGAGCTGGTGGATGTTAGAGACCTTCGTTTGAGGATGCCCCACAGATGCTCAATAGGGTTTAGGTCGTGAGACCTGTTTGACCAGCCCATCACCTTTACCCTCAGCTTTTTTAGCAAGGCAGTGGTCGCCTTGGAGGTGAGTTTGGGGTGGTTATCATGTTGGAATACTGCCCTGCAGCCCAGTCTCCGAAGGGAGGGGGTCATTATCTACTTCAGTATGTGACAGTACATGTTGGCATTCATGGTTCCCTCAATGAACTGTAGCTCCTCAGGGCTTGCAGCACTCATGCAGCCCCAGACCATGACACTACCACCACCATGCTTAACTGTAGGCAAGACACACTTGTCCTTGTACTCCTCACCTGGTTGCTGTGACATACGCTTGACAAAATGTAACAAAATAAGTTTATCTTGGTTCTCATCAGACCACAGAACATGGTTCCAGTAATCCATGTCCTTAGTCTGCTTGCCTTCATCTTTAGAAGAGGCATCCTTCTGGGACGATAGCCATGCAGACCAATTTGATTCAGTGTGTGGTGTATGGTCTGAGCACAGACAGGCTGACCCCCCACACCTTCAACCTCTGCAGCAATGCCAGCAGCAATCATACGTCTATTTCTCAAAGACAACCTATGGATATGACGCTTAGCACGTGCACTCAACTTCTTTGGTCGACCAGGGTCTTGGTAAGCTTCTTATAGCCTGTTATAGAGCAACAATCCTTTTTTTTCAGATCCTCAGAGAGTTCTGTACCATGGGATGCCATATTGAACTTCCAGTGACCAGTATGAGAGCGCAAGAGCAATAACACCAAATTTAACACACCTCCTCCCCATTCACACCTGAGACCTTGTAAAACGAACAAGTCACATGACACTGGGGAGAGAAAATGGCTAATTGGGACCAATTTGGATATTTTCACTTAGGGGTGTACTGACTTTTGTTACCAGCTGTTTAGACATTAATGGCTGTGTGTTGAGTTAGTTTGAGGGGACAGCAAATTTACATTGTAGCAAAGTGTATGCAATGCTAAAAATCTATATATTTGGAATGCTAACAGAGTCTGTAGAGGTTGTTTCTTCTCTAGTATCAAAGCAGTTTTTAGTTTGGCATTGGCAAAGCAGTGACCAATGCCCGCTGGATATTTTAGTGACTCTAATAAAATATGGCTTCAACATAATTACTTCAATTACAGTTTTGCTTAAACAATATAAAAATGAAGTAAACTATTTAAAATAGGTTGTTAAGCAAAACCATTTATTTAGTTTTGGATAGATCAGTCAAACCAGTTTTTAATCCTTCTTGTTCAGCCCTGGCATCCCTTTACCTGGGCCTTTACACCCAGGAGCAGGAAGGACTGTCCAATCACATGACTATTACAGTGATCACATGATCGGGAGCTGCCAGCTACTGATCATTACTAGAGACCAGGTCACTGTATTGGGAGTCCCCAGTCAACGCACACTTGCCACAGAAACCTCAGTCATCCATGGACACATATGTATGGCATATGGTTGTTAAAGCCCATTTTCTTGCTGCCACATGTATGTAATATATAGACAAAGGGTTAAGGAAGTAGGAGTATAAATGAAAATGTTAGTTAACCAAAAAGACAAATGGGTGTCCCCATCCCATATACATTTGAAAAAAAAAATTGTTGTATTAAAGAGATGTTAAAGTGTTACTAAACCCACAACAGTAAAATCAGTCTGTATATGTAGTAAAGCATGCTTGTTATACTCACTGTGGAACCTAAGGGGTTAATCCTCTGCATTGTGTAAAAAGGCTGTTTGATCCTGTCTCCTCTGATCATCTCCTTCTTCCACTTTCTCTAAAAAATAACCTGATATTTACAGAGCCAGGGGACTGGCTGCACATGCTCAGTTTGGTGTGTATTACTAGAATTTTTTTTTCTTGGGAGAGTGCATGTGATCAGCACAGGGCCAATCAGTACTGACCTGTCAGAGGGTCAGGGGTCTTGCATTCTCATTGGACAATCGTGGGAGAATGAAAACTCCTCCTACAAGCTTTTACCAGACACTGTTAGAAGACACAAGACTTCTCTAAATGCTGATGAGAAAAGATATTTAGATGTTTACATTTACTAAAATAATTGCATTTCCATGTTCTGTCTACTGTGGGAGAGCAGATATGGTGAATACAGGGTAAAGGGTTTAGTAACACTTTAGGGGATGACCCATCCAACCTTATAATATTTTAAACTCATTCTCAGAAGAAAAAAAAAAAGGAACTGTTATCCATCAATGAAATTGCAACATTAAAACAAACTGTGTAATTATATTTGTAGAATTGAAGGAGCAGCTGGATTTTTACAAGATCTCCTGTATTTCCTAATGGTGACCATCCTTGTAGCTGCAATCAAAAACACACTAATCCAACAATATCAACCAGGTTTCAGTCGTTACAGTTTTAAAAGTTTCCTTTCTAACTAATGGAGAGGGGATTGGGGGCACAGGATTTCCAACAAAACATCAAAATATCCCTTGCCTTCATGTAGCAGAAAACTGGTGGTGGCTCTTTAAGAGTAAAAGTTCCACTTACATAAAGTTAAAGGATAAAAAATAAATTAAAGACAAAACAGCATGGATAAATTAACAGGAAATTTTATTTGTACAATCATTTTAGGTTCAAATGTACAGAAATTTGTGGATATCCTCATTAGGCATATTATCTCAATCCTGCTCAAATCCTGCTTTGTCAATAATAACTGTGCATATGGTAACACTGCCAGAGGGGAACTCAATCTTAAAGCAGAACTTCAACCAAAAGTAAAATAATAAAAATTACTACAATCCCATTAAAAATACCAAAACCAGCTTTTCTTGTAATATCTTTAATCCAGAATTCCCCTCCGCAGTACATTTTTCTGCCACAAGATGTCCTTAGTCTGATGCCCAGAATCATTCAAACACAAGTCATCCTGGACTTGCCCCAGCCTATGACTAGATGGAGAAAGGAAGAAGGACAGTGAAAAGCTAATCTCTCTCACTGTGCTTTCTGCTCCTTGTATTGCTCCTCTCACACTCTAGGCTGATACCATGTCAAATTCAGGTACTTCTACAGCTTGTGTTTTAAAAAATAATAGTAATATATTATTGGTTACGGAACTGCATTTATATGTATATTTTATATCTGTACAGTGTTCTGTGTTACATATAGTCATTAGCAGTGGCGTAACTACCAGGGTCGCAAAGGTCACACTTGCGACTGAGCCCTAGCGTCCTGCCAATGTCGGGAGGGGGGGGGGGCTTGTGGGGTTGCTAACTGCAGGCTGCAGGTCTCTCAGCTGAGAGCGTCTCTCTCATACAGCCAAGAGCTTGCACAGTTCCCCTCTCTCGCACGGATGGGAGAGGAAAGAGCCTATCTGCTCCTTCTCCTCCCGCCCCTCTCCTCCTGTGTGCAAAGCAGGAAGTGTGAAGCTAAGCAGCTGAATTTGATCATTCAAACTTTTACGGTGCACACACAGGAGGAGAGGGGCAGGAGGAAAATGAGCAGATTGGCTCTTTCCTCTCCCATCTATGTGAGGGAGGAGGAAGGGGGAACTGTCAGTGCAGGTGCTGGGATATATGAGAGGAATTTTCTCAGCCAGAGACCTGCTGAGGAGGATCTGATAGGTGGCACTGATGAATGAATGAATGAAATACTTATATAGCGCACAATGCGAACTGAATCGCCTCTAGGCGCTGAATGGGCAGCAATGATAGGCTGCACTGATAGCTGATGTTGATGAGCACTGATAGATGGCACTGATAGGTGGCATTGATGAGCACTGATAGGCGGCACTGATGGGCACTGATGGGGCTGCATTGATGATCAGTGCCCTGATTATTAGTGTAAACAATGTATTCACAGTCTTGCTGGTTAATGGCTCTCCTTTCCTCATACAGACACAGCATGGGAGGAAAGGACTGCCGATAACCAGTAAGTCTGTATACAAGTGATCAGCTCATCACATAGAAAAGGGCTGCTGTGATTGGCCCTTTACCATGATCTGCGATCACAGAGTGCGCTGGATGTGTGCACCAGGGGGCATGCGGGAAGCAAGGTTCTGGGAGGATTTCCATGGATGCCCTCCCAGAACTGGAAGCCTGTGGCTCGGATGCATGGTGTGTGTGTGGGGGTGGTGGGTCAGTATGGCCCTTTATGTTTTTTTGTTTTTTTTGCACCAGGGCCCTGAAGGTTCTAGTTAGTGAAAATTATTTGAATCATGAGCTATGGCATGTTATTGCCATCATCCCGGAAATCATACATATAATTGGATAACACCTCAAATTTATTGGGATTTTTAAGGCAATATAGAAAAAAATAATATTAAAATATATATGAAAAAATATATAAAATTTTATTACAACTATCAAAAGATATTACAAAACCACAATGATCCATAAAATAACAGTGTTGTGCTAACATATGTGTATGGCATAGAATGTTACTACATGCGTAGACTCTATCCAGCAAAACAGGCAGCTCTTTTCCTACGCGTTTCCAAAAATATGCATTAACAATTTCTTCTTCAGGGAAGCCACTGTCTGCAAGCACACAACAAGCAATAAATATTACAGAAATTACATATATACAAATGACATGATACATTGAAACCCAATACCTGAATACTCACATGCTATTTCTGTACCAAAAGTAGGCACTATCTCCTCTTTAGGCGACCGTTCCAGAAACGGAAAGACAGGCCAAGAGAGGAGGGGATTGAGCCACAAACGTGGAGATGGTAAGGATAATATGGATCTGTTTGCAAGGTCACCGCATTCAAAGCCCTGGAGTCCAAATGAACTCAACAAAGGATGGGAATAAAAGATTCCTTTGCACAAATGTCCAATGGCCCATCAAATAGGAAGATGGCAAACAGATCCATATTATCCTTACCATCTCCAGGTTTGTGGCTCAATCCCCTCCTCTCTTGGCCTGTCTTTCCGTTTCTGGAACGGTTGCCTAAAGAGGAGATAGTGCCTACTTTTGGTACAGAAATAGCATGTGAGTATTCAAGTATTGGGTTTCAATGTATCATGTCATTTGTATATATGTAATTTCTGTAATATTTATTGCTTGTTGTGTGCTTGCAGACAGTGGCTTCCCTGAAGAAGAAATTGTTAATGCATATTTTTCGAAACGCGTAGGAAAAAGAGCTGCCTGTTTTGCTGGATAGAGTCTACGCATGTAGTAACATTCTATGCCATACACATATGTTAGCACAACACTGTTATTGTATGGATCATTTTGGTTTTGTAATATCTTTTGATAGTTGTAATAAAAATTTATATATTTTTTCATATATATTTTAGTATTATTTTTTTCTATATTGCCTTAAAAATCCCAATAAATTTGAGGTGTTATCCAATTATATGAAGGTTCTAGTTATGCCTCTGGTCATTAAGCACCTTCGGCATTTGCTTATTTATACTTCTCTAGTTCTTCTGTTGACTGGGCAGCACAGCACATACATATCTTCTGTGTGTACAAAGAAATGAAACCTACAAAAAGGAAAACATATCTTTACTGCTTTGGGCAAAAATAACATTGGTGATTATAAATACATCTCCTTCTACAAATACTTTGTAATTTCTCATATGATGTGAAGAACAGTTACATTTATTGAGGTCAGGGTTGTTTTTATACAGCAAAGCTACAGATAATCTGCAGCGAGAGATGGTCTCTTGATTATGCTAGCTATCTTCAGAGCCGACAATGGAATGCCTGAATACAGAGAGGCACAAGTATAAACTAAAGTTCCAGGTCAGTGTTAGGGACGGAGTAAACAAGGCAAATGTCCAGGGACCAAGGTCCTAAAGGACTCCCACGTAACTGTGGTTCTTATATCAGTTTCAGTTTTATCTCTAATATATTTACTTGCTAAATAGATAGCATATTTTGCCAGTTTTGTATACGGCAAAAGTTGGGTCCTCTCAGACCTCACTCACTCCTTACTTAATCTAGCTATCAATCAAAATCGTGGGGTGACTCTTTTTAAATAGTAGAAATTGCTGGTGTTGGGGGCAAAAGACACTCTGGGGTTGATTTACTAAAGGCAAATAGACTGTGCACTTTTGAAAGTGCCGTTTCACTCTGCAAGGGCAGTTGCTCCAGAGCTTAGTAAATAATGGAGAGCACTGCTGACTTTCATCATCCAATCATGTGCAAGGAAAATTACGAAAACAGCATTTTTGCTTACACGTGATTGGATGATGGAAGTCAGCAGAGCTCTCCATTATTTACTGGAGCAACTGCCCTTGCAGAGCGCAACCGCACTTTCAAAAGTGCACAGTCTATTTGCCTTTAGTAAAATAACCCCCTGTGAGCATTTAATTGGCAGCTATAACAAACAAAACTATTCAAAATCCATAAACGTGTCCACCATGGGGAATGAATTACCTTTAAGGTGCACATTTTCACACACTACACTAAACAACCAAACACTGATCAATATAAACACTAATACTAATAGCAAATACTATAAATTGGCAGAAAACTGAACTGATCCCCATTATATTAATAAACACTAAGGCCCCTTTCACACTAGGGCAGTGGGTGCGTCGGTGGTAAAAATAGCGGTGCTTTACCGTCAATTTCGCGGCGCTATTCGACCTCTAGCGGGGAGCTTTTACCTCCCCCCGCTAGCGGCCGAGAAAGGGTTAAAACCATTACAAAGAACTGCTGCAGCAGTGCTATGCCGGTGGTATAGCCGCACTGCCCCATTGATTTCATTGGGCATGGGGCAGTTTAGGAGTGGTGTATACACCGCTCCTTCACCTCTCCAAAGATGCTGCTAGCAGGACTTATTTTTAGCATTGGGGCTTTCACATTGGAGAGACAGCAGCGGCTCTTTCAAGGCGCTTTGCAGGCACTATTTTTAGCGCTGTAGTGCCTGCAAAGCACCCCAGTGTGAAAGGGGTCTTAGGGGTCTGTTTATAAAGAGCATAGCAATTCAGCCAGTGAAAGTGCATGTACATTTGTTTTGTGTGAATGATGGCAAAAAATGAATAGGCTATCTCCTTTGCTGGTCAAATGTTTTCTATTGAGTTAAAACTGAAAATACACATTTGGACAAGTAGATTTCGCTAAGTATCATAAATAGGAAATATTGCATTTGAACACTAGATGGCACTACAAAGCATACAAAAATCCCAGTAATAATTAGTACATTTTACTCTGTAACTGGCAGATTTGCTATGCATTTTGTATGTTTTTTTTTTATAACTACACTCCAATGTACGATTACAGTACCTGACCACAAGAACATGTTTCCAGCTGGTTCTCAGCGACAGGGTACTGTACATCTCGCGCTGGCTGCAATAGGAAAATGTCACATTTTCCTATTGCAGCGAGTGTGAGAAAGAAGCGACAATGTCGCCTCTCTAATAGAACCGGCATGGGTTCCCCTCCAGGGGCATGCCAGGCCCTTAGGTCTGGTATGAATTTTAAAGGGCACTCCCTACACCGAAAAAACGGCGTGGGGGTCCCCCCAAAATCCATACCAGACCCTTATCCGAGCGCGCAGCCCGGCCGGTCAGGAACTGTTTTCCCCAGGTGAATGGGTAGGGGTACGATGTACCTCCATACTCATTCATATAGGGTGGGGGGCCAGGATCTGGGGGCCTCCTTATTAAAGGGGGCTCCCGGATTCTGATAAGCCCCCCGTCCGCAAACCCCAACACCCAACGGCCAGGGTTGCCGGGAAGAGGCCCTTGTCCTCATCAACATGGGGACAAGGTGCTTTGGGGTGGGGGGGACGCAGGGAGCCCCCCTTCCCAAAAGCACCCACCCCTCCATGTTGAGTGCATATGGCTTGGTACGGGCCATTTTTTCGGCATAGGGGGTTCCCCTTAAAATCTATACCAGACCTAAGGGCCTGGTATGCCCTTGGAGGGGAACCCATGCCGGTTTTTTATTTAAAATTTGGTGTGGAGTTCTCCCTCAAGATTTATACCAAACACAGTACCTGGTATTGGCGGGAATCCAAGCCAGATCCCCACACCATTGTGAACCCGGCCTCAATGTCAGCAATGCTTGTCGCTCATTGGGAAAGGAAAAACACATTTTTCCTTTCCCAATGCGAGCAGGCTCGGCGCTGGCTCCCGCAACGGGGCTCGTATGGGTGTCAATCTCGCCGATAAAAGTGGTGAGATTGACACAATATCGCGGTCACCTACTGTATATATCAAGCTTAGTGTGCGCTATACCGCAGTACTTATATATTTTTGTTTCTCATCTTAGGCAAGTCTTCATACTGATAAGAATTCAGCAACAATAAGGCAACATCCTTACCTAGGAATTTCTGAAGACATGCTGGCTGTTTTTCAGCAGAAAGGTGGATACACAGGTAGTATACAGGGGCCCCAGAAAGAACAACAGCAACTCCAACTAGTGAATCTACAAGATCGCTGTACAGCGGGACGGCTACCAAAAGCACGCTGCATATACAGTATACCACTGGGAAAAACAAGCTCAGCTGCAAAAAAAATAAAAAATCAACGTTGAGTAATAAAGAAATATACACACATTGTGTTGTAAAAAATGTTTGTTTATAAATAACGTTTTACAGCAGTACGTATGTACATCATCTTGTAAATCTCAGTAAATATGACATTTTTAAAATGTACAGACCAAACTTTTTTTTTTTTATAATTTTTTTTAATTGGGGCGAAGGCAAGAAACACTTTAAAGACTGTATTGGTTATATTTTAGTTAGTTTACTTTGAACATGTAAAAGATAAAAAAAAAAAATAACAAAAAAATAAAAATAAAAGAAGTAATCATTCAGTAGTAGACAATCACAAAACAACTAGTTATAAGAGAAGACACAAACACTATAAAAAAAATTATTTCGGTTACATATCCGAAAAGGGATGGGAAGAAGTATAAACTTTCTTCTGTACTGTTCTGTATTTTAGAATACCATGAAAAAACTATTTACTATATTTATCACAAATCTATTAATAAACCTTCAAGACAGTGCTTAATATCAAAATAACCTAAAATTAAAAAGGAATCCTTGGCTAGTTTTCTAAATATATCCTATGGAATAAACAACTGGATGTCAGCCTGGGACAAATCAGTCTGGAATACAGCTATACTAAGATACTTGAAACAGCTGTGAAGGGTCACATGGATAGCTTGTAAAACAGCTATGGTCCAAACTCATATAAATAAATATACACAGTATATATATATATATATATATATATATATATATATATATATATATACACACATATATATATATATATATATATACACACATACACACATACACACACATACATATAATATATATATATATACACATACATACACGCACACACTTGGGTCCATATATATTTTAGTTTTTTTTTTCAGGTATTTACTAAAACATATTCAATCTATATTTATATAATGGATTTGGGCTGAAAGTGCACACTCTCAGGTTTTATTTGAGGGTATGTACATCCAAATCGGAGGAAGAGTTTAGGAATAACAGCTCTTAAAAATACCTACCCCTCCTTTTTCAAGGGACCAAAAGTAATTGGACAATTGAACCAAAAGCTGTTTCATGGCCAGATGTGGGCTACTCCTTTGTTATTTATCCATCAATTAAGCAGGTAAAAGGTCTGGAGTTGATTTAAAGTGTGGTATTTGCATTTGGAATCTATTGCTCTGAACCTAGATCATGCGTTCAAAGGAGCTGTCCATGCAAGTGAAACAGGCCATTGTAAGGCTCCAAAATTAAACAAATTCATCAGAGAGATAGCAGCAACATCAGGAGTGGCCAAATCAACAGTTTGGTACATTCTGAGGAAAGAACGCACTGGTGAACTCAGCAACATAAAAAGGCCTGGACCTCTATGGAAGACAACAGGGGTGGATGATCGCAGAATCCTCTCTATGGGAAAGAAAAATCCATTCACAACATCCAGACAAGTGAAGGACACTCTCCAGGAGGTGGGCGTATCATTGTCAAAGTCTACAATCAAGAGAAGACTTCACGAGAGAAAAATACAGAGGGTTCACCACAAGCTGCAAACCATTCATAAACCCAAAGAATAGAAAAGCCAAAAAACATCTAAAAAAAGCCAGACTAGTTCTGGAAAAGCATTTTAAGATTAAGAGATTAAGCGCTTGACGACCGCTATACACAGATGTATTTCAGCAGAATGGCACAGGCAGGCAAATGGGCGCACAGGAACGTCCCTTTAAATTTGCTGCCTCTCGGGCACGCATGTGTGCCTGACACACGCCGCGGGAGCGTACCCACAGGTCCCGGGAACGCGATGTTCTCAGGCGGTCCGCGACTGCTGTGTGGAGAGATAGATATATAAACAAGGCATTTCCCCATTCTGCCTTGTGTAATGACAGGTATCTACTGCTCCCTATGATCGGAGCAGTGATCACTGTCATGTCCTAGGTAGCCCCTCCCCCCCACAGTTAGAATCACTCCCTAGGACACACTTACCCCCTTCATCGCACCCTAGTGGTTAACCCCTTCCCTGTCAGTTTCAGTTACACTGTAATCAATGCATTTTTAGAGCACTGATCGCTGTATAAATGATTTTGTTTTTTATATATATTTTTGGGGGATATTTGTTATTAAAAAAAAGTAAGAAATATTGCTTTTTTTCAAAATTGTCACTATTTTTTTGTTTATAGCACAAAAAATAAAAACCGCAGAGGTGATCAAATACCACAAAAAGAAAGCTCTATTTGTGGGAACAAAAAAAACATTTTGTTTGGGTACAACGTCGCACGACCGCACAATTGTCAGTTAAAGCGACGCAGTGCCGAATCGCAAAAAATTACCCGGTCATTCAGCAGCCAAATGGGCATGCATGGCTTCCAGTGGCACTGGGTCATTGGTGTTTATTAATGATGTGACAGAAGCAGCCAGATGAACTCTGCAGTGTTTAGAGATACTGTATACTGGCAGCCAAGATTCAGCCAAATGCAGCAAAGTTGATTGGACGCGCTTCACATTACAGATGGGCAATGATTCATAACACACTGCAAAAGCAACCCAGGACTTTTTGCAGGAAAAGAAGTGGAATATTCTGCAATGGCCGAGTCAATCACTTGATCTCAACCCAATTAAGCATACACTTCACTTGCTGAAGGCAAAACTAAAGGCACAAACAAAGAACAACTGAAGACAGCTGAAGTTAAAGCCTGGCAAAGCATCAGAAAGGAGGAACCCCAGTCTTTGGTAATATCCATGGGTTCCAGACTTCAGGCAGTCATTACGGGTAAAGGATTCTCAACAACAGCCCCCCCCCCCCCCCAAGAAATATGGTATGTGGTAATATAAGGGCACCACACCAAAACTGTGGGTGTGGTCAGATTGCATCAACACTGGGAGGGGCTTAAAGGGCCATATGCTTTAATGACTGTGCCACAAGCGAGTATGGAACAGACAGTACAAACTTCAGTATGTTAATTTTAATATAATAAAGCGGTTCTATTGCATATCCTTTACTACACACAGCTACCCTTAAAGTGATATTAAAGTTTTTTGTTTTTTTTCTAAACAATAAACATGTTATACTTAACAGCTCTGTGTGGTAGTTTTGCAAAAAGCAGTTCGGATCCTCCTCTTCTTGGATTCCTCACCGGCAGCCCTGACCCCCCCCTCTTTTTGGGTGCTTCCACAGCAAGCAGCCTGCTATGGGGGCACCCAAGAAGGCACATTCCTGAGTTGCAGCTCTGTGTCCATTCACACATGGAGCCATGGCTCGACTCTGCTCCTTCCGTCTTCTGATTGGCTCACTGGCTGTGATTGACAGCAGTGTGAGCCAATGGTTTCCACTGCTGCCAAAAGCCAATCAGGAGTGCGAGTCCCTGGAGAGCCAAGGCTCTCATGGACAATGCTGGATCGAGAGGTAAGTAAAAGGTGGGGCTGGGGGGCTGCTGCACACAGAAGGTTTTTTACTTTCATGCAAAGAATGCATAAAGATTAAAAAGCTTGTGCCTTTACAACCACTTTAACAAAGAATATGCTTTACTTAGAATGTAGTAGTCAGGAGTAGGAAATGTAAAACACAGTGAGGGGAATTTATCAAAACTGGAGCAGTCAGAATTTGGAACAACTGTGCATGGCAACCAATCAGCTTCTATCTTCAGCTTGTTCAGCTTTAAAAATGAAAGCTATGAGCTGATTGGTTGCCATGCATAGCTGTTCCAAATTCTGTCTGCTCTAGTTTTGATAAACTAGGCGCTGAGACAGGTCCTGTATGCAGAGCCACTTTTTGCTGCATCTGCATCCACCAGAGAACCTATAGACGGGGGTGCACAGATCCGAATGCAGACACTGTGCATTTGGATACATGCATCCCTCCCTGTCTGCTTGTCAATTTTTGACATTCGACTATGTCCATGCAGCTGCTGCGTACCAATTGAATTTGACTGCACTGCCTGCACAGGGATTCACAGGACACCATGCGTCACCACACGGTACACGGCCATCACACTGGACATGGACACATATGCTCCATGAAAGAGGAGATGTTGGTGATTAAAAGAGAAATATGGGATTTTTATTTATGAATCATACTTACCCAAGTACCTGCATCTGTCCTCGCTGGCTCTAAGGATGAGAACCGAGTAATCAAACACCACGATAGCTCGGTTTTCAGTGCTCCCTAAACAGAGAGCTGGCGGCTATCAGTCTCTGGCTCTGCCCGCCCCCTGGTGCTCTCCAAAACACTGGGCTGTGGAGGGGTGGTGTGGCCGGCTCAGGCTCTCAGCAGCTCACTGAGAGGCTGAGCTGGGTGCTGGTCCAGGGATGTGAGCAGATCCCAACCATACGGTTGTGATCTTTCCCCAGCCTGGACTGACTCTGACATCAGCTGAGAGTGGGCATAAGCCCGCTGTCATCTGAAAATTGGCCACAGGAGTGCAAAACAATCTGCACTGATGTGATCATCAGGAGATGTACAACCATTGAAGCTTTGGCTATACTTATCCTTTAATAAATCACATGACCTGTCTCTCTGCTCCTGTTTGGCTCCTGAAGGGCACACACTATGTGTTTTTTTTTTCTATTTAGAGTTCCTAAAGCCATAGTTGGGTTTTAGGGTTAATCATACCAAATTGTGGTTTCAGTACCAGTCTAGCTGGATTGCACTGAGTTCTGCTTGGCCACAGGTGTCGCTGTCACCACTGGTAAGTGTGAGAATGCAGTTGGCTAGGTGTATTGGGTGCCATTCTTTCTTGGAGCCAGCTCAGTGGGAGTGTCATCGTGCTGTGAATTCTGGGAGAGGGTACTTAAGGTACTGAGATCACGTGCTTCTGGGTTCCGGTCCAGAAGATCTTTCTGTCTGCTTGGTCCTGGTCCCCCTGACCAGCCCCCATGGCCCTCATGGCCTGGGGTGCGGATCCATCCATTTTTAAGTCTCGGGACTGGCTAGCCCGAGGCACAGTAACTGGGAGGAGGATTCAAAGGTGGTCCGGTGCCGTCTCATCTGTGGAGAGGCCCAGCAACTGGAGAAGCAACCAGAAGAGGACTCTTCGGGAGAAGGCCAAGAATAAGGCTGGCTTCTCAGAAGGAGCCTGGGGGCTCAGTTGAAAGACGTTAAGTGAATCTACACTCATACAGTATCGCCAGACCGGCTGCAAGATACTGGTACCATATGATAGCTCTCTAAATTTATCTACGTCCCTCAGTTACATTCAAGTCTGTGGCAAAGACTTTATTCACAAGTGTTCTACATCCAAGTCTGTGGCAGAGACTTTATTCACAAGTGTTCTACATCCAAGTCTGAGACTTTGTTTTACTTACCGTATATACTCGAGTATAAGCCGAGATTTTCAGCCTCTTTTTTGAGGCTGAAAGTGCCCCCCTCGGCTTATACTCGAGTCATCGCTGTCTGTCTGCCCGATCAGCGTGTCGAGCAGACAGACAGCGGCCATTCTAGGATTCAAAGGCCGCGCCTCCCTCTCCGCCTTCGCCTGTGATAGGCGGAACACTGAATTTCCCAGCAGTCTGTGTTCCGCCTATCACGGACATCCTCTCATCCTCGTCCGTAGTATGAAGATGAGCGGACGTCCATGATAGGCGGACCACTGACTGCTGGGAAATTGAGTGTTCCGCCTATCACGGACATCCGATAGGCGGAACACTCAATTTCCCAGCAGTCAGTGGGAAATTGAGTGTTCCGCCTATCACCGACGGAGGCGCGGCTTTTGAATCCTAGAATGGCCACCGACGAAGAGCTGAAGGACGGAGGCTCGGCTCGGGACGGGCCGGGACGGGCCGGGACGCAGGCCGGGACGGGACGCAGGCCGGGACGGGACGCAGGCCGGGACGGGACGCAGGCCGGGACGGGACGCAGGCCGGGACGGACACAGGCTGGACGGACACAGGTAGGCTCTACTGTGTCTTTACTGTGCCTCTCCTGGAAATGAAGAAATCAATGCATGTGCCCTATTCCATTTTTCTTTCAGTTTGTACCATATGGAACCCATTACTTCAATGGCTACTTCCTCTGACTGGTGTTTATGATGATCAAACAATGTTTAGCAAATAATATACATACACATATGCTTATTATAGTGCTTTTGTAACAACAGCAATGTAAAACCTTTCTATTACTGGTGTTACTGGTTTATTCCTTAGTAGCCTATTTGACAGTTGTTTCTAATTCCTTAGGGCAATTTTGATATATTAATGAACCAATCAAACTAAGGTGGGAAAAAGCACACACACACACACGGATGCATGCACACACACACACACACACACACACAGGGATGGATGGACACACACACACACACGGATGCATGGACACACACACACACACACACACACGGATGCATGGACACACACACACACACACACACACACGGATGCATGGACACACACACACACACACACACACGGATGCATGGACACACACACACACGGATGCATGGACACACACACACACACGGATGCATGGACACACACACACACACACACACGGATGCATGGACACACACAGGGATGGATGGACCCACAGGGATGGACGGACACACAGGGATGGACAGGCATGTCTCACCCTCGGCTTATACACGAGTCAATAATTTTTTCCAGTTTTTTGGGGGTAAATTGGGGACCTCGGCTTATATTCGGGTCGGCCTATACTCGAGTATATACGGTAAACAATCTATCGGCTGCTAGGTCTAGTGAGAGGAGGTCTATCTGGCAGCTGTGAGAATCCAGTTGTGAGCGGTAATTCTCTGGATTTCTATAGTGAGAGACTTCCTATCTTTTGCAGTTCCAAGAGTTCTTGAACTTCCTACCCAACCTTCTACCCTTCTTTGAGAGACTGTTTTGTCTACTTGTTGTCAAATAAAATTCCCAAAAGTGGATCCAATGTCAGTTTCTGCAATTCTTTGGGCCATCTACCTCGGGAAACCCCTAGACGCACACGAGGTCAAGAAGGTAAATAAAACCAGCCCCTCCTTCGGGGGTCAGTGCTACACTTGCAACAATTAAAACACATCTTCTGCTCTAGTCCAGGGCCTCCAGACACCTCCTCACCTAGTCCAGTATCTACCTTGTACCCCCCCATCCAGTGGCCTTTTGCCACACCAAACATAATTTCTTAGTCAATGGCCTCCTTTGCACTCCCCTCCCAGTCCAAGAACTTCTTTACAGCCCATACCAAGTTAAAGCGGGAGTCCACCGGGACTCCGCGTTTTTTTTTTTTTTTAAAAGCCAGCAGCTACAAATACTGCAGCTGCTGACTTTTAAAATAGCGACACTTACCTGTCCAGCGCGCCCGCGATGTCGGCACCCGAAGCCGATCTCTAGGTCGCCTGTCGGGTCCTGCCGCCGCCATCTTGGAGCCTTTCGGCTTCATTTCCCGGTTCCCTACTGCGCATGCGCGAATCGCACTGCGCAATAAGGACGCTCCCCGCTGCCTCTGGGATCTGTGTGTTTCCCAGCAGGCAGCGGGGCACTTGCGGGAAGGGGCGGGCACTTGCGGAAAGGGGCGTAAGTTACGCCCCTTTCCGCAGAGAGCTATCCCGGAAGTGGGTGCAGTTACCTTGATTATCCAGGTAACTGCACCCCCCTCCCCCCCGAAAGGTGCCGATTGTGGCACCGGAGGGGGGGAGGGTTCCGATGAGCGGAAGGTCCACTTTAGGGTGGACCTCCGCTTTAAGAGCCTCCTCTAGTATAGTATGGAACCCTCCAAAATTTAGGGTTTTGGATGCGAACACAAATGAGCTGACAAGAATAGCATTTAAAATTTGGGATGGGGTTTATAAAAAATTAAATGGGCACTTTAATTCACCATTTATAGCACTGAAGGAAAATGAGTTTTTTCCCCTGGGGGAAAAAGGAAATAGGAGGTAATTGGATAAAAAAAGAAAAAATACAAATAAAAGATATTATGAAAGAAGGGAAACTCATAACACTTAGGGAATTAGCACATAAGGGCTTAATGGTAATGTGTGAATGGCGGTATCTCCAGCTGGCCCATTTTATTGGAAGCTTACCTCAACCAATAAGATCTGGAGAGGAGCTGACCATGTTGGAGCGACTTTGTACAACAGACAACTCTAAAGGAATCGTATCCAGGATGTATGGACTGTTGATGTCGGTGGGAGAGCTGGAGACCCCGCCATATATCAAAAAGTGGGAAAAGGAATTAGGAACACAGAGGGATAAAGACACAATAAGCAAAATATTAAGAATAACACATTGTTCGGCAATAGACAGTAAAACAGCCGAAATGAACTATAAGTGCCTAACTAGATGGTACAACACGCCGGATAAGACTGCAAAATACCAACAGGGAAGATCGGCAGAATGATGGAGGGGCTGTAAAACCACAGGAACAATGGCACATCTATGGTGGGGATGCCCAAAAATCTAAATCTATTGGGGAAAGATCTTGCCAAAGATAAGAGAAATAACTAAAATAAGCGTGAAGGCGGATCCTTGGATTGTACTTTTCCACGGAACAAAGAGTAACGAAAAACAATATCAAGAAACTATCATCCCACACCTCCTTAACGCAGCGAAGAAATCGATTCCTAAAAAGTGTCAGGAGGTGGAAAGTCCAACGATGTGGGAGTGGGTAGATGCAGTTGAAGAGGTATATAAGATGGAAGAGCTGAGAAGATAATAAAAGAGAAGCAGTAATAAAAAAATGGAAATGTTGGAAAGATTTTAAGAAGGATTGGAGTTACACAGAATATTTAAGACCATAATAGACCAATATGGGAGGAGGATAAGAGGAGACGGGGAAAACGCTGACATTTAGCTTGGGAAAAGAGGGGGGGATGGGTAATGGGAATGGGAATAATAAAGAGGTGTATGATGAATAAAAGATATGAATTTAATAAGGGAAAAATAGTTAATTTAATTGTTATTGATATTGTTACTTTCTGATATATAATGAGATGCTACAATGATGTGAAGACGAAAGGAGACAGTGGTGAACGGAAAGTTGATTTATGTCCCTCTAGAGAATTTGCTGACGTGCCAATAAAAATAAAAAAAAGAGCCTCCTCTGCACCCTGCTCTCCAAATCCAGGTCTTTTATCAAGCCCAGGGCCTCCTCTAGTCCAGGCCACCCCTGGCGGTGCCCCCCTAGATGCGTCACACAGGGCAAGTGCCCGCCCCCTAGTTTCGGCCCTGGCGACAGTAGATATAAAAAGTCTACACACCCCGGTTAAAATGTCAGGTTTTTGTGATGTAAAAAAATGAGACAAAGATAAATCATTTCAGAACATTTTCCACGTTAGAGGAAATGATGAACAGTTCCAAATACCAGTCAATATTGGTACAAAACCTTCAGGCTTCTGCTAAAAAGCTGAACATGAAGAGGAACTATATCTTTCAGCATGACAATGACCCAAAGCATACATCCAAATCAACAAAAGAATGGCTTCACCAAAAGAAGATTAAAGTTTTAGAGCCCAGACCTGAATCCATTTGAAAATCTGGAGAGGCCCTCGCAATCTGACAGATTTGGAGTGTTTTTGCAAAGAAGAGTGGTCGAATATTGCCATGTCAAGATGTACCTTTGCATACCCAAAAAGACTGAGTTCTGTTCTAAAATAAAATTTAATGTCTCATTTTACGTCTCATTTTTACATCACAGAAACCTGACATTTTAACAGGGGTGTGTAGACTTTTTATATCCACTATACATATCTGTGGAGGAATGTGTAATTCTGTTCGACTAGGTGTGTGATTTACACAGCTCAAATATTGATCTCAACATTATTGGTTTCAAAGACAAAAAATGTTTAATAACATGCATTTCATACATACCTTTACAGGTCTAGGCATATCTGGCCTCTTTACTCTTAAATAAATTTGGCTTCCAACTGTCAAGCCTTGGAAAAACCAGTAACTAAAACTGAAATAATCAATGAGCTGAAAGACGTCCTCCACACAAAGGTATATAAGAGACATAAACCCCTGTACAGTGTAAAATATAGATATGTTACGTTAAAACACAGTGTGCATACAAAGCATTTCCATAGAGAAGACATTTTGTTAATTGCTAATGTAGAATATGTAGAATATGCAGTCATTGTATCTTAAAATACATTCTCTGTAATTCACTGCTGCCAGATTTCACACAGCTTGTCACATGTGCTTTAGTTGTGTTTAATTCTTAATATTTGTTCTCAGACTCATGTTGTCGCCTGAGGTGGCCAGAAGGTTAAAGGCTCTATCTGGTAATTGTTTTCCTGTCTGTTCACTGCTGGGGAGATTTCCCTTTAATTCTTGTCCTTAGACACATCAGAAAATAAGAGAAAACCTCTCCAAAGTAGAGTATTTCTATCTTAGACAGTTGAAGCCTGAATATTATCCCCATTGGTATGATATACCCCCTACCTTTTGCTCTGGTGGCAAATCTTGTATTTCCTCTCACTTTCTGTTTCAGTGGCAATAGTTGCTAGGACAAACAGAGGGGCAAGTTCTCCCAGCAGAGACACAGACAGCAATAAAAATACGCCAAACACGTTTTTATCATTCCAAAATTTAAATAAAGCTTTGCTTTCTCATACACTTTAAAGGACAACTCAAGCCAAAACACAATGTTTGTCTAGAGTGGGAAGGGCTATACCCATGTTTAGGTTCTATTTTTTTTTTTTTAAATCAGAAGAAAGGTTTATTTAAACACATTCAATCCTACATGTTCCATAAACACTCACAAAAGAACACAAAGTTGTAATGTACAAACAGTACCAAACAAATAGGCAATTACTGCCAAAGTCAGATAGTAATAACCAGCACCGAGTAACCAACATTCTACCCAAATATCCTATCTATAATCCGGTCTACTGGGGCCAAGCCTGGTGCATAACGCCAACCCCCCCAAAGCCACCAAACCCAAAGCCACCAAACCCACGTTCAGGTTCCTAATGTTGTCTGTGTCCCTGTTGTGGACATTTTTTGTCCCTCCAGTTCAACCTGAGTGAGTGTCTATAATTGTCCCTGTACATTGCATACTCACATCAGTCCCTACCCTCAAGGAGCCTACAATCCACAGTCCTACATATACTAGGGCCAATTTACCTACCAGCATGTCTTTGGATTGTAGGAGGAAAACCACACAAGCACAGGGAGAACATGCAAACTCCAGGCAGGTAGTGGCATGGTTGGGATTTGAACCAGCGGCCCTTCTTACTGCTAGGTGAGTGTGCTAACCACTACACCACTGTGCCACCCACTGAAAGAAGATAAGATTTATATGAGTAGTTGTTCAGTAGGGGTGTTAGCATGCTGTCTATACAGACAGAGACGCAGCAACCATTCTCGTATTTTATACTGTGATTATTAGTTCTACCACTAGGTGGTTGTGTATAATGTAACATTCTTTCTAATGGAACATCATGGTTTATGATTTCCTGTCTCTATGTTCCTGTAGTTTTTCCAATAAAACAAAAAGGGCTAAGCCATGTGTTCAGCAACATGTTGATTGATAAGAGTCATATCTTCAGTAGCTTTACAACAAGATTTAATAAAGGATTGAAGAAAACTTGAAAGGATAACGATAGTGCTGCCCGAGAGCTACAAATGTGCATGTAGATGCAAATTGCTAATAATATTTGAAAATGTATCTTACGTTAAAAAGTAATGCAGGGATAGGAGTGTATCTATGGATGTGAATCATACACAAACATTCAGGAAGATGTCCTTCTCTTGATGCTACAAAGAACAATCTGAAATGAAAAAAACAAATCTAAAACTAAAACAAATTTAGCAACCTGTATTGTAGTTTACAGTTAAAGCAGAACTAAACTCATTGATTTAACAGTTTCTCAAACCAGTTAGGCTGAAGGCATGCCGTGAAAGATAACTGTCACAGTTGGTTGCACTTTCAACTGTCAAGCCATCAAATGACTGGTGTCATAACTGATTATATTTGTAGCACCATGGCAAGAGATCTGACTGATTTTAGATTTAGATAATTCTAAGGGACGAAGAAAATATGCTAAAGCGTAGTACACACAATTGGAATATTGTACAAATGATCATACTCTTTTTTTATTGCATGCTAGTCTCATATTGTAAATTAATAGGTTACTAAAGTTACGAAAATCCCCCCCCCCCCCCGTGCTGTTGGTCGGTCGGGTCAATCTCCACAGCACCCTATTGGTCCGGTCATTCAGCCCTGCACTTACCCCATCTAGGTTGCAGGCGGCTGCTTCTACAGGCGACATCTCCTCCTCCTCCGCATCATGGCGTCCGCTGTGCGTCTCTTCCTCCTAGGCACTCAATAGGATTGCCTGTCCTTTCAGCCAATCGAGTGATGGGTCTCAGGATCCGCTTCCTGACTGGCTGGGAGGAGGATCAGTGTGACAATAGTGAATATTCATTCGCTATTATCACACAGCCGGGTGAGCTTGGAGCGCAGTGCTCTGCCCACCATTTTTTGAAGCCTAGTAGAGCCTCTGGCTCTAATCACGTGCTAAAAAAAACAAACACCCCCACATTGGAATCCATGCATCCAGCACCCTGCATGTAGATTAGGGAGCCGGTGGTGCTTGTGCGCCCCTAATGGACGGACCGCCACTGATGCTTAACCTTTAGTCACTGACAATTATGCCAGTTAAGGAAATCAGAGTACCATGACTACGCTGAATGAATGAAATACTTGTATAGCGCACAATGCGAACTGAATTGCCTCTAGGCTGATCACGAACTGTGTTGAGGGGGGGGGGGGGGTGGCCTGGCGGGAGCCTAGGGCTATGGTAGCCTCTCTTATTACTACCATAGGACTCCGTGGATGTGCAGCACCAGGGATCTTTACTCTCTTCCTTTCAAGCAGATTAGAGCAAAGGCAGTATCTGCATACTTATTTTGAGTTATTCACTCACAGTATGGAAGTCAGTTTGCCAGTGCGATAGCCAGGTAAATAGTATTTGCAGTGGATAAGTAAGCAATGGCAGTCTCTGTGTTTATCTAGAGCAGGGGGCTCCAAACTTTCTGAACAAGGGGCCAGTTTATGGTTCTTTATACTTTAGGGGGGGCCGGAATGTGGCCAGAGGGAGTAGAAAATGTCCCAGTGTCAGTGGGAGTAAACAATGCCACATCTTTAATGGGAGAAATAACACCCCATCATTGGTGTCAGTGGAAGGAATAGTGCCCCATTGTTGGTGTCATTGGCAGGAATTATGCCCCTATTGGTGGTGTTAGTGGGAGGAATAGTGCCCCAATGGCCTGATAAAGGCAAGCAAAAGGCCGTATCTGGCCCCCAGCCATGGTTTGGAGACCACTGATCTAGAGAAAGGTTTCCTTTAACAAACTTTGGTGATGTGCAAAATGGAATGGAAAAACTGCTTATTTTTTTACATATTATATTATTATCATTCTCACCTGGACCCGGAAATGACTACCGAATTTAATCCACCACAACAGGATATAGCCACTGCTATTGGGATTAACCACTTTATATACCCCAGGACTCTTTCTGCAAATATCTGTAAAAATAACAAAAAGATGACATAAAAAAGATGATGTCATTTTATTCTCTCGTCCGATAAAATTATTGTAATGTTGTACCTTACTATGGCCATATGGTTTAACAAAAAAACTAAAATGAAACAATTATGTAATTAGTGTTCCTTCAGCTGCGGGCCTCTGTAGCCGGTGGAGCTCTATTAAATGAATGCAGAGAGAAAAAGAAAGAAAATAAATCTGTCAGGAGAGCCCAGTCACTTTAACAGGTCTCCTCTAATCAAGTAGGATTGAGCCAAGAAAGCTCCATAGGATATTGCAGGCTGCCTACTGTAGCCCACATTTTATGAATAGACAGCCCATGCTTTGCAGTATTAGGCCCCTTTCACACTTTCGGACCAATTAGGTCCGCCTGTCAGTTCTGACAGGGGACCTGAACAGGTGCTTAATGCTAGTCTATGGAGAGACGGATGTCAGCAGTGACATGTCTGCTGACATCTGACCTGTTCCGATACGCTAAAAGCAGACGGATGCCCCTGGTGGATCGGATTGGGTGAGATCGGATGAAAACAGACATGCTGTGTCCGATCTCTCCATAGAAAATAGCGGCGCTCGACAGTGCTCAGTAAACAGAGAGGGACCTGTCATCCGCTGGCTCAGCGGAGATCAACAGAGAGATCTCCCACTGAGCTGGTGGACAGAGGCGGACTCCGAGGCAGTGGATACGCCTCAGTGAGCGCAGTGCATTACAACATAAGGGCAGACAGTACAATTACAATACAATTTAATACAGTAGGAATGAGAGGGCCCTGCTCATATTGCGAACTATAATGTGATATCCACTTTACAGTGTACCAGTTGCTCAGTCGTACTGAGTCATCCTTAGAGATCATGTTAGTAGTGGCAGATCATGTATTAACAATATTTTGGTCAACTTTAAAGGGCTGGTTCAAATCAACATCAACTTCCAATATTTGTCATTCATCGTGGTATCTCACCTGGCAAACACATCATATGGTCTAGGAAGTACAGTACCCGTGCACTCTTTTACGGCAGATGCTAAAGGACTAGTGGGTCAGTCAGAAGGAACCACATAAGTCAACCATAGGATACAGCTAGGTTTCTCTTTTCAGTGGATGGTATCATATAGCTGCTGGGGATTTGGGGCACCACCAATGTTGGAAGGTCATATAAAAGGTTCTGCCTGTAGCCTGTTCAGTACATTTGTGGTACTGCCAATATTGTTTCACATCCCAGCTCTGTGCACCACCCTTTCATAGTTTAAGAGGAATTAGTAAGTGTTTACCTCTGCCATATATTAACCACTTAAGCCCCGAACCATTTTGCTGGCCAAAGACCAGAGCACATTTTGCGATTCGGCACTGAGTCGATTTAACTGACAATTGCGTGGTTGTGCAACGTGGTTCCCAGACAAAATTGGCATCCTTTTTTTCCCACAAATAGAGTTTTCTTTTGGTGGTATTTGATCACCTCTGCGGTTTTTATTTTTTGTGCTATAAACAAAAATAGAGCGACAATTTTGAAAAAAATGCATTATTTTTTACTTTTTGCTATAATAAAAATATATTAAAAAAAAAGATTTTTTATATCGACTACAAAATAGGTATTCGTTTTATGGCATTTTTTTTTTTTTACTAGTAATGGCGGCGATCTGCAATTTTTATCGGGACTGCGACATTATAGCGGACACATCGGACAATTTTGACACATTTTTGGGACAATTGTCATTTATACAGCGATCAGTGCTATAAAATTGCATTGATAACTGTAAAAATGGCAGTGAAGGGGTTAACCACTAGCTGGTTAGGAAGGGGTTAAGTGTGTCCTGGGGAGTGATTCTAACTGTTAAGGGGAGCAGCTGTGTGTGACACATCACTGATCATAGCTCCTGATTACAGGGAGATGTTTGTTTACATTAGCATCTCCCTGTTCTTCAGTTTCGTGAGGCGATTGCGGGTATCCCCATGGACATCGAGTCTGCGGGACCCTTGATCCTACTCATGGAGCTCCCGGCAGGGTCACGCGTGTGACGGGGGCTGTGCGCACGTGACCACATGGTGGCAAATTCAAAGGGACATACCTGTACACCCATTTTCCCAGCCGTGTCATTGTGCCGACGTAAATGTACATGCGTCGGTCGGCATGTGGTTAACCACTTCAATAACAGACACTTTCGCCCCTTCCTGCCCAGGAAAATTTTCAGCTTTCAGCACTGTCGCACTTTGAATGACAATTGCACAGTCATGTAACACTGTACCCAAACAACATTTTTAGCATTTTCTTCCCACAAATAGAGCTTTCTTTTGGTGGTATTTGATCACCACTGGGGTTTTTATTTTTTGCTAAACAAACTAAAAAAGACAGAACCCCCCCCCCCAAGAAAGCTGATGGGCACTGATAGTCACTAATAGGTGGCACTGATAGGCAGCACTGATTGACACTGATAGGCAGCACTGATGGGCATTGATAGGTGGTACTGGATAGGCAGCACTGATGAGGAGCTACTGACAGGCATTACTGAGTGGCATCTGAAGGGCACTGACAGGCATTACTGATGGGACACTAATTGACACTTTTATGGGCACCGATTGGCACATTTATGGGCACTGATTGGCACTTTGATGGGCACTGACAGGCGTTCTTTATGGGGCACAGGCTAACAGTTGATGGGCAGTGATTGGCAGCTGATGGGCACCTCTGATGTGGGCTGCACTGATAAACAATGTGCTGATTATCAGCGCAGACCCCCCCTCTGACAGGGAGAGCCGCCGATCGGCCCTCCCTGTCAGCGTAAACTGAGAAAAGCCATTTACCAGAACTTCCTGGCTCACGCGATGATCAGCTGTGATTGGTCACAGCTGATCACGTGGTAAGAAACCTCTGTCAGAGGCTCCATACCACGATCAGAGATGCAGCGTGTCAGACCGACACACAGCACCTCCGATCGCCACGCTGTGCGCCCCCCCTGCTGGAGAGCGCCGGCTTATTATCCTGATCACGTCATTTGAACCACTTTACTGACGTCATATTGCTATATGGCAGGAGGCAAGTGGTTAAGGTAATGTCCCATTTCGTCAATATACCTAAAAAGATTTCTTTAAAGGAGAAGTACAGTCAAAGTTTGTTTGCACTCCTGTGACCTGTTTTCAGTTGGTAATGGGCTGAAGCCAGTCAGGGCTCAGACAAGATTGTAACAATGAAGTTGGGATCTGCCCACATGCCTGGACCGGCATCAAGTCAGCCTTTAAGTCACCAGCTCTCTGCTGAGGGAGCCCTGAGAACCGAAACCAATTTGCGGTGTTAGATCACTCGGTTCTCAATGTTAGACCTGTCGGGGGACAGATGCAGCATCGGACTGATGCTGCATCCACCTACTGTAGGTAGAGACTGTAATGGAAATTTGTAAGTTCTGTATATAATTGTATTCTATTATATATGTATTGCACAATGCCCTCACTGTGCACACGGCACTAATAATGTTTTCAGTACATGTTTTGCATTCTTTCGAGTCCTGATTAGAATTAGCCTGCCTATGTAATGCCCCTTGTTACCATAAACTTACAATTGTAATATTAATGTGATACATACGTAATCATGTGTATAAAAACCTTCAAATGCATCATAATAAAGGAGAACGGTTATTTGGAAAGATGCTGAGCGTATCTTTTGTGTCTGTTCCCTACTGCAGTAGTTATTATTAATTTGGAACCACTATTCAATATGAGGATAGGAGTTGCCTATCTATGAAATATCTATTTCAGTATGATTCCAAAATAATAAAAAAAAGTCCACACTTCTCTTTTAAGTTTCCCCAATACTGCCCCTGGTGTACTTCCAGCTGACCACCCCATTCCTGCCTACATCAGCATTGCAAATATGGAAGACAACAGCGCTAGTAAAATGTCTTTACCGTGTCTACGTTTGACCAGTTACAAAATGCAACCTGTGATGATGATGTTGCCTGTTTTTTTGTGCAAAATAAAGCTACTAATGTTAAATATGAAATATTATGCAACGCATAATTCATAACAAACTATATAAAAAAACTGGGCACTAACATATTTATAGGTATCATGAACTACAGAAATTCTAATTTCCATGTTAGCTTAATTTCTGAAGCCCAAAATGCATACAATGTGACCTGCCAGAAGCTAGTAAAGAAGACAGAAAAAGTAAAGTCTTACCACGGCCACTGCACTGCTGCCCATAATGGTGTCCATGTCTAATTCTGTGTAGTATGCAATGTTTGTCATGACATAGATTACTGTAACCAGTGGCATAGAGATCACCATTGATAATGGCAAATTTCTGGGGAAAAAAACAGTATAACAGTTTATACCAGTGGCAGATCATGTTGTTAAAGTGTGTTGCACATCTATACATGCCTACAAGCGCTTATTTAAAGCTGAAATTTATATATGATGTGAACACCTCAATAATGAACACTTTTACCCTTTTCCTGCCCAAGCCAATTTTCAGATTTCAACACTACCACACTTTGAATGACAATTACTCTTGCAACACTGTACCCAAATTACATTTTTATTATTTTTTTTAGACAGCTAGAGCTTTTTTTTGCTGGAATTTAATCATCACTAGGTTTATATATATATATATATATATATATATATAAAATACCGAACATTTAAAAAAACATTTTTTTATTATTTTCTGTAAATAATGTAAATAATCTTTCTTCATAAATTTAGGCCAAAAGGCATTCTGCTCCATTTCTTAGAGTTTAGAAACTATGGTATATAAATTTGAAAATGTATATATACTGTAATAGAAAATTGATCAATCCTGATGTACTGAAGTCCTCTCTCATTTCTTGAGATCCTTTAATGCCAGGAAAGTACAAATATCCCCTAAATGATCCTTTTTTGGAAAGTAGACAGTCCAAGGTATTTAGTAAGAGGCATTGTGAGTTTTTTGAAGTTGTACTTTTTTTGTCACAATTGTTTGGAAAATTAAACAAATACATTTTCTTTCACAAAGGTGCCATATTAAGTTATTTCTCACACACTGCATAGGCATACTTATAATTACACACCAAAACACATTCTGCTACTCCTTCTAAATATGGGGATACCACATATGTGAGACTTTTTCACAGCCTAGATTAGTGCTCCTCATTCTAGCATCCGGGTTTTGGCGATGGCATTCTCCCTGTCTTTGTCCATCTGCAAGTTGATTGATGTGGTCAGTCTCTGGGTGGAAACTCAAACCTGTTTTAAGCCAGACATACCCTCACTTGAATGCTTGTGATAGAGAGTGATATGTATGTTATTCCTGATCAAGCCTCCTGTCTGTCTGCCTTGCTCTGCAAGTTTGGATTAACCTGTGTATGACCTTGGATTGGATTTTGGACTATTCCTGAACTCAGCCGGCCCGTACCCGGATTGTCATAGAACCACGCTACCTGTCTGCTAATCGCAAGTACCTGCTTGCTTTTCTCAGTTTGCTCCTGCCCTGTCATGGTGGCCAGGCACTATAGCATTGTGCACCTGAAGGCAACCAAGTACCGGTAGGGTTGCTTGCCTTATGGGGAAGGGGGCTGCTATAGGTGAAGAACACAGTAGCCAGCTATAGTGTCTGACCACCTGCGTTAGGGTCGACATGACACATGGAAAATGTAGTTCCAAAACATCTGGTATGCCAAGGTTCGCCATCACTGGCCTAGATGCATAGAGGGGCCCAACATCCAATGGGCACCTTCGCGCTTTCAAGAAGCATAAATTACACATCTAATTTTTTGACTCCATATCACATTTATGGAGGCCCTGGAGCACCAGGACAGTGGAAACATCAACAAAATGATCCAATTTTGCAAAGCAAATACTCCTTTCTGAAAGGCATAGTGAGCCCTTTGAAAATGTAATTTTTTGCCACAAGTCTTTGCAAAATCCAGAAAAGAAAATGAAAATGTGTGTATATACAGTATATATATATATATATATATATATATATATATATATATATATATATATATATATGCAATCAGCCAATGTACAAGATCACTGCCACAGCGTTACAAAGTCACCATAGTGACACTGCACTTGCTCTGGTGACATTTTGTACAATTACATTTAATTTATGAATTGTTTTACATATTGTTACTAGAGCAATGCAATGTCACCATGGAGACACTGCGCTACTCTGGAGGGGGGTGATTCGATTTTTTCCTTACACTCTGATTGCTGATGCGGTGATTGGTCACAGCTATCACATGGCACAGGACTGCTGTAATTGGCCCTGGTACCATGTGATCACTGACCAGTCACAGAGATCACATAATAGTAAGCAAGGCATCATGAATTGTTTACTACTGTAGCTGTGATCACTGTAATTGGTGCCCATCTGCACACTGACCACAGAGGGTTGCTCATTTGGCATTGCCACCATTCACAGAACACCTTTTATTATTTTCATTGAATACTAAGAATTATCTGATTGGACAAGATGGAGATTGTGACAACACTACCCCTTCTTTTTACTTTATCCAATCAAAGATTGCCTTACATTCACTGGAAAAATTCAAGGTGTTCTGTCAATGGTGGCAGTGCCTAGCGAGCTACCTGCAGTGAGGCAACCTCTTGGTACAATAGCACCAACTAATACAGTGATTTCCAGCTTCCCCAGAGGTGCATCGGGTATGGAGTATGCATACTTACATTGTACCAAGCTGGATCAATGTAAATATGCAATTATGATCATACATAGAGTTCAGCTTTATCAAGGCAGAAGTATAGTAACCCATATTAAAATTGGCAAACATCTCCTAAGTATACAACTACTTTTAAAGGTTAAATCTGGTGCTATGGAATACTGTACTTGTAAAACGGTCTATTCTTTACGTTAAACATTTCTGATGGTGCAATACTAATCAAACACTGTACAAAATTGCATGTGTTTAGACAGATGCAGTTAGCTTGCTTGGCACTAGGTGGCTCTGTTTCTAATATAGTATAGTAAAGGGAAAGTGGTAATTGGGTGTTAGGCCCCTTTTAGCGAAAACCTTCCGCGATTGATGTAAAGGGAGGAGTTAGTGACCATATAAATGTCAGTGTGAGGGGGCCTAGTGGTAGACGGGACAAACAACCCTGAGCTGCTGGGTCACTCTCAGCAACCAACTCAAAATCCAGGGGGCGAGGTGGAACAGAACACAAAAAGAAGAGCTGTAGTCACCCTTTCTCCCCTGACCATCTTCTGCAAGTCCTGCAGTGGAGTGCTTAAGGCCTTTTAGGCCAGGCTAGAGTCCTCTGATGTGAGTAGTGGTGAAGCCTGATATTGAGCATGCCATCTGAGTACCTGCCTGTCTGGGCAGAGTTATGCAAAAAAGCATTGGCAGAGACTGGTATATGAATGAGGGCACCTTGATCCTACTTTGGGAAGGAAGCTGAATGTAGTGGACTTAGTGTACATGGGAGAAATGGTCCAAACTCTGTGGCACATCCGAGGAGTGGAGGTGCAAGGGGAAGATGGCTTAGTACAAATTATGCGCTGTTGTTCTGCGCCTAAAAGACAACTATAGAATGTGTACTCTTGTATATGTCATTTTTCACGCCAAAGAAGTCTGTTAGTATGTCAGTGTGATGTCTGATGTCACAAAAGACTTGCACAGTTAACAGCTTCAGTCCCAGACCATTTGGTTGGCCAAAGACCAGAGTACTTTTTCAGCACTGCGTTGCTTTAACTGACAATTGCGCGGTCGTGCGACCTGGCTCCCAAACAAAATTGACATATTTTTCCCCCCACAAATAGAGCTTTCTTTTGGTGGTATTTGATCCCCTCTGCGTTTTTAATTTTTTGCGCTATTAACAAAAAAAGTGTGACAATTTTGAAAAAAACACATTTTTTTTTTTAACTTTTTGCTAAAATAAATATGGCCAAAAAATATATATAAAAAATTTTTTTTTCCTCAGTTTAGGCCGATACGTATTCTTCTACATATTTTTGCCATTTTTATAAATAATTTGTTTTTTTACTAGTAATTAGCGGCGATCAGTGATTTTTTTATCCTGACTGCAACATTATGGCGGACACATTGAACAATTTTGACACTTTTCTGGGACCATTGGCATTAATACAGCATTCAGTGCGATTAAAAATGCATTGATTACTGTAAACATGTCACTGGCAGTGAAGGGGTTAACACTAGGGGGCAGTGAAGGGGTTAATGCATGTCCTAGTTTGTGTTCTAACTGAAAGGAGATGGGAATGTGTAGGGAAACTGACAGATCGCTGTTCATACTCTATACTCTGTAAGTTCTCCCCTCAGAGAACCGGAAACTGTGTGTTTACTGTGTGTTTGATCGAGACCACCGGGCACTCGGATCGGTTCGGGGAGCGAGCGGGGGGGAGGGGGGGGTGCCTCCAGTGGTGTGCATGCGCCCCCTAGTGGCCAGGGGCCGAAGCAATGCCGTTTCGCCCAGTCGTAACATTCTGCCGCAGTACAACTGTGGCGGCTGGTTGGCATGTGGTTAAAGTAAAGTATGGAAAATACAATGTATGTGTGGACATTCGTTTACTCTCAAATATTAAGACCTTAGGCCAGGGATGCCATGAGCAGGCCCATGGCCAGGAGTATGAAACAATATAGTGGAGGGTATCATAAACAACAGCTGAGTAACTGTTCTACCCAAGAAGAAGTGGGGCGAGGACATGCATAGTTTGGTACCAACATCTGCCCAATCCTAGTCCCCTTTCCGTGTAATGTGTTGAACCAACCAAATTGTGTTGGGAATAAAATGGCCACTAGCATTTTAGAGAAATAAATCTGACACCCAGATCATATTACCAAGAACAAATGGCAAAATTAATTAATCAGAATGTAGCATTCTCCTAGGTGGGTGCTAGGCTGTCAGGTAAATTTAGTTCTTTTTGAGCTCCTCTGTTATCAGTGGAGCAGTAGCTGATTGCTTTGGACTGATTAGGGTCCCACAAGCTGCAGGCTTAAAGGGGTTGTTAAGTTTATTTTTTTATTTTTTTAAAATAACAAACGTTATACTTACCTCCATCCACTGTGCAGCTCGTTTTGCAGAGTGGCCCTGAATCTGGTCTGCTGAGGTCCCTCAGCGGCTGTCTCGGCTTCCTCCAGCAAGTACTTCTCATGTTCATGTGAGCTCCCTCGCATGGTGAGAAGCACCCATGATACATCCGGCAGCTATAGCCGATCACTGTATCACTCGGCCCCTCCCCCGGTGCGCTGCGTCATTGGATGTGATTGACAGCAGCGCGAGCAAATGGCTGCTCTGCTTTCAATCCATCCACTCTAGCCAATCAGTGGCCAGGCTGAGTGGCGAAGAGGATGTCGGGGGAGAGCGCGGGACTTTCGAGGGGTCAGGTAAATAAAACGAGGGGAATGGGGGTCCGGCACTGTAAGATGTTTTTTCACCTTAATGCATTCTATATATATCTAAATATTTACCTTTACAGCCCCTTTAACTGTTTCTCCCTGCCTTCTGAAAGGCTCCAGAACATAGAAGTGGAGCAGGTCAAAGCAGTAGCCTGAAAATGTATGGGTCTCAGCCAAACCCTGGGGAGGTGTGCCCAGTAGATGGCTGCAGAGCACATAAATAGTCTGGAGCTGGAGCAGTCTGTGTTTTTGTCCTAGAGAGCTGCTGCCATTACAAGAAGACCAGTTGACACTTGCAAAGGACTCATTGAGGACCCCCAGCACTAGTAGGGGAAGAACTTTATTGCCGATTTGAGTGCTACATGATTATCATATGTCATCTATGGGAGCCTAAATAAATAAATAAATACAGTGCCATAATAAATGATTTGGGGGTCCCAGAATTTTATTGTTAGATTTTAAATGGGAGTGCATGATTTTTTCTGATAAAAAGATTGCTGGATCATGTAATTACACTCACCGGCCAATTTCCTTCCTTCAGAACTGCCTTAGTTCTTTGTGGCATAGATTCAACAAGGTGTTGGAAACATTTCTCAGAGATTTTGGTTAATATTGGCATGATAGCATTATGCCTTTGCTGCAGATTTGTCGGCTGCACATCCATGATGCCAATCTCCCATTCCACCACATCCCAAAGGTGCTCTATTGGACTGAGATCTGGTGATTGTGGAAGTCATTGGAGTACAGTGACCTCATTGTTATGTTCATGAATCCAGTGGTGAGATGATTTGAGCTTTTTGACATTGCGCATTATCTTGCTGGAAGGAGCCATCAGAAGATGGGTACACTGTAGTCATAAAGGGATGGACATGGTCAGCAACAATACTCAGGTAGGTGTGACATTTAAACGATGCTCAATTGGTACCAAGGGGCCCAAAGTGTGCCAAGAAAATATCCCCCACACCATTACACCACCACCACCAGCCTGAACCATTAATACAAGGCAGGATGGATCCATACTTTCATGTTTATGCAAAATTCTGACCCTAATATCTGAATGTCGCAGCTGAAATTGAGACTCATCAGACCAGGCAATGTTTTTCCAATCTTCTATTGTCCAATTTTGGTGAGCCTGTGTGACTTGTAGCCTCGTTTTCCTGTTCTTAGCTGACAGGAGTGGCACCTGCTGTGGTCTTCTGCTGCTGTCTGCTTCAAGGTTCAATGTGTTGTGCATTCAGAGATGGTATTCTGCATACCTTGGTTGTAACAAGTGGTTATTTCAGTTACTTTTAGACATGTGCAATTCCTTTAGTTCCAAATTAGTTTTTTAATGAATTTTGACAAATTTGTTAATTACGAATTTTTCAATTTCCGAAATTTCCAAATTTCCGAATTTCGGATTTTTGGATTTCCGAATTTTCGAACTTTCGAATTCCGGATTTTTGGATTTACGAATTTTGGATTTCCGAATTTTGGAATTTAGAATTTTCGGAATTAGAATTTTCAGGAAATTCGAAAATCAGAAAAAAAAAGAAAATTTTAGTTTAATTCTAAATAATAACTATTAAATTATAGGTATTGGAATTCCCTTTCAAATTTGTCTGTTAGTGAACATAACGAGTACGAATTTATCTGAAGTTACGAATTATCTGAAATAACGAATGCCACATCTAACCAATTGGAACGTAATGATCTAATAATAATAATAAAACCTTTTTATTATTATTAATTATTTATTATTAATTTGTTCCATTCCATTTGTTTAGATGCAGCATTCATAATTTCAGATAATTCATAACTTCAGATAAATTCGTACTCGTTAATTTAATAGTTAGTTATTAATTATACTGATTTTCTTTCTTTTTTTCAGATTTTCACATTTTTGGACTTTCAAATCTTTGAATTCCCGGATTCTGAAAATTCTGAAATTCTGAGTTCCGAAAATCCGAAAATTTGGAATTTCGAAAATCCAAAAATCGGAAATTCGAAAATCTGAAATTCGGAAAATTTGGAAATTTGAAAATGCGGAAATCTGAAAATTCAAAATTTGGAAATCAGAAAAATCGAAATGAGAAAATTCCCTAAATTTCCGAATTTTCAAATTTTCCGAATTTCCCAAAAAAAGCAAAAAAAGAATGAAACGAAAAGGAACAAATTTTTTGTCAGTGTACATGTCTAGTTACTGTTGACTTTCTATAATCTCAAACCAGTCTGCCCATTCTCCTCTAACATCAACAAGGCATTTTCGCCCACACAATATCGCTGGATATTTTCTCTTTTTCAGACCATTCTCTGCAAACCCTAGAGATGGTTGTGCGTGAAAATCAATAGATCAGCAGTGTTTGAAATACTCAGTCCAGCCCGTCTGGCACCAACAACCATGCTACGTTCAAAGTCAAAGCTCCTGCACAGAGGTAAAGTTTGGAGGAAACACACAAGGCACACCGCAATTCAAGTAAGAATGCGCATGCTTCTTTTATTTAGACTATATGGGGTTGATTTATTACAACTGGAGAGTGCAAAATCTGGTGCAGCTCTGCATAGAAACCAATCAGCTTCCAGGTTTAGTTTGCCAAAGCTTAATTGAACAAAACTGAAGTTAGAAGCTGATTGGCTACCATGTGCAGCTGCACCAGATTTTGCACTCAGTTTTAGTAAAGTAACCCCTATGTGTTTATCCTGTAATTCATTTTTAAAAAGAGTGTTAAACAACAATACACAGTGGGGTCCCTTGTTTAGCGAAAAGCGCTGTTCCCCTTTCTTTGTAAACAATCTGCTATGCAAGGGTTAGAAGGCTTTAATATACTATGAAGGCTGAATTCAGATTGCTTCTATTGTACTATCTACATTTGGTCACATAGCAAATAACAAAAAAATAGTAATTGGCGCCATCTTGTGGTACAACACATTATTTTACCTGGCTTAAAAATGTTAAAAGTAATGCATGTATTTAAGTAAACACAAATATGTGCTTAAAGAGGTGTTAAACCCAAAAGCAAACATTTAACTCTGGTAAGTCTGTTGTTTTTTGACAGACCAAGCTGACATGCAGATGTAGCAGTCAGCGGTTGAGACAAACCATTTAACACTGGTAGGGGTACTTATAATGGTCAGCTTTTATTTGTTTAAGTAAAACCTTTTATTCAAAAAGGAACACAACAGTTGCTTATAAATAAATAGCTAGAGTTTGACCTTAAAGTGTGAGTTAAAGGACCCTGCATTCACTATATCTGGTTTACCACAGTATACAGAACATGGAAATTTAATTATTTTTGTAAATTTAAATGGCTAAATACCTTTTCTCATCAGCAGTATATAGCAGTCTTGTGATTTCTATCAGTTACCGGAGAAGCTTGGAGGAGGAGTTTTCATACTGCACTGAGCTTTCCTATGAGGCTGACCCTCTGGACATGTCTGGACAGTGCTGATTGGCCCTGTGCTGATCACATGCACCCTCACAAGAAAAAAAACATCTCTAGCAATACACACCAAACTGAGCATGTGCAGCATGACTCCAAAGGTTATGTCTTATCTGGACATGTTTTGGAGTCAGTGGAAGAAGAGGAGGATTTGTGTATACAGAATCAACCAGCCTTTTTACACAATGTGCAGGATTAGCCCTTAGGTTTCAGAAAGAGTATAACGAGCATGATTTACTGCATATAAAGACTGATTTTACTGTTGTGGTTTTAGTAACACTTTATGTCCATATAAATCTGCTAGTCTAACACTGAGGGTCCCCCCAAACTGCCAATAGTGCTGTTCAAATTGTCCCTGTGCTCCTTCATCCAGAGTGGGTGCACTCTAATACAAGAGGTGTGTTACTGGCCAGATCACCAGGGGAAAACGAAGGGAAAAAAAAGCCTAAAACAGAAAACGAATGCAGCAACCACATCTAATGATTGGTAGAGATGGCCTTGCGGTTCGCCCGGTGGTCGGTTCGCAGTGAACTTTGCTCATTCGCCGAACCGGCGGACTTCTGACGCTGTTCGCGGCGGACATATTAGTTTACATTGTGAAGAACTTTGACCCATGACACATTCATCATGGGGTACAGGACAGCCAATTGAGACATTTCAGCACATGGACATACCCCCTACCTTTTAAATAGACCTGATCTGGCGGCCATTTTACATTCTGTCTTTTGTCAGTGTAGGGAAAGGACGCTGTGTGGAGCAGGGACAGTCAGTCTAATCACTAGCTATTACTATTAGGTCCACAAAAGTCCTTTTAATGACTGGTATAGGTGTACAGTATATAGGGTTGTAATACACTTATACTTTCTTTCAAATATAGAAAGCATATTATAGTGCACTGCAGTGCTGACCGATTCTGCAGCTGTCGTTTCTCAGTGTAGGGACAGTTTGGTGTTTGGAGCAGGGACAGTCTGCAATTCACTAGCTACTAGCTAGCTACTATTAGGTCCACAAAGGTCCTTTTAAGGACTGGTATAGGTGTACAGTATATAGGCTTGTAATACACTTATACTTTCTTTCAAATATAGAAAGCATATTATAGTGCACTGCAGTGCTGACCGATTCTGCAGCTGTCTTTACTCAGTGTAGGGAGGGACAGTTTGGTGTTTGGAGCAGGGACAGTCTGCAATTCACTAGCTACTAGCTAGCTACTATTAGGTCCACAAAGGTCCTTTTAAGGACTGGTATAGGTGTACAGTATATAGGGTTGTAATACACTTATAATATACTTTCTTTCAAATATAGAAAGCATATTATAGTGCACTGCATGCAGTGCTGCTGACCATGGGCATCCACAGAACTTTTTTCAGGGGGGGGGGCATCATCTTAGGGTCACCCATGAGCCGCCCCTTTTTGCCAAGTGTCATTAGCTCATTATCATGGTAAGAGACTGCAGACATAGTACAGTCCCTAGGATAAGTAATGGATAATGTGTGACAGGCCCTCTTACCAGACCCAGTGAGACTACAGCAGTGATCCCTCTGGCTGGATGGTCGCTCACTCTGGGTTTCCCTGGGGTGACTCTGGTCAGTAGTGTAGCATGTCTATACCCTGCCAGTGGCTTAGCCTTTCTCTCTCTGGTGGCTCTTGGTAGCGTGGCACTCTCTCTTGTGGTGCTGGGCAGCGTAGCTCACTCTCTGGTGGAGCTGGGCAGCGTCGCTCTCTCTCTGGTGGAGCTGGGCAGTGTGTCTCCCTCTCTGGTGGCGCCGGGCATCGTGACTCTCTCTCTCTGGCTTCCACCAAGCACACTCCTCGTTCTTTGTCCTGTAGCACTCTCCCCCTCAGCTTTTTTCCAGACAATCTCTCAATCGGTCTCTTGATCAAGCAGTAGCCTCCTCCCTGTGGAAAATGGACAGTCTCCTTTGATTGGCCCTCAGTTATGGCCAATGGGGAAGGAACAGAGGGGGCAGCAAGCTGGGCGGGGAACCTAGTGAGAGCCGCTGTCTCTTCTCCTTAACTGGAGAAAGGGGGGTGAGTGGGGGAAACCTCTGACAGCCCGCAGCTCGCCTTTCTCCTGTCACAGCCTTGCTGAGTTCTCTGCTGGACTGAGCAGGGAAAAGAGCCTGCAGTCACACTACACTGATCGGGGGCTTGACAGCACCTTGATGGTGTCACCTGACTGGCAGGTGGCACCCGGGTGCGGGCTGCCCAGACCCATATAGCGACGCCACTGTGCTGAATTTAACAGTGCTGATCTGATCTCTGATTCCGGGGGGGGGGGGGGGCAGTTGATCCCCTTTGCCCCTATCTGCGGACGCCCATGCTGCTGACCGATTCTGAAGCTGTCGTTTCTCAGTGTAGGGACAGTTTGGTTTTTGGAATAGGGACAGTCTGCAATTCACTAGCTACTAGCTAGCTACTGTTAGGTCCACAAAGGTCCTTTTAAGGACTGGTATAGGTGTACAGTATATAGGGTTGTAATACACTTATAATATACTTTCTTTCAAATATAGAAAGCATATTATAGTGCACTGCGTGCATTGCTGCTGACCGATTTTGCAGCTGTCGTTTCTCAGTGTAGGGACAGTTTGGTGTTTGGAGCAGGGACAGTCTGCAATTAACTAACTACTAGCTAGCTACTATTAGGTCCACAAAGGTCCTTTTACGGACTGGTATAGGTGTACTATTTGGTGTGCAGTATATAGGGGCATAATACACGTATAAAATACTTTCAACTATAGAAAGCATAGTATAGTGCATTTCCACTGTGCAGCATTGTGACTGCTGAGCGGTTCTGCAGCGATACTACAAAGAGTGACAAACGCAATTAGAAAAAAGTATTATAACTGATGTGATAGACCAAAACGACAGATTGAAGCGGGGTGTTATATACCTTCGTCCACATATACTGCACTTCTCTAGAGACTTTTGTCACAGGGTCATTTAAAAAATGACAAGCAGAGGAAGAGGCAGGCCCTTCCGCAGGGGTGGTAGGGGTAGGGCAGCAGCAACAGGCTTGAGCCAAAGTGGGATATTGCAGAAGTGCTCTCTATCTCGGTGCTGGTGTCAATGTTCTCTATCATGGTGCTGGTGTGGTGTCAGTGCTCTCTATCTCGGTGCTGGTGTGGTGTCAGTGCTCTCTATCTCGGTGCTGGTGTCAGTGCTCTCTATCTCGGTGCTGGTGTCAGTGCTCTCTATCTCGGGGCTGGTGTCAGTGCTCTCTATCTCGGGGCTGGTGTCAGTGCTCTCTATCTCGGGGCTGGTGTCAGTGCTCTCTATCAGGGTGCTGGTGTCAGTGCTCAGTCTCTATCGCGGTGCTGGTGTCAGTGCTCAGTCTCTATCGCGGTGCTGGTTTCAGACAGTGAGGGAGATAGCAGCGGAGAAGCCAATCAGCAGGCAGTGCCAGCACCATGGCTGAGGATCAGCACTGGACTGGCACCTCCGGACCACCGCAGTGAAGCCCTGCATAGGTGGGGGTAAGGGCCGGACAGAGGGAGGGGCTCAAGCACAGGTTGGCACACTGGGACACTGGCACAGGACTGCGCTGCCCTGACTGTGGCGCTGATCATCTCCTGCACCCGCTTCATAGCCTGGCCTGACGTTGCCTCTCCTCCATGGTCTTCATGCGCTCCTGAATTGTCAAAATTTCACAGATAAAAAAAGAATGCTTGTCGTTGTCGATCCCAGATTCACTTAATACTTCTGGTATGTCAGTGTCCATATTGTGGGATTGTGCACAGCTAGTAAGTATTTTGTGGCTGAAAATATGACTTGGAGGTCTTTAAGGTTCGCCTTCCATTAAAGTGAATGGGGTCCACCGCGAACCTTGCAGTTCGCGAACATTTGGGCACGTTCGAGGATCGTGTTCACGAAACGTCCCGTCGGAAGTTAGTCCATCACTAATGATTGGTAAGCTGTGCTATTACAGTTTTGTTTTTGGTTTTAATACCACTTTAACCCTTTCGCTGCCAGGCCCTGTGCTCCATTTTTACACCTCAGGTGGCCAGGCCATTTTTTGCAATTTTTCCATCATTGCTTTTTTTTTCCCCTTACAGCTTCAGAGTTTGTTAAAGACCCCCCCCCCCCCCCCCAATAATATATTTTCTAAAAGCACATTACCAGTAGAATACTGATAAAGTGCTACTGATTTTTAGGGAACAATTATATTTGCACAAATGTTTATCAAAAAAATATTTTATTAGCAGATAAAATGTTACACAGTGCATTTTACTAAAATCCTACTAAATATAAAAGCTTAACCTGTATTGAGTTAATAAATAATAAATATTTGTAATTTTTACATAATGCCTTTTTGCAAAATGGTGAAAACCGAACGTACGCAAATATGTAAATAACCACATTTCTCAAAAAATCTGAAGGTTTTTATTGCTCCCTTACAGCTTTCAGAGTTTGTTAAAGACCCCCCAAACCCTATTTTCTGAAAGCATAGGATTGGAAGATTAAAAAGAAGCTGTTGATATTTAAGGCCCCACAATATTTGCGCAATATTGGAATATCAGTATTGAAGGAAATATACATTGTGATTGAATTTGAATATTAACAGATTCAGGAACAATACCTCTTAACGTTCTTCATTTCTTCTGTTACATAATTAATGCAGTCCCAGCCAGAAAATGAATACAGCGCCGAATAGAAAGCCATAGTTAATGAGCCTATATTTGTCACTGATCCTTCAAATGAGTTTTCCAAATAATATGTGCTACCTACAATGAGATCACATGGTCAATACAGCCATTGTATTTATTAATGAAAAATAGTCGACACATATTAATAAAATGTGTGAGGAGCAACTAAAGTTTATAAAAAATGAAAGAGGCCTGTAATAGGAAACTATACCACATTTATTTTGTTTCCTAAATAAATATTTTGAATATATATATATATATATATATATATATATATATATATATATATATATTTTTTTTTTTTTTTTTTTTAAAGCAAAAAAACTGTTTATTGAAATAAACACCCGATCCACAAACATACGTACTGCATATACAATTTACAACAGTGTATGATGAGAAACACAGGAATGAATAAGCACGTTGCGTTAAATTTTTAATATTTTAAAGGCTAATTTTCAGGTTTTGGGGTTAAAGTGACATTAAACTTAAAAGCAAACATTTTTTATATTGCAGCTTACCAATTCTTAGATGTAATGGCTGCACGAGTCATGTTTTTTAGGTTTGCTTTCTTCTATTTTCACCTTGTGATCTGGCCAGTAAGTCTGTTGTTTTTCAAAAGAACAAGCTTTACGGCAGATGTTACAGAAAGGAGACAAACCATTTAACACTGGCAGGTGTGCTTACACTGATCAGCTTTTATTTATTATGTAAAACCTTTATCCCAAAAAATAATACATGTTTGCTATAACTGATTATAAAGTGTTAGCTGGAGTTTGGCTTCAAATTGTTTGTGCATCTAAATCTGCTAGTACATCTAACACTTTCCTTCCACCAGGCCAACAATTCTGCTGTCCAAATGTGCCCCCTGTGTTCATTTATCTAGCATGTGGGCACTCTAATACACAATTTTGTTACTGGACAGATTACCAGGTGAAAACACAGGGAAAAAGGCCTAAAAAAATAAAAATAAATGCAACCACCACATCTAATGACTGGTAAGCTGAAATATTGAAATTGTTGTTTTTAATACCACTTTAAAGGAGAATAATTTTAGCCATACATTTGTGGGTCATAGGATTGCACTTAGTTCTGCACTCCTGTGATCTTAAGCTTGCCATTGGCTGACATCACAGAGCCAGTCTAGGCTAGGCAGGGATCCAGTGGTGTCGCTATTGGGGGTGGGGGTTGCAGCCTGCACCGGATGACACCCGCCAGAGGGGTGAAATCGGGGCCGCCGCTACAGAGTGCACTATATTGCATGCACTTGCAGAGCTTCATCAGTGAAGCTAACCCTCAGGGAGCTCCAATATCTCCTTCAGCTGTGGTTGGTAGGCTGAGCTGGAGGTGTGGCTGCCTCCTCCACTCCGCCCACAAATATCTTTGATCTAGCTGATCCCGTGGCTGAAGGTGGAGAAAGAGGTGAGGACATAGCAGCCTCGAGTGTCTTCATCTGCACCTATGTTATCAGGTACTGCAAACTGTCGTTGCATAGACCTGCCCTGTACCACCCCAAACTGCCCTATACCACCCCAACATGCCCTATACTACCCCAACCTGCCCTATACTACCCCAACCTGCCCTATATCACCCAACCTTCCCTATATCACTCCAAACTGCCCTATATCACCCTTACCTGCCCTATATCACTCCAATCTGCCCAATACCACCCTAACCTGCCCTATACTACCCTAACATGCCACTAGACCACCCTAGCCTGCCACTATACCACCTTATACTACATTAACCTGCCACTATACAACCCCAACCTGCCCTATACCTCACTAACCTGCCCTATACCACCCTAACCTTTCCTATACCACCCCTACCTGCCCTTTACTAAGCTAACCTGCCCTATACCGCACATGAGTGGGCGGCGGGTGAACCGCTGAGCTGCCTGTCCGCTTGGCGCACGTACAGTCACACTGACTGTACGAGCGGACACAGCCGGGTGACTCAGCGGTGGCAGGGGGGGCGGGGGTTGTCGGGGCAGCTGCCAGCTGGGAGCCTCGGTGGCCAATCTGTGGGTGGCAGGTGATGTGGCAAGTAGACAATCCACAATGTGTGGCAGGTCACGTGGCAAGTGGACAATCCGCAATGTGTGGCAGGTGACGTGGCAAGTGGACAATCCGCAATGTGTGGCAGGTGACGTGGCTAATGGACAATCCGCAATGGGTGGCAGGTGACGTGGCATGTGGACAATCCGTAATGTGTGACAGGTCACGTGGCAAGTGGACAATCCGCAATGTGTGGCAGGTGATGTGGCAAGTGGACAATTTGCAATGTGTGGCAGGTGACGTGGCAAGTGCACAATTTGCAACGTGTGGCAAGTGACAATCTGCAACTTGTGGCAAGTAGACAATCTACAATGAGTGGCAGGTGATGTGACAAGTGGACAATTTGCAACGTGTGGCAAGTGACAATCTGCAACTTGTGGCAAGTAGACAATCTGCAATGAGTGGCAGGTGATGTGACAAGTGGACAATTTGCAATGTGTGGCAAGTGACAATCTGCAACTTGTGGCAAGTAGACAATCTGCAATGAGTGGCAGGTGATGTGACAAGTGGACAATCCACAATGGGTGACAGGTGACGTGACAAGTGGTCAATCTGCAATGTGTGGCAGGTGGACAATCCGTAACTTGTGACAAGTGACAATCTGCATCTGGTGGCAGGTGACACACTCGGGGCTCCCACTGATTCTACATTATGGTGAGTTGAACCATTTCATTTTCTATAACAATATAATAATAGAAATAATGTGTTTCAATCATCCTGACACCATAACACAAATGGTGCCGTGATAATTGAAGCGCCAACATCAGCAATTCCCCCAATAAATTGCCCCCCAAAAAAGTATTTTCTATCAGTGCCCCTCCCAAGACTAGACTCTGGATCTGCCCCTGGGTGAGGGGGGGGGCATACAACATTTTGCTATGGGGCCCTGTGATTTCTAGTTACGCCCCTGAGCCAATGGCTCCCGATGCTCTCAGCAAAGCCTGTGAGACCAGGAAGAGGGGAGAGAAGACCTGCTGCCAGGCACATTGCTGGATCAATAGAAGACCCAGGCAAATGTTAGGGAAGAGGGGAAACAAACAGTAGAATGTTTTTTATCTTAATGCAGAAAATGAATTACAGTAAGAAAAAAACATTAGTGTTTATTAGAACCACTTTAATGCAGCCCCATAATTTTTAATGCATCCTTAAATTGTCACTAAACCCACATCATAAAAAACTATCAATAAATGCTGTATTACATGATGCTCATATTTACTCAGTGACTATGAGATTCGTTTTCTGTACTTTGTCTTTATAGAAGAGAAGGCATCTTATCAATGGCTTAACTTTATGAAAAACAGGAGTGACTGGAGAAAATTGAATATATGTTCTCCCATCTGTGGTCAATAAATTTGCTCAACCCAATAAATTTAAAGTTTACCCATGTAGTTTAGACAAAGTACAACTGAACAACAGGTTTTCATTCTGTATGAACAGCTAAATGGGATATATTCACCAAATTTCCATAATCACAGCTGTGATTCTTCCAAAATATCAATAAAGGAGAAGTCCAGCCTGAGGTCATTTGGCTGGGCTTCTCCTAAGGGTCACATGAGTACAATTAGTTTTGCACTCCTGTGACCCGTTTTCAGCAGAGAGCGGTCTGTAGTCTGCTCTCTGCTGACATCACCAATATCAGTCCAGGCACCGTGTCATCCTGACTCTGGGAGTCTGGATCTGCCAGGTGCCTGGGCTGATAGCTATCTCAGCTGAGATGGCTGCTCCCCGCCCCTCCACAGTTCAGTGCTCCAGTGAGCGTGGAGGAGCAGAGCAGGTGAGCTGATGATTTACAGGCAGCAGCTCTCTGCTCGGGGAGCTGTGAGAACCGAGCCATCGGCAATGTTCAATGGCTCGGTTCTCAGTGAAGAGACAGCGTGGACAGATGCAGCATTGGTCCGATGCTGCATCCACCTAGGTAAGTATGAAGTAACTGGATTCCCATACTTCTCTTTATATACTAGTATTATTGCTAATTAGTAATAGTGTGCATGCGCTGATACCTCTTACTGTTAAATTGTAACCGATCGTGATCTCTAAGGACCAAAATTTGGAAAAAGTGAGCTTGCACATAATTGGTGCCAATAACTGCGACCTTTAAGATCTTGTAGTGCAAGCAAGTGAGGTATGCGTCCCAGCTGGGGCTCAGGAGTAGGGGTTCTGGCATGGGATATCACTTATCCAGAGGTGCCGACAAAGAAAGAAAGACCTCTATGACTAAGCCCTCAGTGGGCAGGGCGAAACGCATTGGAGGACGTTGTCAGTGCAACAGTGCTGGCTGAGACCATCATACACACATGCATTCACATGGATTGGGCTGGGTTGCCAACATTCTTGGTGCCAATAACTAATTCATTTTTTAGCATTCAACAAATATTTTGAATGTCCTAGTTTTCAGTTTGTAATGCAGTGTAAATGATCACACTTACCTTGGCACAGTCGTACAATTCCTGTGATGATGATGATAACCAAGGCTAAGACTTTGCCAAATGTGGACAATACTTGAAGCCAGGCTCCCCATTTCACTTTTGCACAATTCACTGCTGTTAACAATACTATAATACAATCATTAAGTTAGTGTGGTCATTTTATCTTAGAAAATATATATTAAAACATGCAAAACATAAATTTTAACAATTTTCTAGTAACACAATATTCATTAGAAATTGCTATTAAGATTGGGTCATGGCCTGCAACACAGTTGTAATGCCTATACTTCAAGGATGTAGTCACCCATGCTTTGCTGTTTGTGTGATGTTGTTTGTCCCCCATCTTAGAGAAGGGTCTCCATTCCAGTGTCATTGATCAGTGATCAGAATCCTATTGCAGCCTTAGAACAAACAAGGAGAAAATAATATGTGCTTGTACAAAATAAAAAGACATGTTCACAAATGCTAGAAGTTTGGAAGAACTGGAACTGCTGATACATGAGGAGGATTTAAACTTTGTGGGAATATCATAAATCTGGTTTGACAGCTCACACAACTGGCTTGTGACTGTAAAGGGGTACTCCCTGTATCAAAGGGACAGGGTAGGTAGAAGAGGGGAAAGAAATATAAAGGAAGTCATTGCTATTGGGGCAAGGGAGGTGGGGGAAACCTTGATTCAAAGGGAAGAAACGAATGGTAAATTAATAGTGAGTATATGCTAGAGGCCACCTAACCTGAAGAATGGAGAACAGACCGATCGCCTCACACAGTTAGAAATGGTGGTGGGGCTGGGCAATGTTAATATTATGGGGGATATATATACACACAGTAACACTGCACAATACCAAATATATAGGAGAAGCTGCCAACACGCTAAAACAAGGATTTTTTTAGCCAAAAAGGTGGTAAATATAAAGTGTAAGCGCTAAATATATGATGCCACCATAATTAAATCAAAAATAATGCAAACAGAGAAAATTCATAAATGTAGAAAAGTGAACATATATAAATATTGAAGAGGGTATGAGAAACCCTGTACGGTGTATTCATGTATCTATAAATAATTTATAAAATATAACCATAGATAATAATTAAGTAAGGTCCATATCCTAAGACAATAGTGTAAAATTAAAAGTCCCGGCACTTTTAATTTTACACTATTGTCTTAGGATATGGACCTTACTTAATTATTATCTATGGTTATATTTTATAAATTATTCATAGATACATGAATACACCGTACAGGGTTTCTCGTACCCTCTTCAATATTTATATATGTTCACTTTTCTACATTTATGAATTTTCTCTGTTTGCATTATTTTTGATTTAATTATTGTGGCATCATATATTTAGCGCTTACACTTTATATTTAACACAATATCATGGGGGAAGTCAATTAGCTTGATGTTGACTGGGCAGACAAAAGTACTCGCTCATCTAAGGCATGTTATTTCTTGAAGGTCTTGTAGAACAATTTCATATGATCATTGGTGATGCAGATGCAAAGTTGATGCAGATGTGAAAGTAAGGGATAACTTTTGTAACAGTGATCGCAGAGTAATTATGTTTACCATAAATCATCGGAAAAAGAGACACGAGAGGGTGTCCAATAACCGGCTGGACACAGCCAATCACATGGTTAAAGAGCCATGGCTCTTTACACAGATCGGAGTTGCGCCATGTTCTAACAACATGGCGTGGCCGTGATTGCCACGCTGCGTAGAGGGGTCACCCTGGGAGGCCGTCATATGACATCCACCCAGAACGAAAGCTGCACCGCCCAGCCGTCATTTGACAGTGGAAGGGCAGCAAGTGGTTAATAGAAAAAAAGGCAAGGTCAGAACATATTGGCCCCAAAAATGATGATCAGCTGAAGTTGGTCACAAGTGACAGGGAGAAGGCAAGGTATTAAACACATTCTTCTCCTCAGTTTTTACAAAGGTAAAAGAGGGGTATAATAAACAAGACAGTATTGTTGGTAACCTTACATGGAATTTACCCTTGTGGCTAACAGAAGCCAGTGTTAGAAAAAGAACAACTTAAAGTGGAATTCCAGCCAAAAATCCAAATATCCCCTTTATATTTCTTGTTAAATAACATAAACTTTTATATTAAACACTTTTTGGATTGCTAAATGCTTGATTAGAAACAACCGTCCAATGCAGACATTCAGCAATCCTCCTGTATGCCCTGTGCTGCGGAATGTGCCTGTTCAGACACTTTCTAGTAGAGTTGTCTGTGTCCATTCTCCCCTGTTGGCCAGCCCTGTCTACTTTTCCTCTTCCAGCCCCACCCAATCCGACCCTGCTTTCCCTGTGTCTTATCAATCACCAACCCACTGGCCACAGAGCAGCAGGCACATGTCACAGAAGTGACAGTGCTGGCTCTGAATGTACATGCCCACTGGCTATTGTTTTTTTTTTGGGCATATGAATCAATTTTCATTAAAAAAATTGTTGCTTGGAACCATTTAGGACTACGTGACTTTACAACCACATTATTGTAAATAAATAACCAGAACCAGATGGCTTAATCCAAGGAATTTAGCCAGGTTATAACCAAGTTATAACAAGGCTGTTATCCCTAATTTTTCTGGACAGTTTGCTGACTGGAATTGGCGAGAAGCAAATGTGGCACCAATATTCAAAAAAGGGATATATATTTGGAAACTACAGACCATCAATAATATGTAAACTATTGGAGGGGGGTGGTAAGAGACCAAGAGTTTGCTGATGAAAATAGTATCATTAGCAGTAACCAGAAGGGATTTATGACAAATCGCTCATGCCAAACCAACATGTTAACATTCTATGAGGGTGTAAGCTTTCATTTAGATGGTTTGTGGATGTGGTGTATCTGGATTTTGCCAAACTCTTAATTTACAAATTGAGGTCTGTTGGCATTGACAACGAGTGTGTACTGTGGCAGCACGCAGGTAAAATCACCTGGTTGTATTCAGGATGGGAAATATGTGTGTCCTAGATTCAGGCTTTATGCAGACTTTTACAATTAGAGGGGAAGAGTTAATGAGCCCAGCTGAAGTAAGTGGGCTCATTAAGACCTCTACAAAAAACCCCAGCATGCATAGGGAGATGCTCCATCCTGGAACCAGTTTTGTGTGTATAGACTGGGGAGTCTGAGATCTGTTCTGTGCGGTGAGTTAACGCCTGTGTGGCAAACCCCTACAATACAGAAAGGGACTGGGGCAGCACAAGGCTGCACCCAGTTGTTAGACAGGGAGTCTACGTGTGTAGTTAGAGGTCAAGCTGACCAGAATTTATTTTCTTGTTTTATTTTGTTTGGCTGTTATATGCATCACTGCATGTAGCCTAAATAAACCGGACCTTTTGTTTTTTTGCACCTACACCGCTGTCTGCTGTGCCTGACTTTGTGTTGTGAACCCATCCAGGGGGTCACACACACCCGCTACCGAGCGAACCCCCTCACAGTTGGTGGAGAATTTTGGCAAGTTTTTTTTTCAATTTTTTTTAAGGCCAGCATGGAGGAGATACTGAGACAGCTGGCTCTAGCAAATGCAAACCAGCAGCAAGCAAATGCAAATCAGCAGCAAACAAATGCAGCTTTACAAAAGAGCCTTGCAGCTCAACAACAAGCCCAGCAGCAGGCAAATGCAAATCAGCAGCAGACAAATGCAACTTTGCAGCAGAGTTTGGAAGCTCAGCAACAAGCCCAGCAGCGATCTGAAGCCCGCTTCATAGACCTGTTGCAGAAGCAAGAGCAGAATTTTCAAAAGCAAATAGAGACATTGATACAGCAACGTCCGCAGACCAATGAAGCAAGTGGTTACAATAATACAGCAACCTTTGGTGTGAGCCGTTTACTGACAAAATTTACTGGAGAGGATGATCCGGAGGTGTTTTTGACCACATTTGAAAGGACTGCTGAAAGGGAAAAGTGGCCTAAGGAGCAATGGGCTGGACTGGTGGCCCCTCTGTTAACTGGGGAATCGCAGAAAGCTTATTATGACCTAGAGCCTGACCAAGCAAAAGACTATGTGGTGCTAAAAGCAGAAATATTGGCACGGCTGGGTGTCACCCTGGCAGTCCGGGCTCAGCGTGTGCATAACTGGACTTTTCAGGTTGGAAAACCTCCCAGGTCTCAAATATATGATCTCATTCACCTGAGCAGGAAGTGGCTGCAGCCAGAGATTTTGACCGCACCAAACATTGTGGAACGTGTGGTTATGGATCGTTTCCTGAGAGCTCTTCCTACTGCCATCCAAAAATGGGTAAGCCATGGAGACCCAGAAAATGCAGATAAACTTGTGGATCTGGTTGAGAGGTACTTGGCTACAGAGAACTTGACCACCTCTTCCAGGGACTCACGGACTTTTCCCCCTAAGACCAGATCATCCCCAGTGGCGGGTAAGATGACTCCAGGGGGTGAGGGTGGAGAGAGTGAGAGGGTGGGAGTTCTACCTAAGGTCTGGCGGGAGCAGCCCAGGAAGCCCATGCTGCAAGAGGCAGCGAAAAAAATTATTTGCTACCGCTGCCGGCAAGAGGGACATATTGCAGCCAATTGCCCAGTTGTGGATGAGCCTATGCAATGTGACTTTATAAGGGAGAGACGTCAGTCGCTATTTGCGACAGTTGCATGCACTGCCATTCGGGGACCTGAGAAACATTTATGTAAAATGTGTATTAATGGTAGACATGTTGATGTGTTGCTAGATTCAGGTAGCCTGGTAACATTGATAAAAGCTGAATTAGTTACTACAGAGGTCTCTGGGAAGAACAGGGTGGCTGTTATTTGTGTGCATGGGGACACCCGAGAGTATCCTGTAACTTCAGTGTTTTTTGAGACCCCCAAAGGTAACCTCTCTCATCAGGTGGGGTTAGTGTCTCAGTTACCACATGATGCTATTGTGGGAAGGGATTTTCCAAAATTCCGGGAACTCTGGGATTGTCCTGAGGCCCCCATTGGTGCCCCTATAAACCAGGAAGATGACCAGAATTCCTCTGGGAGTGGTGAGGACTCTCCTGAATTTCCCTTGTCGGTATTGGCGGGGGAAACTCGAGAAACTGGGGAGGAGCCAACATCCTCAGATGAAAACATGCCGTCTGTGGAGTTTTCAGATCTTGAGGTTCACAGGGAAAATTTTGCCACAGAACAGTTAAAAGACCCCACCCTAATAAAGGCACGGGAAAATGTGGTGAAAATAGATGGCGAGTTAGTGAACCCAGATAAGACTTGCCCTTATCCTTACTTCACTATGGAAAGGGACCTGCTATATCGAGTGGCTCAAAGGGCAGAAGAAACCATTGAGCAACTTGTAGTGCCCAAACCTTACAGGAAGTTGGTGTTAGAATTGGCTCATGGACACATTCTGGGAGGTCATCTGGGGACAGAGAAAACCAGAGAGAGGGTATTGCAGAGATTCTATTGGCCTGGGGTCATGAAGGAAATAGAAAATTATTGTTCCTCCTGCCCTGTGTGTCAGAAGTCGGCACCTATGCCACATTTCCGTAACCCACTGGTACCTCTTCCTATCATTGAGGTCCCCTTTGAGAGGATCGCAATGGATTTGGTAGGTCCGATAATGAAGTCTGCTAGGGGGCATCAGTACATTTTGGTTATATTGGACTATGCCACCCGTTATCCGGAAGCAATTCCTCTCCGAAATACCTCGGCCAAAACCATAGCCAAAGAGCTATCCCTTGTTTTTAGCCGCGTGGGTATTTGTAAGGAACTGCTTACGGACCAAGGTACACCCTTTATGTCCCGGGTTATGAAAGAATTATGCAAGTTGTACAAAGTGAAGCAATTGCGTACATCTGTGTATCACCCCCAAACAGATGGGTTGGTTGAAAGATTCAACAAAACCCTAAAACAAATGTTAAAGAAGGTGGTGGATAGAGATGGAAAGAATTAGGATTGTCTAATACCCTATCTGATGTTTGCCATTAGGGAGGTACCCCAATCCTCTACGGGTTTCTCACCCTTCGAGTTGCTCTATGGGAGACACCCAAGAGGGCTGCTGGATATCGCCAAGGAAACTTGGGAAAATGAGAGTTCTCCTCACAGGAGTGTGATTGAGCATGTCGCCCTGATGCAAGATAGAATTGCACAGGTAATGCCAATTGTAAAGGAACATTTAACCCAAGCGCAGTTAGCACAGCAGAGAGTGTACAACCGTGGGGCCAAGACACGTACTTTTTCCCCGGGGGATAGGGTCTTGGTGCTAGTCCCTACGGTTGAAAGCAAATTTCTGGCCAAATGGCAAGGTCCATATGAAGTAATTGAAAAAATTAGTGAGGTGAACTACAGGGTTAGACAGCCAGGAAGGCGAAAGCCGGAGCAGATCTATCACGTCAATCTGCTGAAAGCCTGGAGGGATAGGGAATCCCTAGTCGCAGAGACTTTGTCACAAGTACAGCCTGATTGCTTAGTTCCTGAGGTTGGAATAGCAGACACCTTATCGAAACCCCAACAACAGGAGGTTAAAGAGTTTGTACTTCGTAACAAAGAGATTTTCTCTGAGCTTCCGGGACAAACATCTGGCGTAGAGCATGACATTATCACCCCGCCAGGAGAAAGGGTGAAACTAAAACCTTATAGAATACCAGAGGCCCGACGGGAGGCAATACGTGGGGAGGTTCAAAGGATGCTGGAATTGGGTGTGATAGAGGAGTCCCAGAGTGACTGGTCCAGTCCTATTGTACTAGTGCCCAAACCTGATGGGAGCTGGCGGTTTTGTAACGATTTTAGACAATTAAATAAAGTTACAAAATTTGACACCTACCCCATTCCACGTATAGATGAGTTGGTTGACCGGCTGGGAACAGCCCGATATATGACAACTCTTGATCTCACCAAAGGGTATTGGCAAATTCCCCTGGCCGAGTCGGCCAAGGAGAAAACTGCGTTTGTAACCCCAGATGGGGCATTCCAATATAAGAGAATGCCGTTTGGGTTACAGAATGCACCGGCAACATTCCAGCGGAAAATGGATAAGATTCTGAGGCCCCATCATAAATATGCTGCAGCTTACCTGGATGATGTGATTATCCATAGCACAGACTGGGTCTCACATTTGCCGAAAGTACAAGCGGTCCTAGACTCTATCCGGGAAGCTGGGTTTACGGCCAATCCAAAGAAGTGTACCATTGGACAGGAGGAGGCCAAATATCTTGGGTACACTATTGGGAGGGGGGTGATAAAACCCCAAGTCAATAAAGTCGAGGCCATACAGAGTTGGCCACGTCCCAACAGCAAGAAACAGGTACGAGCCTTTCTGGGAATCGCTGGCTATTATCGACGATTCATTCCCCATTTTGCTTCTCAGGCTGTGCCCCTCACCAACCTGACAAAAGGGAAAGAGTCTGTCATGGTTAAATGGTCCCCAGAGGCTGAGGAAGCATTTCAGTCCTTAAAAACAGCCTTATGTAGCCAGCCAGTGTTGTACTCACCAGACTTCTCTAAGGACTTTGTTGTACAAACTGATGCATCAGACGTTGGGTTAGGAGCAGTGTTATCCCAGGTCTGGAACGGGGAAGAGCACCCAGTCATTTACCTCAGCAGGAAGTTGAAGTCCCATGAGGTAAATTACTCCACGATTGAGAAGGAATGTTTAGCAGTGACGTGGGCTCTAGATTCCCTTCGGTACTATCTGCTAGGTAGGCACTTTGACCTGGTGACTGATCACGCTCCTTTAAAGTGGATGGCTCAAAACAAGGAGACCAATAGAAGGGTAAATAGGTGGTTCCTGGCCCTACAGGAATTTAACTTTACAGTTAAGCATCGCCCTGGTGTTAAAATGGGGAATGTGGATGCTTTGTCTCGGATACATGCGTGTCTGGCTGCTTGTGTTACAACCCCAAGGTTGAAACAAGAGGGGGGGGGGTATGTGGCAGCACGCAGGTAAAATCACCTGGTTGTATTCAGGATGGGAAATATGTGTGTCCTAGATTCAGGCTTTATGCAGACTTTTACAATTAGAGGGGAAGAGTTAATGAGCCCAGCTGAAGTAAGTGGGCTCATTAAGACCTCTACAAAAAACCCCAGCATGCATAGGGAGATGCTCCATCCTGGAACCAGTTTTGTGTGTATAGACTGGGGAGTCTGAGATCTGTTCTGTGCGGTGAGTTAACGCCTGTGTGGCAAACCCCTACAATACAGACAGGGACTGGGGCAGCACAAGGCTGCACCCAGTTGTTAGACAGGGAGTCTACGTGTGTAGTTAGAGGTCAAGCTGACCAGGATTTATTTTCTTGTTTTATTTTGTTTGGCTGTTATATGCATCACTGCATGTAGCCTAAATAAACCGGACCTTTTGTTTTTTTGCACCTACACCGCTGTCTGCTGTGCCTGACTTTGTGTTGTGAACCCATCCAGGGGGTCACACACACCCGCTACCGAGCAAACCCCCTCACAGTACCTAAAAAGAAAACAGTTTACAGGAGTGTGTCCATACAGTGGTGTTAAATCACGTATTTTCTGAATGGTCTAAAGATGTAAATGGGGTACCCCAAGGCTTTGTCCTGGGACCAATTTTGTTTAACTTGTTCATAAAGTTATTGAGGTTGGTATAAATAGTTCAATCTCATTGTTTAATTGGTTCCCGACCAGCCGCTGCAGTTATACTGCAGCAGGTTGACTCCCCTGGGCGAGCCATCGTAGCTGTATGACAGCTGCTTTCAGAGCACTAAAGGGTGTGCACGCAAAGTTGGGCACCCGCGATCACTTCTGAGAGAGACAGAACGGAAGTCTGTCAATGTAAATAGACAGATCTCCGTTATGTCAGGGGGTGAGGAGACTGGTCAGTTTTTCCTAATGCTTAGGAACAACAATCGGTCTCCTCCCCCAGGCAGTCCCATCCCCCCACAGTTAGAAACACTACCTAGGTAACACATTTAACCCCTTGATCGCCCCCTAGTGTTTACTGTATACATTTCATTGGCAGGGAAGCAGTTTTCAGTGGCTATTTTTATCTCTCATCGCTGTATAAATGTCAATGGTCCCAAAAAAATGGCAAATCTATTCGCTGCAATGTCGCAGTTCCGATAAAATTTGCAGATCACCGCAATTACTAGTAAAACAAAAATAATAATAAAAATGCCATAAATATATCCCCTATTTTGTAGATGCTATAACTTTTGTGCAAAGCAATAAATATATAATTGCAATTTTTTTTTTACCAAAAATATGTCGAAGAATACATATCGACGTAAACTGAGGAAGACGTTTTTTTTGGGGGTATTTATTATAGCAAAAAGTAAAAAATATAGTTTTTTTTCAAAATTATTTTTGTTTATAGTGCAAAAAAAAACAAAAACGCAGAGGTGATCAAATATGACCAAAAGAAAGCCCTATTTGTTGGGAAAAAAGGACATAAATTTTGTTTGGGTACAGTGTCGCATGACCGTGCAATTGTCAGTTAAAGCGACGCAGTGTCCTATCGCAAAAAATGGCCTGGTCATTAAGGGGACAAATCTTCCGGGGCTTAAGTGGTTAAGCAGTAGATTCAAAAACAAGGAGGATTAGGGAGCAAGTAGGATTTTCCCAGTACATCACAAGACTTTACAACAGCATAAGTTTTAAAGATGAAGTTAATTTACATAACATCAACATACTTGTTATAAAAATTATATTGAGGGGGGCGTGGCCAAGCGATGGGAGTGTGAGGACATGTTCTCCCTCAGCTCCGCTCTCACTGCAGCCACTTTCAGCTACAACGGGGGCATACCCGACAGGCTCCAAACATGTCCCAACGATTGCAGGCACTCTCCCAGCCGCTGAGGACAGACCGTTGGATTTGTTCTTCCTGGAGACCCGTCAGTCAGGGAAGGCAGGCCCCAAGATGGTGCCGGAGAAGAACCACTACTGGCATCACAAGGTTCCAGCACCAGTCTGCAGCATCCCCGATCCCATCGTGATCGGTAAGTGACTTTGCTCCCTCTGCATCCCCAGGCGCACTATCCTCACAGGAATAAGGCCCTGATCTCGCAGATCTGATGAGGGATGGCGACCTCAAGCGTCATATTTGTTCCCTCCCCACTCAAGAGGATCTGGAGCGCTTTATTGCCAGAATAGAGAAGGCCTTTACAAAGGACATTGCCCAGTTAAAAAAAGATACCACACACCTGGGGGGCAGGCTGGAGACCCTAGAACAGCGTTTTGAGGATTTTCTCCCCCATATAGCCATGCTGCAGGAGAAATGCACTGCACAGAGCCAGAGAATGAAGGCCCTGATATCCTAAATGGATGATTTTGAAAATCGCAGTAGACAAGCTAATATACGCATGCGGGGCATGCCTGAGGCCACTGCACCGATAGATATCATCCCATCCCTGGTAGGAGTATTTAGGGAAATACTGGGACTTCCAGACACCACCCTGGTAGAAATTGATCTGGCACATAGAGCTCCGAAGCCACCTTCACAGGACCCTGAATCCCCACGTGACATCATTTGTAAGCTTCACAAGTACACTCTGAAAGACTGCATAATGCAGAAAATGAGGAACAAACCTTACTTTGACTTTGATGGGGCAAAATTGTTTTTCTACCAAGACCTCTTCAGGCACAACCTTATGCAATGCAGGGCCCTGTGTCTCTTGCTCACAGCCATCCAAGACGCAGGCCTTACCTACCGCTGGGGTTTCCCCTTTAGCCTGCATTTGGTGAAAGAGGGACGACAAGTTACACTATGCAGTAAGAATGATCTACCACACTTCCTCTCTGCAACGCAGAGATGTGGATTTTTCAGGCTGGAGAGGAGACCCAGATTTAGCAGTTTTTTGTGTTCCCCAGCCATGGCAAACAGCGAGAGGCAAAGGTCGCCATAGGGGCAACAGACGCCGCACTACCAGTGTCTCCTCCGGCCCTGCCTCTACCAGGGACTGATGGAACTTTACCTTCCAGTTCAGGATGACTCCAATGCCCTCTCTTACTGGGCCTAATCAAACCTAACTACTTTTACCCTTGATGGCCAGGAGGGAGGTCCTGGCCTTATACTCAAGCTTTGTTACCGGGACTGTGCTGCTTCTATTTTCCCCTTACTCTTGACATGAATATTAGTTATCCCTTGTTAACATATTGACACCCTATAGAGGCGGTGGGAGGGGGGCGGAGTCATCACCTTCCTCATGCTGGTCTCTGTTCCCCCAGTAGGCCTACCCACATTGGGTGTAAACACTATATGTAATAGTGGGTCGTGGCCCAGGGCCCTCCCGCAGCAGGGGGATGTCCTGAGCCAGGCTCACCGACTAATTACACAACGGGTTGGCTAGATTATACCCACTATGGTGGGTTGTGTTTCCTAACCTGTTCAATTGTGTTGCTTTTTATGTTAATATGTTGTCTTTTTTCTCCGTTCTCTCCTGCTAAAATGTCAGGGTTTTTTTGCTCTCCACACAAATGGAGCAAGATGTGGTTGGAATTGAAAAGGCTGGGGGCTCAGATAATATTTTTGCAGGAAACACATTTTACCTCCTAATCCATATCTAAACTACCCACCCATGTATTTAACCAGGGCCGGATTAACATAGGGGCTATTGGAGCTGCAGCTCCAGGCCCCTTTCTCAAGATAGGCCCATTTGCCCAAAAAATAAAAAAAATAAAAATAAAAAGATTGACTTTGAGGATTGTAGCTCGGCGATCAGGAGTCACAGAGACCCCACATTTGGGGGGTAGGTAGCTAAAGACCCACTCCAGCACTGGTTAAAATATGGTTCCCGAGATACAGGGCTGCTTGCGCAGCCTGTCAGAAGCTACATACAGAGCGGCCAGTTTAAACACAATCTGGAACACTCTGCAGCAGACTGAGAGGATGAACTCACAGTGCTCATAATAATTATTTGTATATTACTTATGATAATTAACCCCTTGCCACCCAGGCCCATTCTGAGACTTCTCTCCTACATGTAAAAATCATCATTTTTTTATGCTAGAAAATTACTCAGAACCCTCAAGCATTATATATTGTTTTAGCAGACACTCTATGGAATAAAATGGTGGTCTTTGCAACTTTTTATGTTACATGACATTTGCGCAGCAATTTTTCAAACTTTTTTTTGGAAAAAAACAGTTTCATTCATTAAAAAAACCCACTAAAGTTAGCACTATTTTTTTGTTGTGTACTAAGCGATGCTTTACATTTTTTTACAGGTTACACATTTAGAGTTACAGAGGAGGTCTAGTGCTAGAATTATTGCTCTCGCTCTAACGATGGAGGCGTATGTAACCTGTGCGTATCTGGCTTTGATACTAACCAGTGCCTACCCAGGGACTGACTAGTATCTCTCCCCAGCCTGTCCCCACACACCCTCTCACCTGCTGACCTGTGAATGGGGCGATCACTCCCGCAGTGTTATTGTGTTCTGCCAGTGAATACAATGATTAGTGTTGCTAACTATAGCTGGCAGCACTGATTGTTTTGGGGAAAACCTGACAGGCTGGTTGTACTCAAGTCGGTTAATAGGTTGACTTGTGTAAAACCAGCTAGCCCATACATAGATCGACTGTGGCTGGTCTCTGCTTAATTGGTGTAATTTCAATCCATGTATGGCCCGATTAACCACTACGCAGTCCCTAAACATCCTTTCACAAACCTTTACATTTTTCCTTCCCAGATTACTTCATCCTCCTCTCCCATACATAGTGCCCACTGTCATACTCTCCACACTTCTCTCCTATACATAGTGCCCACTGTCATACCCTCCACACTCCTCTCCTGTACATACTACTCACTGTCATACCCTCCATACTCCTCTCCTATACATAGTGCCCACTGTCATACCCTCCACACTTCTCTCCTATACATAGTGCCCACTGTCACACCCTCCAAACTCCTCTCCTGTACATACTACTCACTGTCATTCCCTCCATACTCCTCTCCTATACATAGTGCCCAGCGTCATACCCTCCATCCACACCCCTCTCCTGTAATTACTGCTTACTGTCCTACTCTCCACACTTCTCTCCTGTACATAGTGCCCACTGTCATACCCTCCACACTCCTGTACATATTGCTCACTGTTATACCCTCCACACTGTTCTCTTATACATAGTGCCCAATGTCATACCCTCTACACTCCTCTGCTGTGCATACTGCCCACTGTCATACCCTTCACACTCCTCTCCTGTACATAGTGCCTTCTGCCATACCCTCTGCACTCCTCATGTACATAGTGCCCACTGTTAGACCCTCCACATTCCTCTCCCTCACCTGCACATACTTCCCAGTTTTATACCATCCATACTCCTCCCCTATGCCTCTTACCCAAAAAAACTGTTCTTTAAAATTATACTGAATATCCTCAATGTTACCAGCTCTAGAATGGGCACACTTTTGTCAGTTCAACTAAAGGAAATCTCACAGTCCTCATATTTGTTCTGCCCCATTATTAGTATTTATTTAATTTTGTAATTACTATTGTGATGTATAGAGGAACATAGGGGATGTCAGCTACTCTAAATATAGCAATTGTAAAAAAGCGTTCCTGAAAATATTTTTGAAATTTTGTTGACAACTATGCACTTAGGCACTGCCCAAGGGCCACAGGGTCAGTAGGGGGCCCCATGAGAGGCTCGTGATATTAAAGCAGTAGTAAACCTTTCGAACATTACTACTTTTTAGAGGCCCTGGGGTAGGTTATGCCATAATGTACAAGTATGCCCAGCATATTAGCACATTAGGGTACACTTAAATTGTCAGACTGAGCCCTCCAGTGCTGTGCTGTGATCAATCCGGTGGGGCCTGGGCACTAACATCTTCACCCGGTCTTCCTTCTGGGTTCTGTGCCTTCGGTCACTTGCCTTGGCCAGGCTGCATTGATGTCATTCCCACACATGCTCATGTGCATCCTCTTTCTCTCACCCCCCCCCTTTCTCTCTCATCCTCGATCCCTTACCCCTCACACCTCTTTCATCCCCTTTCTCTCTCTCTCATCCTCCCTCTCTCTCTTTAATTTAATTTGTTATAACAAAAAAATGTTTGCATTTTTATTTACTTATTGTTTATAAAAGGCCCTACCAAAATCCTCAGCACCAGGCCCATGATGTTCTTAATCTGGCCCTGTATTTAACCAGTGGTTCCTAAGCACTTCTACGGTTCCTAAGGTGAAGGGCATGGCCATAGCCATACACAGGTCATGCCCTTTTTAACCTATAACACATTTTTCAGACCCCTTGGGCAGGTTCGCTCTACTGAAAGTAACATTAGTCGGGACACTATACACCCTCACAAATGTATATGCCCCTAACTCCAACCAACTGGCCTTTCTAGACACCACGTTGGATTGACTGAATAAATTCAGAGAGGGCAATTTGATTTTAGGTGGAGACTTCAACATTAGCCTGGACCCCCTATTTGACACATCCCATAACCGCTCGACCCACTTGTATGCGTTCCTTAAACTATTTAGAAAAACCCTCCAATCCCACCTTCTGTTTGACAGCTGGCGAGTATTATTCCCCTCAGCTAGGGACTACAGCTACTATTCTAAAGTTCACGATGTATACACCCATATAGACCTCCTCTTTGTAGACCAACTCACCCTCGAGCTACTGCAGGCAGCATCCATAGAAATCTCATACCACGTGCCAGTGACAGCCACTTTTAACCTGCCACAGGGCACCCAGCATTCATGGTCATGGCGACTAAACGAGAATCTCCTGGATGACACTGTAGTGGTGGCGGGGGTCTCTGATACCCTATCACATTATTTTAAATAAAATACTACCAATGATGTGAGCAAAAGGGATGATCTTGGAGATACAAAAGGCTGTCATAAGGGGAGAGCGGATCTTGCAGGGGGCCAGGTGTATAAGCGTTGTGGGGACCCGGAGGATCTAAAGAGGTTGCTGGAGTTGAGAGAGCTATTTTCCTGCCTACTGGATCGCAAAGTCTGCAGGCAGCTCCGTTACCTCTCTCATAAATACTATGAACATGGTAATAAGTGCAGTAGGATGCCTGCTAGAGCAGTTCAGAAACGTTGGGCTCACACTCACTTCCACAAACTCCAATCCACTTCTGGTGGGGCAGTCTCCCATTCCTCCAAAATTGCCTCCCTGTTCCGTGACTATTATGCCGAACTCTATTCATCAGATACAGATGTGTCACCCGAGATCATGGCCTCTAAACGTCTCTGACATCCAGGAGTACTTGCTAGCCTCCGGGCTCCCCTCCCTGTCAAAGGAACAAAAAGTTGAAATCCCCTGTCGTGTCCTCTGACATTGAAGCGACAATAAAATCATTGCCCAATTGGAAAAGCCCGGGTCCTGATGGATACACAAAGGCGTACTATAGCACATTCCTCCCCCTATTGGCCGTCCCTATGTGTAGCTACTTTAACTCAAAACCCAATCCCCCCCGGACGCCTTATTAGCCCACATTATAGTGCTCCCCAAAGAAGGAAAGGATCCCACTTTAGCTCAGAATTATCGTCCAATATCATTATTGAATGTGTACGTTAAAATCCTAGCAAAGATATTAGACAACCGTCTGAAGCACCTCATTCCCCACATTGTGCACCCCGATTAAACAGGCTTTGTCGCAGGCCGAGAGGCATGTGACAATTCGCTCAGAGCTATCCACCTCATTCATTGGGCATGCACCAGTTCAAAACAGGGCTCATACCTTGTCCTCTCAACAGACGCAGAGAAGGCCTTCAATCGGGTAGATTAGTCCTTCTTGAGATCGGTCTTGGAGACCGTGCGACTAGGCCCCTATATGCTGACATGAATCATGGCATTCTACTACTCCACCCCAAGTGCCCAGGTCAAGGTGAATGGCCTCCTCTCCTCTAGATACCCGATTACGAATGGCACAAGACAGGGTTGCCCCCTCTTGCCCCCCCTGTTTGCCCTCACTTTGGAAACGCTGCTGTGCAAAATACGGGCTAACCAGGACATCAAAGGGCTGATGGTAGGAAACATGGAACACAAATTGTCGGCCTATGTGCATGATGTTCTGTTCCATCTAATGGAGCCCTTGATCTCTTTGCCAAACCTAATGAAAGATCAGTTTGGAGCTCTCTCCAATTTCAAAATCAATTACCCAAAATCTGAAATTCTACCAATAGTGCTCCCCCCTTCACTCATGGACAACTTACGGTCAGCGTTCCCATTCACTTGGGCTAAATCCTCTATAAAATACCTGGATATTCAAGTAACTGATTGCTTTGAGACCCTCTACCATAGCAACTACCCAGCCTTACTAGCGATGGTCAAAAATGACCTAAAACACTGGACTAAAACCCCCTTCACCTGACTTGGATGGGTGAATATCATTAAAATGAATACCTCTGCCCAGCACCTTCTTCTCCTCGATCACCAGCATGCTCTCAGAATTTGTGTGGAGTGCAAAGAGTTATGAGAGTGCTGAAACACTCCAAGAGGGCTGTCGGCTTTGGCATACCAGATATCCAAAGGTATGTACAGGGCCATTGTTCTATAGCGGATTCTGAACTGGCGTTTCCATACTCGCACCAGGCTTTGGGTACCCCTCGAAAAGTGCATGGCCGGCAGGGACCTACCTATGCTCCGTGGCTGGCTAGGGAACACAGGGGGCTGTCAGACACCACATCTCCCCTAACTACCCAGGCCCTTAAGGTCTGGGATAGCCTTAATGGTATATACATTCTGGCCCCCCGTGTCCCCGTTGGCCCTACTTGGGGGCTTCTGTTGGTTTCCCCCAGGAGAGCAAATAGCATTCTTTAAGAAGTTGGCAGATGATTCTAATGCCCCCTGTGGCAAACTTCTGGAGAACGGCAGACTTCCCACTCTAGAGACCCTTAGGGCTCGCCGTGGTAGCTTCCCAATGGACTTCTGGCGCCATAAGCAACTTAGTTATTTTTTTTACTACGCAGGGCCAACCCATTAGAGCCACCTCTCAACTTAGCCCCGTTTGAGCTTCTCTTTGCCAAGGAGGAACCCACCCCTCACATGATCTCAAAGCTATACCAGCTACTGGGCTCATCCACATCAGAGACTAAGCCAGCCTATATCAGGGAGTGGGAATGGTATCTGGGGAGGGTGCTCTCTGAGGTGCAACTGTCTCCCCTGTACCATCTAACTCATCCTAGCTCTATTGAGTCCAGAACTCAAGAACCAATTATAAGATACCAACAAGGTGATATAGGGTGCTGGCTGCGCTCTCCCGCATTTACCCCTCCATATCGGATCGTTGCTGGAGGGGCTGCGGCCTCTGTGGTACAATACTTCATATATGGTGGGAATGCCCGAGAATCAAACCTTTCTGGGAGGAAATTAAAACTCAGATACAAGACATACTGAGTATTAATTCTCCTCTTTCACCACTGCACTTCCTCCTCCATATCCCACCTAAGCTTGTTGGCCAGTATAGGAAGAGCGCGTTGCCACACTTCCTGAATGTGGCTAATTCCTTTTATTGGAAGCAGACCCATGTACCTAGTCAAGAGGAGTGGACCAGGAAGGTGAAGGAGATTAAGGAGGTGTAAGAATGGGTAGCAACTTGTAACGGCACTAGAAAGCTTTAATGTTACCTGGCCCCCCTGGCTGAAACATACCTCCGACATGGGGTTTATTCCCCTCCAGCCTAGATACTGCCCTCCTGGAACTTGCAGAGCCCTCCCTTAGGGGAGATAATGGGCAACACAGTGCAAACCCCTAAGATAGAGACCCCAGAACTGTTAGGACCACAACTTTAAATACACTTTATCCTCCCTTGGAAAGCTGATCACTGGCTGTGAGCAAGTACTTAAAAGTAGGGCCGTGGATACGTGCCAGGTGGAGGAGGCCTCTTCTTCTCCTCTCTTCCTCCTCTCTCTTACTTTCTCTGTCTTTCTTACTTTCCTGATTTCTCTGTTATGTTATGGGCACACACACATATTTACCTAGATCAGGCTACCTGAAGGTCATCAGGCACCTTCCCACAACCAGGTCCACTTTCTCTAAATAGAAAAGGGGAAAACACTGCGCTATGGTTTGTAAAAAATGGCCACAACAGCCAAAACAGCCGCCAACACTAAAAACAAACAAAGTTCAACAGATGGAATAATAAAAACAGTGTAGCGCTTCAATAATAATAAGTGTAATCAACACAAATTAAAAAAATAACAGGACAAAAAATCGCACAGAACTAGATGCCTGAAAGTAAAAGTCCAACATAAGGCACTCATTCCACTATGTTGATGGCATAGGAGTGGCCAAACCGTCACATGGAAGGAGAATGGTGTGCTAGACGAATATGTTCATGCAGGTAGACTTGATTGTAACAATAGTAGATAAATACTTCTTACCGGAACAGTTGGACTCACGCAATCATATGACGGCTGAGTCTAGAAGGCTTGGGGTCACAGTCAAGGACCAAAGAGTGTGAAGAGAGAGGTCAGTTGAGCTGGTGATGGAGCTCCAGGCGGTTGTAGGCTCAAAGATGGGTCCTTTCAGATGGAACATCAAAGGTCGAAATGGTCAAGCTCAAACGCAGCCCGTTGGACCAATACTCCAGCCTCCCCCGAATGGGGAGGGGGGTGTTTGTGAGGTTTTAAACCAAAACCATAGAAAGAAGGGAAAAGAAAAAAAGGCTCCACATGGTGCGGGTCAAACGATATAAAAACGTTGGTTTATTGAAGTCAAGAGGTAACAAATGACTTAGTGATCACATAAAAAAACAAAATGAACTTAAAAGCAATGTGGGGTACCAACAGCTCGCCCGACGCGTTTCGACATATGTGTCTTCAACTGGGGCATGTTGGAACCCACCACATTGCTGACAAATATATAGAGAATGAGAGAGAGGTTCCGCCTATCAAGAGGCGGGACATCCAATCTCAGACAACCTCTTAAAGCGACAGTATACAATTCAGTCAAACCAAAGTATACCAATTCAGACACTATAAGCAAATGCAAATAACATCTCAAAATACCACACATGCAGAATGTTAGCTGGGTATTGATGACAATAAAATCTAAAAAATAAATAAAAAATATAAAAATAAGCAACCATGCTCGCGCATGGATAACACTAAATAGATTACATTATTCATAGCCTAATCAGATATATGGATGCAACATAATACTAATCACTTATGAAGCATATGCAAGGGACACATCAAGCAATAATACATAAAGGTAACACCTGCATTGTTAGTATACATGAAATACATTAAACATTTACCAGAGACTGTCAGTTTGTATTTGCATAGTTCACAGTCTCATCAGACTTATGAATTGCAAACAGCCCTAGTGCTCATACAGAGCGCATACAAAAAACACATCCAGTCATGGTACAAACGATCAGATCTGCACTGTCAATTGTACATAAGCTGCACTATACCAACCCAAGAGCAAGCTGATTTGTATATATTATAACAAAAACAGAGCTATGAAATTCTCAGCGGTGATATCTAATAGAGCTCTATCATTAAATGTCTCTTACTTGTTATGCCAGCAATGTGTGACCTGGAGATGTGTATAAGTAATCATGGTGAAACTTGATACGTGATGATCAGTTTAGTAAAGTTTAGATCAGATAATCTAAACTGTCATAACATGAGATGACACAGAAAGGACTGAACCAATCACTAAGTGCGTGTATCATGTGGTTAGATGTGGGAGTGGTTGAGAAAAGCTCAAGTCTGTGAAGTAGGGGCGTGTATATTTGCATATCATTGGGCAAAAGTGTGAGGAGGAGGTATCTTTCAAAGCCTGGCGCCAAATTACTCATTATTATGCGTTCCATGCTGCAGAACACAGCAAACTTTAATGAACGCCTATAGGTGCATGCCGGCGAAGTGGGGCGTGTGCATACGAACGTCACATATTGCGTATTCGTGCAGAGACTAAATAAACAGAAGGGGGCGTGTGAAATGTGGAGGAAGGAAGAGCCTTTCAATCTGGCGCCAACTTCCCACATGGAAAGCGTCACACGCCACTGGGCGTGGCCAGCAGCACAAGGGCCAATCCAAGGGTCTATCAATGTACACATGCGCCCTGACTAATGACGTAATTACGTCATGTCATGCGCAGTGATGGATCAAGGGTGGGAGCAACGAGATGATCCCGGGGACTATGGGAGATGTGACGATATCACGTCACATCCAATAATAGAGCCCGACGTAACCGTGGTAACCACGGAAGTGTCACCGCTTTTAAAGGCAAAAGAATACCGCAAATAAAGGAACGCAAGTACACAAATATAAAGAAAAGAAAAATATCACTAAACAGTCAGATTATACTTCTTACTGTGAAAATTTTGCCACTAATAGCCAAAGGTTATGTGAAGTGGAAAATTGGGAATAATCGCATGGGTCAGATGTAAAGCGCCCAAATTGCGCACATATTGACCTGAAAGATATAAATTTAAATTTTGAGGTACCAGAAACCCAAAAGGAAGGACCTTGAAATATAATGAAAATGGCATATTCTCAACTAATGCCAAAAGTGAAGTTGGACATAAAAGTGAGAATGTGAAAGGAACTCGATCCCAGATCCCACATGATCTAGAAAAATGCGTAATAAACGCATATAACCAGATTCAAGCAGAGATCTGAAAGGGAGATATGTGAAAGAAAAAAATTTTGTAAGAAAAAATATATGATGGGGACGCAAGGTGTGTACAGTGAATTGAGAATTGTGTCACGGAGAGCGCGGATTTAGGAAGTGAAAGTGAAAAGTAAAGTGCCCGATGAATGGATAATAGGTATATTGGTGTATAATACCGAGGAAAAGGAGGACTAAAGGAGTAGTTAGGAGTATAAAACAAATCAATAATAAAAATGATAATATATGGCACTAGTGATCCATAATAAGATGGATTAGGCCTGATTAATAAAGCTGTTAATGTCCCAATCTGTGTTCATGCCAAAGGGGGAGTAACACCTCAATTCATAGATCCAAAATGTCTCGAGACGCGAAACCCCCCTCAGGCATGAGTCTCCCCTCCAGTTTGGGACAAATTTGTCAATGATTTGAAAACGGGTGCCCGTAGGATCTCTGTTGTGTTTTTCAAGATAATGTCTCGGAACAGGGTGTTTATCGCACCCTTTTTTGATTTTACTAAGATGTTCGTTGACTCTAATGGAAAAATTACGAATAGTGCGGCCAACATATTGTTGGTTGCAAGGACAGGTGATCAAATAAACAATGTACCTCGTGACACAAGTGGTAAAGTGTTTCATGAGGTATCTACGTGCAGTGGATGAAGATGTAAAGGAGTCACTTTTGCCCTTACCCAGCATATTATGTAGGCAGACATTGCATTTTCTGCAGGGAAAGTAACCCTTACTCTGGGGGAAAAATTGTATTGATTTAGGAATATCTATTACATTAGGAGCGATATCATTTTGTATGGATCGAGCTCCCCTGTAAATAGTTCCAGCTTTATTTGGAATCATTCCACCCAAAATTTTGTCACTTTGTAGTACCTTCCAGTGCCTGTTAATAATTCGCTTTATGTCATTGTGTTGTGTGGAGAAAGTTGTAAAGAAAGACCATTTATATTTATCACTTGTTACTGTTTTGACTTTCTTCTGTGTAAGAGAGGCCCTGTCGGTGTGTAAAGCTGCCTGGATCTCGACATCAAGAGTACGTGGATCATAACCCTTGTCCAAGAACCTCTTACGGATGGTGTAAGATTGGGAAATATAGTCACTGACATTCGTGCAGTTGCGCCTGAGCCTGAGAAACTGACTGCGTGGGATGGAATTAAGCCATTGACGATGATGGCAGCTGTCAACAGGAATATAACCATTCCGATCCGTTGGTTTGAAGAAAGTCTTCAGGACCAGGCGTTTCTGCACTATAGTAACCTCTAAGTCAAGAAAGTGGATGTTAGTTGTACTGGCCTCAAAGGTCAACTGAATGCCACGATCATTGGCATTGAGGGTTGCCATGAAGGAGTCAAGAGAGGGCCGGCTGCCCCTCCATAGGAGGAGGATGTCGTCTATATACCTGGCCCACAGCACCAGTTCAGGCCTGTTAAGGGCATAGACGACATCCTCCTCCCACTGGGCCATAAACAGATTGGCCAGGCTGGGTGCATATTTGGCCCCCATGGCAACCCCTCTGTTCTGGGTATAAAAGGTACCCTGGAACCAGAAATAATTATGAGACATAGCGAACTCTAATAGCTGCATAAGGAAATTCCTGTGTATCACAGGAAGTGTAGAATCCCTGGAAAGAAACAATTCAGCAGCTCTAAGGCCTAAATCTTGTGGAATACAAGTATATAGTGCAGAAACATCTGCTGTAACAAGAATAAGATCATCATGGTACTCAATATTCTCAAGTAGTCGAATAGTATCACCTGTATCCTGTAAGTAGGAAGGTATATTCCTTACTAGGGGCTGTAAATAGGAATCTATATATTTCCCTATTCGCGAGGTGATGGAATTTATACCACTCACAATAGGGCGGCCTGGTGGATTGGCAGAGTCCTTATGTATCTTAGGAAGTTGGTATATTGTCGGAATGCGTGGAGCCAGTGGGATCATAAATTCTCTTTCTTTCTTATTTAGAATATTCAGAGAAAAACCTTCGTCTATGATCTGTATAAGTGTTTTTTTGTATTTAAGGGTAGGGTCACCTGGTAGAGGGCTATAAGTAGTGACATCGCTCAATAATCTATTCATTTCCCCTATGTAACGAGATTTGTCTAAGACCACTATACCCCCCCCTTTGTCTGCAGGGCGAATGATGAGATTTTTCCTTTCACATAAAGATTTAAGGCCCTGTGCTATAGAAGGGTCTTGATGTGTCCTTTTTATGGGTAACTGGTCTAAATCGTTTAAAACGAGATTTTTAAAAACATTAATAGATGGAGGTAAGATACCTGGGTTGAACAAAGATGGATTGCTCAAACCAGAGTGTCTAACTGATGTAGGATGAGAAATTTTATTGGTTACACTTGGAAGAGACAAAAAATGTCTCTGGATGTGTAGCTTACGGATGAACTTATGCACATCAATGAATGTGTTAAATTTGTTGAGTTTTCTAGGTGGGACGAATTTAAGGCCCTTATCTAGAATACTTTTTTCACTTGCTGATAATATTGCTGTGCTTAAATTAAAAATGCCCGCACCTACTGTGTCCTTTTTCTTTTTGTGCTGGATGCGCCTCCCCCCTCTGGTGCCTCGTTTGGTTTTTGGTTTCCTCCACGTATGGGGGTATCCCTGTGAAAATCCTGATAATAAGGGGGCCCTGATGGATGATTGCGGTTATATGGGGGTCTAAACGGAGGTTCGTCATTGTAAGTCATGTAAGGAGGAGGGTCGCGTTGAGAATCAAAATGGTCCTCTTCCCTAAGGGGTAGATAACGATTATAAGTGCGAATTGGAGTACTATGTGAGTAGTCCTCCCTACTGTGACCATAATTGTCATCCCTCCGATTTCTACTATATTCACGGGAAGTGTATTGGTGACCACCATTGTTATTTCCATGATGTCTATCTGGGCCATAACCCTGATTATTTCTCCCTTTACCCTTATGCCAAGGTTTTGAGCCTTTCCCTTGGAGGTTGGGGTATTGGGCTTGGGCAGGGGATCTATATGCATAGTTATTTGTTCTAGGAGGTCCGCTGGGCCTAGGCGGGGGTGGGGGAGGTTCATATGTTAACCTTCTTTCGGTCTCCATAGCCTCGGGTTGCATAATATCTGATGGCGGATCATTACCCGGTTCTGAACCAATTTTTTTCTGCCAATTAAAAACAGCATTGGATTTATAATCGTTAACGTCACGATTATACTTTTTTTGTTTTTTAGTACGTTGATCTTTTTCCTCTTTCTCCAGATGGTTTCTTAGATTGGAGGATAACGTATTATACTCTGGTGTACCCAATGCTGGTATAAGTTTTTCTTTGATATCTTTGATTTCTTTGTCAATGAGGGGTAGCCTGGCCTGCTTCTTATCTATCAAGAAATTTAACAGTTTAATACCCATCTCATTGAAGAAGATGAACCAGGCATCAAACTCAACCTCCCCCTGTTGAGGATGTATGTCCCAACGTAAACCACGAGGGACCATTTTCTCTTTAATATATTGCCTCAAGAAGGCGATGTCCCATTGAAGGTGAACTTCTGAGACCATCACGTTCTTGAGTCTGGTGAAGAGACCACTAACTTCAGTATTAGTGGAGCTAGATGTAAACACACCATCAGTATTGAAGGATCTAGAGGTCCTATATTCAAAAATATCCATTGTGTACGAAAAACAATATTGCCAAAAATTATATAGAGAGCAACAAAACTGAAAACGAAAAGAAGCTGCAGTGGATAATAAGTCACAAAGGTAAATAGAAAAGGGGAAAACACTGCGCTATGGTTTGTAAAAAATGGCCACAACAGCCAAAACAGCCGCCAACACTAAAAACAAACAAAGTTCAACAGATGGAATAATAAAAACAGTGTAGCGCTTCAATAATAATAAGTGTAATCAACACAAATTAAAAAAATAACAGGACAAAAAATCGCACAGAACTAGATGCCTGAAAGTAAAAGTCCAACATAAGGCACTCATTCCACTATGTTGATGGCATAGGAGTGGCCAAACCGTCACATGGAAGGAGAATGGTGTGCTAGACGAATATGTTCATGCAGGTAGACTTGATTGTAACAATAGTAGATAAATACTTCTTACCGGAACAGTTGGACTCACGCAATCATATGACGGCTGAGTCTAGAAGGCTTGGGGTCACAGTCAAGGACCAAAGAGTGTGAAGAGAGAGGTCAGTTGAGCTGGTGATGGAGCTCCAGGCGGTTGTAGGCTCAAAGATGGGTCCTTTCAGATGGAACATCAAAGGTCGAAATGGTCAAGCTCAAACGCAGCCCGTTGGACCAATACTCCAGCCTCCCCCGAATGGGGAGGGGGGTGTTTGTGAGGTTTTAAACCAAAACCATAGAAAGAAGGGAAAAGAAAAAAAGGCTCCACATGGTGCGGGTCAAACGATATAAAAACGTTGGTTTATTGAAGTCAAGAGGTAACAAATGACTTAGTGATCACATAAAAAAACAAAATGAACTTAAAAGCAATGTGGGGTACCAACAGCTCGCCCGACGCGTTTCGACATATGTGTCTTCAACTGGGGCATGTTGGAACCCACCACATTGCTGACAAATATATAGAGAATGAGAGAGAGGTTCCGCCTATCAAGAGGCGGGACATCCAATCTCAGACAACCTCTTAAAGCGACAGTATACAATTCAGTCAAACCAAAGTATACCAATTCAGACACTATAAGCAAATGCAAATAACATCTCAAAATACCACACATGCAGAATGTTAGCTGGGTATTGATGACAATAAAATCTAAAAAATAAATAAAAAATATAAAAATAAGCAACCATGCTCGCGCATGGATAACACTAAATAGATTACATTATTCATAGCCTAATCAGATATATGGATGCAACATAATACTAATCACTTATGAAGCATATGCAAGGGACACATCAAGCAATAATACATAAAGGTAACACCTGCATTGTTAGTATACATGAAATACATTAAACATTTACCAGAGACTGTCAGTTTGTATTTGCATAGTTCACAGTCTCATCAGACTTATGAATTGCAAACAGCCCTAGTGTTCATACAGAGCGCATACAAAAAACACATCCAGTCATGGTACAAACGATCAGATCTGCACTGTCAATTGTACATAAGCTGCACTATACCAACCCAAGAGCAAGCTGATTTGTATATATTATAACAAAAACAGAGCTATGAAATTCTCAGCGGTGATATCTAATAGAGCTCTATCATTAAATGTCTCTTACTTGTTATGCCAGCAATGTGTGACCTGGAGATGTGTATAAGTAATCATGGTGAAACTTGATACGTGATGATCAGTTTAGTAAAGTTTAGATCAGATAATCTAAACTGTCATAACATGAGATGACACAGAAAGGACTGAACCAATCACTAAGTGCGTGTATCATGTGGTTAGATGTGGGAGTGGTTGAGAAAAGCTCAAGTCTGTGAAGTAGGGGCGTGTATATTTGCATATCATTGGGCAAAAGTGTGAGGAGGAGGTATCTTTCAAAGCCTGGCGCCAAATTACTCATTATTATGCGTTCCATGCTGCAGAACACAGCAAACTTTAATGAACGCCTATAGGTGCATGCCGGCGAAGTGGGGCGTGTGCATACGAACGTCACATATTGCGTATTCGTGCAGAGACTAAATAAACAGAAGGGGGCGTGTGAAATGTGGAGGAAGGACTACTTACAGGATACAGGTGATACTATTCGACTACTTGAGAATATTGAGTACCATGATGATCTTATTCTTGTTACAGCAGATGTTTCTGCACTATATACTTGTATTCCACAAGATTTAGGCCTTAGAGCTGCTGAATTGTTTCTTTCCAGGGATTCTACACTTCCTGTGATACACAGGAATTTCCTTATGCAGCTATTAGAGTTCGCTATGTCTCATAATTATTTCTGGTTCCAGGGTACCTTTTATACCCAGAACAGAGGGGTTGCCATGGGGGCCAAATATGCACCCAGCCTGGCCAATCTGTTTATGGCCCAGTGGGAGGAGGATGTCGTCTATGCCCTTAACAGGCCTGAACTGGTGCTGTGGGCCAGGTATATAGACGACATCCTCCTCCTATGGAGGGGCAGCCGGCCCTCTCTTGACTCCTTCATGGCAACCCTCAATGCCAATGATCGTGGCATTCAGTTGACCTTTGAGGCCAGTACAACTAACATCCACTTTCTTGACTTAGAGGTTACTATAGTGCAGAAACGCCTGGTCCTGAAGACTTTCTTCAAACCAACGGATCGGAATGGTTATATTCCTGTTGACAGCTGCCATCATCGTCAATGGCTTAATTCCATCCCACGCAGTCAGTTTCTCAGGCTCAGGCGCAACTGCACGAATGTCAGTGACTATATTTCCCAATCTTACACCATCCGTAAGAGGTTCTTGGACAAGGGTTATGATCCACGTACTCTTGATGTCGAGATCCAGGCAGCTTTACACACCGACAGGGCCTCTCTTACACAGAAGAAAGTCAAAACAGTAACAAGTGATAAATATAAATGGTCTTTCTTTACAACTTTCTCCACACAACACAATGACATAAAGCGAATTATTAACAGGCACTGGAAGGTACTACAAAGTGACAAAATTTTGGGTGGAATGATTCCAAATAAAGCTGGAACTATTTACAGGGGAGCTCGATCCATACAAAATGATATCGCTCCTAATGTAATAGATATTCCTAAATCAATACAATTTTTCCCCCAGAGTAAGGGTTACTTTCCCTGCAGAAAATGCAATGTCTGCCTACATAATATGCTGGGTAAGGGCAAAAGTGACTCCTTTACATCTTCATCCACTGCACGTAGATACCTCATGAAACACTTTACCACTTGTGTCACGAGGTACATTGTTTATTTGATCACCTGTCCTTGCAACCAACAATATGTTGGCCGCACTATTCGTAATTTTTCCATTAGAGTCAACGAACATCTTAGTAAAATCAAAAAAGGGTGCGATAAACACCCTGTTCCGAGACATTATCTTGAAAAACACAACAGAGATCCTACGGGCACCCGTTTTCAAATCATTGACAAATTTGTCCCAAACTGGAGGGGAGACTCATGCCTGAGGGGGGTTTCGCGTCTCGAGACATTTTGGATCTATGAATTGAGGTGTTACTCCCCCTTTGGCATGAACACAGATTGGGACATTAACAGCTTTATTAATCAGGCCTAATCCATCTTATTATGGATCACTAGTGCCATATATTATCATTTTTATTATTGATTTGTTTTATACTCCTAACTACTCCTTTAGTCCTCCTTTTCCTCGGTATTATACACCAATATACCTATTATCCATTCATCGGGCACTTTACTTTTCACTTTCACTTCCTAAATCCGCGCTCTCCGTGACACAATTCTCAATTCACTGTACACACCTTGCGTCCCCATCATATATTTTTTCTTACAAAATTTTTTTCTTTCACATATCTCCCTTTCAGATCTCTGCTTGAATCTGGTTATATGCGTTTATTACGCATTTTTCTAGATCATGTGGGATCTGGGATCGAGTTCCTTTCACATTCTCACTTTTATGTCCAACTTCACTTTTGGCATTAGTTGAGAATATGCCATTTTCATTATATTTCAAGGTCCTTCCTTTTGGGTTTCTGGTACCTCAAAATTTAAATTTATATCTTTCAGGTCAATATGTGCGCAATTTGGGCGCTTTACATCTGACCCATGCGATTATTCCCAATTTTCCACTTCACATAACCTTTGGCTATTAGTGGCAAAATTTTCACAGTAAGAAGTATAATCTGACTGTTTAGTGATATTTTTCTTTTCTTTATATTTGTGTACTTGCGTTCCTTTATTTGCGGTATTCTTTTGCCTTTAAAAGCGGTGACACTTCCGTGGTTACCACGGTTACGTCGGGCTCTATTATTGGATGTGACGTGATATCGTCACATCTCCCATAGTCCCCGGGATCATCTCGTTGCTCCCACCCTTGATCCATCACTGCGCATGACATGACGTAATTACGTCATTAGTCAGGGCGCATGTGTACATTGATAGACCCTTGGATTGGCCCTTGTGCTGCTGGCCACGCCCAGTGGCGTGTGACGCTTTCCATGTGGGAAGTTGGCGCCAGATTGAAAGGCTCTTCCTTCCTCCACATTTCACACGCCCCCTTCTGTTTATTTAGTCTCTGCACGAATACGCAATATGTGACGTTCGTATGCACACGCCCCACTTCGCCGGCATGCACCTATAGGCGTTCATTAAAGTTTGCTGTGTTCTGCAGCATGGAACGCATAATAATGAGTAATTTGGCGCCAGGCTTTGAAAGATACCTCCTCCTCACACTTTTGCCCAATGATATGCAAATATACACGCCCCTACTTCACAGACTTGAGCTTTTCTCAACCACTCCCACATCTAACCACATGATACACGCACTTAGTGATTGGTTCAGTCCTTTCTGTGTCATCTCATGTTATGACAGTTTAGATTATCTGATCTAAACTTTACTAAACTGATCATCACGTATCAAGTTTCACCATGATTACTTATACACATCTCCAGGTCACACATTGCTGGCATAACAAGTAAGAGACATTTAATGATAGAGCTCTATTAGATATCACCGCTGAGAATTTCATAGCTCTGTTTTTGTTATAATATATACAAATCAGCTTGCTCTTGGGTTGGTATAGTGCAGCTTATGTACAATTGACAGTGCAGATCTGATCGTTTGTACCATGACTGGATGTGTTTTTTGTATGCGCTCTGTATGAGCACTAGGGCTGTTTGCAATTCATAAGTCTGATGAGACTGTGAACTATGCAAATACAAACTGACAGTCTCTGGTAAATGTTTAATGTATTTCATGTATACTAACAATGCAGGTGTTACCTTTATGTATTATTGCTTGATGTGTCCCTTGCATATGCTTCATAAGTGATTAGTATTATGTTGCATCCATATATCTGATTAGGCTATGAATAATGTAATCTATTTAGTGTTATCCATGCGCGAGCATGGTTGCTTATTTTTATATTTTTTATTTATTTTTTAGATTTTATTGTCATCAATACCCAGCTAACATTCTGCATGTGTGGTATTTTGAGATGTTATTTGCATTTGCTTATAGTGTCTGAATTGGTATACTTTGGTTTGACTGAATTGTATACTGTCGCTTTAAGAGGTTGTCTGAGATTGGATGTCCCGCCTCTTGATAGGCGGAACCTCTCTCTCATTCTCTATATATTTGTCAGCAATGTGGTGGGTTCCAACATGCCCCAGTTGAAGACACATATGTCGAAACGCGTCGGGCGAGCTGTTGGTACCCCACATTGCTTTTAAGTTCATTTTGTTTTTTTATGTGATCACTAAGTCATTTGTTACCTCTTGACTTCAATAAACCAACGTTTTTATATCGTTTGACCCGCACCATGTGGAGCCTTTTTTTCTTTTCCCTTCTTTCTATGGTTTTGGTTTAAAACCTCACAAACACCCCCCTCCCCATTCGGGGGAGGCTGGAGTATTGGTCCAACGGGCTGCGTTTGAGCTTGACCATTTCGACCTTTGATGTTCCATCTGAAAGGACCCATCTTTGAGCCTACAACCGCCTGGAGCTCCATCACCAGCTCAACTGACCTCTCTCTTCACACTCTTTGGTCCTTGACTGTGACCCCAAGCCTTCTAGACTCAGCCGTCATATGATTGCGTGAGTCCAACTGTTCCGGTAAGAAGTATTTATCTACTATTGTTACAATCAAGTCTACCTGCATGAACATATTCGTCTAGCACACCATTCTCCTTCCATGTGACGGTTTGGCCACTCCTATGCCATCAACATAGTGGAATGAGTGCCTTATGTTGGACTTTTACTTTCAGGCATCTAGTTCTGTGCGATTTTTTGTCCTGTTATTTTTTTAATTTGTGTTGATTACACTTATTATTATTGAAGCGCTACACTGTTTTTATTATTCCATCTGTTGAACTTTGTTTGTTTTTAGTGTTGGCGGCTGTTTTGGCTGTTGTGGCCATTTTTTACAAACCATAGCGCAGTGTTTTCCCCTTTTCTATTTACCTTTGTGACTTATTATCCACTGCAGCTTCTTTTCGTTTTCAGTTTTGTTGCTCTCTATATAATTTTTGGCAATATTGTTTTTCGTACACAATGGATATTTTTGAATATAGGACCTCTAGATCCTTCAATACTGATGGTGTGTTTACATCTAGCTCCACTAATACTGAAGTTAGTGGTCTCTTCACCAGACTCAAGAACGTGATGGTCTCAGAAGTTCACCTTCAATGGGACATCGCCTTCTTGAGGCAATATATTAAAGAGAAAATGGTCCCTCGTGGTTTACGTTGGGACATACATCCTCAACAGGGGGAGGTTGAGTTTGATGCCTGGTTCATCTTCTTCAATGAGATGGGTATTAAACTGTTAAATTTCTTGATAGATAAGAAGCAGGCCAGGCTACCCCTCATTGACAAAGAAATCAAAGATATCAAAGAAAAACTTATACCAGCATTGGGTACACCAGAGTATAATACGTTATCCTCCAATCTAAGAAACCATCTGGAGAAAGAGGAAAAAGATCAACGTACTAAAAAACAAAAAAAGTATAATCGTGACGTTAACGATTATAAATCCAATGCTGTTTTTAATTGGCAGAAAAAAATTGGTTCAGAACCGGGTAATGATCCGCCATCAGATATTATGCAACCCGAGGCTATGGAGACCGAAAGAAGGTTAACATATGAACCTCCCCCACCCCCGCCTAGGCCCAGCGGACCTCCTAGAACAAATAACTATGCATATAGATCCCCTGCCCAAGCCCAATACCCCAACCTCCAAGGGAAAGGCTCAAAACCTTGGCATAAGGGTAAAGGGAGAAATAATCAGGGTTATGGCCCAGATAGACATCATGGAAATAACAATGGTGGTCACCAATACACTTCCCGTGAATATAGTAGAAATCGGAGGGATGACAATTATGGTCACAGTAGGGAGGACTACTCACATAGTACTCCAATTCGCACTTATAATCGTTATCTACCCCTTAGGGAAGAGGACCATCTTGATTCTCAACGCGACCCTCCTCCTTACATGACTTACAATGACGAACCTCCGTTTAGACCCCCATATAACCGCAATCATCCATCAGGGCCCCCTTATTATCAGGATTTTCACAGGGATACCCCCATACGTGGAGGAAACCAAAAACCAAACGAGGCACCAGAGGGGGGAGGCGCATCCAGCACAAAAAGAAAAAGGACACAGTAGGTGCGGGCATTTTTAATTTAAGCACAGCAATATTATCAGCAAGTGAAAAAAGTATTCTAGATAAGGGCCTTAAATTCGTCCCACCTAGAAAACTCAACAAATTTAACACATTCATTGATGTGCATAAGTTCATCCGTAAGCTACACATCCAGAGACATTTTTTGTCTCTTCCAAGTGTAACCAATAAAATTTCTCATCCTACATCAGTTAGACACTCTGGTTTGAGCAATCCATCTTTGTTCAACCCAGGTATCTTACCTCCATCTATTAATGTTTTTAAAAATCTCGTTTTAAACGATTTAGACCAGTTACCCATAAAAAGGACACATCAAGACCCTTCTATAGCACAGGGCCTTAAATCTTTATGTGAAAGGAAAAATCTCATCATTCGCCCTGCAGACAAAGGGGGGGGTATAGTGGTCTTAGACAAATCTCGTTACATAGGGGAAATGAATAGATTATTGAGCGATGTCACTACTTATAGCCCTCTACCAGGTGACCCTACCCTTAAATACAAAAAAACACTTATACAGATCATAGACGAAGGTTTTTCTCTGAATATTCTAAATAAGAAAGAAAGAGAATTTATGATCCCACTGGCTCCACGCATTCCGACAATATACCAACTTCCTAAGATACATAAGGACTCTGCCAATCCACCAGGCCGCCCTATTGTGAGTGGTATAAATTCCATCACCTCGCGAATAGGGAAATATATAGATTCCTATTTACAGCCCCTAGTAAGGAATATACCTTCCTACTTACAGGATACAGGTGATACTATTCGACTACTTGAGAATATTGAGTACCATGATGATCTTATTCTTGTTACAGCAGATGTTTCTGCACTATATACTTGTATTCCACAAGATTTAGGCCTTAGAGCTGCTGAATTGTTTCTTTCCAGGGATTCTACACTTCCTGTGATACACAGGAATTTCCTTATGCAGCTATTAGAGTTCGCTATGTCTCATAATTATTTCTGGTTCCAGGGTACCTTTTATACCCAGAACAGAGGGGTTGCCATGGGGGCCAAATATGCACCCAGCCTGGCCAATCTGTTTATGGCCCAGTGGGAGGAGGATGTCGTCTATGCCCTTAACAGGCCTGAACTGGTGCTGTGGGCCAGGTATATAGACGACATCCTCCTCCTATGGAGGGGCAGCCGGCCCTCTCTTGACTCCTTCATGGCAACCCTCAATGCCAATGATCGTGGCATTCAGTTGACCTTTGAGGCCAGTACAACTAACATCCACTTTCTTGACTTAGAGGTTACTATAGTGCAGAAACGCCTGGTCCTGAAGACTTTCTTCAAACCAACGGATCGGAATGGTTATATTCCTGTTGACAGCTGCCATCATCGTCAATGGCTTAATTCCATCCCACGCAGTCAGTTTCTCAGGCTCAGGCGCAACTGCACGAATGTCAGTGACTATATTTCCCAATCTTACACCATCCGTAAGAGGTTCTTGGACAAGGGTTATGATCCACGTACTCTTGATGTCGAGATCCAGGCAGCTTTACACACCGACAGGGCCTCTCTTACACAGAAGAAAGTCAAAACAGTAACAAGTGATAAATATAAATGGTCTTTCTTTACAACTTTCTCCACACAACACAATGACATAAAGCGAATTATTAACAGGCACTGGAAGGTACTACAAAGTGACAAAATTTTGGGTGGAATGATTCCAAATAAAGCTGGAACTATTTACAGGGGAGCTCGATCCATACAAAATGATATCGCTCCTAATGTAATAGATATTCCTAAATCAATACAATTTTTCCCCCAGAGTAAGGGTTACTTTCCCTGCAGAAAATGCAATGTCTGCCTACATAATATGCTGGGTAAGGGCAAAAGTGACTCCTTTACATCTTCATCCACTGCACGTAGATACCTCATGAAACACTTTACCACTTGTGTCACGAGGTACATTGTTTATTTGATCACCTGTCCTTGCAACCAACAATATGTTGGCCGCACTATTCGTAATTTTTCCATTAGAGTCAACGAACATCTTAGTAAAATCAAAAAAGGGTGCGATAAACACCCTGTTCCGAGACATTATCTTGAAAAACACAACAGAGATCCTACGGGCACCCGTTTTCAAATCATTGACAAATTTGTCCCAAACTGGAGGGGAGACTCATGCCTGAGGGGGGTTTCGCGTCTCGAGACATTTTGGATCTATGAATTGAGGTGTTACTCCCCCTTTGGCATGAACACAGATTGGGACATTAACAGCTTTATTAATCAGGCCTAATCCATCTTATTATGGATCACTAGTGCCATATATTATCATTTTTATTATTGATTTGTTTTATACTCCTAACTACTCCTTTAGTCCTCCTTTTCCTCGGTATTATACACCAATATACCTATTATCCATTCATCGGGCACTTTACTTTTCACTTTCACTTCCTAAATCCGCGCTCTCCGTGACACAATTCTCAATTCACTGTACACACCTTGCGTCCCCATCATATATTTTTTCTTACAAAATTTTTTTCTTTCACATATCTCCCTTTCAGATCTCTGCTTGAATCTGGTTATATGCGTTTATTACACATTTTTCTAGATCATGTGGGATCTGGGATCGAGTTCCTTTCACATTCTCACTTTTATGTCCAACTTCACTTTTGGCATTAGTTGAGAATATGCCATTTTCATTATATTTCAAGGTCCTTCCTTTTGGGTTTCTGGTACCTCAAAATTTAAATTTATATCTTTCAGGTCAATATGTGCGCAATTTGGGCGCTTTACATCTGACCCATGCGATTATTCCCAATTTTCCACTTCACATAACCTTTGGCTATTAGTGGCAAAATTTTCACAGTAAGAAGTATAATCTGACTGTTTAGTGATATTTTTCTTTTCTTTATATTTGTGTACTTGCGTTCCTTTATTTGCGGTATTCTTTTGCCTTTAAAAGCGGTGACACTTCCGTGGTTACCACGGTTACGTCGGGCTCTATTATTGGATGTGACGTGATATCGTCACATCTCCCATAGTCCCCGGGATCATCTCGTTGCTCCCACCCTTGATCCATCACTGCGCATGACATGACGTAATTACGTCATTAGTCAGGGCGCATGTGTACATTGATAGACCCTTGGATTGGCCCTTGTGCTGCTGGCCACGCCCAGTGGCGTGTGACGCTTTCCATGTGGGAAGTTGGCGCCAGATTGAAAGGCTCTTCCTTCCTCCACATTTCACACGCCCCCTTCTGTTTATTTAGTCTCTGCACGAATACGCAATATGTGACGTTCGTATGCACACGCCCCACTTCGCCGGCATGCACCTATAGGCGTTCATTAAAGTTTGCTGTGTTCTGCAGCATGGAACGCATAATAATGAGTAATTTGGCGCCAGGCTTTGAAAGATACCTCCTCCTCACACTTTTGCCCAATGATATGCAAATATACACGCCCCTACTTCACAGACTTGAGCTTTTCTCAACCACTCCCACATCTAACCACATGATACACGCACTTAGTGATTGGTTCAGTCCTTTCTGTGTCATCTCATGTTATGACAGTTTAGATTATCTGATCTAAACTTTACTAAACTGATCATCACGTATCAAGTTTCACCATGATTACTTATACACATCTCCAGGTCACACATTGCTGGCATAACAAGTAAGAGACATTTAATGATAGAGCTCTATTAGATATCACCGCTGAGAATTTCATAGCTCTGTTTTTGTTATAATATATACAAATCAGCTTGCTCTTGGGTTGGTATAGTGCAGCTTATGTACAATTGACAGTGCAGATCTGATCGTTTGTACCATGACTGGATGTGTTTTTTGTATGCGCTCTGTATGAGCACTAGGGCTGTTTGCAATTCATAAGTCTGATGAGACTGTGAACTATGCAAATACAAACTGACAGTCTCTGGTAAATGTTTAATGTATTTCATGTATACTAACAATGCAGGTGTTACCTTTATGTATTATTGCTTGATGTGTCCCTTGCATATGCTTCATAAGTGATTAGTATTATGTTGCATCCATATATCTGATTAGGCTATGAATAATGTAATCTATTTAGTGTTATCCATGCGCGAGCATGGTTGCTTATTTTTATATTTTTTATTTATTTTTTAGATTTTATTGTCATCAATACCCAGCTAACATTCTGCATGTGTGGTATTTTGAGATGTTATTTGCATTTGCTTATAGTGTCTGAATTGGTATACTTTGGTTTGACTGAATTGTATACTGTCGCTTTAAGAGGTTGTCTGAGATTGGATGTCCCGCCTCTTGATAGGCGGAACCTCTCTCTCATTCTCTATATATTTGTCAGCAATGTGGTGGGTTCCAACATGCCCCAGTTGAAGACACATATGTCGAAACGCGTCGGGCGAGCTGTTGGTACCCCACATTGCTTTTAAGTTCATTTTGTTTTTTTATGTGATCACTAAGTCATTTGTTACCTCTTGACTTCAATAAACCAACGTTTTTATATCGTTTGACCCGCACCATGTGGAGCCTTTTTTTCTTTTCCCTTCTTTCTATGGTTTTGGTTTAAAACCTCACAAACACCCCCCTCCCCATTCGGGGGAGGCTGGAGTATTGGTCCAACGGGCTGCGTTTGAGCTTGACCATTTCGACCTTTGATGTTCCATCTGAAAGGACCCATCTTTGAGCCTACAACCGCCTGGAGCTCCATCACCAGCTCAACTGACCTCTCTCTTCACACTCTTTGGTCCTTGACTGTGACCCCAAGCCTTCTAGACTCAGCCGTCATATGATTGCGTGAGTCCAACTGTTCCGGTAAGAAGTATTTATCTACTATTGTTACAATCAAGTCTACCTGCATGAACATATTCGTCTAGCACACCATTCTCCTTCCATGTGACGGTTTGGCCACTCCTATGCCATCAACATAGTGGAATGAGTGCCTTATGTTGGACTTTTACTTTCAGGCATCTAGTTCTGTGCGATTTTTTGTCCTGTTATTTTTTTAATTTGTGTTGATTACACTTATTATTATTGAAGCGCTACACTGTTTTTATTATTCCACTTTCTCTAAATGGCAGATGCCCCCTTTCTTTACTACAGCGGAGACAGGGCACATAGGGGAGAAACCCCCCTCTCCTGCCTGTCCATGGGCTCAATTACAGCTGGAGAGGGTCAGACAGAGGCTACTTAAGCCCCCCCACTCCACTGAGGGCACGCAGGTATGGCACTCCTTCAGAATTGAGCACCTGGACCCCACCAAAAACTAGGTCACTACAATATTTATTGTATATATTTATTGATAGTTTGAATTTGTATAATTGAGTTCTGCCTTACAGCATATTGAGGAAAATGTTCATTGTGTGCTTCCTCATAATTTGTTATTATAAATAAAGATTCTATAAAATAAATAGAATATTGAAAGAAACTTCCACACTGAATGGTCATACTCCTGCCGCTAGTTTTTCACCAAGAATGAAAATGTCCCCAATTCATATTGTATATATAAATCAATCTTCCATAAACCATGTGGGGTTATGCTCCCAACATGTTTCGCAGGTTGCTAGCTTCTTCAGGAGAGTGTAGAAGAACAGAAAAACTAGATAATATGAAAAATAGAAAAATTAGACGAGTATAAGTAAGCAAACAGCAGCTTTGAAAAAGAATGAAAGGTATCCCATATCTACCATGGGCAATGATATGCTTTGGAAATATATTAGCTACCTTATAGGCTGGGCCATCAAACTATAAAGGGCAACTGTGGTTGTATACAGCCCTGGGCGAGCATGGAAGCACATCAAAAAGAGACTAAATCACAATATACATTAATAATCCATTTTACATTGGCTAAATCATAGTTCAAAAATACATGACCGTTGAGAGTAAGGATACATACCAAGATAGATCTCCAGTAACTAGACAGTAGTCGTCTAAGAATACCACCAATGACAGACAAGTGGTGGGAGAGATGGAACACAGCTGATTCAAGGTCTAATGTATAGCTAGATAGATAGGTGAGTCCACATAACTGTGTCATCTAAGGGGTCAGCAACAGAGATTGGCAGTGTAGCATCTAAAATTAAATATAAAAATCAAAGGTAGCCATATGTGTAATGTATTAGCTGTTAAAGGGGTTGTAAAGCTTCACTTTTTTTTTTTTTAAATAACAAACATGTCATACTTACCTCCACTGTGCAGTACGTTTTGCACACAGTGGCCCCCGATCCACGTCTTCTGGGGTCCTTCAGCAGCTGTCTCGGCTCCTCCCCACATTAGCTAACCCAGGGGATTAGATTGCAGGCTCCCGAGTCTTGTATCCTGCGTCCATAAGCCGCCGACTACAGGACTCGTCCCCACACCCCCGATCCTCGCGTTATTGGAGTTGATTGAAGAAGATTGAAGAAGAGCTGAGAAAGACGGGGCTGATATCAAGCACGTTCTCGATGCAGGACTTTCGAGGGCTCAGGTAAGTAAACCGGGGGGCTGGGGGGCCTGCAATCGCCAAATGTTTTTTCACCTTAATGCATAGGAGGCATTAAGATGAAAAAACACGATCCTTTACAACCCCTTTAACAGCCAATACTGGCACGCAATGCTCAAAATAGTCACTAGATGGCACCTAGGCCCCAATAAGCCATATACATATGTGAACGCTTACCAATTAAAGAGGAAGTAAACCCTGATGAGTTTACTTCCTCTTTCATTCCCTGCAAAGGCAAAGCATAATGGACTACTATGCATCGCATAGTAGTCCATTATGTGTCACTTACCTGACACAGGAGCCAGCAAAGTCGCCGCTGTCCCCTGTAGTCCGCCGCATCCATCTTGTTGGTGGCGTCTTGCAGCTCCACCACTGTCATTCGGCGAAGCCGCGATGACGTCACTACCACGCATGCGCACGGGAGTCGACACGCGCGGCAGCTCCATTCTTGAAAATGCCGCGCTCAGTGCGCCTGCGCGCCGCTGTCTACGGCGCATGCGCCGTAGACAGCGGTGCCCGTTTTTCGGGCAAATATCTCCTAAACCATATAGGTTTAGGAGATATTTCTTGGACCTACAGGTAAGCCTTAATCTAGGCTTACCTGTAGGTCAAAGTGGTTTGTAAGGGTTTACAACCACTTTAAAGAGAATGTAAACCCTGATGGGTTTACTTCCTCTTTGATTCCCTGCAAAGGTAAAGCATAATGGACTACTATGCATCGCATAGTAGTCCATTATGTGTCACTTATCTGACACAGGAGCCAGCAAAGTCACCACTGTCCCCTTGTGTACAGAGCCTCCATCTTCTTGGTGGGTCTCGCTGCTCTGGCACTGTCACTCGACAGAGCCATGATGACGTCACTCCCGCGCACGGAAGCCGCCACTTGCGGCATATCGCCGTTAACAGTGCCTGTCTTTTGGCAAATATCTCCTAAACTGTGTAGGTATATATATATATATATATATATATATATATATATATATATATATGTGGTGTTATATGTAGGCATTCTAGGACAAGTCCATTCTAGGCAGGCCAGATTGGTACCTGTTAATCCAATTACACATATCAAAAGGGATTTGTTGATGTTAATATGCAAGAATATAGATTAGGGATAAAGGCATTCCATACAAGTCTATTCTACAGATCAAAAGGATGTTAAAGTGGTATCTGTTAATCTAATCAGTAATCACACATATCAAAGGGGACTTGTTGATGTTAATATGCAAGAATGCAAATTAGGGCAGATTATGACAGCTGTTAAACGGCCAATCAAATTGCTCAGCCATACAGTGTATTGGGGATATAACATGGCGTTCAGTCTATTCACTTGGTGTGTGATTATGAAGGCACAGATCTAGGAAACTGAAGGACTCTGAAGGCTAGTATTCATTGTCATATTTACTCTGTTGGATTTTGTCATCTGTTGCAAGACTTTATTCTGTGTTGGAAATCAGTAAAGTGCATCTCTCTGGAAGAATTGGGATGCTGCAGAAGAGTACTTGCATCATCATCCAGAGCCTCTCCCATCCTCTGGAACTCCCTGCCCCAGTCTGTCCGATCAGCCCCTACCCTGTCCACCTTTAGGAGTTTCCTGAAAATTCATTTATTCAGGGAAGCCTATTCCACACCCACCTAACTGTCCCTGAGCCACCCCCATCAAATCATTCTCTGCAGCTATTACCTTTTGTACCACCTATCCCCTCCCTTTAGAATGTAAGTTTTACGAGCAGGGCCCTCCTGTACCTTTTGTATTGTACTATAATTGTGTTTACCCCCTATACATTGTAAAGTGCTGCTTAAACTGTTGGCGCTATATAAATCGTGAATAATAATAATAATATTCATTATAATAACTACTATTAATTACCCACCACAAAACTATATCACTACAAATACAAATGCACGCCACACTTTTCAAATATTTATTTGTAAAAAAATGTGAAAACCATTTATTATTTTTCTTCCACGTCACAATTATGTGCCACTTTGTGTTGGTCTATCACATAAAATCTCAATAAAATACATTAACGTTTTTGGTTGCAACATGACAAAATGTGGGAAATTTCAAAGGGTATGAATACTTTTACATGGCACTGTAAATATAAGGAAAAATAAAAAACATGTAATAGATACTTTCCATGAAGCTAATATAAGTAAAAACTGAATGATGATCAACAATACTGCAAATAGTATTGTTATGTTTTATACAGATTATTAATAATCTGATTTAATTATTTATCAACTACGCGACTGATCAAGCATTTATGGAGAAAATGTTTTAGTGGAGCAGATTTTTCTACCCATGTAGCTGCGGTAAAAAAAATCTATTATAAACCATGGTATACAAATGGGCTTAAAGGTGACTTGCTTTACCAGTCAACAAAAAGTATTGGTTAAAGGGAGGTGGAAGAGGGGTCATATTTTGTCAGCAGTATGGCTTGAATTAAGCTTAAATCTGTGGAGTCAAAATGGCCAGTGAGGTAACAGAAAAGGTAAACTCAATGTAGAGAGAAATTATAGTTTTTAGTGATGAGCCAAACATGGTATGTATTTTATTGGGGAACCTCATGCTCAAAACTAGTAAAAAAAATTGTGAGTCCCCCCAAAAATTCATACCAGACCCTTATCCAAGTATGTAACCTGGCAGGCCAGAAAAGTGGATGGGCTTGAGCATTCACCCCTCTTTAACAATAAGGGGGCACCCAAATATCACCCCACCATATGAATGAGAAAGATGTACATAGTACCTCTACTAATTCACAAAAAAAAAAAAAAGTGAAACCAGGACAAAACACAAACACAGTTTTGGGCTAGAAGAACCTCCCTACCCCCTCAAAAAAGTCCCACAATGTGCATCCATAGTCAATCATTTTCTCCAGTGATTTAAATCAATGTTAACCAGGATGCCCACCATCTGCCAACCCATCAAAATAAAAAAAATACACCACCCACCAACGCACATCTGCATCTGATGACTTCTCACCCACTACTGACAGCTCCACTGGATGACAGCTGATATGTAAAAGAACTGGGTCTGCCAGGTGACTTAATTGACCACTGACCACAGTTGGTGGTGTCAGTTGGAAGAGCGTATAAATTCAAAAAACTTTTCATGTGTTTCTTAGCAAAGAAAATGCACTAGGATATTAAAAATGGTGATGATATAAACACACACACTGTTAGGACTTGGACTTGAACCTCTGCTGCATCTGGCAATGACTCTACTTGCTGAGCCACCTGGAATGATGGACAGTTCCTTAGACAATTCTTTGAATAATCCTGTCTTGAATCTTATTTGCCTTGCACCTTGAACTCTTTGCTCCTCCCATGCACTTCCTGATTTAAGCCATGTCTCTGCACTTCCTGGTTGCCAGAATATTGCTCCTTCACCAGCCAGTATCTTGCTTTTGTCTCTCCTGCTGCCGACCGTATCTTCACTACCATCTGTTACCGACATTTGGCTTGTTCCTCGACTAGGCTTCTGCTTAATCCCAACCTGCAACTATTTGTTACCAACATTTGGCTTGTTTATCAACTACACTTCTGCTTGATCCCTACCTGCTATATCTGCTACTGATCCTGGCTTGCTCACCTCTTGGTAGGGCTATCCTGAGGACCACGACTTGGTACTAACACGCAGCAAAGCCCATCTCTACCATCAGGAGCTCTGGTGAATACTGGTTAGTACTTAGACCCCGCACCTCAGCCAGAGTGACCTGCGTTAATATCTGTTCCATTTGTGAGTGAGTGCTGCTCCACTGCTATAGCTACTGGCATCTGAGCCTGACAGAATATTCTCGCCCAAAACATGGAGGCCATTGTAGCAGCTGCTGTGGCTCCTCTCAGGGTGCAAATCTCTGAGTTGCAGGCGTTTGGTGTTAACTACCAGGAAACGTTTTCTGAGTTACAAATTGAAGTGAAAGGGCTACAAGAGGACATTCTTGATCTACATCATGGGACTTTCATTCAAAGATACTGCTGCCGTAGATACTAAGGCACGAATGCTGCTACCACTCACACGACCGTCGCCATTACAGAGGTTTCCTTATTCAATGTCTTATATACTTTCAGATGCAATCTGCTGCATTTACTTCTGACAGGAAAAAGGTACTGGTTATTAGCAACCTCCTGACTGAGGAAGCCTTAGCCTGGGCCTCTCCTTATATGGAGAAATATGATGTCATCCTGGATAATTTCAACTCTTTTGTGGCCGCTATGAATCAAGTTTTCGACGATCCTAACCGCAGCGCTACTGCTGAGGCAAAATTGCACAATTTACGGCAGGGTAGATGCTCTGTTGCAGAGTACACAACTGAATTCGGACATTGGATCTCAGATACCAATTAGAATCCAGCAGAGCAAAAGAGTCGGTTCCGTCAAGGAATCTCTGAACAAGTAAATGATGAGCTTGCCAAGGTAAAAAATCCTGATGAGCTCATGGCTTTTATTAAGTTATGTATTCAAATTGATCAGAGACTTAGGGTCCTTTCACACTGACGTCCCGTTCAGGCCCGCCTGTCAGTTTTTCAGGCGGACCTGAACGGGTGCTCCATAGAGCTCTATGGAGCGTCGGATGTCAGCGGTGACATATCCGCTGACATCCGACCCGCTCCGATCCGAAAAAGTGTAACGGAGGAAAAATTAGAGTTACGCTTACCGGTAACGTCTTTTCCAGTAGTCTTTCAGGACAGCCACTATGAGAGATAGACTCCTCCTCTTCCTCTGGAAACACTGCGCCAGCCCATAAATTCTTACTTCCCCTGCCGGACCTCAGTTTATATCGAGAATACCTCCGGCCAGCTGGGGAGACACAAGAACACATTAATAACATATTTATCAAATACCATTATCTTGCTGCGCTCTGGTCTTTTGTAAGACTCCCCCCAATTTTCGGGTGGGAACTAGGGCTGTCCTGAAAGACTACTGGAAAAGACGTTACCGGTAAGCGTAACTCTAATTTTCCCTAATCGTCTTTCAGGACAGCCACTATGAGAGGATAAGCGAGCACTTACCAGTTAGGGTGGGACTACAGCTTGCAAGACCTTTCGCCCAAAGGTCTGCTCACCTGCCGACACCAGATCCACTCTGTAGTGTTTTACAAAAGTGGAATAGCTGGACCATGTTGCTGCTCTGCAAATCTGCTCTGGCGTTGCTCCCGCTCTTTCTGCCTGGGAGGCTGCCATAGCTCTAGTGGAGTGTGCTTTAATACCCACTGGGATTTCTTTCCCTGCAACTAAATAAGCCTGCTCGATGGCTACTCTGAGCCACCTAGCAATAGTGCGCCGGGACGCCTTACAACCTTTCCTGGCCCCGGAAAACAAAACAAATAAGGAATCTGACCTTCTGAATGCCTTGGTCAGTTCCAGATAGTGTAGGATACATCTCCTAACATCCAAATAATGGAATTTTAGTTCCTTCTCACCGGAGGGATTGGGACAAAAAGAGGGCAAAACTATTTCCTGGCTTCTATGAAAGCTGGATGCCACTTTCGGCAAAAAGGCTGGATCGGTCTTCAAAACTATCCGATCCGGAAAAATAACGCAAAAGGGAGCCCTGACTGATAAGGCCTCCATCTCACTGACCCTCCTAGCAGTTGTCACTGCTACCAGAAACACTGTCTTCAGAGTAAGCTCTCTCAGAAGACACTCCTTTAAAGGCTCAAAGGGGGGTCCAGTTAAGCTCTGCAAAACTAAAGATAAATCGCATCTGGGAAAGGACAGACCCTGGACCGGTCTCTGTCTGGACAGGGCTCTAAAGAACCTGACTACCCATGGGTTGGCAGCCAAATGATCCTCTAAATAAACACTGAGGGCTGATACTTGACCCCTAAGGGTACTAATGGATAAGCCCTTATCTGCCCCACATTGTAAAAATTCCAACACTGCGGAGGAGCTCCGTACTGGGAAGGAGTTCTCTGCGCACCACTTGTTGAAACGCAACCAGACCTTTTCATAGATCTGGCGAGTTTCCTTTTTCCTACTGTCCAGGAGGGTAGAAACTAGTCTCTGTGAAAATCCCTTAGATTTTAATAAACCCTCCTCAGTAGCCAGGCCGCTAACTTCCACTGGCGTACCTGTGGGCAGAGGACTGGCCCCTGAGAGAGGAGATCGTCCCGAGGGGGCAAGAGTAAGGGAGGTTCTACCGCCAACTGCTTTAGCATTGAGAACCATGCTCTCTTGGGCCAATGTGGAGCCACCAGAATCAGAGATGTGCTTTCCATCTGAAACTTTCTCAGAACTGCTGGCAACAACGCTGGAGGTGGGAAGGCATAGCAAGTTCTGAAGTGCCAATTCTGGCTCAAAGCGTCCACCCCTAAGGCTCCTTCTCCCCTTTTTAGGGAGAAAAAACAGGGGGTTTTTGCATTGTTTCTGGACGCGAACAGGTCTACCTCCGGAGACCCCCATCTCCTTATTATGAGATTGAAGACCTCCTGGTTGAGAACCCAATCGCCCTCCCTCAGCCTCTTTCGGCTGAGAAAGTCTGCTACCACGTTTTTCTCTCCCCTCAGAAAAACTGCTGAGAGCGAAAGGGTGTAGGTTTCGGCCCAGGACAGAATCTCTGTCGCTAAAGACAACAGGGTTCCGCTTCTCGTGCCACCCTGTTTGTTCAAATAGGCCACTACGGAAGAGTTGTCCGACCGCACCTGAATGTGGTGAACCCGGAGCTCTTTTTTGAAGAATTTGAGGGCTAGTCCCACTGCCCTTAGTTCTTTCCAGTTGGACGATCGAGTCAACTCGCCGTCCCCCCAAGTGCCCTGGGCTAGAAGGGAACCCAAATGTGCCCCCCAACCTTTTCCACTTGCGTCTGTGGTTACTACCCGAGAAATCGGGATGAGCCACAGACGACCTTGCGACAGATTTGTCACTTTCCTCCACCACCAGAGGGATCTCTTTACTTGGTGTGGAATATGAACTAGGGTGTCTAGGGCCTCCTGACTGTGGTCCCATACCCCTAGGATGAAGGACTGTAGGGGACGAAAGTGTAGCCCTGCCCACTGCACTGCTGGAAGGGTGGATGTAAGGAGACCCAGTACTAACATCAGAACCCTTATGGGAACCAGCTGGTTGCTCTGAAGAGAGGCCACCACACTGTCCAGTTTTTGTACCTTTTCTCTTGGTAAAAAAACTCTCAACAGTGTTGAGTCCAACAGGAAACCTAGATAGGAGATCTGTTGTGAGGGGATCAGGCTGGACTTTTCCAAGTTCAGAAGCCACCCCAGGTCTGTAAGGACCCCTTTGGTTAGATCGAGATCCCTGACCAACTGTGTTGGGGATGCTGCAAATAAAAGCAGGTCGTCCAGGTAGGCAATTATACATATCCCCTGGAGCCGAAGAAAAGCCATGGCTTCTGCCAGGACTTTGGTAAATATGCGGGGTGCAGAGGATAGCCCGAATGGCAGGGCCTGAAACTGAAAGTGTATTGTTTCTCCGCCCAGATCTATGGCAAGGCGTAGAAACCTCTGCGAGGCTTCCGCTATAGGGATGTGTAAATACGCGTCCCGTAGATCCAGGGATACCATGAAACAGTTGTGGGGCAGAAGCGCCTTTACTGAAAAGATCGATTCCATGCGGAATCTTTTGTATGTCACTGAAGCGTTCAGGGGCTTTAAGTTCAGAATCAACCTGAACTTCCCTGAGGGTTTTTTCACTATGAAGATGTGAGAATAAAACCCCCTTCCCTCTTCTGCTTTTGGGACCCTGAGAATAACATCCTGATTCTCCAATTCCCTCAGAGCTTCTAGCAAGGCCTCGGCCTTTACCATGCACCTGGGTAGATGCGTGACAAGGAGCCTTTGAGGGGGTGGTCTTAGGAATTCCAAGAGGTACCCCCTTCTTATTACCCCTAAAATAAATTGATTGGGGGATATTGTCTCCCACTGTGGAAGAAAGGCCCCCAGTCTTCCTCCCACTGTAGCTGGAAAGTCACTGGGTTTTACGGGGCTGAATAGGAGGGCGAAAAATCGCCCCTCCTCTGCCCCTGCCTTTTTGGGGCCAGGTTTTCTTTTTCCCCTCTGGTTTAGAGGTTTCCCTACGCCCCTGCGGGCGAAACCCCTTTTTTGTTGGTACGGGGGTTTTCCGTTTGAGAGGAAAGGACTTTTTCCTGTCCGCTGTCCGGTCTAGAACCGTCTCCAGCCCTGGGCCAAACAGGAGGTCCCCCGTCAGGGGTATCCCACATAGCTTTATCTTGGAGGCATTATCCCCTGGCCATGTTTTTAACCAGAGGGCCCTTCTGGCCGAATTGGCTAGAGCCGCCGTTCTGCCCGACATGCGGACGGACTCAGCAGAGGCATCAGCTATGTAAGTGATCCCTCGCAGCATAGTAGGGAAGGATGACAGAATGGTTTCCTTATCTGTGCCTGCCTCAATATGTTGTTGGATCTGTGAGAGCCAGTGCTCTAAATTGCGAGCCACAACTGTAACTGCCATTTCAGGCTTTAAATTGCCGATAGCCGAGTCCCACGTCTTTTTAAGCAGGGAGTCAATCCTTTTGTCCATGACATCTGCCAAGGCCCCCATGTCTTCAAACGCCAAATCTGTGTGTCTGGAGACCTGGGAGAACGCGGCATCCAATTTGGGACTTTTATTCCAAAGGCATGCCGGGTCCTCTGAAAATGGGAACCTTCTTTTGAGGGATCTAGATAAAAAGGGTTTTCTCTCCGGATCCTGCCACTCTTTTTTAACTGTTTCCATTAAAACTTCGTGTACTGGAAACACCCTTCTTTTTGGCTCCCCTAAACCTGAATACATTTGGTCATGCAGGGTTAGGGGCTTTTTATCCGTCTGGATACCGAGGGTTGCATAAATTGCCTTTAAGAGGTCCTCTACCTCATCAAGGGATAACTTATATCTGGAGGCTTTCCTGGACCCGTCCTGGTCCTCCCCCTCGGAACCCTCCTGGGAATCGGAAGAGGAACTGTCTGGAAGTTCCCTACCTGTCCCTGAAGGGCCTGCAACCTCTGTCCCCCCTGTACTAGCAGGTTGGACTGGAGCAGAACTCTGTGCTAGAGGTGGGGTTGTATCCTGGGGAGATGGACCCGTGGGAAGCTGAAATTTTTCAAAAAGGGACCTAAAAGAAGAGAAGGTGGACGAGAGCTCCTTGACTGAAGCTGCTAGTCCTGACTCCTGTTCAGATTCCCTTTCCCTAACGAGGGAGTCAATACAGCCTTTGCACAACACTTTGGTCCAAGATTCCCCTAAAATGTCCCTACAGGAGGCACACTTCTTTTTAGAGCTATGCGTAGACCTAGTTTTTTCCGTAGCTTTCTAAAAAAAAGGAAAAAAGAAAAAAACTGAAAAAGACAAAGTCAATCAAAAGCTCGGGATACAACCCTGGGAGTGCACTAGACCCTTTTTTAAAACGAAGGGATCTGAGCCTCCCCTCCCCCCTGGCCACCCAGGGGGTCTGCCCCCCCCACCCATGATAGAACCATACATTGGGGTGGGGGGATCCTAGATAGAGAGTACCCCTCCCCAGGGCGCTCTTACCTTAGGAATGCTGGAGATAGAGTCTGTCGTTTGAGCCTCAGCTTCCGACATGACTGCAGGTGGCTGCTTACTACAGAGTTCCACGTTGCCTGTGCACGTTCTGAACTCATCTCCAGCTTGTGCCCGGCCCTCCTATCAGCTCCACGACCCGGAACCGGAAGTCAATCGTATTTCGAGGTCAAGCCTTAGTTTCCGCCGGATACGACGTCGCCCGTCGTTCGGCCCGCTCGGTTCAAAGAAAAAAAGGGGCGGACTGTACCCATGTACAGGGAAATCTTCCGAACGGCTTGCCAGCTGCGTCCCTGTAGACGCGATAGGAGTCCCCCACGTCCTGAAGCCGCGCTCGACTCGGAAGGGGTGGCAGTACCTGGTGAGGTAAGTAAACCGTTCGACCCGTCCGACACGCGGACGTTGGTTTCGAACGGTTTGAACCCAGCTTTCTCCAAACGAAGCCCCTGCTTCTTTCAACCGGGTTCTTTTAACGACAAAACGGCCACAGCCTCCCCAGCTGATCGGCCTGGTTCCTTGCACAGTGTCTCCCCGCCGGAGGAAACACTAATAACTGAGGTCCGGCAGGGGAAGTAAGAATTTATGGGCTGGCGCAGTGTTTCCAGAGGAAGAGGAGGAGTCTATCTCTCATAGTGGCTGTCCTGAAAGACGATTAGGGAAAAGCTATTTTTCCATCCGTCTGCGGATCGGATCGGGTGACGACGGGCACTGCGGTCCGTCGTCATCCGATCTCCCATAGGGGAGAGCGGCGCTGTGACAGGTCCGTCCCTGCGCAGTGTGCAGAGACGGAGCTGTCATCTCCCTGCTCAGCGGGGATCGGCGGAGTGATCCCTGCTGAGCAAACGGATATCCACGGGGCGGATCAGAACTGATCCGCCCCGTGTGAAAGGACCCTTACTGAAAGGAGACTCCTAGGCAATAATAGTGGGGACCAATGCGTTTTTCTACTAGCCAGTTTACTCCTAGAGGATCTATTACTATTCAGGAGAAAGAAAAACAACGTTCAGAGAACGTATGTCTTTATTGTGGAGGCTCTGAACATTATGCAATTAATTGTCCCAATAAATTTAAAAGAACAATTGCGGCAACTGATGGTACAGTATCTGAACAAATAAACGAAATTTCTCAGTCTCTCTCTCCTTTCCTTCTGGAAGCAAATAACGTTAATTCTTTATCAACTCATTTTATCATCCATATAAAGCTTATCGATGAAATACCTTGCTGTGCTATGCTGGACACAGAGGCCGGGGGAGACTTTATGGACATTGAATTTGCCCAAAATACAAAACATTCAAATAAGAAATGAACTCGCCCTTATTGATATGGAAACTGTGGATGGCTCACCTTTAGGACCTGTTAACCATGGGACTGTCCCATTTAACCACTTAACAACCGGCCCATAGCCGAATGACGGCTACAGGGCGGTTGTTTAACTCTGGGAGGCCGTCATATGACGACCTCCCAGAATTCAGCTCTTGCGCGCCCCCTGGGGCGCGCACTCGAGAGCATCCGTGACCGCCGGGTCAAAGTGAATGATGGAGTGATCACTTGTAAACAAACCAGCGTCATGTTATGACGCCGGTTCCTCCCTCCCCGCTCTGTACCGATTGGTACAGCGGAGGGGGAAGAGATCGGTGTCAGCAGCACTGTGGGCTGCATCTGCAGTGCCCACATTGCTGCTCACCGAAATTTAACCCCTCAATTCCCTGCCAATACTCTGCAATGCCCGCCAATACTCTGCAATGCCCGCCAATACTCTGCAATGCCCGCCAATACTCTGCAGTGCCCGCCAATACTCTGCAGTGCCCGCCAATACTCTGCAGTACCCGCCAATACTCTGCAGTACAATTCCAGCCAATACTCTGCAATACCCTGCCATAAATTGCCATACCCGGAGATACCCAACCATACTCGGAGATACCCTGCAATACCCAGCCATAGACACCCCCCCCTCCCGCCGCCCTCCGGTGCTTCTACCGACTCACCAATACGATCAAAGCCAGAATCTTTTTTTATTTTTTTATTTCAGGCTTCCCAGCTTAGAGGTGAGATGTGGGGTCTTATTAACCCCATATCTCACTGTAAAGAGGACCTGTCATGCCATATTCCTATTACAAGGGATGTTTACATTCCTTGTAATAGGAATAAAAGTGATCAAAAAATTTATTTTTGGGGAAAAAAAAAATGTCAAACTAAAATAAATAAAGTAAAATGAACAATAAGAAAAACATTTTTTTAAAGCGCCCCTGTCCCCATGTGCTCGCATGCAGAAGTGAACGCATACGTAAGTCCCGCCCACATATGAAAACGGTGTTCACACCACACATGTGAGGTATTGCTGCGAACGTTAGAGCGAGAGCAATAATTCTAGCCCTAGACCTCCTCTGTAACTCAAAACATGTAACCAGTAAAAAAAATTTTAAAGCATCGCCTATGGGGATTTTTAAGTAGCGACGTTTGGCGCCATTCCACGAGCGTGTGCAATTTTGAAGAGTAACATGTTAGGTATCTATTTACTCGGCGTAACTTCATCTTTCACATTATGCAAAAATTGGGCTAACTTCACTGTGTTTTTTTTTTTAGGCACAAAATTGTTTTTTTTCCAAAAAAAAGCATTCGAAAAATTGCTGCGCAAATACTGTGCGAGATAAAAAACCATTGTATTCTCCAGGGTGTTTGCTAAAAAAACATATATAATGTTTTGGGATTCTATGTAATTTTCTAGCAAATAAATGATGATTTTTACATGTAGGAGAGAAATGTCAGAATTGGCCTGGATGCTCCAGAACGCCTGATGGCGCTCCCTGCATGTTGGGCCTCTGTATGTGGCCACACTGTGTAAAAGTCTCACACGTGGTATCGCCGTACTCGGGAGTAATAGCAGAATGTGTTTTGGGGTGTAATTTGTGGTATGCATATGCTGTGTGTGAGAAATAAACTGATAATATGACAATTTTGTGAAAAAAAAAAAGTAAAAAAAATCTTGATATTGCAAAGAATTGTGGGAAAAAATGACAACAACTTCAAAAAGCTCATTATGCCTCTTACTAAATACCTTGGAATGTCTTCTTTCCAAAAAGGGGTCATTTTGGGGGTATTTGTACTTTTCTGGCATGTTAGGGTCTCAAGAATTGAATCAGGCCGTCAGTACTTCAGGTGTGATAAATTTTCAGATATTGGCACCATAGCTTGTGGACTCTATAACTTTCACAAAGACCAAATAATATCCACCAATTTGTACTTATTTTTACCAAAGATATGTAGTAGTATAAATTTTGGACAAAATTTATGAAGAAAAATTACTAATCTGCTAAATTTTATAACAAAAACGAAGAAAAATTAATTTTTTTACAGAATTTTCGGTCTTTTTTCTTTTATAAGAATAAAAAACCGAGTGGTGATTAAATACCACCAAAAGAAATCTCTATTTGTGTGAAAAAAAGGACAAAAATGTCATATAGGTCCAGTGTTGCATGACTGAGTAATTGTCATTCAAAATGTGAGAGCACCGAAAGCTGAAAATTGGTCTGGTTATTAAGGGTGTTTAAGTGCCCAGTGGTCAAGTGGTTAAATTCCTAACTGAGACTGACCATCAGGGGACTATCAGCTTTCAGCTGATCACGTCACCCAAGCAGGGCCGGTACATGGGGGGGCATTGGGGCTTCTGGCAGAAAGCCCTGGGCGGCGTGGGGGAGGGGGGTGCCAGGTTGTGAGCAGAAACGTGTCCACAAAATCAAGCTGACACTTGCATCCTCACGTTGCCTGCGCAAAAGAAAGATTATGTGCCCTTGCTTGCTGCCTACCTCCTATCTGCGGCAGCAGAAGCACCCCTTTCCCTTCTTGAGTTCCTGTGAGTCCCCCCACCACTGGATCAGAGCTGGTACAGTCCCAGCGACAGTACATGTGGGTGGAGCAGGAAGAGAACCTTACACTGCAGCATCGATCATTGGTTCCCGTCCAGAAGACAGCAGGGACTCCCTCCAGGGCACAATGAAGATGTGTAAAGCATGAATGGCAGACTGGATCCTCTTCTACTGTGAGTCCCAACTGCTCTACATTCCACACTGTGTTGTAAACCTGCCCTGCACTCTGTGGAGATGAATGGAAAACTGCTTTCAGAACCAGATATGGACATTTTGAATCTTTGGTCATGCCCTTTGGACTTTGCAATGCTGCCGCAACTTTTCAACATTTCATTAAAGCGGGAGTCCGCTGTTTTTTTTTTTTTTTTAAAGCCAGCAGCTACAAATACTGTAGCTGTTGACTTTTAAAATAATGACACTTACCCGCCCAGCTCGCCCGCGGTGTCGGCACCCGAAGCCGATCTCTCGATCGTCTCTCGGGTGCTGCCGCCTCCATCTTGGCGATGGGAATCAGGAAGTGGGGCCTTGCAGCTTCATTTCCCAGTTCCCTACTGCGCATGCGCGAGTCGTGCTGCGCAATAAGGATGGTCCCTGCTGTCTCTGGGATCCGTGTGTTTCCCAGCAGACAGCGGGGGACCTTCGGAAAGGGGCGTATATTTTGCAGATATCTATGCCGGAAGTGGGTGCAGATACCTGTACTGTACAGGTACCTGCACCCCCCTCCCCCCTGAAAGGTGCCAATTGTGGCGCCGGAGGGGGGGAGGGTTCCAATGAGCAGAAGCTCCACTTTAGGGTGGACCTCCGCTTTAGTAATGTTTTTCAAAATTTGCTGGATCATTTTGTAATAGCATATTTGAATGACATTCGGATAATTTGGAAGAACATCGCAAGCATGTCTGTATTGTCTTCGAAAGACTAAGGCAGAATCAACCTTAGCTAAAAGGTAAGTTAACAGAAGCTTCTGATGACGCCCAGTGGGAGGGGCCAAACGCATCAAGCTAGAGAGGATCTGTGAAGGCTATTTGGATGCCAAAGTGGCAATATTCGCATGTTTACCTGCATGACCAGCGTGAATATCTGTTCCATTTGTCAGTGAGTGCTGCTCCACTGCTACAGCAACTGGCCTCTGAGCCTGACTCCAGACCATGACACATACACATACACATACTGGATGGACCAATATCCTTATTCATTATTGCCAACTATGTAGCTAACCCCCGCTATAAAAAAAAAAAAAGGGTGAGCTCAAAACAACCATATTTTCAGTGTCTGTTAGACTGCTGGGGAAAGCTGACAAATCAATGTGGCACATTGGTACAATCTCCCCCATGACAGTGCCCAGCTTCCCATGCCTTTTGTTTACAATATTTTGTTTGCCTATTGTTTACAATATCTGGATTATTAGTGCTACAAATAGCCAGAATTGAACATGATTCTCCCTACAGACTCCAATAAGCTTCACTGCAATGCATGCAACCATCAAGCAAGAGTAGTAAACCAGAAAGACCGAAATGTATTTGTAGGAAAACCCTGACAATAAGAGATACGCTGGTTAAAAACATAGCGGACCCTCCAACAACAAAAAAAATGGTCCTTCTTTAATGAGACCTGATTCTTTACGTGCAAAGAATGCTATGGCTGTAAGCACACAAAAGCGAACAATAAGAAAGAAAAGAATTTACAGCAAAGATTCCCGGAAAAAAAATGATAAGATTAGAGATTTTATCTCCTGTAGAACAGAAGGTGTAGTATATGTATTGGAGCGTAGCTGTCATTTGCAGTATGTAGCGAGGACAAAAAGATCCCTATGGAAGAGATTAAGGGGACATGTTCAAAGTTTTAAAAAAGATATCCCAAACATAGCGAGTCGAGACATTTTTTAACACACCACAACAAAGTCCCATCTGAACTTCTTTTTTGGGAAATTGAAAGTTATAAACCTCACTGGAGAGGTAGTAATAAAATTAGCACCCTTATCTGATGGATATTTGCGTTACAGGCTCTCACCTCTTTTTTTCAAAAAAGTTTTTTATTTAGCATAACAAAAATGTTACATATAAAACACCGGGTGGGTAGTACATAACGGTTGCAATAAATTGACAGTGATTCAGTCAAGGATAGCAGTGCCATCATTCTGTTATCATATGTTCCTGAATCCCAACCATACCCCCATATAGTAGTTTTGCTCTTTTTAATCTTTTATTAATGACATCAAAACAGCAAACAAACCCCCCCCCCCCCAACCCAAACAATGAGCAATTCAAGCCCCAACAATTCCTTTAGAGAGAAGAGGTGGCACATCCCCTCCCCCTCCCATAAGGGACAACTCCTCCCCCTCTGCTCACCTCAGGCATCCCACCATTGAAACTCAGACCATAGATAGTGGGATAGAGTGTGAGCACCATAATCCCCCTCAATCTCCATATTTTCAGTATAGTGCACTCATACTCACACCCTCCAGTGTAACCTCTCCAGCTGGCTCTTTGTTTGCCGCTCTGAGCTAGACATGTGCATTTCGTTTCGTTCCGAATCAAAATTCGGACAGATTTTTATTATTTGGACACTCGGATGCATCTGAATTACCGAATTACAATTCTAACGAAATCTGAAATAACGTTATAAAATCGATTTCTAAAAAAGAATACAGTAAAATAGAATATAAAAATAATAACACAATATATATATATCTATATATCCGCCACTGCAAGGAAAAAATCCTCCCTCCTGCGATCTCATAAGTAGGTTGCAGCATGTTATCTAAATGAGACATCGAGAAAGGAGGAGGTACATATAGATTAACAAATGTCAGGAACTTATTCAGCACTTTCACCATGAGAATAACATAGCTACCCTTAAAGCGGAGGTCCCGCAATTTTTTTTTTTTTTTAAGTCAGCAGCTGCAAATACTGCAGCTGCTGACTTTTAAAATATGGACACTTACCTGTCCAGGGAGCCCGCGATATCGGCACCCCAGGCCGAACCGTCCCTCGGTCCTCGGATGCTGCCACCGCCATCTTTGGTAAGGGAATCAGGAAATTAAGCCTTGCGGCTTCACTTCCCGATTCCCTACTGCGCATGCACGAGTCACGCTGTCCAATCCAAATGGTCCCTGCTGTCTCTGGGACCCGTTGTGTGTCCCAGCAGACAGCGCGGGGGGACGGGAAGAGGCATAGACTGCCGCTGAAAGAGGGTAAAAATACTTGTCTTAGACAGGTATCTGCACCCCCCTCCCCCATGAAAGGTGCCAAATGTGATACCGGAGGGGGGGAGGGTTCCAAAAAGTGGAGATTCAATTTTTCTGTGAACCTCTGCTTTAATTTCAGTTTTAACCGCATGACTGAAGATGGGCATAGATTTTGTGACCAGGGTAGAAACTCCCCTAGCATAGGAAGAAAATCTGCCATAATACGCTCCAGCAACATGTGCCCTTTTTAGAGAAAGAACCCTGGAGCCCCCTGCAAATGAGTCTCCTGCAATAGGATCAAGTGTGGTTTATACTTTAATGTAATTAAATACCAAGAAATGTTTAAATTTGGAATTAAGTCCTCCAATGTTCCAGGACACCTCCATTGCAAATAAACAGAGAGCAAATATGCCCCCCCCCCCCCCGCGAAGAGGGGAGCCAGAGCTCCCTCTGCCCCTAGAAATAAAGCAGCAGCTGTTTAACAGGAGAAAATGCATTGCATACACACTGAGTATAAAGAGTCCAGTCCAAATATAACAAAAATTGTCCCAACAGAACAAACACCCATAGGCCCCCCACCTCCCTCCCTGCACCCAGCCCCAACTTGCCAGGCACTTTGATCCCATAACCTTTAACCTTTAACCAATAGAAAGGGTAAATGGATGCGATACTTAGATTAGTCTCACAGGCTCCAGCACCGTGAGAAACAAGTCCAAAGTCAAAGAAAACTGACAAGAAAAAAACTAAAAAACCTTTGCAGTAGACAAAACATTCCGCAGGCTTCCACTATGTAGTAGGATATATTGAGCAGCAAGAAAACAGATGGATACAGTATCCAGGCAGGGTATCATCCCAGCAAAAATAATAATAATAAAAGGGAGAAAAAGAAGTTAGAAGGGGGAAAAAGGAAGAAAAAAAAAAGACCAGTCACTCATACCTCCCCCTGCTCCCGTAGTCTTCTTCCAGGATCTCACCTATAATTTCGAAGGTTGCTAGGGGGGGCGTAGAGAATTCCCACCCCCTCAGGCAGTACGGGCAGCCTACCATCCTGAGGCCTCAGTAGGAGTTGTGAAAAAATATACCTTTCTACTATCCACAATGCTCAGTTTAGCTGGGTACAGCATACTATAGATCAAATTCAGGTCTCTAAGTCACTTCTTCATCTGCTGAAAAGAGGCTCTTTGTTTCTAGGTGCACTCCAATTCAGGCCCCTTCCTGGCCCCTTTCATAATATTCTCCTGATCACAGAAATGCAGGATCTTTGCAATCATAGGTCTGGGAATTGCTCCTTTTGGTGGTGCTCGACCCGGGATGCGATGTGCCGTTCGATGGCAAACATGTTAGTGAAAGTACCAGGAGCCATGTGCTCTTTGAGACATTCCTCTAAGAACTCCTCAGGGTGTTTCCCCTCTGCTCCCTGAGGGAACCCCACCAACCTTATATTATTCCTTCTCATATGATCCTCTTTATCGGCCATCTTTAAAGTATCCTCAGAGAGGGTTTTCTTTGCCACCTGAACAGCAGTGTCCATAGGTCTGACAGTGTCCTCCAGATACATAGGCCTGTAGCCTGTGGCTTTTCTCTGAGCTTCTGCATATCATGTTTCATGAATGAGAATACTAATTTAAGTTCCCCAGTGAGCATTGAACTTGTTCTGGCATCCCTGTATTGCCGCCATAATCTGTGTAAGGGATGGCTCCTCTTCCTCCTGCACCAACCTGCTAGCTCTGTGCATTCGGGCATCCAGCCTGTCGAAAAGGCCCTCCTCTGCATTTGAGGTGATCCCTCTGTGGTCTGGGACTCACCCGATCTGGTGGGGGAGATGCTGGTTGAGCAGCCTCCACATGTCTCTGCAGCGGTGGCCATTCCTCCTCCCATGCACCGGCGCCATCTTGAGAACCCCAAGCCATCCATTCTCCCGGCATTATGGGGCAGGGTGGCACAGATTTCACCATTCCTGGAGGTGCCTGTGAGGATCCTGCACACATACCCCAGCAGTCCAGGTCCAAATTCGAGCACTTTGCTCACAGGATCACAGCAGAATCAACAACCTGCAGAGAGAGCTCTGTCCCTGCTGTTCTCACATGCTGCGTGCCAGCTCTGCCCCCAAACCCTCACCTCTTTAGGCCATAACATAGATTTTGATTTAAACTGCTTCATTAGTGATTTTTAATTTTTATCTATCAGTTTCATGTATATTTCATTTACCCATTCACCCTTAGATGTAGGAGATGAAGGACGCTGAATAAAAGATGAATTAATACCTCATCGCCCCCTTTAATACTCCACTTAAATAGGAATTTTTATATTTATTTAATAATTAACCATTTGCCTGACACCGCACGCCGATTTACGTTGGCAGAATGGCACGGGCAGGCAAAAGGGCATACCCGTACGCCCCTTTGAATTTGCCACCTAGCGGCGTTTCCCGTGAACTCCGTGTTCACCGACGGCCCGCAATTGCATGTAAACAACGCATTTCCCTATTCTGCCTAGCAACATGACAGGGATTCCCTGTCATTGGGAGCAGTTATCGCTGTCATGTTGTAGTGAGCCCACCCCCCTACAGTTAGAACACATCCAGGGAACACACTTAACCCCTTGATTGCCCCCTAGTGTTTAACCTCTTCTTTGCCAGTGTTATTTATACAGTAATCAGAGGCTGTTTGTAGCTCTGATCGCTGTATAAATGTCAATGGTCCCAAAATAGTGTCAAAAGTGTCCAAACTGTACGCCATAATGTCGCAGTCCCAATAAAAGTTATAGCGCGGCTCCCTAGAGGTTAAAATGCAAATCAATTTAAAACTTTTTTGAAATGCGTTTTTCTGGATTTTTTTGTTATTCTGTCTCTTACTGTTAAAATAAACTTACCATTAAAATTATAGACTGATCATTTCTTTGTCAGTGGGCAAACATACAAAGTCAGCAGGGGATCAAATACTTTTTCCCCCACAGTGAGGAAAAAAAAGTATTTGAAGATCCTCTCCAAGTCGTTAAAAGGAGAGTTCACCTTTACCGCAAAACTGCCTATGCAGGTAAGGGACAGCTCTGACTAAAGTTGAATAATGCCCTTGCTATAGGTGTAGACCATTTACATACCTTATGAAGCCTTACTGGAATACTCCCAGGACGTTGCCAAGCAAGGCCTAGTTGTCACTGCTCACATCCACCATCACAGGAGTGAGCTTTCAAATGCTGAGCTAGTGCATCAGAGGAGAGAAAGAGCATATGAGGGGGTTTGAATCCGAGAAAAAGCTCACTTCTATAATGGTGGAGATGAGCAGTGATGACTAGGCCTCACTTAGCAACGTCCTGGGAATATTCCAGTCAGGCTGCATAAGGTATGTAAATGTATTACCCCTATAGCAAGAACATTATTCATCCTTAGTCAGTGCTGCACAGTTTGTTTTAATCTACAAACATCCCTTACCTACATAGACAGTTTTTTTGCAAAGGGAATCTATACATTTAAGGTTTCTAGGCTGATGTTTGGTAACTCGAACCCTCAGCTCCCTCCACATATTGTCTATGGGATTAAGGTCTGGAGACTGGCTAGGCCACTCCAGGACCTTAATGTGCTTCATCTTGAGCAACTCATTTGTTGCCTTGGCCATGTGTTTTGGGTCATTGCCATGCTGGAATACCCATCCATGACCCATTTTCAATGCTCTGGCTGAGGGAAGGAGGTTTTCACAGAAGCAGAAAAACACTCTGAAAGCATAATGTTTCCACCTCCATATTTGACGGTGGGGGAAGGTGTTCTTGGGGTCATAGGCAGCATTCCTCCTCCTCCAAACACAGCGAGTTGAGTTGATTTTGGTCTCATCTGACCACAACACTTTCACCCAGAATTCCTCTGACTCTATCAGATGTTCATTAGCAAACTTCAGATGGGCCTGTGCATGTGCTTTTTTGATTTCAGTCCTTCACAGTGTAGTGTGTTACCAATTGTTTTCTTGGTGACTATGGTCTCAGCTGCCTTGAGATCATTGACAAGATTCCCCCGTGTAGTTCTGGGTGTATTCCTCACCATTCTCATGATCATTGAAACTCCACGGGGTGAGATCTTACATAGAGCCCCAGATCGAGGGAGATTGACAGTTATTTTGTGTTTCTTCCATTTGCGAATAATCACACCAACTGTTGTTACCCTCTCACCAAGCCTTGTAGCCCATTCCAGCCTTGTGTAGGTCTACAGTCTTGTCCCTGAAATCCTTGGACAGCTCTTTGGTCTTGACTATCGCAGAGAGATTGGAATCTGATTGATTGCTTCTGTGAACAGGTGTCTTTTATACAGGTAACAAGCTGAGATTAGAAGCACTCCCTTTTAGAGAGTGCTCCTAATCTCAGCTCTTTACCTGTATAGAAGATGTCTGGGAGCCAGAAATCTTGCTGATTGATAGGGGATCAAATACTTATTTCAATCATAGAAGCGGTGGTCCAGCCGAAACTTTACTTTTTCGATAAAAATACTTTATCCTTTAATACTCATGCTTAGTATATATTCTAGTAAAGCTATGCTGTATACTAAGGTCCGTTTAGTATTTTTGAAGCATTGTTTTCTTACTTTTGGAAGTCCCAGCAGACTGTGGCCACCTCCTGTGTGGGCATCTGAAGCCGGAGAGTATTCCGTGCATGCTGGCTACCCAGCATGCACCTGCTGATCTTGTGCATGCGCAGTGCAGCGTGAGCAGTATAATAGCGTGTAGGTCGGCTTTGCCTATTACCTCCTGGGATTGATGACTCCCATCTCCCAGGAGGCAATGCAAAGGCGGAAATGATGCGTGGGGTCGTGGCCACTAAGGAGGAAGTGAAAAAAGAAAAATGCAGATATAAAGTAAGATATAAAGTAAAAAAAATGCCAATTTGTTAAAAGTGTACACATTAGTGCTGGATGGTGAGGAGTATAAAATGTGCGTGGAATTATAGACTGATCATTTCTCTGTCAGTAGGCAAACATACAAAATCAGCAAGGGATCAAACACTTTTTTCCATTCACTGTATTTTTATGGGATTTAAATTTACCTATGTTTTAAAAAAATAATAATTGGGGTCCATTTGCACACTTTCAAACAAACACTGTGTTTGCTGTCAGGTTGTGTGGTTTGAGGCATGTGTTTTTTTGCACATTAACTTGTTTTCGTCTGTATGCACCTATATACATGTCTTGATATGAATTTTGAGGTAATTACAATAATCTTTCTACCTTAATCTCACTTTTTGAACATACTACACAGCACGGAAAGCACTATTTAATATTGAAGTTCTATCATTTACCTACACGAGTTGAATATACAATATAAATTGGCTCGCCCCAAATTCTCCCAATGCCTAATCCGATACCTGCAACTGGAAGTCAACGGGCGGAGTGGGCGGAGCAGAGATCGGCCTGGCAGCAGTAGAACTAGGGGGAAGCTGGCTGGAGCAGGGATGCAGGACGCCATTGCATATTCTGTCCAAAACAGTGACCGGAGCGGTCACATTCGGTAAAGAAAGTGAGGTACCATGTCTCTGTCGGAGGGTAAACATCACAATGCCCACCTAGGTACACCCTGCACTCAGCTGCAGTAAGCCAGAAGCGGACATCTTGTTACACCCAGCCCATATAGTTCAGGCTGGGTGTAACAAGATGTCCACTGCTGCCTTACTGTAGTTGAGTGCAGGGTGTACCAAGATCTGCGTCGCAGCATAATTAATAGATGATAAATGTTAAATGGCGTGAATGATGAGAGCCAAGGAAGAATTTTGCAATGCCATATAGCATTGCAAAATCCTTCCTTGCCTCTCATCATTCATGTAATTTATTATTGCCAATCAGTGCTACATTTCAGTGCTTGCCCATAAGCCTATCAGTGCCATCTATCAGTGCCCATAAGTGCCGCCTATCAGTGCCCATAAGTGCCCCCTATCAGTGCCAGCCATCACTGCCAGCCACTTGTCAGTGCCACCTATCAGTGCCCATACGTGCCATCTATCAGTGACCATCAGTCAGTGCCAGCCATCACTGCCAGCCTCCTGTCAGTGCCACCTATCAATGGCCATCAGTCAGTGCCATCCATCAGTGCCAGTCACCTGTCAGTGCTACCTATCAGAGCCCATAAGTGCCACCTATCAGTGCCCGTAAGAGCTGCCTATCAGTGCCAGCCATCAATCAGTGCCACCTATCAGTGCCCATCAGTCAAACTGTCACATGAAAAAGTATCGGTAATTGGTATCGGTGACTACTTGAAAAAAAGTATCGGTACTTGTACTCGGTCTGAAAAAAAGTGGTATCGGGACAACCCTAGCTGAGAGGCAGGTTGAGTCCATGGAATATTTAATATTTTGCTGTAAGTTTTGGGAAAATGACAAAACAATTTTTTTTTTTTCACAAAGTTGTGACCAAATGATATATTGCTCAAACATGGCATGGGTATATGTGAAATTACACTCCAAAATACATTCTGCTACTTCTACTGGGTACAAGGATACCACATGTGTGGGACTTTTTGGCAGTCACACAGGACACGAAAACCAATCAACGTCATCAGGCTTTCTAAGGGTGTAAAATTGTGATTTCACTTCCTCTATACAAATGTGTGTAACAATCAGCGCCACCCTAGTAATTAATCAAGTGCAAAGTTGCAGCTGCTATACACTTTTAGTGAAATCCCTACACTTTGAAAATTATGGGCACAGGATGCATATTATGGGCTCAGAGGCTGTATGATGGGCACAGGCTGCATATGATATGCACAGGCTGCATATGATGGGCACAGAGGCTGTATATGACGGGCACAAAAGCTGCATATGATGGGCACAGGCTGCATATGATGGGCAGAAGCTGTATATAATGAACACAGAGGCTGCATATGTTGGGCACAGGCTGCATAAGATGGGCACAGAAGCTGCATATGATGGGTTCAGGCTGAAAATGAAGGGCACAGAGGCTGCATATGTTGGGCCCATGCTGCATAAGATGGGCACAGGCTGCATATGATGGGCAGAAGCTGCATATGATGGGCAGAAGCTGCATACGATGGGCACAGAGGCTGCATATGATGGGCACAGAGGCTGCATATGATGGGCACAGTGAGCCTGCAATTGTTGGTTTTTTTTTCAGAATTTTTCAGTTTGCTAGTGCCAAACCAAAAATTTTGAGCACCAGCCACCACTGGGTTTAGGTCTGGAGAAATTCCTGGCCAGTCTATCATCTTTACCCTTAACTTCTTTAGCAAGGCAGTGGTCATCTTGGAGGTGTGTTTGGAGTTGTTATCATGTTGGAATACTGCCCTGCGGCCGGTCTCTGAAGGAAGGGGATCTTGCTCTGCTTCAGCATGTCACAGTACATGTTAGCATTCATGGTTCCCTCAATGAAATGTAGCTTTCCAGTGCCGGCAGCATTCATGCAGAGCATGGCACTCCTACCACCATGCTTGACTTGTAGGCAAGGCACACTTGTCTTTGTACTCCTCACCTGGTTGCCGCCAAACACGCTTGACACTATCTGAACCAAATAAGGTGGGTATAGCACCAGGTTGAAGGTCAATTGCGCAATCATACAGCCGGTGTGGAGGCAAACTATGGGCTTGACCTTTGTCAAAGACATCGCTAAAATTGCGGAGCTCCTCCGGCAGGGAGGAGAGTGAAGAGGTGCACAGGACCTTGACTACCTTCTGGAAGCACATCTCACTGCATTGTGGTGACCAGGAGAGAACCTCAGCACAGAGCCAATCAAAAGAGGGGTTGTGCCTCTGTAACCAAGGGTAACCAATAACAAGCGGAAACTTAGGTGAGAAATTAACTTGGAATTGGATTATCTCTTGGTGAAGAGCCCCTATGGCCATGGACAATGGAACCGTCTCATGAGTCACATGGGCAGGCTGTAGAGGTCTCCCTTCAAAAGGCTCAATGGTAAGTGGAGTGTCATGCAGCTGCAGCAAAATAGAGTGCTTCAATACAAAGGCAGCATCAATGAACAGACCTGCAAACCCAGAGTCAATTAGAGCCTGTATCTTGACGGAGGACTCCAAGAAAGGGTGACCAAAACCAGGGGCTTATCCTTCTGGATAACTGGGGAAGAAACAACGCCACCTAAGGTCTGTCTGTAACAGGACCTCAAGGTTTGGGCGTTCCCTGGACGGGTAGGACAGGACTTCAAAAAGTGACCTGCCTGGCCACAATAAAGGCACAATCTGTCCCTCCACCTAAAGACTCTCTCATCCGTAGAGAGACGTGCAAAACCCAAGTGCATGGGTTCACCGTCACTGCCCGACTCGGTACCAGGAGGCATGGGAGGTGAGGGAGGCACGGGGGAGACTGTAAAGCTCAGAGACAAATGTACGGCAGGCTCCTTAAAAGAGAATCTCTCTCTGAGTCTGGAGTCAATGAGGATGGCAAACGTGATCAACTTCTCCAACTCAGTGGGTATATCTCAGGCTGCTATCTCATCCTTGATGGTATCCGAGAGACCATGAGAAAAAGCAGCCAGTAGGTCCTCATTGTTCCACGCAACCTCTGCTGCCAGAGTATGGAAATCAATGGCATAGTCAGCAACAGTTCTCATACTCTGTTCGATGGACATGAGGCACTTGGCAGCAGAAGCGGAGCGTGTGGGAACGCCAAATACCCTTTTAAATAAAGCCGCAAACTCAGGGTAGCTCAAGACAACAGTTTTTTAGTCAAAACATAGCCAGAGTTCAGTAACCGGAATGGATAGTCAGCCAAGCCAGGAGTCAGGGATCAAAGTAGTGGAACAGCAAGCAGGATCTATAGCCAGAAGGGATGTCAGTAAAGCCAGTCTTCAAACAGGAACGCAGGAGATTCTTGTGATGTGACCAAGGCGAAAGTAGAGCTCCTCTGGACTGGAAGGCTTAAGTAGGCAGGACTGATGAGCAGGATCATCAACAGCTGAGTAACTGTGGAGAAAGATGGAAGCTGACAATTAGCCAACAGCTGAGCGGCCAGCTCAGAGAAGGAAGGGCTGAGCCCAGCCCTGACAACGCCACTGGTCCTTGTTGGGCATATATTGTAATGTTCTTTTTTTTCATGCAGCCTGTGGGCTGAATAATAAAAAAAAAAAAAAAAAAAAGAGATTGATCGGTAGGTATGCCCACCATTAGAATACCGCCCTGCATCCACCCACTTCTAATGATGGGCATAGGTGCATGTTTTTTTTTTTAAACTGTGGTGATGAAATCACATCCTACAGTGCTGGAGTTGCTGATTTATGTATCGTGAGAGCAAACCCTGTTGGTGTCAAAATAAATAAATCCATGCTGCAGCTGAATGGTGTACCTGAAAAGCAAACAATGGTAACAATAAAACATTAACCCAATAAAACAACTTTTTTTATTGCAATCTGTGCCGAAGCATGGGGGCAATCCACCCCTAATGTTAAGGGCAAATAACCCCTCCAGCCCTTCCCCTATGCTTCGGCATATATGTTCTTTTTTTAAAGTGGTTGTAAACCCTTACAACCAACTTTGACCTACAGGTAAGCCTAGATTAAGGCTTACCTGTAGGTCCAAGAAATATCTCCTAAACCTACACGGTTTAGAAGATATTTGCCAAAAGACAGGCACCACTGTCTACGGTGCAGGCGCTCTGAATGCGCCGCTGTCAACGGCGATATGCCGGGAGTGGCGGCTCCCGTGTGCATGCGCGGGAGTGACGTCATCGCGGCTTTGCCGAATGACAGCAGCGGAGCAGCAAGACCCACCGAGAAGATGGATGCTCCGGACTACAGGGGACAGCGGTGACTTTGCTGGCTCCTGTGTCAGGTAAGTGAGGCATAATGGACTACTATGCAATGCATAGTAGTCCATTATGCTTTACCTTTGCAGGGAATCAAAGAGGAAGTAAACCCATCAGTATCTTTAACTGTGGTGGTGAAATCACCTCCTACAGCGATTGAGTCGCTGATTTACATATCATGAGAGCAAACACTGTCAAACTAAATAAATCAATGCTGCAGCTAAATGGCGTACCTGCAAAGAAAATAATGATTAACCATAAAACACAGTAAACAGTAAAGTATAAAAGAATTACTTACCTGCAAAGCAAACATGATAAAATATAGTAACAATAAAACATTGCAGTTAAGCATACAATACAGTAAAACAGAGCAGATCAATAATGAGAGAACAATAGAGCGAGAACAATAGAGAGAGATGAACAAGAAAATGACAACTATTTTAGCTTTTTTATTTTATACTTAGCACATAAGCGTTTAGCAGAGCCAATTGAAATAGATATACAGACACTTTTTCATACCAGCGTCTGACCTTACGGGCAATTAAAGTGGAGTGCCACCCTAAAAAAAATAGCATTAATATTCTTCAAATAATAAAATATAAAAATGTGAAAAAAAAATAATTGTTTTTTTAACTTTCCAGAAACACCTGTTGCTAGGAATTCTTCCTAATCTGCCTTTTCTTACTCCATGGTGATCTTCGGTCTTCTCTCCTCCTCCTGTTTTCTTCTGGGGAATGGGGCACACTGTGTTCTGGGAACTGAGTGTGTACCAGAACACAGCGTGCCCCATTCACAAAGCGTCGCGCGACTTGTGCATGCACAGTACGAAACGGGCAGCGAAGCCGCATGGCTCCACTGGCTGTTTCCCTTAGTGAGGATAGCAGCACTGGGACACAATACGAGGGACGTATCAGCCTCGGGTGTAGGGGGAAGGGGTGACATCGCGGGCGCCCTGGACAGGTAAGTGTCCTTATTAAAAGTCAGCAGCTACTGTTTGTAGCTGCTGACTTTAAAAAAAAAAATTCCGCTGGAACTCCCCTTTAAGTACGGCACCATCAACTGGTCGTTGAAGTCCACCCCTCCCATATGAAGGTTGTATTCGTGGACACAGAGGGGCTTCTCAACAAAACCAGTCACCGTTGTAATTTGGACAGTCGTACCTGCGTGAAGGGAGGACAGAACAAAAACATTCCAATTATCCCTCCACTTCACTGCGAGCAAATTATTACATCTCAAGCAGGCTCTATCCCCCCCATCTAAGTCGGGACTCTACAAGCCATTGGAGGAAGCCCGGTGATTAGATCGCATGGTTCCACATGCGTCAATTCCACATTTAAAAAAGTGGACCACTTGTGTAATAATTGTCCACGAATAAGTGGTTCTTCTTTCCGAATAAGGGGGACACCAAGTCCCAAACGATCTTACCAACAGTCTCTATGTAGTCTGGGCAGTTGTGGGGCTCCATGTGACTGTATTTTCCCTCATAAACCATTAAACTATATGTATAGCCTGTGGCCCTCTCACAGAGCTTATACAACTTGACCCCATATCTGGCACGCTTGCTGGGGAGATACTGTTTGAAAGACAAGCGGCCAGAAAACGTAATCAGGGACTCGTTAATGCAGACAACTTGATCGGGAATAAACAAGGCTGCGAACGGTTGGCAAAAGTGGTTTACGAGGGCCCGAATTTTTTGGAGCCCATCAAATTCAGGGTCACCCCCACCCCGAGAATGAGACATCAAAATGCATGAACCACAAGAACTGCTCGTATCGTGTCATGGTCAAGGAAGCACAGAACACGGGCATGCATGTGGTGAATTGGGTCAGTGGACTAATATGATCACAACTCACATTTTTTAGTTATGCCCATGAAGAGGAATAGGCCCAGAAAGGTCTTAAATTCATAAAACGCAATCGTTTTCCATTCTCTGGCAAGGGTCAACTGGGGATTAGCGGCAATGAATTGACCAGCATACAAATTGCTTTGGTTCACAATAGATCTATAGAGATCTTCCATGAAAAACAGTGTCTAAAAATCAAGTGGTGTAAAATCAACTGTTTCCACCTGAATTCCGGGTTGGCCAGTGAATGAGGGAAGTAAGGGCACTGCAGAAGTGGTGGGCTCCCAATTAGGTATGGCATATGCAGCAGGAAGGGCACTATGGGCTCTATGGGCCTGTGTATGAACTCTTGGTGGCTGCCGGAGACTGCTTGGGCTAGCCAACGCACGAGATTGAACTGCACCTATGGGACTCGCCACATCACCAAGTGTTACTGCAGTACTGGTTTAACTAGGACCAGTATGTACTATGCTGCTGGTGCTTGCCAGTTCACCAGAAGGATGAGCGCACTAGTACTGGCTCTCTGCTCTATACGAGAGCCCTGCAGTCCTTGCACTTCAACAACAGATGAACTGGGTCGTGTACGCCTGACCTTAGCAGTGACCACTACTCTGTCCTCAGAGCTATCTGTCAGGGTGCCGCTGCTCTCTGCTGGTTCATATACTGAGCCTGTATCTGACAGTGAGACGGCTTCCCCTTCGCTCTCATCTATCATGCTCAGCAACGTGTAGGCCTCTTCACTAGTGTACCTCTGTTTGGACATTTTGGCCTCTAAATTTACAAGTACAGCTAGTGCGACTCACAGGCAAAAGAGCACCTTATTGTCAGCGACTGCTTCAAAGGTACCAAAAAAATTAACTGTTAGCGTTCACAGGGATCAGGTCTGTCTCTGCTAATGCTGCAGTTTTGTGTGTTGTGTTTTGTAAGTGACAGTGATCTATTTGATACTGCACTTGAGTGGGCCAGGCAGAGGGGATAAACGCAGGTGCTACCAGGTATCTGGGCTGATCCTGCCAATGCTGCATTTTTTGGGAACACTAAACTACAGGGGACGCTAATATAGTTCTGATCAGATCAAAGATATTGATCTGTTCATTATACTGTACACTATACTAGTAAGGGAGGTGTATGGTGTGTGCGTTGGTGTTAGCGCTACTGGCACTAATCTGATGCTGCCTGGGATTGATGCTAACCCTAACTGATGCTAAAACCTAACTGATGTCACCCGATGGGCGATCAGGGGGATAAACTTTTATAATGGATTATATGGAGGGTACCTGACACTATAAAAGACTGATGATGAAACTAACCAACTAACTAGTCACCCGTGACACTAATACGGCGATCAGAATATAGATCTGTACACTATACTAGTGACACTGGTGACAGGGGGTGAAAGGGTTAATTGGGGGGGGGGGTGATCAAGGGGTTAAACCTTTATTGGGGGCTACCCTAAACCTACCTGGGCCTACCACTAACTGCCTTAACACTATTTAGTGTCACATGTGACACCAGCACAGCGATCAGTGAAAAATCTGAAAACTGCACTTCATGACACAGTGACAGGGAGTGAAGGGGTTAACTGGGGGGGGGGGGGTGTGCCTACGTGTACTGTGTCAGTGTAGTGTTGGTGCAACTCACTTTTAGATGTCCTCTCACTGGAACTGAAAAGGGTTCCACAAGGGGAGGCGACATCACTTCCTTTGCTGTGTTTACATTTCACAGATAGAGGAAGCATTTCATTGGCCAGAACCGATCAGCAGTTCCAGACCAGAAATCATTGCCATGGACCTGAAGACTGATCAGTTCTGTAATGAATCGGCGCGAGCGAGGTACGGGTACATCGTTTCGCGCAGGGCTGCCAAATTGCCGCAGTATATCTCTGTGAGCCGGTCGGGAAGTGGTTAAACACACATTCCTGGTTTACTTAGATTTTAATAATTATTTTGATTACATATTAACTTATATTGCAACAATTGAGTAAAAGCAAAGTCCCACATCATTTAGTATTTTCAACTAACTGGACATCATTCTACCAAAAGGCAGGCATGCCAAAGAAAGGAGGGCACTCAGAACTGTTGATGCCAGACCCAAACCTTAAACCTGCACATGGGTCCTCTACAATCACACTGCTTTCAGCATTATGAAGGAGTGGAATGCTCCTGCAAATGATAGAAAGGATAATTGATTTTTTTTTTTTTAATCGTTGCAGGCTCATAAATGGATGACTAAAATAAAATGAAACAAGCAGCAGTTTTAGTAGGTATTCCTTGTACTGTTCACTTGAGTTAGTAATGAAACATGCATGGTACTTAGCATAGATTAGTGCCATTATTCACTTGAATCAAATATAATCCAGCTCTATGATTAGTAATGGAACACTGAAAGACTCACCCACACATACTGCAGAAAGCAGGAACACCGCAGACTGAGGAGGAGTACATGTTGGGAAGAATGGTTGAGTGAGGTACTGGGAAAATGTCACAGCCAGAATAGCTTCACTGGCAGGAGAGATTATTAGCATGGAGCTCCATAGGTATAAAAAGGCCACAATACCTCCAAATGATTCCTTTAAATATATGTAACTTCCGCCTGACTTAGTAATTGTTGTTCCCAGTTCAGCATAGCAGAGAGACCCAATTACTGAAAATATTCCTCCCAGCACCCAGATAATGAGTGACAATCCATAAGAACCGGTGTACATAAGAACTCCCTTTGTTGAAACAAATATTCCTGCTCCAATGGTGTTCCCAATGACCATGCTCACTGCATGGAGAAGTGACATCTCCCTTTTCAGCTGCACTATATCTGTGGAAATATCTTCTGAGCTGCCTTTCATTTTTAAATTGTGTGTTTTTGTGACAATAGACAACTATATCACAGCCAGACTGCTGTATGTTCTTCTGATGCAGTGAAAGCCTAAAATAATAATAAAATGAGTAAATACATATATATTTTCAAAAATATCAGTATCCTACAGGCACGTGCAACCAGTGCCAAATTTCTATGTTTTTTATTCCCTAGGCCAGCTACCTACCCACAAGAAAAACATATTTATTTATTTATTTATTACAGCCAACTGCCTCCCATGCATACAATTACTACAGCCAAATGAGGCAGGAGTCAGCTTACCTGCCAGCATGTCTTTGGAGTGTGGGAAGAAACTTATGCAAGAGCAGGAAAAAAAAATGCAAACTCCATGCAGGTTGTGTCATAGTTGAGATTCAGGGTACGTTCACACTGAACACGAGTTTGAAATCGTGTGAGTTCAGCTGAACTCACACGATTTCAAACCCGCATTTCAGTGTGAGTTGGAGGGTGATTTGAAAGACATCTGTGTGGGTTCATGTACAGATGTCTATTGAAATCACATCCGAAAGTCACCAAAAATAGTGCAAGAACTACTTTTGGAAATCGGTGCAGTGCTGCAAAGTCGGCGTCGCACCAATTGGGACAGTGCCATTGCCGGCAATAGGCTTTGACATGTCAAATCATGCCAATGTGAACGGAGGCTGAAACTGATTACCCTAGTCCTGCAAGGCAGATGTGTTAACCACTAAGCCACTGAGCTACCCCATATGCTACCCACTCCCTTCACCCTTACTCACATATATTAAATATTATTTAGTTAACAATATTGAAAAAAAGGAATTTACCAAATACTGGAAAAAGTAAACACAAAAGAATTACCTGAAAACAATCAGAAAAATGTCTAAGAGCCACAACCAGTAGATTACTGACACAAACCGAATTGATACATAACTGACACATCTAGAACTATACTGTACAGACACAGGATCAGTACTGTACTGACAACTAAAAGAGGGGAGAAGAATTAGGGCACCTCATTTTTTTTTATTGCTCTCTGTGCTCCCATTTGAGTGATTTACCCTCTCTATTCGTCCTGTTTAACATTATTATAAAAAGCAAAAGTCAAAGACATTTTCAAATTTTGGGTTGCCCCTAGAAAGGTTATGGAAATCTTCCAATGAGGACACTAATTCTGTTGACCTGGGGGTCTCCAAGAGATTCCCTTAATTTGCAGGGATTTCCTCTCACTTCCTCTTTTGGCTATTGGGCAGGAACTGAAGGTAAATCTCCCCAATGGGACGAAGGCAAAAATAAACCTTACAGGGGTTATGCCCTTCCCCTACTCTATCCAAAATTTTTAAAAAAAGTGTTGCCATTATCTGTACTGGTACAACCAGAAAAAGACAAAATCACTACTGTACCGACAAAACCAGAAACACATCTGCAGAGACACAGTTGGCACTGATTGGCACAGCCAGAAACATGTCCACAGAGGCAATCAGTACTCTACTGATGAAACCAGAAACATGGTGTTCATGGGACCTCCATTAAATCCCAATTTAAGTCTCTGTTGAAATTGCTGAAAGATAGCATGCAGAAAATTATAAGGGTTGTAATTCTGTTCATTACCTGTATCCTAGAGCTAACAACCGATGTTCTCTTTGTGAGAGTGGTAATCTCCTTGTAGCAATTTAAAACGCCCCCCTTCTTGACAAGAACTATGTTACTGCAGAGCTGCAAGGAGTGTCAGCTTTGCTGATTGGATCAATGTAGCCACTACACACTAAGCAACAATAATCATTGCAAGCTTAATGTCGCTCAGGGCAAAATCAAATATCTCACAAATGGAGTTTAAGAGATATAAGAAACTGTCAGGGGGTTTACCTGTACAGCATTTGCCAAAAACTGAAATATGACTTTTAGATGAGCAGAAGTTTTAATAGCATATTTTGGACAAATCGTTTTTTCCTAAGTTACCTCTATATAGGCATAACCCACTTTTAAGTACACAATGGGGTTTATTTACTAAAGCTGGAAATTGCCAAATCAGGCTCATTTTTGCATAGAAGCCAATGAGCTTCTAATCTTCGCTTGTTCAATTAAGCTTTGGTAATAAAACCCGGAAGCTCATTGGTTTCAATGCAGATGTGAGCCTGATTTTGCACATTCCAGCTTTAGTAAATAAACCCCATTGTGAACTTAAAAGTGGGGTATGCCTGTAGTACCTTAAAGATTAATCAACAGTTCCAGCTAAACTTTTGCAGTCCCCAGATAACACACTCATCTTGACATTTTAAAATAAGACAACCTGCTATAGGAGGTTGACCAATATATATATATATATATATATATATACACCACACACACATACACACACTTACTGTGTCTGAAGAAGGCTAACCTCCAGTGATGACCAGCTGACCTTCCTGTCCGCCGAATCCACAGTGATTATTTACAGTAAAGCAGAACTGTGACCTGATAGAATTGAATCAAAGCCTACTATATGCATAGTGTGTGACCGGTCTCTACAAGCTAACCTCAACCCTTTGAAGTTAACCTTTGTCCTGTCCATGTGCTATTTGTTGCAAAATATATAACGAATATAATGCTAGTACACGTACCCCTTGTATGCTCTAAAATTTGGGTAGAGGGTTGTACTAGAGATAGTCTGAGCTAAAAAATTACTTTACACTAGAAATCTTTATCTACTAGGTTAAAGTTCGTACTTTCAGATTAACTTTGACATATTTAGAACATTTCCAAAAAAATTAAGAGCTGAAGTCTGTGATTTTCATTTGGTATATCTCCCCTGCTATACCTTTTTTTTTTTCATGTGGCTTATCTCGTTTAGTTGTTGTTCTCCAGGCTGTCTGAGTTCTCTTTTACTTGTTTAGCCATTTGTTTTTTCAGAGTGTATGTTTACTGATTTACAAACAAATACTTGTCACTGGAACGGTTATTTATTCCCCAGCATAAGGCTCAAGGTGTCAGTCTGGCAACATACATGGTGTGTAAGATAGCTGTTAAGCCTCATTCATAAATGTATAAATAGTGCTAAAGCAGCCATAAACCTGTTTTTGTGAAAATCTGTCTCTTTTACAAAGTGAAAGTACTGCCGGTTTGACTTTTTAACCCCATTCTGAAACATACCTCTGAATTAGATCCAACATTTATAAACAGCTTTCAAGGCCCATTGCATGCATCCAGACTAGATGTCATAAAACCCAGTAGTCTCATGATGACTGTCCTAAAGGATTAGCAAGGGCAGGGTCGGTGCTACCACTAGATGTACTAGTCAGCTGCCTAGGGTGCACTGCCACCTAGGGTGCAGCCACGGCCACAAGTTTTCCTACTTTCCTCCAAAGGGACGTAGATAAGGGACGGTTAGTGGGGTCTGAAACCCACCCAAAGCACCCTGCCCAAATGTCCATGCAGTCTCTGCTGCCACATGGAGCCGTGCCACTCAGCCTGAGCAATCAGATCTGTCAGAGAATATAGGCTGAGCGGCAACAACGTTGTGGTCCCAGACTTTCCCCTGCTTTGTTCTTGCCCCCTCCTTCTCTGAAAGATGGAGCCTGGGGGTGATGCAAGCACATGATTGGTTGCTAGGACATCAGTGGTCCTAGCAACCAATCACATGGTTGCCCTGCCCCCAGGCCTCGACATTCAGAGAAGGAGGGCAAGGATGGAACCTCCTCCATCAGACCTACCCAGCCAGGGAGTGACATCACTACAGGCAGGAAACTGGGCTCTGCACAGATGTTCCAGGCTTAATAGGTTTTCCCACCTTATCCCCTACCACCTCACCCACCCCCCAATAATGCCTTGCCTATCCCTCATACTGCCACACTCATTCCCATACTGCCTCGCCCATCTCCTATAGGGCCTCATCTACCCCCCCCCCCCATGCTGCCACACCTACCCCTTGTACTGCCTCCCCTACCCCTCATCCCTCTTATCATATGGGGGGGGGCCCATCTTGAAGGGCTGGTTTTGCCTAGGGTGCAAAATAGTCTAGCACCGACCCTGGGTGACGATGGTCTAATAATTAAAGACCAGGGGTTAAATCTTTTTGATTTAATCTGCTAAAATGGTTAGGGTCACCGTGGTCAAATCATTGAGATGTGATGTTAAGGCTGGGTTCACACTTATGTGAATTGGATGCTGGTTTCCCCGTGTAGCACCCTGATGTCTAGGCAGGGTTGCTCTTAAATTTACCTGCCAGGTGTAGTTACCTTGGCTCATTGTTAGGGATCAATTGAGTTCATCCTAAGTCTGGAATGGCTCCACTTCTCTCTTTTGCCGCTAGGTGGCCGGGTACCTGGTGACATTAAATAAGACAAGGGCAAAGCAAGGACAGATTAGGAGTATATGGGGTATCTCAGACAATGGGCAGGGGTTTTCTTAAATCCCTTGGCCTGCTGGGAGAACCTCTTTATTTAGGCGGAGTCAAGTGATTGGGGTTCTGTGTCACCTGGAGGGCAGTCTGGGTGGACGTGTGTTGTATTGCCCGGGCTACTAGGCAGGAGTTTGGGCCTATCCCGGGCACATCTGCCTGGTAGGCTGTCTGAGGGCCTATCCAGAAGACAAGATCGCAGCATAGGGTTGGGATTACGGCTTGCAGTCCAATCAGAAGTGACGGTTCTGCCGGCCAGAGAACCTGTCGTGGTCGGAGGTAGAGGGGGGATCTGTTGCCAAAAGGGACCATCCACCTTATTACCAGGGACCACAGTGAGTAGCTGAAGCAAGTACCGGAGCAGTATTCTCCCCAACGGGGGATGGTGAAGAATTGTGAAACTTCAGCAGGTGTCAAGTCAGGGACCCAGCCAACGGAGGTGACGCTTGTAGAGCAGCCTTGTGTGTCAAGCCAGGGACCAAGCCGGCCAGTGGGGTGAAGCTTGAGAAGTATCTTGAGTGTCAAGCTAGGGTCTACAAAATATGTGCAGCTAGGGAATCCTGCTTCTAATCACAAAAAGAGGAGTAGCACTCACCGACTAAATTGTGGGGGGTGTAATCAACAAAATACTAACTAGAAACTAAAAAAACAAAAAAAGTATGATACTAACACACACCCTAAAGAGTTAAACTACATATATTTATTGGCTACAAACAGCAAAAATACAAAAGGCATAACCAACAGTATCCCATGATCCCTTATATAAACCCCACAAAGAATCCCAGAAGTAGTTGACACTGTTGGAACAGTGTGAACTACTTCCGTGGCACAAAATCACACTGTTGCCTTTAGGAATTGTCCAGGTCAGTTCTCGCCTTAGGTGGCTGGGGGTATTTATAGGTGTAGATAGGGAGTGCCATATTTTGGGGGAGGGAGGGAGTCATCCACTGTATTAACATACCCCTCTCTATCAAGAGGAGGAATGATTTATATTAATCTTCTTATAGGTCTATAGTTTTTGGGGAATTGGTTGAATATTGAATGATTCCCTCTTATAGGGATTCTTTGTAGGGTTTATATAAGGGATCATGGGATACTGTTGGTTATGCCTTTTGTATTTTTGCTGTTTATAGCCAATACATATACAGTATGAAGTTTAACTCTTTAGGGTGTGTGTAAGTATCATACTTTTTCGTTTTTTTAGTTTTCTACCAAGCTAGGGTCTCCCAGTGGCTTGCTGAGAGGATGATCCAACTATAAAGTCAGGATCTTTCCTGAGCCTGGACCTGCTGAGTGAGGATTGGGTCACAGGAGTGCAGAACTAACTGCACTGTTATAACCTACAGGAGAAGTATAGCCAAAATAGCTTTGCCCATACTACTTCTTTAACTTCTTTAGTACATCAGCCTCAATTTGTCAAAGAGTTTTCTCCTAAATTATTATAATAAACAATGAGTACAATTACTGCATGTACCAAGTAGGCAATAGACACAGTAAATCCTCATTTACAATTGCCAATTGGCAGTCAAGTGCCACCTATCAGTGCTGCCCATCACTGCTGTCCATCAATGCCCATCAGTGTCGCCCATCAGTGCCACCCATCAATGCCCATCAGGCCTATATGTACTGCCCATCAGTGGCACCTATCTGTACCCACCAGTGCCGCCCATCAGTGCCCATCACTGCCGCCTATCAGTGCCACCTATCAGTGCCCATCAGTGCCACCTATCAGTGCCCATCAGTGTGGCATATTAGTGCCTCCTCATCAGTGGCACCTCATCAGTGCCCATAAGTGCCGCCTCATCAGTGTCCATAAGTGCCGCCTCATCAATGCCCACCAGTTCAGCCTATCAGTGCCTATCGGTGCCGCCTCATCAGAGCACATCAGTGAAGGTGAAAAATTACTTAGTTACAGAATTTACTGACAGAAAAAAAAAGTAAAAAACATTTTTTTTATCGGCATTTAGGATGCCTCTTGAAAGGGGTCCCGCAGGAATACAGCTGCCTGGTACCGTGCTCACAGACACAGGCATTTGCCTGCTGCCGCAGGGGTGGTTTATACTGTAGACTACTGGAGACATGGAGGGCCTGGGTATGCTATGTGGAAAGTGCGAGAGCCTGGTCGCCAACCCTCGGCCATTCTCTAGATGTAAGAGGTGTGGAGAATACACATTTAAAGTCGAGCAGCCCACCAAATTGCCTCGGGCCTACCACATGGACTGGGTCACGGGTATGGCAACCGAGGAGACGATCGTCTATGCCCCAGCATCATCCGTTGGAGCTCGTATTGCAAGAGAGGATGCTGTGCTCTCTGATGTCCAGAAGACTACCCTGGAGGTCGTGGATACGACCCCCACGTTGAGTGTTGCCGCTGAGAAGCTCGGTTGCAAGGAAGGAAAACAACCCAGCGGTTCTGGTGGCCACAAAAATAGATCGTCTCTACGTCGTCCCAGGCCGGACATTTGGAAAAGGATACCCATGGACAAGCACAGGAAGGCTGCGGGTGTTGTTACCGGGAACTGCCGGCCCACAGGGGAGTCATTGCAGAGCTCGGGGAACAGCTCTGGCTCTGATGAGGGAGATGACTGGCACAAAAAAAATAACCCTGCCCGACCATGACAAGGCCAATCTGGGTCTCCGAGACTTTTAGAATAAGCGGGTGGCAACAGAGTATGGGATTGGAATTCCCCTATGTTCCAAGGGACATTATGACTGTCATTGAAAAGAACCATGAGGCTTGGTACAAGGACAATGTTTGGAGCTATTTAAAGATACCAAAGCCGCTCTGGAAAAAGGCTTTCTCACCGGAGCTTTATGAACGGTTTGTCGGATGTCTACGGCATTGGCGCTACAGTCGGCACATTTATGAGGACAAAGTTGTGATCTGCAGACCGGATAAAGACAGTGCCGTGTACTTTATTACTACTGTGGATGCACGGGGGAAAGACTTAACTTTGCCTGATCCCCGATTCTACTGGTGAACTGTTCCTGAGTCAAGACTTTGAAATTTGCGAGGAGGGTTTCTCTTGGTCTTTGCCTCTTTGCAAAATTTTCTTCAAGCTACTGAACTATGGGGTAGTTAGACAGAGCCAGTTACACGGAGAAAAAGATCATTCGCATGTCAAGAACATTTAACCTGTTTTAAATTAGAGACTGCACTTTAGCGACGCATACCACCAGGTGGCATGAGTCGGCACAATTAGCACTGCTTTACAGAAGAAAAAAAAACAGTTTTGGAGGTTTTAGAGTTTAGAGGAGAGGAATCCATGGAGATTGTTGGAATCCTGCCTTCTAATAGTTTAGGTGAAAAAATACTATATATATGTTCTTTTCTTTGCCAGGATTCACCGGAGAGCATCTATCAAACCACCGGAGAATGGGTGGGTTAGAAGGACAGGCTTGGGTGGTAACTCATCAACATGGGGACAAGGTGCTTTGGGGTGGGGGGGCCGCACAGCTCGGATAAGGGTCTGATATGGACCTGGGGGGGACCCCCAAGCCGTTTTTCTGGCGTAGGGATTCCCCTTTAACTCCATACCAGGTGACGGGGCCAGCGACACCTCCTTCGCTGGTCCCGGCTACCTGGAGCCGTGCTCAAAATGAGCGGACTTTCCTCCGTGTGTGGGGGAAAGTCCGTTCTTTTTAAAAGTACGGCGGATAGACCTAGTCCGCTGCAAAAGTACCGTGTGTGGGCAGGTAGCTCATTCGGGAAGTCCGGCGGACAGTCCGGCGGTTTGTCCGCCAGACTAAGTCCGCCGGATAGTCTGATACGTGTGTAAGCAGCATAAGAGTACCTGAACTTCCTTTTCCAACCCTCTGATCCCAAGTTGAAAGACTGTTCAATTGTCTGAGTTTTTGCAAATAAAATCCATTCAAGTGGATCTATTGTCAGTCTCAAGTTACTGGGCCATCTACCACGGACATCCCCTAGATGTGCAACAAGGACAATGAAGGGTAATGGTAAGCCCAAAAATAACCAGCAGCTCCTTTGGGGGTTAGTGCTACACTAGTATTTGGCGCACCTGTATCCTGTATTAAGTCTAGAGTGTGACACTCCTAGCATAAGATGAACAGTCACCACATTGAAGATGAAAATGCTGCTGCCAAGTGTCCACTGGTTGCTGTTTTGAAATTAGGAGTTCCTTAGCCAAAAGATGAATGCCTGAGTGTATGATATTGCTCAGGGTCCCAAGTTCACTGGCATATTGAGTGCAGTCAGGTCTAAGCCAATCAGGCAAAAGAAAAACAATTCATCAGATATATGAATATATATATATATATATATATATATATATATATATATATATATATATATATATATATATATATATATAAAATCTCTATTTCAGATATTCATAGATATCTGAAAGTGCTGGCCACAGTGAATTAAGACCCAAATAGTAGGTAGACCAAATTATCAAGCAGACTGTTGGTCAATTGCAGCTATGCACAGCAGTTCCTATGAGAGGCATGGAGCAGAAAGCCATCCTACATTACCACATCCTGTAGATTGCAAATCTTCCAAGCTCATGGCCGTGATCCTAAAGTCTGTGCTGTGTGTCCCAGGCTGTCTGTGAACAGGTGAGCTGGATGGTTCACAAGTGATATCATCCGTATTGGTAATAAGATTGCACTCAGCAGATGGTTTTACCCCAGAATCCGGTGGAAAGCCAGCAATTGATTCACAGATTGCCCAGCAGACTCCAGTAAGCTACACAGTGGCTTATACTGTGAATGCTCAACACCTCTGGGGGGGGGGGGGGGGGGGGTAAAACCATCTGGTGAGTGCAATCTTATTACCCATATGGATGATATCACCTGGCACCACTTAAACTTGAAAGGATTACCAGCACTAAATTATGGACATTAATTTTTGAGCACAAGTCACTTTATTCTATGGACTAATTAACTTTGAGCATAAGCTATTTTTTGGATTAATTGCCAATTGTCATTGTTTGAAATAGTTTGCATATTCTTCTTTAGTTTGATGATGTAACACGCAGCCATATTTACTTATGTTTTTGAGCACAAGTTATTTTAGATTAATTGTCAATTGCCACTGTTCAAATTAGTCCGCATATTCATTTTTGGTTTGATTATGTAACACAATCTAGTCACATTGTGAACATATGCTGGCACAGTGTTTGGCACAGAGGGCCAAACACACCAGTCTCGTTGTTTGCACAGGGTAACAGAAGGTCTTTATCCTCCACCGTGATAGTTTATCCTTACACACCCCAGACAGTGTAACACATCAGGGGATCACATTTTTCCGTTTTTTGTTTTCTGCTTTTTTCACAACAGTTTTTGTTTTTGTTTTTTTCACATCAGGATATAGCACATAGCCATTTTTTAACATATTACTCACACTAATCTGTGTAGCAGACAGAGGGTGTAACAAACTAACACTTGTTTTAAGGCTAATTTAGCCAGCACAGAGGGTCTAACAAATTAACATTTGGTACAATATACCATCACTCATACCCCCCCCCCCCCCCACTCTTTTGATTCCGATACCAGCAGAGGGTACAGCACAACACCCCATATTTATTGTCCAAAGTTTTTTTTTACGTTTTTTCATTTAAAAAATTTATTTCAGGTTCTGATCTTGTTGGGAAGAGTCAATTTTTATTAATTTCTCACCACTCTTTATCTCAAGTAGGAATAGCACCACACCTACACCTTTTCTAATCCAGGGAAGGGGTTAACACTAGGGGGCAATCAAGGGGTTAAATGTGTTCCCTGGGAGTTGTTTCTAACTGTGGGGGGATGGGACTGACTGGAGGAGGAGAAAGATCTCTGTTCCTAATCACTAGGAACAGCAGATCTGTCTCTCCTCCCCTGTCAGAATGGGGATCTGTCTGTTTACATTGACAAATTCCCATTCTGGCTCTCCGTGAAGCGATCGCAGGTGGCCAGTGGACATTGCGGCCGCCAGCAATGCACAGGTCCTTTAGTACTCCTACATACATGTATAGAGCCATGACAGGTCCTCTTTATATTCATACATACATGTATTGAGCCATGACATGTCCTTTTACACTCCTATACACATGTATAAAGTCCTGACAGGTCCTTTTATACTCCTTTATACATGTATAGAGCCATGACAGGTCCTCTTTATATTCCTTTACACGTATAGAGCCATGACAGGTCCTCTTTATATTCCTTTACATGTATAGAGCCATGACAGGTTCTCTTTCTTCCCCTATAAACACATACATGTATAGTGCCATGACCGGTCCTCTTTATACATGTATAGAGTCATGACAGGTCTTCTTTATTCTCCTATATACATGTATAGAACCATGACAGGTCCTCTTTATACATGTATAGAGTCATGACAGGTCTTCTTTATTCTCCTATATACATGTATAGAACCATGACAGGTCCTCTTTATACATTCATAGTGCCATGACAGGTCCTCCTTATACTCCTATAAATGTAGACCGCCATGACCAGTCCCCTTTATACATGTCTACAGCCATAACAGGTTCCCTTTCCACCCTACATACATGTATAGAGCCATAACAGGTCCACTTTATACATGTATAGAGCCATGACAGGTCCTCTTTATAATCCTATATATGTATAGTGTCATGACAGGTTCTCTTTCTACCCCTATATACACACGTATAGTGCCATGACCGATCCTCTTTATAGTATAGAGCCATGACTGGTCCCCTTTATACATGTATAGAGCCATAACCTTTTCTCTTTCTACCCTATATACATGTATAAAGCCATGGCAGGTCCTCTTTATACATGTATAGAGCCATGACAGGTCCTCTTTATACATGTATAGAGCCATGACAGGTCCTCTTTATTCTCCTATATACATGTAGACTTCCATGATCGGTCCCTTTTAGTTATCATGATATAAAATAATGGATGTGGGGGCCTTTTGGTGGGCTTGATTTGTTTTTTTGGGGGGGGGGCAGCATTTAATTCTTGGTCCCAGGCAGCACAATGTCTTGGGCCAGCCCTGGTGATGTAAATAATCAAACAAAAGCTTTTGTACTCATCCACTTATATTTACAACAGTACTAGGCAATGAAAACTGCCAGCTCATAGCACTCTATGGCCAGATGATGTGAAGGCAATTTATGACCATTCATGTAACCCAGTGTTATCCAAGCTCTGAGTCTGGACAATCAGAGATGTAGACTCACCACATAAGCACAGGGTTACACATAGGCATGCACAGGGGGTGTGCCTGGGCCCGCCCTAATAACTCAGTGCGGTACTTTTTCCCTCTCTGGACTGGCCTTTCCCCCCCCCCGAGTTAGGCCCCCTATCCCGCAGTGCTGCTGGCTTCCCTCTTCTCTTTTCCCCCTGGCTGCTGCAGGGGATGTTTCAGGATGGAGAGTGTGGGAAGGGGCTAGTCATTTACTGGTTCCTTCCTTTTTTTAAATGAACAAACTCACTTATTGTGTTCATTCAAATCTGAAGCATGGTACACTGTTTACTATGCTTCAGTTTGTGAATGAACAGGAAGATGCTCAACAAAGAGCACTTCCCATGCGTTCCCTTTCCTGTGCAACTGAGGCTGCAGAGAATAGCATGTGTGTTTGACCTTTGGGGGTGCACACCCTAATGCAATAGGCTGCGCACACCAATGGGGTTACATGAATGGTGATAAATGACTTCACATTATCTCGACTGAGGATTGGGGGATGTTTGTATAGACCATTGTTTCTCAATTCCAGTCCTCATGGCCCACTAACAGGTCATGTTTTCAGGCTTTCCATTATTTTGCACAGGTGATTTGATCAGTTTCACTGCCTTAGTAATTACCCCAGCTGTTTCATCTGAGGGAAATCCTGAAAACATGACCTGTTAGTGGGCCATGAGGACTGGAATTGAGAAACACTGGTATAGACAGACATGTGCGCTGATGGGAAGATATCTGTCAGCTGTGACACACACACACACACACACACACACACACTTCCGCTTCTCCTTGTCACCTTAACCCTTCACTGCATCACCTGAAAAATAAATCCTCCTGAAACTTTGGCAGCTTTCCACCCTAGGAGACTCCTCAGAAAAAAAAAAAACATTCAGCTCACCTCCTCCCTGCATGTAGTGTGAGCAGCAGCCAGCACACAGTATCTACAGTGAGCTCCTCAGCTCCGGCCTCCCAGTTCTCTCAGCAGACCGCACTACTGATGGGGGGGGGGTTACATCAGCGATAACAGAGAACCTGCAGGAGCCTGGAGGGAGGGGGCAGACAGAAAGGAGCTTCAGATTCCAACACAAACATCAGCACGGTGTATTTAGTTACAAGCCATGACTCTGCTGCTGTCTCCACATTGGCAAGTATGCTAATGGAGCCCCCCCCCCCTGCCCGAATGGTCTGTCCGGGTTTCAGGCAGTCTAAAAAACAGGCAGATGATTCAGAACCAGGACTGTCTGGGTGAATCCCGGGAAGGTGGCAACCATAATTACTCCATAATTTCTTGGAAAGTCTTGGAAAGTGGTAGGGGTGTTGTTCAGGTATAGACCCACCATGGTTACAAAACACGTCTTCACGTAGCACAGATTCCCGTGGGAAATGCTGCTGATTGCCACAGCTTCTTTTATTCTCAGATCAGTGTAGAGGCAGCCAGGTACACAGCAACAGTCACTCTTTCTGGTTCAGTAAACAGTCTAGGGTAGGGTTTCCATCTCATCCCTTTAAACCCGAACACATATTAACCACTTCCAGACCCGGACCGGCTCACGCCAATATACGTCGGGAATTTTGAAGAGGGATATCGTTGTTATGGCGGCAGCTATCTACCATAACCGCAGCTATCCTCTTCTTCAGTAAACGGTCCGGTTTCAGAAAAAAGTGCTCTCCTGCTGCTCCCCGGTGCCCCAGTGGGGGCTGTCGCTCGCCCGCAATAGGGCCTACAGATAGACCGATAGATAGATAGATAGATATTGGGTGGGATAGACAGCCAGACAAACAGACAGACAGATATTGGGTGGGAGAGATAGATATAGATAGATGGATGGATGGTGGGACAGACAGACAGTGGGATAGATGGATGGATGGATGGATGGATGGATGGTGGGCTAGATAGATAGATAAGTAGATAAGAAAAGGATTTTACAGGTAAGCTGTATATAAAAATCCTATTGAATACATCACGGGACACAGGAGCTCATTACATAGTGGGTTATATAGGCACCTCTGGTGATTGGACACTGGTTAACCCCAATTAAGGAGAATTCCTCCCCTATATAACCCCTCCCATATAAGAGGCACCTCAGTTTTGTAGCAAAGCAATAGGAAACCACGTAAAAAACCCAAGAGGGGCGGGAGCCCTGTGATGTACTCTCAAGAAAAGGATTTTTACAGGTAAGCTGTATATAAAAATCCTATTTTCTTGATCATACATCACGGGACACAGGAGCTCATTACATAGTGGGATGTCCCAAAGCAATGCTCAGATTGAGGGGCGGGAGACACAGATCATAATTATAGACCGCCAGGGACCGGAGGACCTAAACTGCAGCCTGCAGTACACTGCGCCCAAAGGCGATATCCTCTTGCCCTCTGACATCCACCTGATAGAATCTGGTGAACGTGTGGACTGATGACCAAGTTGCAGTCTTACAGATCTGAGCCAGGAAGGCCTGGTGATGCACTGCCCAAGATGCACTTACAGCCCTAGTAGAGTGCGCTTTCACTTGAAAAGGAGGGATTTTCCCTTTAACACTATAGGCGCTATAGGAGAAATAATCTGTCTAATCCACCTTGAGAGAGTGGATTTTGATGACGCCTGGCCCTTCCGGCAAAATAAATAAGCAATCAGTTTTCCTTATCTGAGCAGTTGCTTGAAGATAGATATTGATTGCCCTAACCACATCCAAAGTGTGCAAAGATTCTTCTTCTGCAGACTGTGGGTCCGGAAAAAAGGATGGTAGGATTACATCTTGATTCAAATGGAATCCCGAAACCACCTTAGGTAGAAAGGACCTGTTGGGACGCATTACCACCCGGTCCTTATGAACAAATAGATACGGCTCTTTGCTGGAGAGAGCTGCTAGTTTTGACATTCTTCTAGCCAGGGAAATGGCTACCAAGAAAACCAATTTTTTGGTCAAAAGAACTAATGAAGCCAGATGCAAAGGTTCAAAAGGTTGCCCCTGCAAAGCCGAGAGAACCAAATTCAGATCCCATGAGCATACTGAAGGTTTGACTGGCGGTCTTATCCGCATAGCCCCCTGGATGAAAGCCCGCACCAGGGAATGCGATGCAAGTGGCTTCTGAAAAAACACTGAAAGGCCAAAATCTGCACCTTGATAGTGCTTACGGCCAAATTCATTTCTAGGCCTGACTGGAGGAAGGCCAAGATCCTGCTAATGACATACTTTCTAGGATGCCATTCCCTGAGTTCACACCAGGAAACATATGCCCTCCAGATTTTGTAGTAAATAAGCCTGGAGACCGGCTTTCTGGCATTAACCAGAGTAGAAAGGACTGGCCCGAAAGCCCAGGGTCTCTCAAAATGTGGGTCTCAGCAGCCAAACCGTCAAATTCAGACTGTGTAAAGCAGGATGGTAAATTGGACCCGGTGAGAGCAGATCTGGCCGGAGAGGGAGGATCCATGGCCTGCCTACTGCCAACTTCATGATCTCTGCGTACCACGGTCGCCTGGGCCAAGCCGGGGCTACCAAGAGAACCAATTTTGTCCCTCTTAACTCTTCCCAGGAACCGCGACAGAAGTGGGCATGGGGGGGGGGGGGGGGGGGGAGGCATAAATCAGATTGTACTGATCCCAGGGAACTGTCAGAGTATCTGACCCCTGAGCAAGTGTATCTCTTGTTCTTGACACTAATTTGTCCAGTTTTCTGTTGAACCTGGACGCAAACAGATCTACGTCTGGAGTACCCCACCTGCGACATATGTCCCAAAACACGTTGGGGTGCAGAGCCCATTCACCTGGGCACAACTGCTGGTGGCTCAGAAAATCCACCTGCCAATTTTCCACTCCTGGAATGAAGACTGCAGAAAGGCATGAAACATGCTTTTCTGCCAAGACAAATATGCGATTCACCTCTTTTTGCGCAACCAGACTCCTGGTACCGCCCTGGTGATTGATATAGGCCACTGCTGTGGCATTGTTGGACTGAACCCGAACAGGGAGACCCCGTAGTCTGGAAGACCACTTTATGAGAGCCATATAAACTGCCCGGATCTCCAAGACATTTATGGGCAATAGCTTCTCGATCGCAGACCATTTCCCCTGCGAGCACGTCTCCTCTAACACTGCTTCCCAGCCTGTCAGGCTGGCATCTGTCGTAATAACCTTCCATGGAAGAGGAAGAAAAGTTTTGCCTTTCAGCAAATTCTTGGTTTGTAGCCACCAGATGAGACTCTTGCGTGTCCCTGGGGATAGACGTATAGGAAGATCCAAGGATTGGGGCTTCCTGTTCCAAGCCGCAAGGATGCATCTTTGAAGAGGCCTTGAGTGGAACTGGGCGAATGGAACGGCCTCGAAGGAGGCGGCCATTTTCCCTAACAGTCTCATGCACAACCGAATGGGGGGAGATCTCCTTCCCAGAATTAGGCGCACCAGATCCCCGATGGCCAAGGCTTTTGGCCTTGGAAGAAACACCTTGCCCTGAGCGGTGTCGATAAACATACCCAGGTATTCCAACCTGGTAGCAGGCTGTAGGGACGACTTTTCTAGGTTTATAATCCAACCTAGGCGGTCCAGGTGTTCTAGCGTTCTGGTAACACTGTGGTTCAGGAACGCTACTGTTTTCTCCATGAGAAGCAAGTCGTCTAGATAAGCCATGACAGCTATACCCTGAGCTCTTAGGTTTGCCAAGAGAGGGTCCAGAATCTTTGTGAAGACTCGAGGAGCCGTAGCGAGCCTGAACGATAGATGGATAGATGGATGGTGGGATAGACAGACAGACAGTGGGATAGATAGATAGATGGATGGATGGATGGATGTGGGATAGATGGATGGATGGAGGGATAGACAGACAGAGGGATGGATAGATAGATGGATGGATGGATGGTGGGATAGACAGACAGTGGGATAGATAGATGGATGGTGGGATAGACAGACAGGCAGTGGGAAAGATGGATGGATGGATGGTGGGATAGACAGACAGACAGTGGGATAGATGGATGGATGGTGGAATAAACAGACAGTGGGATAGATAGATGGATGAATGGTGGGATAGACAGACAGACAGAGGGATGGATAGATGAATGGATGGTGGAATAGACAGACAGACAGAGAGAGAGAGGGATGTATGGATGGATGGATGGATGGATGGATGGATGGTGGGATAGACCGACAGTGGGATAGATAGATAGATAGATGGATTGATGGATGGTGGGATGGATAGATGGATGGATGGAGGGATAGACAGACAGACAGAGGGATGGATAGATGGATGGATGGATGGATGGTGGGATAGACAGACAGAGGGATGGATAGATGGATGGTGGAATAGACAGACAGACAGTGGGATAGATGGCTGGTGGGATAGACAGAGCGATGGATGGATGGTGGGATAGACAGACAGAGGGATGGATAGATAGATGGATGGTGGGATATACAGACAGACAGTGGGATAGATAGATGGATGGATGGTGGGATAGACAGACAGAAAGCGGGATGGATGGATGGATGGTGGGATAGATAGACAGACAGACAGTGGGGTAGATGTGGGATAGATGGATGGATGGTGGGATAGACAGACAGTTGGATAGATGGATGGATGGTGGGATAGACAGACAGAGGGATGGATAGATGGATGGATGGTGGGATAGACAGACAGAGGGATAGATATATGGATAGATGGATGGTGGGATAGACAGACAGTGGGATAGATATATGGATAGATGGATGGTGGGATAGACAGACAGTGGGATAGATATATGGATAGATGGATGGTGGGATAGACAGACAGTGGGATAGATATATGGATAGATGGATGGTGGGATAGACAGACAGTGGGATAGATATATGTATAGATGGATGGTGGGATAGACAGACAGTGGGATAGATATATGTATAGATGGATGGTGGGATAGACAGACAGACAGTGGGATAGATAGATAGGTGGATGGATGGTGGGATAGACAGACAGTGGGATAGATAGATGGATGGATGGTGGAATAGACAGACAGTGGGATAGATAGATGGATGAATGGTGGGATAGACAGACAGACAGTGGGATAGATAGATGGATGGATGGATGGTGGGATAGACAGACAGAGAGAGGGATGGATGGATGGTGGGATAGACAGACAGAGGGATGGATAGATGGATGGATGGATGGTGGGATAGACAGACTGAGAGAGGGATGGATGGATGGTGGGATAGACAGACAGACAGTGGGATGGATAGATGGATGGATGGATGGTGGGATAGACAGACAGACAGTGGGATAGATAGATGGATGGATGGATGGTGGGATAGACAGACAGACAGTGGGATAGATAGATGGATGGATGGATGGATGGTGGGATAGACAGACAGAGACTGGGATAGATAGATGGATGGATGGATGGATGGATGGATGGTGGGATAGACAGACAGACAGTGGGATAGATAGATAGATAGATAGATAGATAGATAGACAGACAGACAGACAGAGCGATGGATGGATGGATGGTGGGATAGACAGACAGAGGGATGGATAGATAGATGGATGGTGGGATAGACAGACAGACAGTGGGATAGATGGATGGATGGATGGATGGATGGTGGGATAGACAGATGGATGGATGGATGGTGGGATAGACAGACAGTGGGATAGATAGATGAATGGTGGGATAGACAGACAGACAGTGGGATAGATGGATGGTGGGATAGAGAGACAGACAGTGGGATAGATGGATGGTGGGATAGACAGACAGACAGAGGGATGGATGGATGGTGGGATAGACAGACAGACAGAGGGATGGATGGATGGTGGGATAGACAGACAGACAGAGGGATGGATGGATGAATGGATGGGATAGACAGTGGGATGGATAGATGGATGGATGGTGGGATAGACAGACAGAGGGATGGATAGATGGATGGATGGATGGATGGATGGATGGTGGGATAGACAGATGGATGGATGGATGGTGGGATAGACAGACAGTGGGATAGATAGATGAATGGTGGGATAGACAGACAGACAGTGGGATAGATGGATGGTGGGATAGAGAGACAGACAGTGGGATAGATGGATGGTGGGATAGAGAGACAGACAGTGGGATGGATGGATGGTGGGATAGACAGACAGACAGAGGGATGGATGGATGGTGGGATAGACAGACAGACAGAGGGATGGATGGATGGTGGGATAGACAGACAGACAGAGGGATGGATGGATGGTGGGATAGACAGACAGACAGAGGGATGGATGGATGAATGGATGGGATAGACAGTGGGATGGATAGATGGATGGATGGTGGGATAGACAGACAGAGGGATGGATAGATGGATGGATGGTGGGATAGACAGACAGAGGGATGGATAGATGGATCTATGGATGGTGGGATAGACAGACAGAGGGATGGATAGATGGATGGTGGAATAGACAGACAGACAGTGGGATAGATAGATGGATGGATGGATGTGGGATAGATGGATGGATGGATGGATGGATGGTGGGATAGATAGACAGACAATGGGATAGATAGATGGATGGATGGTGGGATAGACAGACAGTGGGATAGATAGATGGATGGATGGTGGGATAGACAGACAGACAGAGGGATGGGTGGATGGTGGAATAGACAGACAGACAGGGGATAGATGGATGGATGGTGGGATAGACAGACAGACAGACAGTCTGATAGATGGATGGATGGATGGATGGACAGACAGACAGAGAGGGAGGGATAGATGGATGGATGGTGGAATAGACAGACAGTGGGATAGATAGATGGATGAATGGTGGGATAGACAGACAGACAGAGGGATGGATAGATGGATGGATGGATGGTGGGATAGACACACATACAGTGGGATGGATGGATGGTAGGATAGACAGACAGACAGAGGGATGGATGGATGGTGGGATAGACAGACAGACAGAGGGATGGATAGATGGATGGATGGATGGTGGGATAGACACACATACAGCGGGATAGATGGATGGTGGGATAGACAGACAGACAGACATGGGATAGATAGATGGATGGATGGTGGGATAGACAGACAGTGGGATAGATAGATGGATGAATGGTGGGATAGATAGATAGATAGATAGATAGATAGATAGATAGATAGATAGATAGATAGATAGATAGATAGATAGATAGATAGATAGATAGATAGATAGACAGACAGACAGTGGGATAGACAGATGGATCTATGGATGGTGAGATAGACAGACAGTGGGATAGATAGATGAATGGATGGATGGTGGGATAGACAGACAGACAGAGGGACGGATAGATGGATGAATGCATGGTGGGATAGACAGACAGACAGAGGGATAGATGGATGAATGGATGGTGGGATAGACAGACAGACAGTGGGATAGATAGATGGATGGATGGTGGGATAGACAGACAGACAGTGGGATAGATAGATGGATGGATGGTGGGATAGACAGACAGACAGTGGGATAGATAGATGGATGGATGGTGGGATAGACAGACAGAGGGATGGATGGATGGTGGGATAGACAGACAGAGGGATGGATAGATGGTGGGATAGACAGACAGAGGGATGGATAGATGGATCTATGGATGGTGGGATAGACAGACAGTGGGATAGATAGATGGATGGATGGATGGATGGTGGGATAGACAGACAGAGGGATGGATAGATGGATGGTGGAATAGACAGACAGACAGTGGGATGGATAGATGGATGGTGGGATAGACAGACAGACAGTGGGATGGATAGATGGATGGTGGGATAGACAGACAGACAGAGGGATGGATGGATGGTGGGATAGACAGACAGACAGACAGACAGTGGGATAGATAGATAGATAGATAGATGGATGGATGGATGGATGGTGAGATAGACAGACAGAGGGATAGATAGATGGATAGATGGATGGATGGATGGTGAGATAGACAGACAGAGGGATAGATAGATGGATGGATGGATGGTGGGATAGACAGACAGTTGGATAGATAGATGGATGGATGGTGGGAAAGACAGATAGAGGGATGGATAGATGGATGGTGGGATAGACAGACATTGGGATAGATGGGTGGGTGGATGGTGGGATAGACAGATGGATGGATGGATGGTGGGATAGACAGACAGACAGAGGGATGGATAGATGGATGGATGGATGGTGGGATAGACAGACAGGCAGAGGGATGGATAGATGGATCTATGGATGGTGGGATAGACAGACAGTGGGATAGATAGATGGATGGATGGTGGGATAGATAGATGGATGGATGGATGGTGGGATAGACAGACAGACAGTGGGATAGATAGATGGAAGGATGGATGGTGGGATAGACAGACAGAGGGATGGATGGATGGTGGGATAGACAGACAGACAGAGGGATGGATAGATGGATGGATGGTGGAATAGACAGACAGTGGGATAGATAGATGGATGGATGGATGGTGGGATAGATAGACAGACAGTGGGATGGATAGATGGATGGATGGATGGTGGGATAGACAGACAGACAGAGGGATGGATAGATGGATCTATGGATGGTGGGATAGACAGACAGACAGAGGGATGGATAGATGGATCTATGGATGGTGGGATAGACAGACAGACAGAGGGATGGATAGATGGATGGTGGAATAGACAGACAGACAGACAGAGGGATGGATGGATGGTGGGATAGATAGATGGATGGATGGTGGGATACACAGACAGACAGATGGATGGATGGTGGGATAGACAGACAGACAGGGAGATGGATAGATGGATGGATGGTGGAATAGACAGACAGTGGGATAGATAGATGGATGGATGGATGGTGGAATAGATAGACAGACAGAGGGATGGATAGATGGATGGATGGTGGGATAGATAGATGGATGGATGGATGGATGGTGGGATAGATAGATGGATGGAGGGAATACATAGATAGATAGAACAGGACAGATGAGAGAGGGATTTAGTGGTGAACAGGGGAAGCATTGCTCTGATCAGCACTCAGCAGTCCCCCACCCCCCTCGCCTCTCCTCTCCTGCCAGGCACATTTCTCACTCTGTGAAGCAGGACACCCGTTCATTACATTGTTTCAGTGCTGATGAGATCGTAGCTGTTATCTGATAAAAATGTAACAACTATTACTAGGCTCTGCTCAGTAAAGCCTATACACTCTACTTTGTCAGATGATAGGAATAATCTTACCAATGCAGCAATGGCCAGTCCATTACTTGCTTGTTTGTTTTCATGTGCTAATTGGAGAGGGGGGGGGGGGGCCTCCCCCTCTCCATTGAACACACCAGGATTAGTCCTCACGGCGGCCATGTTTTTGTAGCCCGCCGGAAGTAACTTTGTTCTCACACAGAGAACAAAGCACTCGGCCTGCGGATGCTTTGTGGCACGATCAATTGCACCACAAGGCATCTCCAAACCCCGCCAATAAAGCGCCACGTCTGCAATCTCGTGATTGCATTGATGTGGCACTTTCCATAGTGCATTGTGTCCAGGGACCGGACACAGTGCACTTAGTTAAAGGACATTTCTTTTTTTTTTTCTTATTATTTTCTTAAAGGGGCCATTTAAAAAAAAAAATATTTCTGACTACAGCAGGGGGGGGGGGGGGGTGTTCGCCCGGGCGCCCCCTATGGACGGGCCGCCGCTGCATGATCTGACAAAGTAGAGTGTATAGGCTTTACTGAGCAGAGCCTAGTAATAGTTGTTACATTTTTGTCAGATAACAGCTACGATTTCATCAGCACTGAAAAATGTAATGAACGGGTGTCCTGCTTCACAGAGTGAGAAATGTGCCTGTCAAGAGAGGAGAGGAGAGGGGGGTGGGGGACTGCTGAGTGCTGATCAGAGCAATGCTTCCCCTGTTCACCACTAAATCCCTCTCTCATCTGTCCTGTTCTATCTATCTATCTATCTATCTATCTATCTATCTATCTATCTATCTATCTATCTATCTAACTATCTATCTATCCCTCCATCCATCTATCCCACTGTCTGT